>NC_066367.1:31658043-32302106 GCF_013377495.2 Cygnus atratus
TCTCAGTTTCAAATGTATAATCTGCTTTAACTTCAAGGGAGCTACTCCAGATTTGCTCCATGATAACACATATGTTTTGCCATGTCTACCTATGTAGAACTGCAAGTCTTTCACAATTAATTCCTCTTGCTAAATGACATGGCCAATCAGAAAAGCCAAGCACCTGAAATATAATTTTGAGGTATGCATTATTAAATTATCAACAGATTACAGTCATTATTAATTCAGTCTAAAGTAATGTGCGAAAAGACATGCAGTTACCTTGGAGGAACGAACAAATGTATTAAAACTGGCAAGAAAACCCATCAGTAAAACAGGTGATAATCAATCTTGAAGGAGTTTAACAAATGGCAACATCATGAAATGGATGTTGTCATATGCTGTAGACTTTTTTTGGTAATGACTGCAGACAGATAGGAAAATGAAAGTTTAGAGCACAAATATGACACAAAAATCGTAGAAAGAAACTGGTAAACAGGAAATAGCTTTCATATATTTTATGTTGATAAATACCTCAATGGGCAAATACTATTCGGATAAACAAAATATGCTGACAAATCTCTCAGAATTTTAGTGTGAAAAGAACTAATTCTTCTGTTCTTACAGGATTATTTTCAGTTTCAAATCCAGATTTTTGTTTCCAACTTTTTTTCATACATGGAAAAATGTTTTATCTGTTGTAAATCATATTGTTGCTCCAAAACCAGAGTACTGAACAGACACATGTAGTTTAATATTAAATTTATTGTCATATTCAAAACAAAGTGGGTGGCAACATTCCAAAAGACAACATGGAATAACAAAACCCCATCTATATAGACTGTCAAGTAGCAGGAGAGACTGGAACAAATCTACATCTAGTCAAGCTGAATGTCTTGCGGATGTTCACTTTTGTTGCCATGTTATTGATCTTGAGGGTTGGTAGGATGTCAGTAATTGTCTTTTGGCATTATCTTTTTATGGTATTTATTTTTCTTTCTTTCCATGTGTTATTTCATTGTTCTAATTAAATTCAGCTTGAAAAGCTATTAGTAAAAAAAGATTATGTACATTCTAGCAATTTGTTTTTGGTATCTGGTCTCTGATTTATAAATGTATTAGTATCGTGTAATGTTTTTGTTGTTCTAATGGCTTATTATTGTCATCTCACCACGGCATCATTTTAATTATGTATTAGGAGCAAAAAGTAAAAGATAAAAGGAAAAAAAAAATCCCACAGATCAAGTGTTCCTCAAGCCCATGAGAAATATGCAACTCATGGGACTTAGAAAAAGGTATAAATAACTTTTAAAATATGTCAGAAGTCAGCTCTTCTGAATCCAGTAACTCAGTTTAACTTCACTGAAGTCATTGGAGTTACTGAATTAAGACTGTAGTAGAGGTAACCATTAATATATAATGGCTTTTTTTGTTGTTAAAGAGTAACAGTGTGCTGTTTCTACTGCATCTGTTACTTCTTTCATAAAAGAAAGAAATCACACTACAAACCAATGTGAACTTTTTATTATTTTTAAGATTTATCAATAAAGATAAATTATATTACTCAGTCTCTTCACCTGTAAGAAAAAGAGATTTACGTGTTTAGTAAAATCTTCCTGTTCTATTTTAAGTTTTTAAAATTTCATTGCAGTGAAGCAACTAAAAGTCTCCATCTACTCACATATCTCAGGATGAAACATTTCATTCAAATTCAAACATTTTTTCTATATCTTTATTTTATTATTTTCACACACACACACGCACACACAAAAAGAGCAGTATTTTTAGATAAAAGTTTTTTGTTTGTTTGTTTGTTTTTTTCCCCAGTGTCATCAGTTAAAGGAAAAACACAGTCATTTAGGCCACTTTACACTTGTGCATATAATATTCAACGTGTAAAGTGCAATTACACAGACAGCTTCCCACATTTTAGATTTTCCTTTAACGTGTTTTGGTTTCAGGTATTCAGGTCTTATAGGGCATAAGAAAATGTAAAAGAGTTGTGTGTGCCCAAATATGCTATTTGGATAGAGATGAATTAGAGAATTTTGTCTTTTTTTTTTTTTTTTTCTCCTAACTTTGGCAACATACTTTAAGAAGAAAAAAGCTCATTCTCAAGGAAAGTTAATGGAGACCTTCACAGGAATATACCATTCTGAACAAATGTTGTAATATGGAGAAAGATAGAGGTAGGATCTTACTAAATGTTTTACCTATTTTAATGGCAAAGGTCATATCATAGAGATGTTATGAAGAAAAAAAATATATTGTGCAATATTGGAGAAAGTAAAATGAAGCAAATCATTGTGGCCATGTGATTTCTACCAGAGAAACAATCCATAAGCAGGAGAAGGAAAAATGTTGGGAGTGAGCCCAGACTGGAACTAAGCCAGGCAGAAGTTGTCACCGCAGGGAAGAACAAAGAATTAAGCAAACAGGATCAAGGAGGCTAACAGCAAAATGACAAGAGGCAGTGGTCACAGAGTATTGCAAAAGACATTCCAGCTGGACAGAAGGAAAAAAAAGAAAAATAAAATGCTGTGCAGTTGAATAGATGCTGATGTGTTCATAGACTCATAGACTGGTTTGGGTTGGAAAGGACCTTAAAACTCATCCAGTTCCAAACCCCTGCCATGCGCAGGGTCACCTCCCACCAGACCACACTGCTCAAAGCCCCATCCAGCCTGGCTCTGAATACTTCCAAAGATGGGGCTTCTCTGGGCAGCCTGTTCCAGTGCCTCACCGCCCTCATAGTAAAGAATTACTTCCTAATGTCTAATCTAAATCTACCCTCTTTCAGTTTAAACTCCTTGTCCTATCACTGCATGCCCTGGAAAAAAGTCCCTACACATCTTTCCTGTAGGCCTTCCTGGTTCCCCTTAGGCCTTCCTAGTTCCCCTTAGGCCTTCCTGGTGCCCCTTAGGCCTTCCTGTTTGCCTTAGGCCTTCCTGTTCACTTTAGGTACTGCAAGGGTGCAGTGAGGTCTCCCCAGAGCCTTCTGTCCTCCATGCTGAGCAACCCTAACTCTGCCTGCTTTCACAGGAGAGGGGCTCCAGCCCTCTCATTATCTTTGTGGCACTTCTCTGGAATTACTCCAACAGGTCCATGACCGTCTTACTCTGGTGGCCCCAGACCTGAATCATAGAATCATAGAAACACAAGGTTGGAAAGGACCTACAAGATCATCTAGTCCAACCGTCCTCCTATCACCAATACTTCCCACTAAGCTAATAAATCGTATCTCATAGCACCTCGTCCAGGTGCTTCTTGAACACCACAAGAGACGGTGACTCCACCACCTCCCTGGACAGGCCATTCCAGTGCCTGACCACTCTTTGAGAGCAAAAGTTTTTCCTGATATCTAATCTAAATCTCTTCAGGTGCAACTTGTGGCTGTTTCCTCAAGTCCTATCATTAGTTATCTGAGAGAAGAGGCCAACCCCCTCCTCATCACAACCTGCCTTCAGGAAGTTGTAGAGTGCAATGAGGTCTCCCCTGAGCTTCCTCTTCTCCAGACTAAACCCCAGCTCCCTCAGCTGCTCCTCACAGGACTTGTGCTCCAGACTCCTCATCAGTTTTGTTGCCCTTCTCTGGACGTTCTCCAGGGCCTCGATGTCCTTCTTGTAGTGAGGGGCCCAAAACTGAACACTACTCAAGGTGCGGCCTCACCAGAGCTGAGTACAAGGGGACGATCACCTCCCTGCTCCTGCTGGCTACACTATTTCTAATACAGGCCAGGATGCCATTGGCTTTCTTGGCCACCTGGGCACACTGCCGGCTCATGTTCAACTGAGCATCGATCAACACTCCCAGGTCCCCTTCACAGTCTTCTAGCCACTCTGCCCCAAGCTTATAGCATAGCATGGGGTTATTGTGGCCAAAGTGCAGGACCCAGCACTTGGCCTTGTTAAACCTCATCCCATTCGCCTCAGCCCAGCAGTCCAGCCTATCCAGATCCCTCTGAAGGGCCACCCTACCCTCAGGCAGATAGACACTACGTCCCAACTTGGTGTTGCCTGCAAATTTACTGAGGGTACACTCAATCCCCTCATCTAGGTCATCAGTAAAGATATTAAACAAGATATACCCCAGTACTGTCCCCTGGGGGACACCACTTGTAAGGGGACGCCAGCTGGACTTAACTCCATTAATCACTACCCTCTGGGCATGGTCCTCCAGCCAGTTCTTTACCCAGAGAAGAATGTACCTGTCCAGGCCACGGGCAGCCAGTTTCCCCAGGAGAATACTGTGGGAGACCGTGTCAAAGGCTTTGCTGAAGTCTAAGTAGACTACATCAACAGGTGGAGTCTCATGAGAGCATAGCAGAGGAGGAGAATCACCTCCTTTGACCTGCTGGCCACACTTCTTTGATGCAGCCCAGGGTATGGTTGGCTTTCTGGGCTACAAGCGTACATTGCCAGCTCATGTTAAGCTTCCCATCAACCAGCACCCCCAAATCCTTCTCATCAGGGCTGCTCTCCATGCATTCTCTGCCCAGCCTGTGTTTGTGCTTAGGATTGGTCTGACCCAGGTCCAGGACCTTGCACTTGACCTTGTTGAACCTCACAAGGTTCACCACCCACCTCTCAGGCCTGTCCAGTTCCCTCTGGATGGCATTCCTTCCCTCCAGCATGTCAACCACACCGCACAGCTTGGTGTCGTCAGCAGCCTTGCTGAGGGTGCACTTAATTTCACTCTCCATGTCTCTGACAAAGATGTTAAAAAAACGCAAGTCACAATACCGACCCTTGAGGAATGCCATTTGTCAGTGGTCACCTGTTGGACATTTGAGCCATTGACCGCAACTCTTTGAATGCAACCATCCAGCCGATTCCTTACCCACCAGGTGGTCCATCCATCAAATCCACGTCTCTCCAATTTAGAGACAAGGATATCATGTAGGACAGTGTCAAATGCATTATACAATTCCAGGTAGAAGATATCAGTTGCTCTTACTTGTTGTCCAAAGAAGGTGCAAAAAGTGAATGTGGTATATCTTATCCATGGGATAACATTTCCCACTTCTCTGCTGGTCATTCATTTAGTGTTTTTTTTTGTTTTGTTTTTTGTTTTTTGTTTGTTTGTTTTTAACCGCTGTCCCATTGCCTCGTGAATTACCAATGTTAATGAATATTGATCTCATCTAAATTGCCCGAGGAGAGCAATGCTGCCCTAGATTAGCCTTCTGCATTACTTAGCAGTATAAGAAAAAGATCTGTCATGGGCAGTAATGAACATTAAAGAGAAAACAAACAGGACTAGGTTCCTAAAAAGCACTGAACACTTGCTTTATTAGAAATGGGCAGTTTAAGTAAAAAACAAGCAGATAAACTCAAATACAAGGAATACCTGTTATAAGATAAGCAAAACCTACATGTTTGCTTAACAGAGGAAGATATTGTTTTCCAAGAGAACTGGTTGAATAATATTTTAAAACAATGATCATTTTATTACAGTTTTTCCAACAAAGTCCTTTAAGATCCCATAACGCATCAGTCAGCTGCAATGTACAATTACACCAGTGTGAATTATTGAATTGCATTTCTATATCAGAAGCTGCAGTATTGATGTTTTCCTTGCCTTCCAGTTATAATCCGATGGCAAAGTGATATTCAGTGTGACACTGATCTACTAACTGCAAAGTCCTGCTCTGAGAAAAAGTTAAGAGTCATAGTATTGCTGCAGGAAAATAACACTCTGCAGAAAAATAACAGCAACGTGACCTTTTAACTTACTTATGATTTTCAAAATCTCATCCAATGATTTTCAGATGTCTACCTATGGTTGCTCACTCTAAGATCCCTGTGTCTTATCAGCATTTTTTGAAAACCAAACCTTTAAATTAAGTTTCAATTTTTGTCACTTACAAAACCAATCAGCCCTGATATCTTCCATATGATTTATTTATATATGAGTATGCACAGAATGTGTGCAACACTCACCATTTGTGAAATAGCTGAGACTAGGGCAAATCTGTTAGCACTTCTTTTAATGTGTAACTCCAAGTAGCTAGATTCATAAAATCTGTGGATGGATGACCTACTTTACTTGATCTGAGCAACGGAGAGGACTGTTTATTACTGCATTTAGAAAAAAAAAAAAAAAAGATAATCCCTCTTACCCTGTCGGCTAAAAAATAGTAATAAAAAAAAGATAAATGGTGTATAACGGGTTGCTTGATAACCACAAATTTGAAACTAATGCAAAGGCATAGATTCAGAATTTGATGCCTAAATTTCTGTTACCTTTCTGTCTCACATCCAGATTCTCAGCTGATATAAAATAGGTTCAGTTTCTGATGACTGTAAAAGAGTTACATTCAGTGATACCAAATGAACGTCCAGTTTAAGCTGGTTATAGATAAATTTTGATGCTTTCCATTTCTGGAACCATCGTGTACTTGAACACACATTTCAAAAAATGACATTTTTCTAATGGTCATATTGATTCACTAACATGGAAGCACCACTTGATATTTCAGCGTCCATGGGACAGCAGGATATGTACTTGTGAAGATGCTCACACTTTATTGTTAAATTTAACAATAAGTAAATAGTACATTAAGAAAAAAAAAATCCACATTTTGCTCTGCTGAACCCTTAGAATTATTTTTTTTTCCTTTTTAATCACACAAGGTAATTAACATTTAGGAACATGAATATCATCACATCTTCATTAGAGATTTATTTAAAGAGCCAAACTCTCCAAGTAATAGGAAATGGGTATGAAAAAAAAAAAAAAAAAAAGAGAAAAAAAGTAAAAGAAAGAAAAGCTGAAGCATAATTGAGTCTACTTTTTAGTATTTTCAACATAACCTTTTTTTAAATTCTAAGGTAGTCTAGATTACACGTATGATATTTTTCTTGTTTGTTATGCTCTATGAAATCTCTCTCCATTTATGAAGGCCAGGATAAGAGAATAATAGAATCAAAATAAATCAAAAGTTATGTAAGTCTTAAAAACAAACAAAAAGAGAGAAAACTTCCATTCTAATTTTGCCCTTTTAAAAATATGCCAAATTCTTGATCTCTGTCTTCTAGAAACAGAGAGCGAGTTATGAGGTGTCAAAGAACGGAACAAATCAACCATGTGCCTTTTCTGGTGCCTACTAGCTAAAATGCAGGGACACTTAAAGGCAGGTAAAGTTTTCTCCTCTCATTTTAGTGCTTAGATTTGGTGCAGAGTCCTGTAAATCTATTGAAGAAGGGAGAATCTACTTACTCAGCCTACAGAGAGACTCTCCTACCATCATTCTAGGGCTAGCGATGAGGGAAATCTTCTGGACTTGCTTTATTTCTGGCATTTACACCTCTATGTGCATGTATGAAGCAGCTCTCTAACAGACACAGAGATTGGGTTGAGCTAGACATTTCTTTCCTTCATTTGGACAAATGTTATCAGTTGTCATGAATATTTTCTTTCTGTGAATAGTTGGTAGTGAATTGATGTGGGAAATGTCTTTCCTAAGTCATGAAAGCTTTAAATATTTCAGATACTTTCTTACTCTTTTTGGAACATCTGGGGAGAAAATGAAATCCTCAGAGCTGATGGCTAGCCTGGGATGTCAGAGATCCATACCTGAACTTTTAGAAGGAGACCCTGAACTTTAATCTCCCCTAGTAAAAAAAGGAAAACTTACTTTTGAGATACCTGTAGGGTATTGCCTTGTGCTGTAACTTCAGACCTGAAATTTCACCTTCATGAGAAAATGAGATAGGATTATAGAGATTAACTGAATGTGCTAGCATTTTGTGACAGCAGAACTATTTTGTTGGAGAAGTCATAATTATGTGTAGTCATTGATTTGCTATATTTGATCTTTGGGATCCACTTGCTTCTGTTCTTGTTGGTTTTGAACATAACTGAGATGAAATCTCCAAGCAGGATTTCTCAGTTTTCATTGTGGAGGGCAGCTCATGTCCTGGAATTTGTCCCAGGAAGAGATTTTCACAGGCCAGTCTTTTTCTCAGAAACAATTTCTTTAAACATCTGTTTCCAGACTTACGTGCTTGCTGATCATGAGAAGCGAGAAGGTCAGATGCTTTCACATTGCGTACTTACAAGGCTGTCAAAGAGTAGTATTCACCACCACTCCATTTTCTATGTTCCTAGATAGTAAAGGTGACTGTTTCTATAGATGATTGCTTTGAGCAGGGCCTTACCATTTTACATGTAGATGCTGTCTGTCTCTGCGTGAAAATCCCTCATACTAAAGGAATACCAATTCACTGCATTCATCAACAAGGGTGCACAGCCTAAAAGATGGTTTCCAACATAACTTTTCACTGTCAGAAAACTGAGTCAAAACACACCAGGAGATAAATGTCTTTCACTGTCCCTCCAGTTATCCTTTTTGCTGTCATTTATGTGTGGAGGAAGTTGAGATTGAAGCTAGTATCTAAAAACAGAACTTGTCCATCACTTAATGTAAACCTTTACAGTCCTTCAGTTGCTTGTTATTGTGGACACCTTTGTTAGCAATAGGTACTATGAATGTATTTTAGAACTCTGTCTACAGGTGTTTCTGAATGTACAAAAACTGCACAAGTGCGAAAACAAACAAACAAACAAAAACACTTAACCCACATCTGATCTTCAGCTTGATTACTTGAACATTTCTTATCTCACTTTAAATTCAAGCTCAAATATATCAGTAATATAGTCGCACCAGGGACTAATTCCTGTTTCTGCTTTATCCAACCATTTTAGAAAAAAACAAACAAACAGTAAAAATAGTAGCATATGAAATTAAGTTATTTTTTGACTAACCAGAGATTTTCAAGTGACTTTAGCATAATGAATATTTTTTCCAAAGGAATATTCATTCAGCCTGGAATTGTTGCACTGAAACTATTTCACTTCTTACCTCATTCTTGCCACGAAGCTGGAAACGTTCTGTAGTGACAGAAAGTCTTAGATTTGTAGAGACCTGTCAAAGTCCTTTGTAGATACATTTAACATGTGCAGTTTGGAGCTGCCAGTGACTTTTTTTTAATATATGTATATATTTTTTAATTTTATTTTTTTTCCTAATGCATTTTTCTAATGTACAGAAGCTCCCTAGGAAACCAGATCTCTGTGACCTGTTTCTGTAACATCTTCAGCTGTACTTTGAGGTTATTTCTCTCATCATGCAGTGCTTAAAATCTGCATTTTCTAGATTAAAATTCTATTTTCCATAAGCTTAATACTGTTCATAGGATGTATTTTCAGCAAAAAGAGCACATGTGCAGCCCATGTGTTGGTGCTCAAGAAATCACCAGAGGAAAAAAAATATATATATAAAAAATGTGTAAGTGAGCAATGGCTAGAAACCTAGAGCTATAATCAGTTTTCCATGTGTGCCTAACTACTGATGATGCTATGGGGATTTACATATGAATCATGTTGAGGATACACCTCACAGAGCTTCTGTCTAAAAGTCAAGATTTATTAATATGATATAATTAAATGAATACAAGAGAGAAATAACTGATTAGTGATATGAAACTATAAATCATGGTCTGGCTCACAGAAATGTATGTGATCTGTTTCCATTTAAGGCCAGGGGAGTTCCACTGAATTTCACTATGGAAGGATAAATAAATAATTTATTCTCTTAGCTGCTTGGGGAGGTTATAGTGAGGTGGAGCTCAGGCTCTTCTCCCAAGCACCAAGTAATAAGATGAGGGGAAATGGCCTCAAGCTGCACCAGGATATTAGCTGCACCATTGGATATTAGTAGAAATTTCTTTACTGACAGAGTTGTGCAGCAAGGGAATTGCGTCCTGGATAGACTGAATCTTGGGTCAGTTCACCTTGCCTCCCAGTTTTAAATATACTTGTGTGTGTGTGTACAAACAAATATATATGCATAAGTCCAGGATGTCCAGTGTGAGGTCAGCCTTCAAACACAGTCAATCATTGTACAATGTTGGTCACACTTCTGCAAATGTGGTTAAAAATTTGGCTATCCTGATGGGCGCCTCTAGGACACTGGAGAAGATGCATTGGGAACTTACTATTTCTTCGTAAGTTAAGCCAAACTTAAGTCAAGTTTTTGATTCCCCTTAAGTTATGAGAAGTCAAAGAGAAAGATTAGTAAAATAAGTAACGTTTTATTTGGGAGCTGTTGCTAGATTTTTTTCTGTGCTGGCTGTAATTGATTGTTGCAATTTTTGCTGATCATGTGAGGCAATTACAGTAGAAGATAGATAACTTCTCGGGCCTTATACATTTAGATAGCATTTTTTTTTCATCTCCCTAATGCCTGTTCTGTCTATTCCTATTGACTTATACACAGAATCTTCTTTTTGTGCCAGATTGTCTCTTACAAGGAGACACTGGTAACTAAAATGCTATTTAACATAACAATTTTGAATAATTAATTAAATTAAAACAGAAGCAGTTTATGACTGTTTCTGCTGATAAATGTGGGTAAAATGCAGCTGAAGTGAATGGATTGACATAATTTACATTAGGAGAGATTTTGGCCTTGATTTGCAATCGTGGAAAGAAATGTGGTGTTATGTTGTTCTTCTTCCTTGTAGTGACAGGAGCTTTCACAATAAAAATCTCTTTTAATTTATGACTTGCCATAAAAGACACTGTACGACAGGGTTCTCTGCTACTGTGGTCTCCTGCCAGGGACAGAGCAACTATTCATTATGCCTTACATTGTGTAGTCACTTATCATGTTTCTTACTCCACCGGTCTATCTCATTATTCTCCAGGAAAGCCATTTTAGGAACTGCTAGTAACTTACTCAAATTATAAATGGGTTTATGCCACTTTTGGTTTTGAACAAGAAAACAGTCTTTTGTGAATTAGGAACATGGGCTTGTGCCACTTGATAATGCAATGTGACATAGTGGCTCATCTAAAGGTCAAGATATCCCTGCTTAATCAAAACTTGAAGTGGCATCATTGTATGCATTTGTTTTTCAAACGAGTTCATACAGCCAGAAAGACACAAACAAATAATCTAGATCTATAAGGGGCCTCTTAACATTTAACATTTCATTTTTAAAATTATTTTGGGGATAAATAACATTAAAAAAAGTCCATTGTAGAAAATTCAAGCTTGGAAGGTCCTATGGATGACATTTTGGCATAGGATAGAAATGAGATGATATAACTTCACACCATAATGAGTCTGGAGCAATGCACTGGAGTGAGTGGCATTACTCTGAATTTAAACAGCATAAATAGGTCTGACATCTGGTCTTAAATCTGAGTAGTCTTGACAGTTGCTCTTGACCTGTCTAGGTACCAGTACACAGAGAGGTGGTATTAGCCTGGCTCTCTGAGGAACATCTTGAAATGATTTGATGACCTTGAAAGAAGAAACTTCAAAATGTAAAACAGCCTAACTCAAAATGTACCTGTGTACTATGAAAACCAAACCAGGGTATGTTACGTGTATTGCTGAGCAGGGGAGTACCACTCAAATTACAGTGGCATAACAGGAAGGTCACTTCTTGTTCCACCATCTACTTATTGTGGGTCTCTGGTGTTTGCTCTAATGCTAATTCATTGCAATATGTTGCAATAAATAACCAAAAATACTTGTTTATTTCTCCCTGATCTTCCTGATCTGTTTTGCAAAAATGATACTGAATTTGTAGAGCTCTCTTGGGCTCACTGGATAACTAATACTGGCACTTAGGATAAGATAAGGGACATGTTCAACCTCATTTACAGCAGTGAGAAAATAACCCAAAGTTTGGTCTGCTAATATTTTTTAAAATGTGTTTAAGTATACTGTTTGGAGTTAAAGGGAATGTTTAGTGTAATACAAGAAATAAGTTTCTTATTTGTTGTCTCAAAAACATTTTAAAATATAGTTAGATTTTAAAGCATAATGCAATCTTAAAATAAAAAGAAAGTTCCTTTTAAATTAATTCAGAATTATTTTATACTTCGGTCAAAATAATTCAAAACAAAAAAAAAATCAAATAAGTTACAACAAATTTATTAAATGCTTTGTTTGACTTAAATCTTCAGCAAAATAATTTAAAAGAAAACATTCTTACATTGCATGTTATGCAATAGTAACCTATAGGTTGTCACTTTTCCTTAAGTGTCTTAGCAGCTGCTGCATTGGTTAGCACACTTTGCACTTTTTTTTTTTTTTTTCATGTTCCTCCTCAAGGAAGATCTATCTACAGAGAGACAGAGAGGAGTGACCTTGTTTGCTTGGTTCTGCTTCAGCAGCCACCCTGTGATGTTTTTCCCGTGTTTCTCAGAAGACAAAAAAAAAAAAAAAAAAAAAAGAAAGACAAATGACAATTGAATAAAGGAAGGAATTGAATAAAGGAAGAGCATCACAGCTTAGTGATGCTCCATTCCTCAGTAATCAGTATTTTCAAGTAGAAACGGCTCTTATTGAAAAAGAGAAAAGGAGGAAAAGTTCTAAGTATAACTCATATGGACAATGAGTGAAGTGTGCAAATCTATTTAATGTGTACTGCACAAGCAAAGCTAAATATGTGTTTTTCTTGTTTTTATATACTATTTGTTCTGTTTATAATGTCTGTGATAGCTGGGAACTGAAATGGTTCTTTAACTCTTGCCTTTAAACTTTATGTGTTTCTAAGTTTGGCAGTGTATGAATGCCTGGCTGATAACTTCAATTGCAATACCAGTAGCTTAATTGTTTACTTCAAAAACTAAATAAGTACGTATAGAAATGAAGCTTAAATGTAAATGTTGTGACTCTGCAAATTTCTTTTTGAAATTAATAGGGATAATATATTTTGAAAAAGATAGGAATAATAATACTTTGAAGTCTTTCATCTGAAATTTAGAAACATTAACTAATTAAGCATCACAGTTCCACCATGAGTTAGAAACTTCGTAGTAAGCACTATATTTGCTTGACATCTCTACTATTAGAGTTATTCATTATGGTTTTAAGAAGGCTATTATATTAGCTATTTAATAATGTATGACAACATTAACAAGCAAGTTGGGCTAGAAAGTGAAGGATACAGAAATAGAGTTTATCCATTGAGTGAACCCAGGAAACAAACTGAATGAAATCTAAAAGCCAATTAACTAAACTTCCCCAACATCCTGCATGGAAATTCTTATTGAAAAGTACCATAGTCACAACTGGAGCAGGAATAACTATGAGCTTCTCTGTGGAAAATTTCTACTGTAGCTTGTTCTGAGTCCCTTTCTGGACTGTGACCGTTAGGCAATGTGATAATGGAAATTACTGGAAAGTATAAAACATTTAAAACCAAATGAAAATATTTTGCATTTTGCAGTGAAAATTTTGAAAGTTATAAAAACAAAGTGCTTTAAAATCCAATTTAATTTTACTTAAGCAAGCAGGAAAAACACTTTAATTATTCCACTCTCCAGAGGGAAAAATATGAAGTGGGAGAACATGACTTTCATTTCACCACTATAGTGAACATTATTGAACATTCCAATGGATTTTTTTAATTAAAAAAAAAGTATGATAAACCCCTATCCCCCCCTTTTTTTTTCTTAGAAAAGAGCTAAGAAACCATTGGCAGAAAATTGTTGAAGAAAAAAAATCTGTCCACGGGAAAAGTTTCTTTCCAAAACCCACTCATTAGATTTCAGCTTTTTTATTTCCTAATACTTGATTGTTTCCAAAATTATTTGCTATTATTATATTTATAAATATAATATATATATTATATAATTGATATATATATTATATATAAATTATTTAGTGAGTCAAAAAGAAACTTTTTTTGCCAGTTGTTTTTTGCCTATGCAGGAAAGGTGTTTACTGAAGTCCAGACATTACATAAAACAACAAAACATGGCTCTTAGCTGTCTTCAGAAGGTTTCTTTCAAGAAAGAAGATTCAATTCAAAATTTATGGTTGATTAGCCTAAAAATACAGTAAGAAATGCTTGTCTTTCCTGTGTTTAGGAATAAGCTATATGAGGTATCCCTGTGCTTAAGGATATTTTGGTTAAGATTTTTAAATACAGTATGTTTTAATCAACTCCTATAGTGAATTTCCTTTTATTGTTGCTCTGGGGTGGTGCCTGAAATGTTCTCTGTTAGATGTAGAAAGATACAGCTCCCAAAAACTGCATAAATCCCATTTTAGTTATAAAGGAATAAGTAAGCTATGAGTAACCTCTGAGTAGAGAAGTAGTGAAGCAGGGAAGGGCCAGTTTCACTGTTACTTGAACAGCAATAGCGTGGTCAAAAAGGAAGCAAGGTGAACAGGACAAAACAAAGAGCATGATATGACAGCCTGAGGATGTAAAATGAGTCCAGCACAGCAGCTCGTGCATTGTCTTGGCAGTGTCCCCAGGTCACTGAAACCCTCTGGTGCTGCAATCCCCTCCTGCCCATTTAAAAATATTTCCCTCAGTCCCTCCTCTTCTGTGATGGAGTGAGCAATGTGCTGGAGGAGAAATGATCATTCAGAGCAGCATTGGGCAATAGCACTAAGCATGGCACGGTTTTGCTGTGAGACAGGCAATAATATTTGCCGGCAAGCTGAACTGCAGTCTAGCATCAGAAAGAACATTTCAGAGAGCTGTGAAATGCTGTATTTGCAAAGGCTGGGGAGAGAGCAGGTTGGTGGTGTGCCAGAAAGATGTAATTTGTGCCAGGTTGTCAAGAGGTACCCAGAACAAGCATCCTTCTGCTGGGAGTGGGCAGGGAATTCTCTGGGTGCAAGAGAGAGGGAAAGGCAATGAATAACCAGTGTGTTGGAGGGAATACGGGGATCATTACTGCACTTTGTCATGTCTGACTGGGGAGATCCTGAGAGTCTGACTACATTATGAGTTCAGTTTTCAAGATTTCAGCCAAGAAAAAAAAATGTTAACATATTCACTTTTTGTAGTACAGAAACTACAACCAGTTGCCGTGATACTCCCCTAGTAATGCAATAAAAAGCAGAGTTCTCCATACTTTGCACTGGGATCTTCCTAATCCACCAGGAGGTCAGACTCACTGGGAAGGTTTAACATACCCAGGTCCTCTTTAGCAATCTGAGCAGCAAACACAATGGAAGTTATGCTGTAGCTCTGGATTCAGGAAAATGAAGTATCTGACTTCTCTCCTTGATCTCTGTTTGACAGATAAGCAAGCAAGCAGTGTCAGTGTTGCTTTCTTTTCCATTTAGTCTAGTACTCTGCTGCTCTTTCCAAAAGTCTCAGGAGACCAGACTGTTTAACTGAGGTTTGGAAAGAAACCCATGGTTAACTCTCTGTGGGTACCCTCCCATGCATCACACACTGCATTCTTTTTTTCCAGGCTTTTCCAAATAATCTTGGATGTAATCTGAGAAATTTCCATCACCAGCTGCATGTTGGTATATTGTTTTCTTCTTGTGGGTATAAGTAAAAGTCATGAAAAACTGCCTAGAGTTCAAAGGGAGGTGCACAAAGTCACTTATCCTTGAAAAGTCGGTTTGAAAAGCCCGGCCATTCTTCTGATTTCACAGGGCTTTGATGAGAAGAGTTGGGGAGGAGAAATTTATGGTAGGGGTTCCTAAGCCCATAGTTAAATATATGTAGCCCAAGTGAAAAAGTGAGTAAGTTGTTGTACAGTATCCTGTAAAAGATGATTTCATCATGGCTGAGGGAGTCTGTGAGGAAAGCATTACTGCTGGCTTTCTTTATTCCTCCCTAGCTGTCGGATTTTCACAGCTGTTGGAGCCTACTGGCCCAGATGATCCACTGCATTGCCCTGATACAGCTGTTCCTATTAGCAGTCTCTGCACAAACTAGCCTCTGAACTCCATCAGCCAGCTGTGTTACCAAAGTAGCGAAGCTACAAATATTAATGGATATAAGAAAAACAAGAGGTTAGGAGGTCCTCTTCTATATGATTCCTTAAGTCTTTGTGATATCACTATTAGCTAGAAAACTGCCTGCCAGTGATGTCAACCAGCCATGTGGTGGTAGAAGACGCCTTTTGAGGCATGATATAAGGTTATGGCTCTGAAATCATTCTTAGCCTGACCTTACTCTGTCCTCAGATTTATAGATTAGAGCTCTGGTGAAGGCAGCATGGTTGCAATGCTAAAGACTCTTGAAAAGCTTTTAGCAGCTTGAATTCCACAGCCAATTTATTGCTGAGTAAAGCTCGGAGTTAGTAACAATGAAAAAAAAATAATGGTTAATTGATTGAGCATATTGGTCTATACAAGTGACTTAATTTTCACCACACTTCACTAGTGGCAAAATTATATTTTAGAGGTACAAACAGCCCAGGGAAAAAAGCAGTGTCTTTTTTTCTAACGTTTCTGTGAGAAAGTTATTCTAGGACTCTGCACATTGAAAACTGACTACATTTCAGCATGGCACCGCAAGCTGTCCTGATTTCAAATTCATACATTTCACTGACACAAAATAAATAAAGATTTTTACCTTTTCTGTTGAATATCCAGGCACATTGCCCACCCCTGCTTCACACTACAAACTGAAATGCTTCAACTATTTTAATACTGAAGGATGCCAGGCCAATCTGTATGTTTCAACATTTTCTGTATCTGTTTCTCCTCCTGAGGAAGATTTGTCATGAAACCATTGGAACAGAATCCAGGAGTCTGGATTTGAGATTTTAGCTCTGTCATAGATTTGTCATGGGATTTTTTGAGAAATTGTGTGCTCTGTCTTTCTCTGTGTCTTTGCTAAAGCTGCTGAAGAGTTTTAGACATTTTTTTTTTTTTACAATATTGTATTAATAGTATCACTTTTTATGAAAGCTATTAGGAGTTTTGGTATATTAACCAATTTTCTAGACTTTCAAAGCTCTAAGGAATGTTTGTATTTTGTTTCTTTGTTTGTGTGTTTTTAATTCTTTGGGACATTCTAAGTGCATTTATATTAGTAACTTAAAAATGCCCAGAGAACGTTCCTGACTGCTGGAAATCAACTACTTGTGCTGTTAAACTGTTAGGATGTGGTTTTGTTTACAATTTTGGTTCAGGCCAAATAATGCACTCTAAAATATGTCAGAGTCTGGTAGCTGGCATATACCAGGGCTTTTTGTCACTAGGCAGTTTGAATGTGGTTACTCTGGTTTGGAGTAAAAGTACTTAAAAGCATGGATGCAGGCTAATCAGTGGCAAGGAATAACTATAGCCACTTTTAATTTAACAACGAAAATATTGCCTTGATTTTTCTGCATTAAAAAAAAAAAAAAAAAACTTTTTTTTTTTAGCACAATGGGATCACAGTTTAAGATGATAAGGAAATATATAAATGCACATACTTGTAATGTACAATGTGTGAAGTTTGGGTGACCTGAACTGACAACTGGAATGAGCCTAACTATCCATTTGTAGATTTTCCTTATCTATCAAGTCTTCCTGCTTTTCTTATATTGGGTACCAAGTACTATAGAATGTATGTTGGATCTTTCTTACTTCCAGTAGATTTAATCAGGGGTTAAACATTAACCTTGCAGAATTGTTGGCTACTAAGGCCTTAGTGCCTTAGGAAAACATTCAAAGAAAATATATACACCTCTACCACTTTTCTGTGCCACTGTCAAAACTGCATCGCATGCTATTTTATTTAAGAGAGAAACTCACATCAATTCTTAATATGGAGAGTGTAGCAGAAAAGTCAATATTTCTTGACAGATTTTTATGAAACACTGAGAAGGTAAATTTGTGAAGTGCTTTGAATTACCTATAAACTGAGGGTATTCTCTGTGCATTAGAAAATATTTTGTCCAATGCTTACTAAAGTCAAGACCCTGGATGTCCCATCAGTCATCTGGTAATAAGATCTAAATTTGGGGGCTTGATCACAGAAGATCCAGACTGTCACCTTTATTTTTCTTGAGTTTATTTATAAACGTTCAGTACAATTGTGCATGTGCCAAACTGCATTTGCCATTTGAATAATGAATAATGAATGAATAAATTTATTTTCATTGAAGTCTTCTAGAAAGTTCAAGATCTTTAGGTCCTTGAGCTGAGTTTTCTTGTTAGTATTTTGGAATACTTCAGTGAAGACAACCCAGAGTAACCACACACGGTTTGAACCAAGCTGAGGGCACAATTGTGAATATGAAAATATTTCATTACTTTTAAGGAAGATGAAGAAATTATTAGATATACTCACACATGAGTAATAGGAATGATAAACAGATATTTGAGTAAGAAATTTAGGTTGAATACCAAAAACCTGCGGTAATTATTTCAGAATGATATACCCTCTCACTAAAGGAGAAGTATCTTCTCATAGTATTAAACCAAACAATGTATGCAACTGAGCATTAATTAATTAGAAAACTTACAAATTCTTCTAAATTTCTAAACATACTCATGTCACATGAGTAGTCAAGCACAGATAGGCACACCATCAAGTTAAAATGTCTAGTTTGTTAGTAATTTCTGAAGTAATGAAGGCAAGATTTGTGAGGCATGACTTCCGTTCTTCATTTTATCCTTCTAGATGATCACTTTTTGAACTGCTCTGTAGGATTGTACACAATTTCCCTGAAAGTCTTTCACTGACAAGTTAAAAAACTGTCAGACAGGAGAAATCTCTTTCCCAGGAAGATATTTGGGATGTCAATAGGAAGCTCACATACCTTACAGGACATCATACAACAGGAATTGGATCTTGACTGGCATATCAAGTGTTAATTTAAAACAAAAGTTAAATAATATGCAAACAGTCCAGTCTCTGATCCTCTAAATCATGATTATAGATTTTGGTATTTGGATACTTCTCAAAGAGACAAGTAATCTTCTCAGTACAAGAAGGACATCAAGGCCCTGGAATGTGTCCAGAGAAGGGCTACGAAGCTGGTGAAGGGCCTGGAACACGAGTCCTGTGAGGAGCAGCTGAGGGAACTGGGGTTATTTGGTCTGGAGAAGAGGAGGTTCAGGGGAGACCTCATTGCACTCTGCAACTACCTAAAAGGAAGGTGTGGGAAGCTGAGTGTCAGCCTCTTCTCGCAGATAACTAGCGATAGGACAAGAGGGAATGGTCTCAAGTTGCACCAGGGGAGGTTAACGTCGGAAATCAGGAGAAATTTCTTCTCAGAAAGAGTGGTTAGGCATTGGAATGGGTTGCCTGGGGAGGTGGTAGAGTCACAGTCCCTGGTGGTGTTTAAGGGAAGGTTGGACGTGGTGCTTACAGATATGGTTTAGTGGGTGACATTGGTGGTAGGGGAGTGGCTGGACCAGATGATCTTGGAGGTCTTTTCCGACCTTAATGATTCTGTGGTTCTATTTATTTAATTTATTAAATAAATAATTTATTTAATGCATTTATTTAATGCAAGTGATTGAATGTGCACCGCTCTGATTCTGCCTTTTAGCCTCCAAATATAATGTTTTGACTTTAATTCTTTTGCTGGTAAGCTTCTTGAATCTGAACATATTTTTGTCAAACTAAATCTCTGAATGTTAAAATATATCAGGAATAAGAAGAAAAACATACAAAGCTGTGAAATAATTTCACATTAAGTCAAAGAACAGATATATACAGTAAATGTCTTAGCTATCTCTCAGAGATTGCACAAACTGACAAGAGACACCAGGATTTGATGAAAATATATACAATTAAAGAAAAGAGCCCAAGGCAGTAGTTACCTACATTCCATGAGGATGTATGTAGAGATAGTTCAGGGGTTTCGGGCAAGTTTTTCATCAGAAAATGTCAGTTCATTAAGACCATAACTTTTGACAAAAAGGCATTGGTTTTGATGAAACTTCCATTGGTGAAAGTATCTCAACTCTAATATAAAATTTCTGTAAAAAGAATGCAGTAGCTACCTTAAATGCGAACAATAGGGGAGTCATATGTTTCATATAATTCACTCACAACTGTGAACACTCGCACAGATGACATGAACAAATACACACTGAGGTAACTTGTTTTTAGTATATTTTTCATTCACTCGATCTTTATTTTTTTCTGACAAAATCTAGATATTCCCTCTGCAAATGTGAAATTTAACAAGCAGATATGAGCTACATTAAAGCTTCTGAATATTAGGTAACTGAAAAAAAAAAAAAATCTGGCCTAAGAAAAAATCAGGTTTGCAGAGTCAAGAACAGATTCTACAGAGGAACCTAAGGGAGGCTGAAGGACTTTGTTCATAGAGGCTTTTACCTAGTAGCTGAAAACAATGATTCAGAGTAGTTGAGTGAAGGTAGAGAAAAAAGAACTGAAAGTAAGGAGTGGCTGTCAGATTTCAATTTAAATAAAACAGGAATAAAACTAGGAAGAGCAGGAGCAGACCGATCCCAACAAAGAGACGTACCAAAAGCAGAAATCCCTGGAGTGATCTTTTTGGTTGGTCTTGTTATAATTTTATTTTTACCTAGTTTATTTTTGGTTTTTTTTGTTTGTTTTTTTAATGAAAGGGAAGTGTACAAAATACAATAACAGCAGATATTATGTAAAAATAAATGCATTTTTCTGCATATATGTTAATATGGCATTATTCTGAACTGAAGCTAAGGCCCACTTCAGTGAGATTTTGTGAATAAACATGAAGATAGTGTCTGTACTGGAAAGCTTCTATTATATCTAGAGAAAAGAGTCAAAGTGTTACAGCAATATTCAGTGATTCAAATACCCCAAGCCAACAGCAAAAATGGAAATGTATCGTAGAGCTCTTGGCCTTTATTTCAGTGCTTTTGTCTAGTAGAAAACCATAATTCCTCCTCTAACTTGCTTAATTTCAATGTTACTGTCTGTATCTGTGAGTGACCAAATCTCTCTGACTCTGATCTATGACTGCAAGTAAGATCAGGCGTGTGATACTGCAAATCAGATCTGTTGCAGGTCACTTCTCCCCCAGTGATACACATCTTCTTTTTAGCACTTGTTACTATACACCTGCATTCTTCCAACATGACACAATGCTTCATTTCTACATTAGTTTTATACATTTTTATAGGCTATGCCAGATGTTTATTGTTCTCATACACCTTGTGTGTCTGAACCCTTGACTTTGCTAGCAAGATGATAAAGAATCATATATTGAAGCTCCATGGTACAGTGCCTCTGGGCTCAAGCTGCATTTGGGAATAACACACACAGTCTCAACTGTTTTCCATCATGTCATGGCAGTAGCCACCTGGCAGTGGTTAATTAATTCTGCAGGGTTAATTACAGCTAATGGTGACTCTCCCGTCTTTTTACAAACCTCATGTCTTGATGCATGTCAGTGTGATATGGACCTTTATGAATATAGCCTATATTTTTATAGTGTTCCATAACAATATTAGTAGCAAAGAATCAAAGTTAATTAACTGGTAATGGTGATGTTTATCTCTTTGTAACCAACACACAAGCTTTCAACAAAAACATCCTAAGTTTAGAAATTTCTGAGAACAATGATAACTCTGCTTTTATACTATCCAATATAGAAATTTAACAACAGCTATTAGTCCTACCCCTCACCAGATTACGATTTATTCACCACATGGAAGGAGAAAATAGTATTTCATGCAAGTTTCATAACTGAAGCTGTGTGCAAGGGGATACAGAGGTGTGACAGCCTGCCAAGGTGATTCTGGTGGGTTTCTACCACTTGCAAACCTTAAGGCCACCCTCAGCAGGTTATCTTTTCTAAGATCTTAATGAGTCTTGCCATCCCAAATTCTCCACGAGATATTGCCCGACTTTAAAATCAACAATTTATTCAAAAACCAACATTTTGGTTTGGTTTGTTTTTTCTTTGTTGGTTTTGCAAAACTAAGGTGCAAGGTATCATGTTAAGTCCGTTTGCAGTTGTGCTTCTTTTTTTTGCATGTTGGGGAAATAATGAGCTCCTTTTTGTTTGTTTTGTGTGTGTCATTTTTCCAGTTATAATTCTCAAACTTTGTGAGAAGAATTTTAATTTTCTTCAGTTTGGTTTTCTTCTAGTTTCAGTTTGATATTTTTAAAGAAAAAGAAGATGTCTGCCACTTTTAAGGACTTCCCTCTATTGGGAAATGGCTGGGCATTTTACCTCTTAGGTGGCTTAGTAATTGCAGTAGAACTGAGACTTACACATGGAAAAGTGAATTCAGTAGCTACTAGAGATGGTTCAGAACTTCATCACAAAAAAAATAAATCAACAAGTAAGTAGTTTGGAGAGTATTGGTTAACTCTCCAAGATACTTTCCCGTTTTGGCTCTCTTTGTGTTCCAATAGACTGGAAAAAGTGTAAAAAGTTCCATCCTCAAAGTTATCACTGAGTATTTGCTTTCCTAAAGTTTTCTCTTGGTGTACACTTAGTAAAAACAGGGAGGTCTGCAAATAATTTAGCTAAACAATCAAGCTGTTTGTTGCTTCATCAAACTGAAGCAGATCCATACATTTGTGAATTAAGTTCCTATAAGCATCAGTTGCTAGACAATAGACCTTGCTAATGACTGTTGCAGGGGAGTTTGCCCTTCAGAATATGAATTATTCCTTTCACTATTGCCAAATGTACTATATCCAAAATATCTGTCTTGAAATTTAACATTATGAAAATGTACTTTTGGCAAACAGGGACAGAACTGATGGATGATGGAAGCATGAGGTAGATATTACCAGTTGATACTGGAACAAATTTAAAAGAAGTAGTAATAGCAGCAAAAGCTTGCACAAAACTTCTGTTTGGGTTACTGTCAACTTTTTAACAGCTTTTTTTAAAACTTTTGTTTAAATTGCATAGCTATTTTTTTCTCATTCATTCTGTCTTGTTAACGCCTGGTTGGGTAGCCTTTAATGCTTCTCTGGACATCTTTTACTTATGCTTTGTTTTTTGCCTGGCTGGGCAGCAGTCTTTTATGCTGTGGGTAATCTTTACTCAGAATTCCCAAATGATGGCTCTCACTGACTAGCTGATTGCATTGATTTTGCTGACTGTGTGGTCGTTCTACTGTACAGCTGGTAATAAGGGGGTGAAACATCCCTGGATTTTGGATGTAAGTATGTGGAAACAATTCCATGCACACCCATCCTCTCTCTCACCCACTCACCCATACACCTGCACACATCCTTTGTATTTGATTAGATCAAGCAGAGGACTAATACATGCCCTATGTGTTAATTACCTTTAGGTAGGGTGCATTTCTTTTAGGTATTTATATCAATAATCTCATGAAGCCCTAGACTCCAGGTTTGGTGCTCATTAGTTTGCACCTGGACAGTTCTCCCAGGGCTTGGGATTGATAGGCAGATGGCATTCTGTGGTGAGTAAAGGGCAGCATGTATTTGATGTATTTGCTTTTCCCCAGAAATGGAGCAGAGATCAAATTATAGCTACTTCTCAGCTACTCAGTTATTCCCTGGGGAAACCAAGCCCTGCTCTTTTTTTCCATCAAAGCCCTACCTTCTCCCTTCCATGCACACAGAAGGCAGTAGTTTGGACAAAGGTGCCTCTCACAAAGCTCTCTGTTCCTTTCTTCCCCTATTTAGCTAAACAGGAAGATCCACAACTGGCCCTTGGATATCCTGTACACACCATGGCCATGTTAGATATTCAGGAGGCACCCAGTCCTGTAATCCCCACAAGGCACAGAGCAGTTACTGTGGGGCATGCATGGAGAAGGGTTTTTGCTTTAATGTCCATTTAATGAGCAAACATCAACTTAAATGAAGTTTCCCTTCCAGATTGTTGCCCACACATAATTAGGGACCGTCTCTTCCATTTTCTTAATTTGCTTTTAACTTGCTCAAGTCTTTTGAAGTTTGCTGACATGCAAATGGTGGAATTCATCTTCTTTGAAGATCAAGGCTGCTCATTTTACCTCTGTTTTACATACAAAAACAAACCTTATTTACTTCAGTTTTAATATGAAGTGTCTGTGCTGCCTATCATGTCTTTTCTCCTTTTTTTCTATTTTTTTATTGAAGGACAAGGAAACTGGAAAAAGGATTTATCTTCCTTTATTAACTTTAAAACACATTTGTAAGTGATTATTTGCAAAGTCTTTGAAGAACTGCATCCACAATATGTTCTTTAATACAATTTATTTTACTCTACTCTTCATGTGAACAGGAGCATTATACTAAGGTTTCTGTACATGGCATCTCAGCTGTTGTTTGTTAGAAACCTGACCATTGAAATGTTTCCTTTGGGGAAAAAGCTAGCTGCAAAAATATGTCACAGGCTTCAAAACCAAACAAATAAAAACTGGAGAAAGAATAGGTCAGACTTTGTTCTGACCAGCTAGAGAAGTTAGGACTTGGCTGCACTTGTAAGCTTTTACTTTAAACAAGGATGAGTTGCGGTATACATATGCATTAAAAGCTGGGTAGCGAAGATTGTGTTTAAATCCCCCAAGCTCTGAAGGTCTGTTGTACATGCTCAACTTTTTCTTGAAGGGGTGAAAACAGATGGGCTTTTCTTTGGCTGCATTTAATGTACTGGCAAGAATGTGCACAGTGGGTACAACTGGAACTAAGAGCCTGAAATAAATTGGTCTGTATTTTTTCCTCCTAATTATTTAGTGTAATAAGTTCTATCAGGTAAAAGTTTATCTAATTATTTAAGATTTGACAAATACTGTAAGGAACAAAGCTGTCTGAATAAAATTATGAGGCACATATGTGTTCATGTTCCCTGCTGATGGGCCCTGCGTTGTCACAGGCTGAAGTGTACTAATTAATCCCAGCCAAAGATTTGTCCCCTCAATTACCAGCCGCTTAGGTATGCTGTCTGGATGATGCATGGCTGCGTTGTGGGAAATATCCAGGCTATACAAGTTTTATGATTTTGAACCTCTAGGCCAGTTACAAAGTTATCTCAAGGAGAGGAGCCGATCTGTTTTGCAGAGAATAATGGCTGCGTGCAGTGCTTTAAGGCAACCCCTCACCAGGTAAGTGCAGCAGAAGGCTGGAGCTCGCATCTGAAGTAAAAGGGAAATGTGTCCTGCAGCCAGGCATACTGCAAACTTCACCTACAAACCTCACATGGGCCCTCTCATAATGTTGGTATTGTTGGAAGCCTGGGAGAGAGCATGTATAGCCACATGGCTGTCAGAGGAAGGGATTTTGTGGCTGTCTTAAAATCCATTTCATTTTCACCTATAAAATATATGTTTGCATGTAAAAACATTGTAAATATAGCTCATACACAGTACCAGTCAGACCTGAGGAGTAACCCTCTGGTATGTAGTAACCCTATGTATTCGGTATGTATATAACCCTTTTTGTATGTGTTATTTCCTGAGATGAAGGTACAAAGCACCTTGTCTATACAAGGGTTATTATGACATGCCAATGGGATAATCAGAAGTTCACACGTTTCCTTAGCTGAGGGACTCAGGATATTGAGATCAAATATGGTTTAATTGTGGCAATCTGCCTGTCTCTTTTCGGCTCCTGAGATTTAGTTTTCTCCCAGGCATCGTTACTGTGCTTCACTTCTGTCAGTGTCTTCACAGAAGAGTGAACTTAGCCCTGGGATACGATGCACATGCAGAAAAGCCTGTCTCCCCTGTTTTTCCAAGCTAAGACCATCTGCCTCTTTAAAGTAACCTTGTAGAAACTGGAGACATTAAACTACAGTGAAATTGGAGCAATGGAGTGGAGAATATGGCTCTGAAATCTCAGCTGTGACTCTCTCTGGGGAAGTGCGGGGCAATATTGCAGCCCCCGATGCTTGCCCCTCCTCATCCCACAGTGACGGAGCCAGAGCTTGTCACTTCTGCTGTGCTCCAAGCACTGGCTGCCACCGAGAAACCAAAGCATAAGAGCACTGGGATTAAACTGTATGCTTTAATACCTTCTTATCCTATTAGCACGGTGCTTAAATGGGCTGGGGAATTTAAGGATGATTCAAACTGCACACTTAGAGACATTTTAGCGTTTCAGAAGAAAATAGAGTTTTTGACTGATGGAGCCCAGTTCTTTTCCCAGTTGTACCTTTGCGACCTGCATGTAATGTGATGGAGGGGCAGCAGAGCCTCTTAGGGATTTTTAATTTTAAAATGGATTTCAAGTATCCGTTCCCTAATAAATCATATTTAGCAGTTCTGCAAGAAATTAAAAAGGCTGAAGGCACCTAATTTTGGTCTTCAATATTTTTGCCCACCCTCTGAGTTTATAGTGTTAACAGTTGTTTGAAGTAGGTGTGGGCAGATGGCCAGCCACCTTAATAGTTGAGGCTTGTTGTTTATATAAATTTCATTTTAATTGAGTGCATAGTGAGAGATATATCAGTCAGTATAATTCTTCCCTAGGACCTTATTCTTGCATTTTTTTTTCCATGGCATTAGTTTCTTTGGGGAAAGAAAACTTGTATGGATTTATTGCTTTTCTCTTTTCTGTGCAACCTTGCCTAATAAGACTGTTGCAGTGGCTGCAGTCTGGAAAATTAGCCTGTGAACTCTTTGTATCCTTGTCTGTCTGTCTCAATCTCCCACAGGTCAGGCTAGTAAGAAGTCTTAACTGTGAGTCTATCTGTCTTTTTTTCTTATAGACTAGTGTTGGTTCAGGTGGCAGACTGATGAAATGCAGCAGAGGTTCCTGTGTTGCATTCAGATTGCATTTCTTTGCTTTCTTTCCTTTTCCGTTCAGTGGGGTACCCACCACTGTCCCTAAAATTAACAATTATAATGTGCATGTGCAACACATATCTATGAAGTGCCTATAACTTTGCTACAGTAATTTAATTGTCTCATGGGAATAATTCCCTTTTGCATAAACTCCCATTTTATATCCACAGTTTGGTAGAGGCAGTAGAGACAAAAGAGAATTAATGGCATTAGATCCAATGCAGTGATAAATATTGGCACTAAAGTGATTTACTGGCTATCTATTGAGGTTTTTAATTGATCTACAGTTGCTTTATGTACTTACAGCTTGGTCTTGAGCTTAGATAATATATGTAGGTTCATGGTCTCACCCTGTTCACAATCAGTCTTTCAGTTGCTATATGGTGCATAAAATAAAGTGACACCTTTCCACAAATGACTCAGACATGTGGGCTTAACTAAATATTCAGATATCTGGACTCCACATACGCATATCAATTTATACCCTATTTAATTCATACAAACCCCTAAAGTCTCTTTTCCTATGTATATACATGCAATGAGATCTTTCTTCTCCCAGTTTGCATGCATGATTTGTACTAGACTTAAGAGAACTGATACATGTTTATGGGCAAGGAGAATCAGTACCTCTTAAAAATTATATATTCTGTTATTTTCTGGAGTTATAGAGCTCTGTAGCTTTGTTTACCTCTGATGACAGTATTTTGGCTATTTGCTTTCGGATGTTATTTTGGTACATACTGCCCATATAGGCATCTTGCTTTTCTAATGACTGTTTAAAGACTAATGACCCTTAAAGACTGCTGTAGTAGCCAGATCCCTATTAGATTAGGCTATATCCAGAATAATTTTTCTTTCAGACCAACAGAATGAGAATGAATGCTTTGTGCTGCAGGCACTGGTCTGTTTAAAAAAATGGAGCTCAGCTCCTGGCCATATCACACATTTAGTGTGTGATGGTAGACAAGTGTTCTAGGGACATTTTTTTCTCTCTTAATATGTGAAGCAGCAAGTGAACATCCATTGTCATTTTCAGAAACAGCAGGGGATTGGCTTCCATGGGATTTCTCAGAGTTCCTGTAGAAAGCAAAGCTCCAAGCCCAGCAAGCCTGCTGAGAGTCAGCCCTTGCTGTTCTTCTTCCTACGTGCTGTTGCCATGCCCAGCGTTTGGACATCCAGGCATCCTTGGAGCTTCAAGTGTAACTCTCAAAAAAACAAACAAACAAAAAAAAAAACAGAGAAGTTAAATCTACAGGGATTCCAGAAGCCGCTACAGTAAACTTTCCTTTTTTCCAATCAAACTCGAGATAAAAGTGTGGCTAATATCACATCCCTGTGCCAAAATTACCATTTGGACCAATTTGGTAATTTCTACTGCAAGCTCTGAATGACTGTTAAAATAGTCCTCCACAAAGTAGTCCTCCAGAATGAGATATCCCAAAGACAGTCTGGCAATAGAGTCATAATTTAAGTAACAAAAGGCGCGTGACACTGTCCTCCTATAAAATGTCTGTTTTTACCTCATGAGTCAAGAGTTATTAAAAAGTGTTCTTGTTGATTTAAGCTGACATGACAGGTGAAAAGTTTTTGTTATTTTCTGGCACTAGTTTTGTCATTCTTAGGCTGCTAATCAAACCAAACCAGAACAAAACAAAACAAACATGCAAACAAACAAACAAACAAAAAAAAAAAACACAAACACAACATCATTTTAATGCTAAATAATCAAAGTAGGAGCAAATGATCTAAGGATTTTGCAGATAAGTACCTTAACTTCAGACAAGATGAAGGTGTTTTCCCATACAGGGCAAACAGAACTCCTGTGCTCTGGATTACTGTTAATCTTGCAGTGACTGGGAATTCATTGCACTTGAGTTATCGCAGCCCATGTTTAGGCTGTGTGTTTTACATCTGACTCTGCTGTCAGGTATGCTGAAGTAGTTGTTAAAATAAGATGCCCAAGAAGCCACTCAGCCAAGACGTGCCATCTGCTTCCTGATGACTGACAACAGAAAAAGTCTCTTGCATTACTGCCAGTGGTATTTTCCCTTTCAAATAACTGTGCAGAGCCACAACCATTCCGTGACATGTCATTAAAGCTGAGAAGGACTCAGACTGTTTTACTAACAATTTTATGATTTGTAATCTTGTTCTTTTGGTCCAAAAGTTTTTAGACAACCCAGGTATTTTTTTTTCCTATGTCTAGGTATTTTGCAAAGTTTTTTTTTTTTTTTTTTTTTTTTTTTTTTTTTTTAAGGAACCAGTAATATTTGGAAAAGTAATTTTAAATGAAAAATAAAAAGATTTTATGTTGACATAAGCACAATGCTTATTCTTTTTCTAAATTAGTTTCTGGGCAACTGGTACACTGTGGAAAAATTTCTTTTGCTCTTAGTGGCCTATTTATACAAAATACTGAAATGAAAATATTCACTCAGCTCTAACAGGTGTTGCTATGCCTGTTTGCTTCAGTGCATTGGTGATGCACACCATAGGTTGTTCACAGATGAAGTGTCAATAGGTCAAAACCAGTAGGTTAAACTGTACTAGATTCTACCAATTTTAAGTGAAAAATATAAGATAGAATAACCTTCTGCTTGCAGAAAGCATTTAACTTCTGTCAGTCTCCAGCACCCCAGTAGAGGGGCTGTCCTATTGGAACTCTATCAGCTTTCTACCAGATTTCTGAGAAACAGAACACATGAGTAGTCCTAAACAGTTTGAGCTTAACAAGGGGAACCACAGAAACAACTTGTTTCCTGGACCAGTACTTGTTCCATAAATTCATGACATTCATTTAAATGAATAGCAAATGGTGCATTTTTCAGCTGTGGCTGAGGAAAATCAAATTGCAAGCTGCCACCAAAAAGGTGGTGTCACTTCCTCTGTGTCCTTTCTGCTCTCCGTGCCTGTTTGCATGCTCCCAGCTCTTCCCTTGCACCAGGACTGGGGCTTGTTTCACCTGGTAAGCCATTTTCGATCTCTAAACAAGCAGAAAACATTTTTTTTTCTTGGTTAGTTTGGTGTAAATTGCGACACCTATTTAACAGGGTGAGAAGTTGATTGCAAATGCTACCTGCTTGTCTCTGTTCCTTCACCCTTCCTCAGCTCTGCTAGCAGTGACGTTTTTGCACCCATGCCTTGAACCACCTCAAGTGATTGGTACTGGTTAAAAATAGCCTAGTCAAAACTGGCTGTTATTATTCTGGATCAGTTGTCCCCATGGCGGCACAAACAATTGTATGAGGATGCCTAAAGTGGAAATGTCAGGAGAAGCTGGGTGATCAGGAGAGGAAGAAGAGAGGAGAAGGGCACAGGCCACTTAGACTTCCAGGGCTGCAGAGCCAAACGGATGACAAACCTGTCCTCAGCACACGCTGGATATCTATACATGGGGTTAAAAAACGTAGCTGGTAGAGATTCACATCCTAGCTTGTCATGTACTTTTTTCACAGTGCAGATGAAACTACTTAGCTACTGTGATAATAAAAAAAGTTTCCCTGATGAAGCTGCTGCAAAGCACTTGAAAGGCTCTGTCGTGGCTTAGCGCATCTGGAGTAAGCAGCACAAAGGAAGCTATGCTAATATACTACTATGTGTTCTGTTCATTGGGATTTATTTATTCTTCCATTTAAGACACATCTTGCAGCTGCAAGGAGCTCAGGTGTGGACTTAAAAATAGAAAGACACTAAGTATATTACAAGAAATAAACTCTAAGTAGAATAGTAGAATACCATGAATATATATTTTGAATGCTGTAGTGTTTTCAGCCTGAAACATCTGTGTGTGTGTCAGTATAGACCATTACAGGGAATCCTACAAAAGCCCTATTTTATGAATACATAAAACCACATGCGGATGATGACTGAAAGTAATCTGGATTTAGAGCTGTATGGAATATAGAGGCCCTATTAATTAGAGACTCTGAGCATTGGCAACACCTCTTAGGTTGCTTACTGAAGTCTCTTGTGTCATTTAAGATTTTTGTTTCATTTAAATCAGAAATGGCTTCCATCCCATGAGTAGGTGCTGGCAAGGCACATTGCTTGGTGGCATCAATGAGATGCAAAGAAGCTGTCAGACTTCTATTCCGCTGCTTTCCAGGTGCATTTCTTACCTTAACACTTATTTTTTACCTTTTTTTTTTTTCTTTCAGTTTCATATTTGATAATTCTGCACCCCGAGACTTGTTCAGTACCTTCTGCAAATGATATTAAGTAGTTTTTATATTGTGTGATAGTGCTGGTCTTTGCTTTATTTGTACAGTTACATTAATATCTGTCCCTCCAACATACAATGTCGGGAGCTGTAATGCACGTTAGCTGCATCATTTACAAGTTTGTCCTAATGAAATTTGGCTAAAGTGGTCAAAGTTGCTCCAGACTAAATGAAACCACCACATGTTTTTGACAGTTCAGATGACAGCATAACATATCTCTCATGGCTCAGGATGGTATGCACCATTAGTTTTACAAAATATGGAAGAGTAGCATATGCCAGAAGCTGCTGTCCTTCAGGCTTTCACATTATTTTTCCACTTTCCTTGAAATGCAAACAAAGTACAAGCCTTGAAAGATCAACCATGCACAGATATGGTTTGTCAGCTACTTAAGAAACAAAAGCAGAAAAGAGCAAAAAACAAAAACAAAACAAAACAAAACAAAAAACCACAACTGATGGTATTTTGCTCTTTAAAGAAAAAAATAATAATAATAATCCTGTTGTATCTTGTTTCAGGGGAGTGGGAGGAATTATAAATGAAAAGGCCGAACACCAGTGTCTGCTGTAAGTGCAGCATTCAGAACAAGAGCTGAAAGGCTCTTGGGAACTTTTCCCTTTTGGCACCTTTTCATACTTTTTCACAGTGTTGTGGTTTAGCCCGGCTGGCAGCCAAACACCACACAGCCGTTCGCTCACCCTCCCCCCTCCCTCTCCAGGATGGGGGAGAGAAACGGGAAAGTGAAGTCTGTGAGTTGAGATAAAGACAGTTTATTAAGACAGGGAAAAGAATAACAATAACAATAATAATAATAATAATAATAATAGTATTGATAGTAATAATGTGTACGAAATAAGTGATGCACAATGCAATTGCTCACCACCCGTTGACCGATGCCCAGCCTACCCCCGAGCAGCCGGCCCCCCACCCCGGCTAGCCACCCCTATATATTGTTCAGCATGACATCAGATGGTATGGAATACCCCTTTGGCCAGTTTGAGTCAGCTGTCCTGGGTCTGTCCCCTCCCATCTCCTGCTGCATCCCTAGCCTGCTCGCTAGCAGGACAGAGCGAGAAGCTGAAAAGTCCTTGGCTTGGTGTAAGCACTGCTCTACAACAATTAAAACATCAGCATGTTATCAGCGCTCTTCTCATTCTAATCCAAAACATAGCACCCTGCCAGCTACTAGGAGGAAAATTAACTCTGTCCTACCTGAAACCAGGACACACAGTCTTTCAGGTGACTGTCCACTCGACGCAAAAAGCTTGTCTAATTAAGTATTCTAGATTGTATTTTATTGGTGAATTTCTTCTAAGTTCTTCACCTTAGTCCAAGAGCCATCCTTCAGAAAGCATCCGATCCAGTTCAGGGTTGGAATTTGAAATCATGCAGTAAGGACAGTACAACAGTAAGTCATTAATATATTCCTTGTAAGTCTGCTTCTAGGGTCTAGAGCTCACAAGACTGTCATCATGACTATCACCAAGAATAACGTGAAGAAAGATGTATACTACTGTGTGGGAATTTTCTTCTCAAGGCAATAAGGACCTCACGTGCCGTAGGGTACTACGTCTGATGTAGCTCATTTTAGAAGTTAAATTTTACTGTAGCTCTCTGCATATCTACCATCACTCCCATTCCCCTTGTATTCTTAAGAAATTCCCCTCTTTCATTTTTCATTGAGATCACAAATACATTAAAAAGAAAATATGGCAAACAATAAAACAAAAAACAAACAAACAAAACCGTCTTCACTTCTGCTATGCAAATTGTTGCGCAAATAGCATACAAAAACTATATATATATATTCTCGTGGTTTTAATAAACAAATATTTGGAGAGACCAGTAGTAAAGTAATCATAAATCTCAGTGTGAGGTGATGGTGGGCAGAATCCCGAGGTGGAATAAAAACCCGTCTTCATTCACACCAAAGGAACCATGCTGACTGGCACCATCCACAGGTGGTGGGGACCTGAGGATGTGCACCAAATATATACTACAACAAAAATGAGAAAAGAAATAAAAATCAACCTCTGAAAAATTCCCTCCTGTATAGGCATGTGCACTGGGGACAGCTATAAATAATAAATCTTTAGCTCTGAGAATGGTGTATTTCACTTAATTTTCTATAAAGTGAAATAATTCTATTTATTTCTTGAAGACCTTAATTTTCCCTCCCCCATGTGCTTTGCCTTTGAGGAAGTCTCATAAATATTTCCTTATTATTCATCCCTTTCTTAGGTTGGTCCCTGTGAATGGTTTGGAGGAATTTATTTATTCACCCCTTTCTTAGGTTGGTCCCTGTGAAGGGCTTGGAGGAATTTATTTATTCACTGTGAATTCTTTCTCTCATCTGTTTTGTTCTTTTGGTCATGAATGCGAAGCAGCAACACAGGGCTTTTTAAATTCTGTTTGTTCTTTAATTTCCTTTGTTTTTCTTGTTTCTTGTTTATATTCAGCATTTCACCCATAAACTATCTGTTCAAACAGTGTCCTCAGAACCCTGGTCATGTAGATTTAGCATGTCAACTCCCAATTCCCGTGAAATCATTACGTGTTTATTTGCATTCTGACATTAATTTTACATAGCAATTTACTTGTCCCTGATTATTATTATTATTCTAGTCATTTTTATATATTCAAGATGTTGTTGTGATTACTCCTTTGAGAAGCATCAGAACTTCCTTGTGCATCACCCTTCTGATACTTGGCTGGAATAAGGGCCCTGATCAAAAAGTGTCTTTTTTTTTCTTTTTTTTTTTTTTCTTTCTTTTTAATCCAGTAAAATTCTATTTAGTTTGAGACATAAAACAATTACTTCTGTTTTTCACCTTGTTACCTGTTTACTTACTTTCTCAGTAACCCACCAAAGGCCCAATACATTGTGGATGCTCCATGACTCCATCACGTCGTAGGGCCAAGGATGAGACCAGAGACCATGTCCTGCTGCCATCTGTTCATGGTTTTGCCTACGTTTGTGTTTGACTCAGGCTCCAGCTCAGCAAACCACCAGCTCAGCACTATCCTGTCCAAAGGCAGCTGGGAGCAGCAGGCAGCAGGCTGGCCGAGAAATGGCAGTTCTCCACAGCTAGCCTGTCTCAGCCAAAAACAGCGCTGGATTGTGAATCGTCCTGCTCTGCTCCAGTAGTGATGAGGGCTAAATTATTTGCAGATAATGATATCCCCCAGGAGGGAGGCATCAGCATGCTCTGCTTCCCAGCTGGTCTTGGCACTGCAGTCTGGCTGTTCATCTTCAGCTCCTGGTGGTATAAAGAAATCAAGAACTCAGACAGGCTCAGTTCTGGAGACTGCTCACACCTGTCCCCATCCAGGCAGAAAACACCTCCCATTTCTCCATTATGGCTAGGGCATGGAAGCAGGCAAGGTGAAGGAAGAGCACGCTCAGCTTCTCATGGTCTCAGCAAGGAGATAGCAAGTAATGCTGTTTCCTCTCAGAAGTGCAGCAATGGAGGAACATTGGTGAAATTCAGGTTTCTGATGGACTAAAGTGCTCAGGTGCCATACAGCTACTGATAGTCCTTCTGTGGGCATCACAGTTCCAGGGGCTCCAGGTGGCCATGTCAGAGCAGGGGAACACCATGGTCCCACAGGGGTGAAACACGTCTTTTCTGTGCTTGAGCAAGCAAGCATCTCTGCCCCTTTTACACCTTCCCCTCATGGGTTTGAACTATCCTCACATATTGCTTCATTTTTATCAGTTAAAAGTGACAATTGCAATTTCTCTTACTTCAGCAAAAATATGACAATATTGTCATGAATGAGTCATCTTATTCACAGCATTACAGTCTAAATAAAATGTAAAGTTACTAAAAAATGCAGCAGCCCTTTAAAAGTGCCCTTATTCTATTAAGCAAATTGGAAATACTTGTATTTGCTGGTTCTCCAAAGGACTATTGTATTCATGAAGAACTATTATTATTGTATTATGAGAACTAACTGTTGGGGTTTAGCAATTTGCAAGCAGTGATTTTACAAGCAGATGATTCAATGTAATCTTGTTTGGTAACAGAACAAAGTGTTTCTAGTTGCTAACTACAAACAGCAGTAACCTTGTAGATTGGGAGTTGCCTTCCCAAAATGATCAAATCTTCTCACAGTATCCTTCTGAAATAATATACAGCACCTTTAATATTTGCTTGCTCTAATTACAATTGATAGCATGATCCAAAGCTTGTTGCAGCCTGGGGTAAGATCCAGAGTCATTGGAGCTGGAATAACTCTTGAGGAGTTTGACAGCAAATGTGCAAAAAATCTCTTTTCCATTTTATTCTAGGACATCTTAAAAATATTCTTCTATTTTCTACTGGTGTTTGCCTGCTCTGTAGTCCAAACATCCCATCTGTGCACATATTATCATCCAGGTTGTCTCTTTTTTCCCTCCAGCTGCACTGAGAGACCTTCCAATTGTTAGTTGGAAGTTAGCTTCACCCCTGATTTCACTTTGTTCTCAACATCACTTCATCTCTTTAAATTACAAAAAGAAAGGTTTTCACATCTCATTTTTCATTAGGCAGTAGTATTTAGACATTTAGAACAGTCTGTATCATCACAGTAAGCGTAGAAGGACAAAGGAAGCAAATATCTGCCTTTGTTTTGGAAAGGAAATTAAGAAATACAAAATGGTATGAAAATTCAAAAGACTTAAATTTATTTTAAAATTGAAACCACTTTTTAGCAATATATTTTTTTTTCCTGGGTAACTTTTCTTCTGTTTGTAAGTGAGTTTGATATTACGGTGGTACTTTGCTTCATCCTAACCTTTCTCCTCCCCCTAAATTAAAAAACAAACTAGATGAAGAGCATATATTGCTACAGACAGTAGTTGCATGGAAAACTTAACACGGTTTCAGAGCTGCAAGCTTATCCGCTTAAGGATATTACTAAGGAACCAGATGGAGGATAGTTTTCCATAGCTAACCATCTGGGCCCTGCAATGATACACTCTGCCCTAAGCATTACTGTGGGAATTGACTTCATGATGGGAAAAAGCAGAGAAAAAGAGACAAGCAGAGAAAGAAAGCACATAATATTTTATATTACAAAATGTGAAGCCAAAGAGTCACCATTTTGGCGCACACTTCAGTGTTCTCCTCTTTGTTTGTGTTATAATCTGTGAGACAAAGAGAATAGAATATGAGAGTTTAATAGTTAAAATAGCATCATAGTCAGCTGTGAAGGAAATCAGAGGTGGCATATTGTTTTGAGTGGAACTTTGATTGAATTATTGGAGGGTAAGGTGAAAATGCATAGAGCAATGTTTTCTGTTAGGACTGCTAATTTTTTACACAGATATGTAACCTTAGGTCTGCCAGGTTATTTTATGGAGATCTGCACTTCAGGGCTTCCAGCAGTTCTATGTCCACAGCTGAGATCTGCAGTGGTTTGCAGAGACCAGAGAAAGATAAGAAATACAGCATGCTGCAATAGCTTTATGGAAATTATCAAATGCCTGCTAACTGGATGAAGTCAAAACAAAACCTAGAATGAGTGGGTTTTCTAAGCAGTTTAACTGTACGGCCTTAAAATTAAATTATAAGTGAAGGGTTTTAGGTGTATAATAAAGTAGTCCTGGAGCCAGAAGATATATCAAAGATCATATTCTCTGGTGTTCACGAGGATCTACAACTTACCTTTTTTTGGCTGCAAACTTTAGCTGAAGTTTTCTGTGCAGTTCAAGCATTTCTGTTTTGTTGTTGTTGTTTTTCCTGCTATGTTGGTTCTTCAGCATCTCATACTGTCAGCTTTTGCTGTCGGCTTTTGTCCACCAGGGCAGTTAGAGGATCATCTTCCTCTGGCTATTCACCTGCTTTTGCAAGGCCTGTAGGAACCTACTGGAGGCCTATTTTCCTTCTGTCACTTTCTGAATGAAATTTGCCAATGATTCTTCTTTCTTTAGTAAATTTGGCTAATATGGTAGATTAAAAAAAAAAAAAAAGAAAAAGAAAAAGAAAAAAGATAAAAATAAATCAACCAATAAAACTGACTATATTGAAGTCCTGGGATGAATAACCCAGATAATGCAAGTTAGCTCTAATGCACTATGTCATACTGTAAACCTTTGTAACAAGCTACTGAATATAACCAAGCAAATGTCATCAGCCTCCATGAAATATTTGGACCTTATCTAGGGTTTCCACCTGTAGCTTGCTTTCTGTGTGTGTGTGACAGATTCAGAGAAGTATTAAAGAATAATTATAAAAACCCAGAGAACAGTCCATTCAGCACACTTCTAGATAGGCTCCTTACCAAGAAATAAAATGTTTTTATATTTTCCTTCCTTTTACCCAGCTAGAACTGTTGGTTGTTCTTGATATATTTATGTTAGAGCTGTTCTTCAAAGAGAGAAATAATTCCTTGTAATGATTTAAATTGTCATTGTACCTTACACTTTAACAAAGTCCCGTGACACTTTACTTCAGCCTCGCCCTGTATATGTGTGTTCCTGTGTACTTATTGCATCTGGATGTCCACAAGCAAATAACACAGATAGAATTGGATGTCAGGTAATCATCAGTATGAAAATAGAAGTAGTTTTTTTCTTTTCCCACAGGAAAATCTATGTGGGAGAGTCTGTAATGATACTTTTTCTTTAGTGCATGTGACTGCAGTGGAACAGGGTGCATGCTTTGGTTAACGCTACGATTGGCTTCAGGCGTTAATGGCGTGAAATAGCTTATGGAAGGATATACCACAAATCTAGCCACTTATCCAGTTCTTAAATTAGTTTTACATGAAAATACAACTAAACAAAATAATACTGAAAAGCCTTGCAAAACTTGTCTGCTTCCACCCATCTCTCCTTTTCTTCATTACCATTACGCTGTAGGGTTAGCGATGGGGTGGGGGAATCTCATCCCTTAAGCACCTGGCATTTAGAAGCCTCCGCAGAATATACCATGAAAAGCAGAGAAAAATCTGAAGGTAGGCAAGCACTGAAATAGGATTTGGAAGTGACGAAACAAAGAGACTTTCCCCTGCTAACCTGAGAAGTTTCTGATGTTCCAGAGCTTAGAATGACACCAAAGGATTTAGATTCTTAGAATCTTGCTGTGGGCCTAGACATAGAACGCAACTTTCCTCCATGAGCCTCCATATGGGCTAGATTCTCAGGCAAAGAGTAAAGCCAAAAAACAGTCTGAGGCACAGAAGAGGACAGTTACTTCTATCGGTAGAAAAATAAATTATATTTTTTATATAATCTAAATTGATTTTTTTTTTCCTAAAAAAAGTCGCAGAATAACTGTAATACATGGCTTGAAGGAGATGCAAAGTTCAAGTGAAAAAATGGTTTGCTAAACATTTGCTGTTTCTGACTATTAATACAACATTTTCTTCTTCTATAATTTATTGATTCATTGGAAGTTTGTGCAGCTAAGAAGTGCCGGAAAAGAGTATTGCACTCTTTGGACTGATAGTGTCCCCAGCTGTTTGGAGAGCAGAGCTCTCATTTACATCCATGGCTTTCCTCACTAGTTGGCAGTCAGTCTAGTGGTAATCAAGTAGCGAGCTTTGTTCCTTAATGAGAAAAATATATAGATCTCAATTTACACAGAATACCATGAAAGGAATGAGGAAAATTACTCTGACTATAAGAAGAAAGCTGCTAGTTGCGAAGACAAATAGAAATATACCCTAAACAAGGAGAAACATTTGTTCTTGCATTTCTTACGTGCAAGCCTTGAGCTAAAAAGCATGCAACAGTGCAAACAGCTGCTTTGATACTCCTCAAGAAAGCACTAAAAAGTTGCCTCTGTGTCTGAAAAGGCATTATTTCCAGTAGCTGTTCCCTGTAGCTTTATTGGTCCTAAGGCCTGCTCCACTCCTGTAACTCTGACTCTGCCCTGTTCTATCCACATTGAGCACAAGCTATAGATCATAAAATGTATAATTTAGTCACTAATGACATCATGCAGGAAACATATTTTTTAAAAGCAGCTCTAAATACTGCATTGTATACTGCATTTGACTATTAATCAGCATCTGCCCAATTCCACCACAGTCACATGAGGTTTGGCCCAGTGTTTCTCAATATTGCAGTGCAGCGTTATCGTAACACCAGTTCTCTGGGAGCACAGCTCGGATGGCAGCTTCATCCAATAAAGGGGGAAAGGGACAAATAAATTAAAGTGGTAGTGAAAGACCCAAGTAAGACAGCGCCAGATGTGAATATTTTTCAAAAAGATCAAGCAGAGTGTTGAGAAATTCCTATGAAAATATACTCCATGGTTCTTTTGTATGCTTTTCCCTGTACAAATAACTGTGCAAGGGACAGTTCATGGTTCTACGCCTTAAGAAATACCTCAAAATTGGCATCTTAAGCAAAGGCAATAGATCCTAGTTTTCACTGACTGACCCTGCTGTACCGTAAGAACAAGCCAAAAGTCTGCCTGCTCTACACATCTCCTCATCCCTCCTCAAGAAGATATGTGGGGAGGCCCAAAGGGGCTAAACCCTAAGGTAGAAATATGAATGTCAAAGCCAGCACAGCTCTAATTCTCTCTCACACGGTTTGTTTTTTTTTTTTTTTTTTTTTAAATATATATGTGTATACGTGCAGTTGTCTGGCTAAAGTCATGTTCTACGTCTTTCAGTTAAAAAGTAAGTTTACTTAGATTTTTTTTTTGTGAACAGAAAGACAGTCTTTCTTGAGAAGCACTTTATACAAGTCGCCCTTTTGCCATTCATGAATCTTCAGAAATACATGCTGACTGCCTGACACTGAAGTGATAGAAGGCCTGCATTAGATCAGCTTCAACTGAGTGCAATATGCTGCCCTGGGAGGGTGACTGCTCAATGAGGTAAGTTCAATTTGTTCAGAGGGCCCTTTTCCACTAATGGGAAGTGGCATGAAATACTCAATCATCATTAAATGGTCAAAGATTTGAATCTGTTCATAGAATTGCATCTAGAGTAATTAATTTGCTGAATGTGTCTCTAATTGTCTTATTGCAGTATTTCTGTGGCTCTGAAAAATGAGAAAAATAACAAGTTTTGTTAAAAGACAGAATTACAGTAATTTGAATCTAGAAGTCTAAAGCCTTCCCGGACTCATACTGTGTTACAGGAACTGTAGATTTATTTATTTATTTATTTATTTATTTATTTTTGAGATGTGTGTGAATGTACTGTGAACATATTAAAGGAAACATACATAAGTATGTATACATAACATATACATACATACATATATATATCCATATATACATATATATACATATATACATACATATGCATACATAACATAAAGGAAATATACATACATAACATAAAGGAAAAAAAAAAAGAGCAAAAGATTAAAAAAAAAAGATAATGTTACATCCAGAAATTGCCTGGTTTTAGTTTTACAAGAAGTGTAGAAAGCATAAACAGACTTTTTTAATTCTTAAAATAGACTGCCATGGGTAGAGACACCTTCCACTAGACCAGGTTGCTCAAAGCACCACCCAATCTGTCCTTGGAACTAAATACTTGGGGATTTATGGACACTTGAAACAAGATTTCATCTTAGATGATTTTACAGTCCTGAACCAGGACTGTGGATCCAGTGGAAATGGATCTCCTGCATTTCATTGTGATTTCTCTTAATGAACTACACAATTAAGGAAAAAAAAAAAAAAAAAAAAAGTTTACCTGTGTTGAAAGAGATATAAGACAGGTTCATGGGGGAAAAATATTCTCTGGAAGACTATTAAATGTAAATTACCTGGGGCTCAGGTTTGATTCACAAACCTCTGGAGCTGAGAGATCATATGGGAAAAGCACGGTCATGTGATGGCATTCCTCTGACCCATGTCCCTCAGCCTCCACCATTAGCTGCTGTTTGGGACACGAAACTGAGATAAGAGGATCTTTCTCATGGTCGGGACACTGCTGGTAGAGTGTGGTGCCATTAAAGCTCCTGAAAATCTTTTATGCCATGTAGAATTCACTAATGATAGGTTTAGCCTGGTTTAGTTCCCCTTAATGCTAAAATTTTGCTAAAGCAAAATTTGTCCTTTTAGTTTCAATTTTCTACAGCCCTGTGTTTTCTTTTGTCTTTTTTTTCTTATCCTCCAACTTATGTTATTTTCTGTTCTCTCTGTTTTGTTTTTTTTTTTTTTTTTAATTTTTTTTTTCTCTTTACGTTCACTTTCTTTACCTCAGTTTGGCTAGTAAGATCCCTCAAACAGGAATGATCATATAAAAAGTATAGTGTGAACACTTATCTTTTATTCTCAGACAAATTGCTCACCGCAAGGTAGAGTGTACTACAGAATTGCTATACATAAAACAATGGCACTTTTATTGTGTTGTGATAAGAATAGTTCACCTTGCCTGTGACCTCAGGAAAGCAGGCTGTTTCATGCATGCAATTTTAGCTCAATGAGATTTCAAAGATCCCTTTCAAACATATATCACAAAAAAAAAAAAAAAAAAAAAAGCCTTCTTTTAGCACATTGACTTCTTGTTCTTCTCTTCCATCGAGTTTAATGTGCTGATGAAGGTCTGCAGAGAAGGTGGCAATGCCAATATAGTGGGCTTGGAGAGAAGCAGACTTTGAAGGAATGTGAAATGAATAAAGAGAAACTTGGCTGAAATTTAATAATACATAGAGGAAGTGGGAAACAACTAAAATTTTCAGATATCAACAGTAAGACTACAATTAAATTTCAGGCTATCAAAAACAAATAAAAAGTTCAAAGCCAGACTGCAGAATCTGTATTTCAGTTGGTGTACTCATATTGATCATAGGGTAAAAGCTTCGTTCACCCCCTTGGGGCTACTCAATTACAGACATAAAAATTAAATCTGTGCTTTCTACCTGGTTATCCAGCAGGTTCATAAGAGGCTTCCAACCTCTTATTTCAGGAGCTGATGGAAGCACACAACTTCCACGTACCTGGCCCCTCTCCAAGGCTGTGCTCCCTCACCAGCCACTGGAACAAAGCTCCTAATATCCTCAAAAATTAATTCTCTTCTCACAGTGTCCAAGTTACCAATAAAGGAAAGAGAGAAAGAAAGGAAGGTATATTATTTATTTATATTGTCTCTTTATATTGTTGGGACCCTGCATACAGAGTCTTTTTTCTGCTACGTTTGTGCTTGAAGAGGCTGAGTATGCAAATGCTATTGGGAAAAAAAGGGAGACACAAAACATTGAAGGCAACCAGGAGGTTTTTGAAGAACAAGTTAGAAGAGATAAAAGCAAGAAAATGACAAAGTGAAGTTGAAACCTCAAAGGTAAGGAATTTTCAAGTCCATATTCAATAAAAAGAAGACAAAGAAAATGCATACTTGTTTTAAAATTTACAACAATTTTTATTGTGTTAAATGAACAGTGAAATGTATTAGTTTTTTTTTTTTTTATGATGAAGTCATGAATTGATCTTTGAAAGACAGCTTGGAAAGAACAGAAGATAGTAGTACTGAACGGAAGCATGGACAAAGGAATTGCTTACAGAGTGGCTGGGCAGGATAAGCTAAAGCAGCAGGCCCAGAGAGCACACACACACACATTAGTTTTAGGAAATGAGCAAAGAAATCAGTGAACCTTTTAACTGACATTTAGAAAAGTTCACCATTTCAGGAGTGATTCCTGAGAATTGCAAAGCAGAAAATAAATCTATATCTAGCGAATGGGTGCTCCTTTCTGCTTTAGATTTATTGCTTTCAAGTAATAAAAGAATTTAAGCTGAAAAAATAATTTGGCCATGACCCTTCATGCAATTAGTTAGCCTGAGTGACTACAGGATTAGGTCCTTTCTCACAACATGCATTTCCCTACTCTACAGGAACTGACTTAAATACTCCAGAATCAGTTCATTAACTTGGCCCCACTGAAGGCAGGGGGAGCAAAGCGTAGAGCTGCGACCCATTTTTCATCTTTCTGACAACAAACTGCTCAATACACTTAATGTGAAGGAGAAGCCTTAGTCAGAAACCAAACAGCAAGTAGGTGCTTTAGATAGGTGCTGTTTACCAGCACAAGGAACACAGGACATTCATTTTTCTGACCCCTATAAGCTCTAGCAGTGCCTGCAATGGGATCCCATCATGCCCCAAGTTAAAGCTTCATTGTAGATAGTACATGACCCTTGGCATGCCATTTCCTGCAGAGGCACACACATGTGAAAGGATATTTTTGCCATGATAGCTCACACTTAGATGCCAGCATGAGCTTGCAGGCCATCTCTTGGTGCTAGATTATCCTATTTACTTGTAAAATAGTGGAACACTCTTTGCCAGCTTTACAGAGGAAATACTGTGGAGGTGACATAATGTGCATCATACAGGTGGGTGAGGTTCCACCAACAATGACCTCTGGACAGAGAGGCTTGTGATATACTTCCAAGGTCCAGGCAGCCGTGTAACACAGACTGCCCACTATGGAGAGTTTTTGCCATGCTTTTATTATTTCCATCTGTAAGCTGAGGAGCAGTCTGGCCACAACTACTTAGCCCAGTGGTTTTCTTCACAGCACAAAGTAAATTGTTGGGGTGAACACACCTGAAAATGAAAGATGGTTTCCTTCAGGCAAAGAAAACCTGACACCTGGCCTGACAGATTAATACAGAGGGCAAGAAGAGACCTGTGTTACTGCTGTCAGGTCACGCACTGGAGATGTTCAGGGTTGATCAACAATCTAAACCTGAGTACATTTTGCAATAGCTCCCAAAACTGATAGAGTTTTCAAGGATGTGGATGTATACTGGGCCAGAAGTTGTGAAAATGCTGCCACTGTTTTCCAGCCTTGAATGTTGTGACACTCGAAAACTGACTATTCATTTTAAGTGTTTCCACGTGTCCCGGAATTGGAAATGTGTTCCTAGAGAGCTAATCCAGCACAGAGCCTTCTGGTACCCCTGTTTCTTCATAAATATTAATAATTTGCCACCAAGTATGACCATTGTGCAGCAAAATAAGCTAATGTGCTATATTCACACATTAATCTTACTGGAGGCCCAAGGGAAAGCAGAAGCAAAATACTTCAGTGAGAGATTAGTCTGGGCTATTCTCAATGGAAGATTAATCCAGAAATAGGCTCTACATTTTCTACTCATTTACCCAGCATAAGAATTTTTTAAATAGTTCCTAAAACAGTAAGAGCTGAGGAGCTTTCCTGACAGTTGTGCCATACTTTATCCTTTTCTTTTCTACTATTTTTCTGCTTTACCTGATAGCTTCACTGAAAAAAGCTGAGTGTAAAAGACCCTGAAGATTCATATTTTTCTGTAGATGTAAGAAAATAAAGATGAAAGGGACTTAATATTTTTGTTTTATTACTCTCACTTTTTGTCTGAATCATTGCTCAGGCTTGCTTAGAAAAATGTTAGGGAAGGATTTTTTCCAGAAGTGTATAAATTCTTTTAGCTTTTAATAAGGTTGCAAAATTTCAAAGAATATAACAGATTCTTTTTATTTTTTTTTTCATTTGGAAATGGATTTTAGATCCATAGAAAATTTAACTCAATGTCCCATGAAAAAGCTTAAGGATATTTACTGTGCATTGATTCTTATAGATACTTGTAGTATGTTGCAAGATGTTGTTTGTCATAAAGTGATTCTAAGATGATGTCGTATTGGTGGCATATTCTGGGGAATACCAGATATTGTATCATCATGTAATTCTGTGTCATGGATCTGTGTACTCTGAAGAAAACTGGGGGAGAAAAAAAAAAAAAAAAGTTTATTTTTCTCCTGAGAGGAGTTATTGGTGACCTGACAGCATGGAAATATCCTTCTATTCCTATAACATCCTTTTAGTTCTTTATATCACTTGGTATTGAGGTTGTGTCTCAGGAGGAAAGGGTATGCTCTGCTGATGAAGCTCTGAGTATTGGGAGGTCCACACATATCTCAGCACAGCTGAAAGCTCTTTGTATACTTGTTTACGTGGTGTGAGTCTCATAGGTATAGACCTACAAAAAGGTACATGGAAGAGGTATTAGGTCTCATTACTATTGGGAATCTCTTAATCTGTGGTGTTGAGACAAACAGAACTTCCTTGGCCCCTTGTCAATGTTACAAGCATAAATGTATTAGGTGTTTTGGAGAATTCAGGAAAGGGTCTATCTGCATACAAGGGCAGACAGAGAGAAAATTGATTTATGTTCACCCTTAATAACATACTAAATAACATAGGTTACCTTACCTAACATACTGGACTTCAAGGATAAAGGGATAAACAGCCTTGTGCTAGCATGGAAGAGTATGCAGCAAATCATGCAAATCTAGACTTATCCTAAAGATTCATCCTGTGGGGATCAGCAACAACAAAAAGTTCTCTGAGTTTACGGGGTGCTGAATTTAACTCCCAGAATAGGAAATACTGACATTTCGTGATTTTCCTTGTAATAATTTTTCTTAAGGTTGTTTGGCATTGTGCAAAGTAAACAGCTGTGTAGAAGTCTTTCTCCATGAATATAATTATTTTATTATAAAACACTAAGTGCAGAGCTGTCTTTGAACAGCCTGCTGCACTTCATCACTTTTGATAGTCTTGGATAATTTAGTGTATTATTTATTGTGCTCAGACTACTGCCTACAGGGCTTTAAGATCTCATTGTGATTTAGACAACATTGAAAACACCATTGTGATATTACTTCTACACAAACTCAGGAAACTTCAGCTAAAAGAGCTGAAAGTTTTCAGAAACAGTTATCTCACAGTCACCTCAGGAACAGTACGAGAGGGATATACTTGCCTGCAAAAAGAATAGGTTCACTGGGGGACATTTTTTCTCCATTTTTCTGACTTAGATTTGTCCATGGCTCCAAGCCAAAACCAGTTACTACCCTGCTCCAGAATACAGGAGTCAGATTATGAATCTGTCTGCCTCTAAATTTCCTCTGGTAGACTTGAGTCAATTCCTTGTGGTACATGGCTCCCCATGTACAAGAGGCACACAGCCTCGTCACCTTTCTGAATGGGGAGTTCAGCTCCAAGTAATCCCTTAAGTGAGAAGGAAACATCCTACATGCACCTTCTGACTCCAACATATGACTGTGCAAGGAAGCCTTTTATTTTCTATATACTGATGTTCCGCTCTGCACACAGTCTCAAAATGGTATTATCTCACGTAGCTTGGACTTTGCTGCTCAGTAGTCGTCACTGGATTAATGGCAGCTTGAAATGATACCAACCACCCAGAAAAAAAAAAAAAAAGGACTTTCCTGCAGGCTATGCCCACTTCTAGTCTTTAAACCTTTCTGGGAAACATAAATATATTTTTTAATATCTCATTTTCTTCTGTTCACAAACATTTGTATAACTGAGTTTTATATTTATTTATTTATTTTATCAGTAGAAAGTGCAGACTTTTTTCCTGTGTTAAAACTCACTCAAAGAGAAGAAAAAGAGAAAAGAAATGCTTCATATCACAGTTTATGTAGCAAAGAATGAAGTATATAGAAGACTTCAGTGGTAGTAAAGGGAACTCGAAGAGGGTGTTCATATTCATATACACACACAAATATATATATCTACAGATATCTCACAGACTTTCTACCTGCTAAAACAGCTCTGTAGGAGAAGGCAGGAATCAGGAGTTTCTGACTTCCAGCAATGCCGTCCATGCCAGGAGAGAACAGCTCTTGCAGCCCTCAAGGGAGAAACACCAGCTCTCATGCACATCCTCACTGACTTTGACTTTACAAAGGCAGAAAGCGGAGTTAACTTCTGCATCCAGGAGATAAAGATGCTGGAGAGGGAATCCTGAAAGATATCTTCCTTGCAGCAGTTACAGCTCAACTGTATACCTTCAAGTGATTTTTTCTTCCCTTTCCTTTGAAACAATGCCCTGGGGGACCTTTGGCAAGCACATATTGCCAGCTGCGATGGAGGAGCTGCCTGGCAGGGCAGGGCAGGGCAGGATCCATTCCCTGGCTGCCAGACCACTTTCCTCCAGTGAGGAGGAACTTGCTGAAGCAGTTGTTATAGCAGCCAGACCTCAATTGCCTCTTTTTTTTTTTTTTTTTTTTTTCCACTTGGAGCACATGAGATACTTGTTCCATGCAAGAGAGTGTTCACAGGTTGGAGAGTTGGAGACAAGACCTTGAGTGCTCTCTGATTTTTATCATCCCTGCACAGCCATGCCCTATGAAGCATTTCACTATAGAATAGTTTTTTTTTATCCATGACACTGGAATTTTTGTGAATTAAAACACCATTTAGCAAAGAAACTGGGATTTTCCGGTGTGTGTATTACTCCTGCTGGTGAAGCAGCAACTCCTTTGCCTAGTATACTTTGGCAAAGCACTTAACAATATGTGCAGTAAAATGTTCTCCCCCCTTTATTTCAGCTATCAAGATTCAGAAGGATTAAAGTCTTTATGTGGTGCTAACAGAAAAATATGCAGATACAACAGAATTGCCCTGAGTCCTCTTAATAGCCCGCCACTGCCTCCTAAGGCACATCAAACAATTTATGGAATAAAAAAAAATAAACTTTGAATTTTAAAGATGAGCCTTATTAAACTCAGGGAACCTTCCTCATTATTCTGTGGTTACAGCCAGTGCTGGTCCTATTCTTGTTCATCCAGGTACAAGGTTGGGGATTTACTCCAACTATTCTTGCAATGTACCCTGAAGAGGATCAGTAATTCTGATTAGTCATATTTCTTTGGAGACTGCATACCCTTGCTAGATTTCTTCCCTTGATCTTGTTTTATCTCTGGCTCCCACACATTTTGTCCTGGGCTCTGTAAACTCCAGGAGTAGAGCAGCTTTGACACTTCTCATTACATTATATTGCTGTTCATGGAAAACAATTAACCTCAAGCAGCAAAATGAAGAACTTGTGACTTCTGCCAGGTAGGGATCACAATTGGAGCTGAGCAGTTGGGAAACTGCAGGGACCTTAACTGATAAATATCTTTTTTTTTTTTTTTTTTTTTTTTTTTGGGACCTGAGCACACTTGTGAGTGATTTTTCCTGATATACTTGACATTTTGCTTATTTATTGAGTTATATCACAGGCTGACCATGAAGAATTAGACCAATCCACATTGCTTAGTTCTGATATGTTGTTTGTACTGCAAGACAGATTTTCCATTCTCTAAGCTGATAGATACAGAGCTGATAAATATGCATTTCTGATGTATTTCCACAAGCCACACTAACACTTTTTTCTGCATAGTGTTGTACCAGAGAAATTCCACTGTCCAACGTTTATTCAAAAAAAGCAAGATTCTGGTTTCAGCAAACATTTAAAATGTTGAAAGAACTGCTTTGAAAATTTCACTCTGTTCTCGACCTTGTAAATGTTTGAGGCATTAAATGAAAGAACATACAATTTCAAGATGTTTCTGGTGACACTAGTTTATTTTTTGTTTAATTCCACACATTAGGACGAATTTCTAAAAAGAGTGTTTGCTCACTTTGGGAAAGGAGGGTATTACAGAAATATAATCATGTACATACAGTGAAAATCATAGCCAATAGCATTTCACAAGGTGAAATCCATGCACAGTAGCATCAAGGTAAATTTTCAATGATTGATAAAAAATTGAAAATTCACAAGATCAAAAAATAATTGCCAGATTTATCATTTTCTTCTCATTTTTATGCATCACTATACTTCTGAGCAGAATTCTGACAAGGACAAGTTAGAATTTATGTACTGAATGCAGATTCTGAGATGGACATGACATTTAGTGAACAAAGATCCATGCATGCAATATTAAAGGCTGTCATAGTGCCTTTCATATTCTAGATTCAGCATATTAAAATCAGCATTAAAAATGTAATGAATACCTTTGCATAACAAAGTATGTATGAATACTGAATACAAGTTCAAACAAACAAACAACAACAACAAAAACAAAAAAGTATCTTGGAAGTACATCAAGAATTAGTAAGTAAATCAAAGATTTCTTAATTAGATTTTGAACATAAAACAGAGAATATGGACATTTTATAACCTGAACAGAGTTCCAAAAAGGACCATGTGTCCCAGTGCACATACATCCTCTTTATTATCAATATAACATTAAATGAATGAGCTTCTCAAATCAAAGCCCCCTGTGAACACTTTTTCCATTACCCTGCTGGAGACATCATTCATGTGTGTTTTATAGGCTTTTGCACAAAATCTACTTTTTTTTTCTTTTTCTTTTTTTTTCTTAATTATACGGAACTTTCTCACATTTGCAAATGGAAGATGCTAGTTTAGTTGGTAGAATTTTGCATACTGGTAACAGAGTATCTCACCTATCTCATATTTTGCTTACTGTGGGGTAGAAATAGTGTAGAAAAAATCGAGCATGACATAGCTCTCCGTTTTTGTCACTTAGTTGACAAGGTCTGTCAGACCTGTCAGGTTCCCTGCACAGCAAGTGCAATCTAGAGAAGAAAGAGCACTCCTCAAGACTCAGCCAAATCCCTAAGTGCCCTGCAACAGTGTCCCCTTTCATGTCCCAGCTACGTCCCTTAGGTCAGCAGTAGAGACAGAAATGTAAGGCCCATGTGGTTGAGACAGGATTCACCTGGATTAATGTGTGGAGTATGCTTCTGAACCTCCTGGTTATTGAATTTCCTGATCACTTTGTGAACTCCTGCTTTCATTCATGTCTCACTCAGTAAGTGTCAGCACAGATACTGAATTCTCTGTGGACCAAACCAAATTGAAATATGCGCTCCAGCTGTGTACCCAATGTGTTCCAGCTGTGCACCTGGTGTTTTCCAACCTGAGCCTGGTTCAGAGAAATCCACCCAAACACATATATTGTGGATCTTGAGTTACCTTCCTCTCCCCAAAGGGTGCAGTCAACAGTATGAAGTCAGTGCTATGTAAGGAAAGTGTTTTCTAGGGAAAGCAGTAAGAATTCTTTGAATGTCTGACTTGCAGGTCAAATGTAGAGAGCTATCAGGTTGTTGTACAGCAGAAGAAATCAACGTTGTACTTGAAAATCTTTTAAAGAGAAGAATACCATCTAAGTGGGTTGACCAACTTGGTAAGTAAATAAATTTCTAATGTACTCTTTTATACTTTTTTTTTTTAATATATTTATGTCTGAAATATATATATATTTACATTGATGATTTTTTAATGATGTAATGTATAAATGTACTCAGTGGCTGCAAGCTATAATGTTAAGTTGTTTGCAATTTATAAAGCATCTTCAATTGCTAGCATATACGGACGTATAAGCTAGATGCTTAAAGTCAGTTGCTCCTTTGTGTGTATCTTGTGTGTGAAGAGAATAGAATAAAATATGTCTGGTGAAGCAATAAAAAGTACAGTATTCAGTAAAAGGGGAAAAAAACAAACAAGAAAATAATGAAAACAATTCATAGAAAATGAGATAAAACAAAACTGCTGCCACAATAGACTCCCATCCACCATTACCCACACAATTCATAAATATGTAATGAGATATAGCACAGATAACTCTTCACTGAGAAGAATGAACTATTTGTGCCTACGCACACTGATTCATGGTTTCCAAGCATGTGGCTAATGGTGGCTGAGAATCTGGTCTGGTGTCATTCCCAAGTTTCCTGAGCAGAATGAGCTATGAGTGAACTCCAGAAGTGACTTAATGTACACACACTAAATCATGCCTGGGTTTCACATCTATACATCCTATTTGGGCGTTTATGCTCGAAGTAGCCACTGACAAGAAGAAAAAAGGATGGTGTTTAGCAGGAACCAGAAAGGGGGAGAAAAAAGAGTTGAATAATAAAACATTTTTTCAGTTTAGTAATTCACAGCCAAAACGCACATAGTGCATGTTGCCCTGGAAGGGAAAGATTTCTTGGGTATTATTAAAGCAGAGAACCAAACAAAAAATAATCATTTGAATCACCTCAAAATGTTCTTTCTGTCCAAAGTAATCTGCTTTCTTTCTTTTCAACTACTTAGTTCCCTGCTTTAATCTCTTTTTTTCCTTTTGGTTTGTGTCATTTTTGAATGAAAAATGCCTTTTCAAAACTGAAATTCAGTTTAATTTAGAAATGTGGAAATGAAACATACTTTAACTTGAAAAATATTCATAGCAAATATATCAATCTGTTTTGTATCCTTATTCCTTCTCTTTCATTTTTCTCATCCAGGGTGCTAATCTGGGCAAAAATGCATTATGAATCATAATGACCCTCCTTTTTCTTTTGGGGGTTATATTCCTCTGTTTCTGCAGAAGCAGTTCAGGTTCCCACGTAGCTGTACCAACCACATTGGAGATGCAAACAAGTATGCAAGAATTCCAGATTGGTACAACTGGTATGACATAGGACAGCAGGCAACTGTGCCCTTCTGGAGTTTACACAGGATAATCAGATCTATAAAAAGATGACATAAAAATATTACCTAAATATAAACTTTTATTCATCTGAGTTCAAATCTCATGTCAGGGTAATTGGTGTTTACAAAGACTTCTGCATCATCTCAGAGACTGCTGATTCAGTTTTTGTCTTTCCTTAAAATGCTATTAAAAATATTTCCTGCTTATTCTGACCATCTTTGTCTACGCTCTGTTACTCTCTCTTCTCTACTCTGAGAAGAGAAAAAACAATGAAAAGGTAACGTCTGCTTTAATTTTGGGTATTAATTCTTATGTTCTGAGAGGACTTTGTGAATAATGTGACCAAGAAGGTCACAGAGCACCATTTGTTCTCTAGGAACAAGCTAAAAATAAGGAAAATGAAGCAAATGAACAAAAATGTATGTACCTAAGAGGAAGCCTATGTTTCTTTGCATTGATTCAGCCAACTTTGGGTATTGCAAAGAGAAGTGATAAATGTTTGTTTCTATTCATTCAATAACTACTTTCTCATGCTATAATATTTTAGAATTAGCACATTGCTACTTAAGAATAGAGGAGGAAGGAGGACTGTATGGAGCGCCTTCTGTTCATGTGGTGATTTAGAAGCCATCAGCATGTCAGAGCCTGTCTCTCAAGCTCAGAACATGCATTGCATCGCAGAACCGTGTGAGTGGACAGGACATTATTAAAATGTGAGACACAAAGGAGATAACTTGGGAGGCTTTGAAGAGGTGGGAGGTATGTCAAGAGAATGTTTTGTATGCTTGTACGCTATGCAGAATATAAACTATAGGCAACCAACTAGAATTTCTATTCTTCAAAATTAAATTCTGCAAATGGATTCCTCCTTTTCAAAGAAATGTACATTTCTTCACAGCTGTGCCACTTCAGAAAGAAGCCACAGTCACTTGGAAGGTAACTGACTGTGGGGCTGAAATCCCAAGCCACCCTTTGCTGAGACATGTGAGTCTCCTACCATGGAGCAAGGTGGATGGGGAGACATACAATGTATTCAGTGCCTGGCTAAAACTATAATCTGACATAGCAGTAGGGATTTATGTTGCTTTTCCTTCAGCATCTTGTTAAGAAGGAAGAACCTGAATGTTCAAGTGGGGAGATTCTAGGCTCTTGTGTTTTGCTAATTTTGCTGTTCCTTCACTGGATACACCGTTGCAGCCGAACTGGAGAGCATGCCTGCATTTCTGCCAGAGCTCTCCCTTGTTTTTCAAATTGGCAGGCACCGAGTAACTTGTAGAGCAAGTGAATTGCTTGTTCTTGCTTACATGATTCATTATTATTTTCCACAGTCACTATGAATAGAAGTAAGCCATCTGTTATAATACCAGTGTGCCTTTCACAAAGAAGCATGGCTTTAACTAGAAGTAGAAATGAATGTGACATAAAAATGGGTTTGGGGATCTACATCTACATCTGAACTAGATGGCACAATAATATCAGCAATTGATATGTGCATAAAACCTGTTTTGTGAGAATATTTACTATTGTTTTCAAAGAGAAACATAGTAGGCTGATATCATTTTAAATTATGAAAAGCAATATATTCACTTCAACAGAATAAACTTTATGCACTGCCCCTCAATATGAAATCTATGTATTGTTAGACTACTAATTAAGCAAGTAAATCCAAAACTTGATATTAAATATAGTTTCCTTTATCTTTTTAGATCAGCATTATTCATTTCCAGAACAGCTTAACAAACTAAAAAGCACTAAAAATCTCTAAAGCCTTTTGACCTGATTTTTTTAGTTGTATTTTAAAACTTACAAAACAAATTGCTGCATCTGTGAGAACTGCAGAAAAGTAAACATCAGAACTGTCTTAGATGGGTTGTTCTTTGGATAGCTTTTTGGGGGGGGAGGGGGAGAGGGTGTAGGTTTTTTGTTCTGTTTTTTGTCATTCTGCCTTGTTTGTTCTTTGAAAGGTTTATACTTGACAGTAAAAGTAAAGTTGAGAATTTTATCTCAGTTACACACTTTCTCATCTTTAAAATATTTACACATTTTTTTCCTAAAATATGATTAAAATATATTCTTAGGATGCAGTTTTCACAAGTACCTGTTAATGTTGCAATGTGGTAACCTATTTTCCCCATTTTTTTCTTTGTGTTTGTCTTCCCATTTATTCTTCCAAATCAAATGTGATTTCGTTAGGTCAGAATTGGCATTTTTTTTCTGTATATATGAAACACGTTAAATGCAGAAATCATGAACACTCTAAAGGTCTGTGATATTACTATGTATTACTGCAATACCATATAGATAAATACAGATATATTACTTCAATAGCATAATAGATAAGTGCTGTAAGATCTCAGAGTAGAAATCTGCAATGCTTGTAGGTTAAGCTCCCTGTGAAGAATCTCAGTGCAGTTTTTTAGCTCCGTGTTTAGGATTCCATGCACCTGTGCTGGGTCTGTCTGGGATGGAGTTAACTTTCCCTGCAGTAGCCCACACAGTGCTGTGCTCTGCACTCGTAGCTAGAACAGCACTGGTATCACTCCAGTGTTGTCTATTGCTGCATAGTACTGGCACAGCATCAGGACTCCCTCCAAGCCCTCAAGAGCCAGTCTGTTACTATTTTTGATGAACAATTTGCAATCAGACTGGATTTGGGGGAAATGGAAGATGATGTACATAAAAAATAATGGAAAAGTATGCAAAGAAATAACTGGGGGTTGTAACTTGTATCACCAGTGAATAACTGCAGTCTGTCTTTTTTTTTTTCTGCCAGCTGAGGGATGTGCAGTCAGAGTAAGTGATTAAAGAGAAATTAGTCTAGAAGTTTTCTTCCTCTCACATCAGTTGACAACTGAAAAATAGAAGGGTCTTTCCTTCTTCAGAGAAAAGCCCTCACTAGTAGGAGGCACGATGGAACATCCTACAGGTGCTTGGAGTGAGAATTGCCACTTTACCCCTCATTTCTTGAACTTTTCTGTATCCAAACAATTTTATATTCTTTCCAGAAGATGTAAAAATCCTTCAGTAACGTTGTCCCATTCTGTCCTGTCTGTGTTGTGTATCCCCACCTCCAATCAGCCATATGGATAACGGGATTCATGAACCAAAGACTTTAACACAAAGAAATCTTATTTACTTTTTCTTAAAATAAAATACTTAAGGTATAGTAGACAGTTCACTGAACTAAGAGATGTAAGTCTTGTTTGAAAAGGTTGCCACATAATTTTAAGTGTGAAATGACCCAAAGAATGAAAATCGGTAAGGAAATGTTAGCACAGTAGCATCAGTTGATTATTTCAGCAGGGCACGCTTGGAAAATACATTTCTTTCATTATATAGTATCTGCAAAGATTAATTTCATAATTCTGATATGAAACCATTTTTAATTTTAGGTTGATGAATCAGCTAACTGCCTTCTTCCTCAGTGCTTATACTCAGGAATGGAAAACTGAAGATCACTGGATTGTTGAAAAGATAAGACTCAAGGTGCTTGAGTATCTACTGAAATGTCTTCAAAATGCTTAAACAGGTGACATTTTCCCTTGAAAGTTATTTTCCATATATTGAATATGCACAGGTAATTCAGCAAACACTTCCCCACAAACATACACATATATACATATGTATATATTGCAAAGAATGAAGGATGCTTCCCCAGAAAATGCATAAAATCAAAATGATCTCAGATGTGGTAACCTATCTAATCAATGACAAACCAGCCCTCGGGAACCCCAACCAAATCCTGGTCCTGAGTTTGAAAGCAGGCCATTGGGGTCATGGTTGATTCCAAGGCTACCCTTCAAATTCTGTTATACTTTGATGTTACCAAATCTTATGTCAGCCATCCCTCAAGTGTGCACAATTGTCTGCACATACACGCATTCCCTGTCCTACCAACCAGCCAAAATTAATGGAAATCCTTGGAATGGAAAGGGTACCTTAAATAGGGCATTGCTATTGTATCTCATTGTTAGCTATCACACTATTATATTAGACATTCATCTTTTATCCTTGTTCAGCTCCAGTAATAATGTGTCATCTAAGACTCCTGACTCTTAATTAGAAATCATACTGCTATTTCTTCATTCTTCTCCTCACTCTGCTATGCCCTGCTGTGACTTTTCTGTCAGGCTGCTCTTCCCTGTGATGTGAAACAAGGTGGGGTAGCGTAGGGGTTAATGCAATTATTTACATTTGATAATACAGATCATAGCAGTGAATTAATACAATGGTTTGCAGCATTTTGGAGCTAAAAAGAAATTAGATGCCATCTCATCACTGGTTTTTTAACTGAAGGGTGCTACATTTAACCTTTAAACTTTATGCTATTTGCAAAATTCCAACATCACAGGGTTTTTCTGGAGAAGAATGTGCAATTAACCAGGATTTGGAGGGACTGGGAGATGATGGACATAAAAAAAAATATTTCTTTAGAGATTTATTTGTAAATTTCATGGCTTGTTTATGGAATCAGACATATAAAATTGTCTCCCTTTATATTTTTGTCTTTTTTATTTTGCATTCCTCCAAAATGGTCACACTACAAAGCCAAAGAAATAATAATGTATAGTTACCCTTATGAAATAACTGCAAGTGTTAAGTGCTGAGGACTATCTTAATGGAGAACCCAGACCTACTGAAGTAAGAGGGAAAATTGGACTGACTTGCAGGAGGCCAGAATGCCACCCACAGAGGTGCCTGATTGCTGGAAAATGCTGGGTTCCTGCTGTCTGAGAATCACTGCCATCTCTGATATCCAACATTGGACAGTTGAAAGGTAAGATACTGCAATTACCACTGTAGACTGAAAAAGCCAGATCCTTAGTTCATATAGAATGGTGTGACTCTGAAAGCAATTGTACAATGGTGATTTATACCAGCTGAGGAACTGGAGACATGTTTGCATGTATGATACAAATGTTGTTTTCTTTCCATTTATGGCTATACTTTGAGGAAAAAATTGATTGGAAATACAAATATTCCTGATAATGATTTTAATAAGCAATTACATTCATGATTTAAATATATTCATACTTGCTCAGTTCATATAAATGAATGTTAGAAAAGACCGTCAGATAATATTATATCATTATTCCTAATAACATCTCATCCACTGACAAATTAATGTTCTTTCTGATATTATTAACTTAAAACCTATCAGATTGTAACTGCAAACATAACATCTCAATGAAAGTTGTAATGGAAAGGAATGAATCCCAGAGCTTGAAGCATGTTCTTATCACTTATCAACATTAGGCAATATCAAAAGAAACAGACAGGAGAGACAGTCAGTACTCCTTTATGGCTTATTTTCAAAATGCACAAGCATATGTGGATAGAAACATTCTATGACAGAGCTTGTATTAACGGCAATTCTTTACCAAGAATTTCATCAAAGAAAATGGAAAAAAGTATGTTCTGCTCTCTTTGTGAGTCTAAATGTCTGTATCTCAGTGTGATAAATGTGATTTAGGTTAGGATGAAATTTACTCTGAGATATCAGAAAACATCAGGAGCAATTCAATCCCCCGCTGTCCCCCAACTGGATAATTCTTTCTTCCAGATGAGCAAGAATCCCAGACAGTTTCACAAAGCAGCAAAAAATTTGAGATTAGAGCCCTGGAACACACTGGGGACTTCCTTTCCTCAGGCATGAGATGGAATCTGCCTCGCCAGATTGTTCAAGTTTAAGTTGGAGTTGAGACCCCAGTGCCAATAAAAGGAAGAATTATTGGAAAGCCTTGTCTCAGTTGCACTGGTAGTACAGAGTAGAGCTGACTGTGTGGCGTAGGATTAATAAAAGTGCTGGATTTAACAGATTTAAGAACCTGTCAAGAATGCCCAGGCTGAGTACCACTCAGCATTGTGTCCCTATGCAACCAGAAAAGTCAAAATGTGTTGTTGGACCTGGAGGATGGGTGAAGGGTGGCAGGGGGAGAGGAGGAGTTCTCTGAGACGATATTATCTGTTGGATCAGGTTGCTAGTTTTACTGCATGTTGGGACTTGAATATATATTAACGGTAATGGATTTCAATGGAAATATAACTTAAGCTTGATTGTGCCTTGTATTAGATTAATAAATATCAAAACTGTGGCAATGGCATAATTAACATGGACAATTTAGATGAGAATGAATATTGCCCTGAAAAGAGTCCAAAGAAAACAAATTTATGCTGTGTTCAGAAACGTGTCAGAAAGAGGTTGGAATGTGTATTAGTAACAGAAGTGGTTGCAGAGTTTATCCATCATAGTCTAGTCCAGGGATGCTGAAGTCATAAGAATTTATGGAAAGGGGAGTAGGGACTATATGTGGACATGAGCAGAGACAGGAATTCATTTTCCAGTGATGTGAAGAAGTGAAAATATGGTCACTTAAATGGAGAAAACCAATAAACAAAACCAAACGCTAACAGTTACTAAAACTCTGAATCATTGATGTTCCAAATGGAGACTAAGTAAGTAGTGTTATCTAGTATTAGATAAGCATTATCTAATGATAAGTATTAGATAAGCTAATTAGTAATAATTAGATAAGTATTAGATAAGCATTTGTTAGTTTCATCAGTGACAGTGGAGTTGGGGAATAGTTTCCTGGTTCTGAGCCATGCGAGATGTTATCAGAGATAGCAGGTGAAATCTCAAATTAATGAGATTTCCACCACTGATTTCAGTTGAATGAGCCTTTAATTCCTTGTTCCTACCAAGAATCTTACACTGTAAATTAATTTCTCGTCAGTCTGATACAGTCTTTCATTAGAACACGTCTTGTCACATTTGTATAGGGATTCCATATTCACACTGAAGTAAAATGACATGAATGTCAAGGTATTCTAACACATTAAACAGTTTCTGAGGACTACAGAGATAAACCTAGGCAGAGGAATTTATCAACAACAAGGCTTCACTGAAAAGTTCCAGTTGTCAGCTCTAAATGTTGGTATAACCATACATCTCCTTTTTCCCTTGGTTCAGATTTGTAAATGCAATGAAATCTCCCATGGTTTGTTCTGAGAAATGAGAATTACTATGCTTTTATGGTTGTGTAATTGTTCTGTAATAACTAATAATGATACATCTGCAGTATCATAAGCATGGTGTTATAAAATCCAGTGCAAACAAGTGGATCCTGTGTTACATCTCAGTTATTTCAGAAATGGGATGAGGTTCAGTCATTTGCGTAGACAGATACTATTTTGCTTTCAGCAATGTAGAGAAGGAGATAGCTTACCTAACCCTTTACAGTCATATCAATTGTTTTAAAATGTCTGCCAAAACAAAACATTAACAAACAAACAAAAAAACACACTGTAAAAGCTACCTATGACTTGAACATAAAAAGCAAAAGAAAGAAGAAAAGAGTAACTAGATAATTAAATAGGGGGAAAGTAGACCTCCTTGAAAATGCATGACACTTATGTTTTTGCTTTTGTCTTTCATGCTAGCAACGGTTGCTTTAAACCCCTAATACTGCAATTTAATGTCCTGAGCCCCACTGCCTTTTGAGGACCCTGGCAGTAACCAGTTCCCATGAAATGAGCTGTGTGTTCAGAGCCTGGGCTATATGTCAGTTTGGTTAAGGGAGAACTTTAAAGAAAACAAATTCTCATTAAGAAAACTAATTAAAATATAGTTGTTAAAAATAGATTGGGAAAAAGAATACATTTATTTTGGGAAAGATCAATGTCATAAAAATGTTGTATGTTCAGTGTACTGCTAATGGCTTCCCTATCTAAAGTGCTGTTGGACTGAAATGGCTGCACCTCAAACTCTTGCTGTTAAATCCTTTGTACCACAACAATTGGTTTTGTATTCCTTTTCTACGTATACAGAATCTATAGCTAACTGCTACGTATCCATATTTCCTGGGACCTGAAATTTGCCCCCACTGCAGCATTGTGTCAGGTTGCATGAATTTCCAAAAGCTCAAGGCTCAATTCTTCTGCAGGGGATCAGTTCATCTCAGTGACTGATTTTTTGTTGTGTTTTTTCCTTTTCTTTTGAAGGGCAGAGGAGCATGTAGCAAGCCAGTCTCAGAGGAAAGAATGATTTTATTTGAAAAAATAATTCTATAGGTAACATCGCTCAATTTGAACATAATTACGATCTGGCTCATCCTGCAATAGTTAGAGTCTCAGTAGGGGATGACATATAGGGCATGATGAGAAAGCATGCGCATGGAAAAAGTGACACATTACTTTCAGCTACCCTCCCGCTGATGTTGTGCAGTGTTGTTGAAGAAGGTGTGGTGTTTTTTTCTTTCCGACTTATTATTCTTTGCTGTCAGCCAAAAATAATAGTCAGACTTGAAACAGTGGGAACTTAGAAATAAAATGTGACAATCAAGGAAAGAAGGACTGTGGGCAAAAAGATTGAGAATGTATTGTGTGGCTGAACATGTCCCATGGAAAGGATGGGTAGATACTGAGCCTGGACAAGGCTGCCCTGTGACAAGGACTGAAATGGCAAAACTTTTGTGCTGTGTACACTATCTAGATCAACCGCTGTTGCATGCACCCTGTGGGGCTGGGAACAAAGACACCATTACTGCAGTCTATGATCCATGGGAATGACATTAAGAAAATGTCATATACTCTTTAAATTATGTCCTGCTTGCAAAATCCCTTACTCTTTGAAGACTTCTAGAGAAAAAGATGATATAGCCTTTACAGACCTCTGAGGACAGCTGTAAGTTTAGACTTTATTTTCTCTTTTGCCTGAGGGAAATCTCCTATTGACTGTGGATTACAGCTAGACTATAGACCAAAATTTCTCATAAATTGCTCTGTGAGTTAAGTGCATGCTTATTCATTTGCAATCACCTTCTAAAACCATGTCTCCTTGGAGGACACTGTTCTTCACACAGCCACATCAAGTGCTGAGCAAGGGCAAAGTGCCCCATGGGAGCAAAGGACCATGCTTTTCCATCTCCTGCTGCCTCTTAGGAAGACAGGTGGGGAGCAGAACGTGGAGGATGCATACTTCACTACAGCTGACTTTCTTCTGCCAAAAAAAACACATACTTTGAGATCTGTCCCACTTTCTAAGCAGGTGCCTTGCTGTGTCTAGAAAGCAACAGCCTGTTATTTTGATTGAAAGATAAGCCTTTAAAAATATTTCTTCTGTTCACAATGTGGGTGGCTTTGCTTGTCACATACAAGCTCCTTTCAGAGAGACTATCTATTCATTGGCTCAAAATATTTATTCTGGGTAGCTGTTTTATAAACTGCTCCCTAGAAGCTTTTTATATAATGACAAGCCTATTAGCATGAGAAGAAAAATTATCTCCTCCTACAAAGTTTTCCATCGTGAGCATTTCTGGCTTCCACACAAAATATATTCCTTTTATAAAATCATTGTGGTACACAAACTCTTCTGAATTGGTCTTCCAGTGCTGCAAGTCCTGTAAATTTGAGTCATATCATCTTTATTTTTATATATTTAATTCCTTTAAACTTGCTGAGATTAAAATTATAGTGATGTGCATTCATGTGTTAAATGACAGTTGCTGCTTCCTCAGCTAGCTTTTCCATCCCACGGCCACCACAGTGCTGCAGGGAGCATGGCACTGCAGACTCCTGCCTTGCTTGCACTACACAGTGCAACATCTCGCCTTCTGAGGGCCTGTCTGTAAATCCCACCTTGCTCACTTTGATGTAAGGGTCCTATACATCCCGTGTCACTCCTGCCATTGGTGGTATGCATTTTCAGTGTGGTGCCCATATACAGGCTACTGAATCCAGCCGTGATTGCCCAGCACCTCAGATCAATGAAAGCAAAAACATTTTTCATTCCCAAAGGTTGAAAGCTTTCTTTACTCATTATATAACAGATTCTGTATTATTAACCACTTTCTCTTCATGTACTTGTCATGCACTTTAGCTAGTTACTTTACTTCATAAGCTGAATGTGCTCACAAACACTAGCAACTATATATCTTCAGGTTATGTATCTTTAAGCGATATATATATTTTTTTCTCAGTTTGTAACACAATTCCAAAGACATCTGAGACATAGGAGTTCTGCTTGATGTAATGAGAGTGGTACTTACCAGTCACATTCAAGTTCTTATTATTTGAGAAGGTCAACAACAATCATTAGAGCTGACATTTTTAAGCCTTTTTATTGCTTTGCTTAGGAGTGATGGTGGTTTTCCTGTCTTCCTCTCCCTCCCTATCACCTTTTTTGGATAAGCTGCTATGGCCTATGTCTAAATGCCTTTCTTATCCTTCTGTGGAACTGATAACCCTCAGGTCAGAAATTAAGTTTTGTGTTTTCCACATCTTCATTCCTGAGCAAGAAAAAGATGCTAAGGAGGGGAAGATTGAATAAAACCCGGAAACAGCAAAATCGTGTTCTTCAAGTAGTATCTCCAATTATACATTCACTGTTAATTATTTCTCATCTTCATCCTTCTTGACAGCTTGTGAAATGAAATTTTTCAATGATGTAGCTTTTTTTTTTACATTCACACTTGTCTATTTAAGAAAATTATGCACTGCAAAACAGAATAGTTGCTAGTTAGCAAGAATAATCATTTATCTTACTGTAATTTCATGTCATTACCCATTAGTCAGTAACAATGATTGGCAATGCAATTTTCTTTGCAATAAAATTAATTAATATGCACCTTATTATCTGCTGTTCAGATTCTTCTAAAAGCAGAACTTGAGACTCTTTTAGCAAGCAGGCCATTACAAGAAAAAAAATCATATGGCATGTTAAAAATGGTAGTTGGCTTTAGAACTACTGTTTCAATTAGGATATAAATGAAAGAAATAGTCTCCCCTTTTAAGTACCCCTGATTAATTTCTTCTGGAGAATTAGCAGGCTAATTTTAGCCAGTCATAATAGCACAATATGTCAGCAAAAGAAGGAGATAGGTTTATGATTTCTCAACGTGTGCACATGACTTCACCTCTGAAATGGAACACATTTCCTTAACGATATATGTCAGTGCTTTCTCTATTATATCATCAAAATCAGTCTTGTACAGAATAGTCTGAGAAAGTTCCTAAAGGTTTTATGGCTACTTCCCTCCACTTCTAAATTAGAAACATTATAAATATACTATTGGGAGTATCAGATGATTGGGTGCCAAGACATCTGATAAAGTCCGCTTATTTTTCACTTTCTTAACTCCTGATAATTGTGATATTCCAACCCTCAACAGAGCTCCACAAAGCTACAATAAAAATTTGAAAGGCAAAACAAAATGGAGAAAAATAGCCAGAAAAATATTTTTCCTTCCTGAATGGGCAATATATCCATCACATCACCCAACCTACGGCACAGGATAAAACTCGGAATCTGGATGCGAGTAGCTGGTAACTGAAGACCTTTAAGTGACTTAATTTCAGCTAGTGACAGATTTCATCTTAATGCAAAACCCAGGAAGGACCAGCCTAGATTAGTAGGTCTCGTTATACCTAAGATTATATAAATAACTTGTTCAAATATTTTCTAGTGGAACGTGATGGTAATTTGGCCGTGTTCTGGACATCCTACCATTCTCACTCAGAACAAGTTTAGGTTTCTCTGCACGATCATAGAATCATAGAATGATTTGGATTGGAAGGGACCTTAAAGATCATCTAATTTGAACTCCCCCGCCATTGGCAGGAACACCTTATGCGAGATCAGGTTGCCATCCAACCTGGCTGCAATCTGCTATTTTAAGACTCTACATGTAGGGATTTCCATGTGCCTAATTGTGCAACACCCTGTATCTCCAAGACATAGGACATCATGGAGGCTGAATGTTAATATGGCTCCAAGAGGTTCATGGTAGAAAAAAACATTTATTACTAAATATATCCAAATGATTTTCAGCTCAGAAAGTCTCTGAGGTACCTGAGGGACCACTCTGGAAAAATACCACGTTTGTTGCCTTATACAAATACCTAGCAGGCATTCATTTAGTCACTCTCAGAAGAGACTATACATTCAGTGAGCTATTCAGTACTTTTCATCTCATTCATGACTTTCTGGTTTAGATCATGTCATGCTTTCTGTTCTGCTTTGTTTTTCTTCTGTGATTCAGAACACTTTGAACATGGTGAATCTTACATGTTTCTTGTCTAAAGTAGTCCAAGAAATTTTATAATTGTTGGTACAGTCAGTGAGAAAGCGCTGCTAGAAATCCCCTGCCATATAGTTGGATTCTGTAAGTGGTGAGTGGTAGATAAAAGACCCCATAAAAACTACACTCCTAAAAACAGATGATTTTTTTTTAACAGAATAGTATAAAAAAGTAACTATAAATCCTTTCACATTTTCAGTTGATGAGTAGTCAAAAATTTCACAGCAATTTATCATGTCAAAGCACAGATGTTATATCATTTTAAAAAATGAAAATGTTAATTTGTATCTATAGTTATACAGCTGTTGATGCTAAGAATAGATCCCGGAGATCCATGTTCTGGTTATTCAGGCTTTCAAACCTAAATACTGAACACTATGTTTGGTTCAAGTTTCAGAACCTGTGCAACTGGTACACCAGAAAATAACTGAATGACATCATGATTCTCAAATTAAGATCTTATATAAGAAAGAAATTCCATGCACTTCTTGGCACTGAACACTTGTATTTTGCTAACTTTTTGAAAGTCAGTTTGGACACTGAAAATAATGCTCAGATGAGGAAAATATTTGATTTAGCCAAAGCTATGTGGTTCTTGAATGAATTGCAATAACATGTAATTCATGAGGTAGCTTATCACAACTACCTGTAGGTTCCAATTTCCTGAACTCTTCAGTAAATTTGCATGTATGCATGTATGATGCAATATAACCCTGGGAAAATTTTAGAATCATTAGAAGGACTACCAGCAATAAATAAATAAATAAATAAAATCCACAGCATTTCACCACTCTTTCAGAAATTTTTATTCCAAGAGACCGTATTCGTTTATATTCTCAGCTTCTGTTAAGACAAGCTTTCAGTGAAGAAACAGCATACTATTTCTTTTCTTTCATTATAGCCAGTGAATTAATTTACATGAGGAATCATAAAGATATCTGTTCCCAAGTCAGTGTTTCCAGTATTAGTATTTTGGGTTACATTGCTTAAGATGTCACTCCATCATAGATATAAATTGTTGGTGTCTGTGTATTCTATTATTACTCAGAAGGGTTATGGGAATAAGTAGCTTCATAATCTAGAGGAATATATTATTTTCCTAAATGAATGAGAGAAATCCTGCTCTTCCTTCTTACTGTTTCATTGTAGCCAGGGTGAATACATGTCCTGCCAGAACTGACATTGCTCAGAGAGGTACACCAGCAAAGAGTTCCACATATAAAAAATCCAGCAAACTTTATGGTTTTAATAAGGAAAGCAGCTGGAATGTGGGTGTACTTATTGTACATGGACTAATTCATCTCATTATGACCCAAAGCAAAATTTTTCAAATGTTAGCTAGACACTTGGAGCTACCAAGTTCTAATAAAAGTCTGCCTGAAAAATTTTCGCTTTTTATGGTCACAGGGTTTTATTCATATGAATCAAACACCTATATCATGTGGTAAGTGCTGCTTTTGATGTGGTGTGATTGAAACTTGTATACATGAACAAAGGCTAACAAAAATAAACAAAATAGAGTGAAAAATAACGTAAGACAAAATACATTTTTTTCTTTTTGGTTGTTTGTAAAGGTTTATTCTGTATGGCTATTCATATATTCCTGTAAAGAAAAAAATCTCCAAACTACAAACATCCATAAAAATGTTCTCAAATAGAGAATAAAAAGGGACACAAATAAGGTTAAACGAAACAGCTGTTAAAATTCAAGTACATCTTGCAAATATTACTTTGCAAAATTCAAACAGCTGATCTAGTTTGCCATATCATAGAGATCTAAAACCCTCTTTGTGCTGCATGCTTGTAAGGATACCCACCTATGATATTCAAGGTGCCTAGTAAAGGGTTTCAGATAAATGCCAACAGCAGGTAGATATATTTATTAAAACCTTTCTTGGTATTTGATAAAGAAAACAACGAGCAAGTTCCCAGAGGCTGAAGAGGTTACCATTTTAAGAACCTTGTTGAAAAACTCCAATTTTTTAAAAAATTGTATTGTTCTGCCATTTATTAATGTCTGACAAGGTAGATTTAATAAATGGTAGTCAGTAATTTAGAAACTAGGAAATCATCATCTGTCCAGGTGTCAGTGATGAAGTTAATCAAGTCTTTATGCTCAATAGCCTGCTCCCAAATAGGCACTTGCTCTACAGGGCAAGTTTGTTGTATACTGAATTTATCTCTAGCTTAAAATTTGTCTGTTTTATAACTTAGTAGCATACCTGTAATCTTCCTGGAACTGCATTTTAGTCCAGTTGTTGTACTAGAAACCCAAATTTCCAAACATAGCCGTGGAGTCTTAGAAAATCTACCAAGGCCTGATCAGTAACTCCATGTTAGAAATGTTATTTTCATTTTGTTTTTGTTTATCTTACAAGTAAATGCAAGAAATCTGTTTCACTACAGAAACAGCAAATAGAGATAAGGGCTGTGCTGCTGTAAACTTCATTTCACTAAAAAGGTAACATGATGAATATTTATAAATTTAAACATGCAGAGATACACACAGACAAAGTACACTGTAATGTCACTTGTCTGCCAATCTGCATTGCAACAAGTGGGTCACTTGCCAGAGTGAAGTTCTGGAAGGAATAAGCAGATGGTACAGTAGACAAAGCAGAAAAAAAGGCTTTTGATCGTAACTGTTAAATGTGTTACCCAGCAGAACTGCGATTATGTTTCCTTTATAGCAAAGGAAGCCATTAAATAATTTACTCAGCTCTTAAGCTACTGAAGTTGTTCCAGAGCCTAACAGCACATTGGTGCTTTTGGACTCTCAACAATTTAGATTGCTTTGTTCAATAAAATTGGAGATGGGCTTTCACTCTTTGTATGTACTGCGCTTCATACATGTTCTTTGTAGCTTTGTAGGTCTTGCTACGTAGAAACACAGTCTTGGCTTTAGGGTTTTCATTGCTCAAGGCAAACTGGCAACAAACCATACCATCACTCATACTAAATGACTGTTTTCCTGAATGATGTGCATGGATACTGTTCTTAAATTATCTAGGAAACTTCATGATTTTCTGCTAGAGATGTCAATGAAAGGAAACAACATTGTAGGCTGCATGGTAAATGGTTTGATGAAAGTTTTGCAGCCCCCCCCCCCCCAAAAAAAAAATAATTAAGAGGACAGAATCTAATAATAATAGGGGATAACTTAAGGTAATGAAGTCAATGAAACTAGATTTGTCAGTCAGTTATGTCAGTCCAAGCTATTTTTTTCTTTGACAATCTAACTTGCCTACTGAATAAAAAGGAGAAAGCAAATGTATTATATACATATATTGATTTAGGAATGAATTTTAGCACTGCTCTGTGTCTTATTAGCAAAATAGGAAAATACAGATCTGATGAAATCATAGCATTTTGCATCTGGTTACGCAGCCCATCAAATAGAGAAAGAAGACAATCAGTTTGGAAAACTAGGTTAAAACCCAATGTTTTCTATAAATAGGAAAGTGACGCCTGAAATCACCCAGCCCAAATCCAACCCAACTCAAGTGCTACATTACAGAAAATAAAATACAAACACAAATATTGTAAAACAAGATGGTGGGCTGCCTGTAAGGTCTTTGTTTTTTTTTTTTTTGTTTTCCTTCTTCCCTTCAATGCATGAATAAGAATGTCTTGGGTAAAGAGAGATGCTTTAATTGCTCTTAAAGCACTGGAATCAGGTCAGGTAAAATACAAGGTCTATTGACATAGCTGTTTGCCTCTCGTTGTATAATATTAATAATATGTTTTCAAACTCAGTGCTTGTTATATTGCTTAAAGGCTATTTACAACACACTCTTCTCTCTCTCCTTCTAGGTTTGAAAAGAAGCATATCTGAGAAACTTTCCTCATTAAGTGTGCAGGTAAAATTTTCATTATCTAGCCTCTGAAATAAATAGCAATGTTGATTCATTATTATCTTTGGCATTTGAAAGAGAGGTTGAAATGTGTAAGTTAAAGAGAAAAGTGATATTAGATCAAACAAAAGATCTAGGTTTTTGTTTTGTTTTTCTTTCCTTTTTTTTTTTTTTTCCTAATATGTCAGAAGTGTACAGCTTAGGAAAGGTTCTCTTTATAGTTGGCTGTTTCCCCAAGACAGCCTCCAAAAATTTGTGCTTCAGGTACCTCCCAAGCCACAGGTGCTAGTGTTTCTTTTTTTCTTTTTTTTTTTTTTTTAACACACCTGTATTTCTTCCCCATGAACGTGTTTCTTTTTGTTTCCTATAACCTTTAGCATCTGCAACGTACTGCAGCAAGGAGTTCCACAGCTCCACCACATGAGATATAAAAGAAGGTTGGTTGCTGTTTTTTGTTTGGTTGGTTGTTTTTTGAATGCTCACAGCTAATTTCACTTGATGCCTCCTACTTTTTGTACTGAAAGAGAGACTGGTTAATCGATCTCTTTTTGCCCTTGCCAGGCATGATTTTACAGAGTTCTGTCAAATTCTCCTTCAGACATCTTTTCTCCAGTAGGGTAAGTCTTTGTCTACATAGTCACAGTAAGGAAATTATTCAATATTCCATCGTTTATGTCCTTCTTTGAACCTTTTCGTAGAGGAGAATGAGATCTCCAGGGTATGGATTTACACAGCAGCATAAATGCTTTCTGTTTGTTCTCTGTTCCCTTTCTAATAACTTCTAGAATGCTATTTTCTTTCACTCTTTCTGAGCTATACAAAGTAACTGAACTACACATTCATAACCCCAAGATCTGTCTTCTCAGCTATAATGTTCAACACAGTTCCCCTTATTTTATATGTAAAATAACCTCTTTTCACCCATGTGCATTACATCACATTTATCTAGATTGAGCTCGATTTGTCCAGTTTCTTGCCCAGAAGCAGTTTTGTAGTACCCTTCTGCCATCCTTTACAGTCAGAATCTTTTGTTCTAACAGCCTTGTATATTCAGACAAATTGGGCATGTACATTAAGGGCTTTCTTTTCAAAAGGAAGATTGACTCTTCCCTATTGTACCCTTATGTATCACATATACATTTCCAAAATCCATTCTTTTTCTACTGATTTTCCTGTTTTGCTGTTTTTATGTTATATTTAATGAATTGTATTTCCCTGGATCTTTCATAGAATATATGTATATATATATTTAAAATTGTCATCTTTACTGTATTTGTTGCTTTTTTGTTCTCAGGTATGAAGGCAGTTTTAAGTGAGACTTTGTATACCACTGACACTTGTTCGCTTTTCTGGTCTTTTAACCCCTTTTGAATTCTTAGGTAAAGGATGATTAATGCAACTAGTTCCTGTTCAGTTTTATTGTTTGCTCTGTAGAATTTATTGACACTTCAGTTTGATTCAGATCTTCAGTGAATACCTAGTAATGAAGGGTTCCAGTGTGGGAACCTCCCCAAGCTCTTCCACAATGAATACAAAGGCAGAAAATTAATGTAGTTTTCTGCTTTGCCCTTTTTTTCTCTAAGTGTTCCTTTTATGCCTTGATTATCTATTGATTCTAGAAACTTTCTGGAAGTTTTTTTCCTTTTAATGTGTTTAAGGAAAAATGTAATAAAAGTATAAAAACCTACTAGTAAATAATTTTCAAGCACAAACGTGTTTTTTTTTTTTTTCCATCTTACCATGTCTTCTACATTCAGCTTGCCAGCTGAATATAGAAATATGTATTCTACATATTTTTCTCACTTAAACAAAACCTCAGATTCCTGAAAACTACTGTTCACTTTGTGTGATTTACCTTCTGGAGCAGTTTAGCCATATCTTCTTCCTTTTTTCCTTTCTCAGATTGTTTCTACCAAGAGATGTGCATTTGTCTTATGCCTCAAAATGTCATTATATATCTAAAGGCTATTACATATTTAACACCAACTCCTTCATCTTAGAGGAACTTTAAGATCAAGGTTGCAGAACAATTTAAAACTTTAAGAAAGTTCTTGTGATCATCATATCATATCAAGTTACAAAAAAAATAAAGTGCTTTTGTGACTGCCTGGAATTCAATAATCAGCAAAAGTTTAGTTTGGTCAATTTTGAACAGTTACGTGCTTAAAACTGTGCTTGCATCATTGGTAGCTCAATGTGCACACGTGGAAGAAGACAGGACTTCCTCATTACCTGGATTTTGTGTTGACTGGTGCTCAATTACTTCAAAAGCTTAGGCTAGAACACATACTATAGCAACCTAATAACTTAAAACTCCTTTCTCCCTGTGCTATTTCTCAGTAATGCTGAGCCAGTTACATTGATTCAGAAATGTGCAGCAATCATAATTCTAGAGTCTGTACAAATATGCATGAGATGATAATTTGGTTTATGATGTTTCCATTAAAAAATAGAAATGGCAAAAAACAAACAAAAACTAGGACCATTTTTTTGGAGATCTTCCAAGCAAAAGTACATCATTGTTGCAGTTCTGTACAGAAAAGGTGTACCAAGAGTAAGGTTTTGGTAAACTAATGGTATCTCTAATAACAATTTTAATAGTTAATATGTGGGAGAAACCAGAGATATAGAATTAAGTAATATGGGAGCTACCATTCAGTATAACCAAAGTCTAATGTAATTTAACTTTGAATTGCTATTTAAAATTAGCATCCCATAAACTTGGAGCTATTTAAGATTTGGGAAATATAAATTTATTGTAACTCACGTTAGATTTAAGAGGCTGGTATTGAAGATCCTGGTTCAAAGAGCTCAGGAAAAGGATTCTGCTAAGTCACTACCTACTTATCACCAGGACATTGACTACTCCAAGATGGAAAAGGTCAATTTGTGTATATACGCACAGAGAATGAACTTGTTGTTTCTACACAATCCTACCTCATGTAACTGAAGTTTCAACACTAAAAAACAGAGTGCCAAAAATTGTCCCGGAGCTCCCTCAATCAAATGAAAAGACTGCAAACATATTTCAGTCAGTGGAGAAAACTCATTTGAAGGAAGGCAAGGAGACCATTCAAAACTTCCAGATTGATTTCCATTATGCCTATGAGGGTCTCATGGCTAAATCCCAATATTTTTCTTGGAAAATACTTTCCTAGCAGAAAAGCCATTTGTCTTAACACTACATGGCTGCCTACAAGCAAAGTGTTCAGCCAATGACTGGCACAAACTTCAAGCTGCAGCCTAAAATGAAGCTGGTCCTTTTTATTCTTTCCTTTTTTTTTCATTCTCTCAAGGGCACATCTTGTAGTCTGGATGACAACACAGAGGAAAGCAGATGGCAACACCATTTGCAGCCTGAATGACAGCAGAGAAAGCCAAAATGCTAGATTAACAGCCTTGTCCTATTACAAATCTTTCTTAACTCAAGTCTACTTTTATTGCATAGCATTGTTTGAGGACCCAGAACTGGGGCTGGCACCTCTTTAATAACTGAAGACATGATCCCAAAAGGATCTGCAGACTATATTCAACATTGTATTTCCTAAGAACATCATGGTGATAGGAAAACGCGGGTGAAGGCCACTGGCTACTGTACAGCTGGTCACAATTCTTTTTCTGTTGTTCAGCAGGGGATAGTGACACCTGCACACTCCTATTGTATTTATCTTGTAAGGAGAATACAGAGCTCATTCATCTGTTTTGCTCTTGTAGGGGTAATATTTTTTTCGAGACTGTGGCAAACCTATGGAACAGAGACAATTGTACAAGTTTTCTAACTATTTTGCACATTCTCCAGAGCAGCCTTGGTGTGACAGACAGCACTCAATAGCAATTATATGGGCTGAGTGAAGAGCTGGCACCACAGGGGTCAGAAGAGGAAGAAACACAATCCATTGACCATTGTTCTCACAGGAAGGCTGACATGCAGCCAAATATTGGATGAGATGTTGGAGACCATGGAATCTGGCACACAAAGGAAAGGTATTTTGCCTGGTTTAATTGACAAAGGCTTCCACTGAAGGATGGATCTTTCTGTTTCAATTCATAATATAGATCCTCTCAATAAATATAGATTTTTTTCAGTGGATCTCTACTTGATCTAGTGTCTGTTTTTAAATATTAAGGAAGGGATGAAAATAATGAATAACCTCTGAGCCACTGGTTCAGACCTTTTATAGTTGAACAAAGTATGTGAGGTAACAACACATGTAAGATACGTTTGTCACATAGTTTTTGATCCTAGAGTAAGACCAGATCTCTCATGAGCAAAAGGGTATGGGCTTTACCAGACTAGGTTAACTGATACCAGCTGCTTCTGAAAAGGGGGAAGGAGAAAAAAAAAATCAGCCAGATAATCTTGTAGTGCTGCACACTAGAAGATCCCTGCAGGGAAACATAGTTACATTACAAAACTTTGCTTGATTAACATATGGATCTGTGTTCCTTAACTATTGATAGGGCAGTGTTTCCAAAAGTGCCATGCTATTAACCATGGTGTTGAGCACTTTATGCAATACAGGAATGGCTGCTCTTCTACACAGCTTGTGAGATCTTCCTATTCAGGAGGTTCTGAATTTCTATACCATGAAAGTAGTAGTCAACCATAGGAGGGCACTGGCAGCACATCAAAGGGCCAGCTCAGAGATGGTGATCCCTGTAATTCAAAGCAATATTGCCCTTCTTCAGGGGAAAACCATCTAGACTGTTATATTAGAGACTTCCAATGATTGGTTTTGTAATAACTTTCTCCCTGCAGGAGATGGTCCTGGTTTCTTGGGATAAAGCTTTCATATGAAGCTGACTCTTCAAGCTTTCTCTGTAAGACACCTAATACAAAACAAAACCAAAAGCAAATCTACAATCTTTCTGTGTGTGTGTGTAGCTCTGCATTAATTAATATTTTCATTTCTGTTTATCAGAAATCCACATGCAGTGATTTTAATGATAATTTTCTTTTGTATACTTAGTGTGAGTTGCGTGGTCAGAAAAGTAGATAAAGTTGCCATTTAAAACAGATATTAAGATATCTGATGAAATTGCACATTTGTGTATTATAACAAACCAGTGGGCAAGTGAAGACATAAGATAACTCAGATGTTTTGAGGTTGTTTAAATCTGTCCTTACCTTTACTCAGTGCTGTAGAAATGTCAGATAACAGTTTCTCCCATTACAAGAAGGAAAGAAGTTCAGAGGAGCCAGAGTACTTGTATTGTTTCTGTCTGGGTAAAATTCACATCTGTGGAGTTGATCAGCACAAAAAGACATTGAGACATCTGAAGATGATCACTGAGGACCTGCTTAAATCTTTGAGCTTGATCTCTGAACCCCCAAATCCCTCAGATTTATACAGGCACTAGGGAAATTCTGTGGTCAGTGCAAACCTGGGGGCAAAGGAAAACAATTTCTCCAAGTCCTTATAATGTGTGAACCTACTACACTGACTCTCTGGATTTTAATGCTGGATTTCTCATCTGTAAGAGAGAATTTGATCAATTGATCTCTACTCTGTCCAACTCTCTCAGACCATTTGGGTACTGTATTTCTGCTGTACAGTCCCCATTCACTTTCTATAGTCCATCAGATCCTACCACTTGGGCTTTTATTTATTTGTGGTCTATCAACATCAATGAAGCCTTGACTGCTCCCATCTCTCACAGCTGATTTTTAGCACATTTTCCTCACAAAATTCATTTAAATCTCAGAAATTCTTCTGCATCCTGCCTCCTCTGACCCCAGAGGTTCTTAATAGTTTCTTTAGAGATAAAATTATCAAGCCTGTAACATGACCTTATTCCTCTCTTGCTTATTTCATTCATTGCTTATCCTTCATTTCTCCTTTCTCCTTCTATCTTGATTCAAAAATGTCTTCCAACCTGTGCACTTTTGCATTCCATCACATCTGCTGATCTTCCTTTCATTCAGTCATGTTACTTTTGTCCTAAGTTTCTCATATACTGCAGTTTTTATTTTATTCCTCCTCATTATAAAATCTTGCTCTGGTATCCCCCATTAAAAATCAACCATCCCATACTTTATTCCCTTTACTTCTGTGGAGACTATTTTCCTTTCTTATTCTCATTTATCTTTATTCTTATTTACCATTTACTGTTTTCAATTCCCTCAGTTCCATGCTCAGACCTGTTAGCTCTGCACTGAATCCTTTGCACTCCATCAATTCAAAGCACTCATGCCAAAATTTTTAATGGCCTATTCTTAGCCAAGTCCCAGAACCTGTACTCTGTCTTCATCTCTGCTTCCTGACAGCTGCCTTCAATACTGCCACCATTCTCTTTTTCCTGAAATATTGCCCTTCCTTGATAATTCAATTTTCCTCCTAGTTCTCTTCCAAAGTACTTATTCATTCATCCTTTCTCCACAGGATTCTCATTTAATCCCACAAACTAAACCACCTTTGACTGTATGATTACCTGATCTACACCTCTACTTTATTTCTCTCTCTTTCCATAAATAAATACATTTTCTATGTTTTTCTGACTGCTTAAGGATAGATAATCACCTGACATCAACCTAAATTTGATTAAGCATAGGTCTTCAATGAACGCCCCTGGAAGCTATGTTGCTATTGACATCCTCAGTCACTATGGAAAATATCTGTGTTCCCTGTCAGCACGCCTGCCTTTAACTCAGGGCACTCAACTCAACTTACATCCCCTTTCCAGGATTTGTGGTCTGCATAACAGCTCTAACATTTGCCTTTTCTATCCAAACATGTTAAAAATCTCATCTAAGTTTCATCATCTTGAAGCTCAGCATACAATAATGCTTTTTCCCTTGCCCATTCACAAATCTTGCCCATTCTTACTGCCCCAGATAGTGATTAAGAGATGATTTTCCCACTCACCATTAATGCATGTGAAGAGAATAAAGTGTGTGAAGAGAACGGTATATAACTTCTCTCATCTTTAAGTTCAGAGATCTTCAGAAGTTGTTTGTGCTTTTTCAAGCCATTCTGAGCAACCAGAGATTGTGATACTGCACTTCAGAATTCACTTGTGACATTCTGTAACATTTACAAACTGAGGTGCATCATACTTTTTTCATGCTGCCAATCATGCTAAGAAAAAGGTCAACAAAACCAATGCAAAAATATGCTATATCCCTTGTAAGTCACTCCAAATTCCCCTTGAACATGATGCTTATAACGTCATTTCAATAGTTCTGAATTCATTATACCATTTTTTTATTTGTCTGAGTAGCATCAGTTATTGCTTCCCTCTATACCCTGTCAGTACCTCCCTGCCACCTTTAGCGTTACACACAGGTTGTAAATGGTTTTATGTCTGGAGCCTCCTCCCCCTACAATGGCTTGCAGTAAGGGATCTTCACTCCTGTGAAAATGCTTATAATGTCAATTAGAACAATAATGAAATAGTGTTAACCACAAAAACTTCAGCTTGTGTTTTTTGTGCAATCTGGTGACCAGATCCTCTTCAGGAATCTTTCTGATTAAGAATATTTTAGGGGTAAAACTCAAAAAAGTTGTGTTAATAGGTCCTCTTTTGCTGTATTTATTACAGCTTACACAACAGTTGTACAAAGGATGGGATGTCTTTGTCATCTCTGTACAACTATATATGTATAGCCTTTCTGACACGCATTTATATGGACTTTCTTGTATTAGACAGCAACTGACATTTTTTTGAGAGTTGGGATTATTTAACATGCAGGATAAAATAATGTACCTGCTTTTTTTTGTCTTATACTTTCTGTTTTTATCTGAACAAATCGTACCTACATCATAGCAGAAATATTAACTAAGACATAAAAGTCTCCTACAAAGAAGAAATTATAACCTAAACTCAAAAGAGACATGATTTTACTGCATTCGCTTGTTTGAATGACCTCTCAGAAAGAAACTCAAGGGTCATTTTTGTGGAAATTTTCAGGCAAAAGTGATGTCACCAGAAATCATTTTAATGGAGCCTCATCTTCGCGTCTTATTGATTTATCTGCTATGTATGAAGGGAAATCAATAAGTGGAATCATTTTCATGTCTTTTAAATATCTATGGTAGCCAAAAAATATTGTTTAGTGCAGACATGAATCATTGTAAAGAAAAATAATAGACATTGGTGGGCGTGAAAGCTTTTATTTATTTATATTAAAAATGTGATTTTCATGTTTCGTCTAGCACCTTTTCTTGATATATTTCTATTAAAGGTGAATTTCACCTAATGACAGCAGAAATATAATTTTGTATAAAACGGGATAAAATGCTGAACTTTTCCAAATTAAAAGGCAAGATCCCAGATAAACCAGTATAGATTCATTGATGTTTGCTTGGTGCAACAGAATATCTCAACTGGCTTATTAAATTTGCTTTCAAATTAGGAACTTCATTCCACAAACAGATAATGTAAACAGGGTAGCTCTGGAATAACTAATTCAGGTAATCTAATTTAGAAGCCTAATTCTTACCATGGATTGTTTAGGGAGAACAATATGAAATGTTTCTAATATGTCAGAGGTATTTCTCATTCACCTCCACCCAGCCATTTTAGTAGCATCTCATTCACATTATAATTCACATTATAAAAGAGAACTGAAAAATAAATCAGATCATTAATTATCCCATAAACCCATTTAACTCTAAGACAAAAGTGTGAATTCAAAGTTTGGCATGTTTTATTTGTATGGTAAATGCTTCTCTCCAGCGCTAATTTTGATGTAGTAACTGGTGGGAATGTTTCTGGGAAACAGTTAAATCACTGCTCTTCCAGGTAAATTCTAATACCTTATAAAAAGAAATACACTATTTTGTATTGTATAAGAAATACAGGCTAAATGTTGACTTTCTATGTGTACTTTGTTTGATTATGTATAAATATGAAATTATTTTAGTTGGATTATTTTATTGGTATTTACTCATACAAGTAAAAGAGAATGTTATTCTAAGGGGTTTCTTTTTTTTTCTTCTTTTTTTTTTTTTTTCTGATTATTACAGGGTTTGGGGGACCCTGTAATAACCCTAACTGCAGTTCAAAGATATCTATTTTAAAATGTTTTCAGATGATTCAGTTGATTCTCTACCTTAGAACACCACATAGAGACTGATTTTAGTTGCTTGTTACTTGACAAAGGTCAGATCTATCTAAGGTTCATCACCCATCACAATCAAAATGAAAGGGAAAAGAGCAAATATGTTTTGATTTGCAAGTAATTATGGTTTGAAACTAATTAATACATATTAATTGATACTTTGGCTACTTTTAAATGTTGTTTGCCATCTGACATAACAAAAGGTTACTTAAGTCCTCTACAGAATTGACTATGAAGATAGTGATTTACACAGCAAACCCATCAAATCATAGTGCTAAAATATCTTAAGTATATATGAAGTTTGACAAGTAACAGGAAATACAACGATGAAAAACTATACTTTGTCATTATTTTATATGATTAAATGTTATATGTTTTACTGTTTCGTGAGCTGATGAAGCCATGAATTAGCATCAAAAGGATTTCTAGTACTGGATAAGAAATCCAATGATTTAAAAAGATTCTTGAACTCTTTTCTAAAAGACTTTTTTCTGACAGAAAGGTTAATTAACGTCATGTCTGCACGATTCTCTGAATGGACATTTCTGACAGGTCTTTTCTGCAGCTTTTTACACTATCTATGCTTAGAGGATACAGGCTGTGAATTTAACCATCCACCGTTATAATCAAGGCAGCTCCAGGTAGTTTCTTTCCTCTTAGCTACTTGCCAGATTAAAATCTTTCCATGGCTCCTCACAAACACTGACCTCCTCACCAGCTTCCAGCTGTGACTGTTGATCCCGTATCATGATATGGCACCACAGCTAAGGGCTATGCAAAGGATAAAGACAAGGCTTCTGTCTGTTTAAACCCTTTATTTCAATTATGTTCATCTGGCAGACAAAATAGCTTGCTAATTCAAAAACAGAATTTTTCCATGAAGGGCATAGCTTCCTCAAGGCTTCCCAAACCAAATTAGTATTCATTTTGAATCTTTCTTCACCTTCTAATCTTTGAAAATCTAATCATGAATTATTTTCCCTTTTATTGCATTAACACATCAAAGAAAAACTTGTGGATACTTATTATTCCAAGTTCATTGTATTAGCTTATGACAATAGTTTAATGAACAGCCTTAGTTTCTAGTAACTCATCTGCACCATCAGTATTTATTTAGTTATTGTGGTAGAAGAATATTGAAACTTTTTTTCAATGAAACTTCCAAACAAGGGCAATGTTTTAGCCAAAGTAAATTGTCCTAAGCAGATTAGGCAATTATATAACACTCTCTGTTTGTATTTACTACTTATCTGTTACCTTTATCAGCCTCATAAAATCTTAATTGTGTATTGACTTGTGAAGAAAACTCTGCAAGGTCAAATTAATTCCAGCCGAAATTTTGAAACTATTTTGAAGATATGAATTATGTTTATCAATTTTATTAGCATTTGGTAATATCTAATACATAGACACAAAAATTTCAATCTTACACAGGCTTTCAGGAAATATAAAGCAAGCCAATAATGTCCTAAAATGACTTTGTTAATAGAGAAATTGGTGAAGCTGTGCCTGTGACTGAACTGACCTCAAAATACTTAGCTTGGGTTTGTGGAATGGTCCTTGAACTGGGTAGCCTTAAATGGAGAAGGAATTCAAGATTCATTTGTGAGAGAATCACCAAACGCAGGAGATCTGAGGGCAGCCCAGCTCCAGAAGCCACCTCAGATCATCTGGCCTGCCTAAACACTTAGCAAGACACAAGATTTTGGCATGCATGCGAGCTTCCCATTGATGTCCTTGACATATACAGGTCTTATATGTTATAGTTAAATCTCCTTTCAGTCTTATCATGATCTAATTTTAACCACTCAGCATCAGGTTCTTCCTATGTTAGTCTCAAGGTCAAGGTAAGCAGAGTTACCATGACCACCAGGAATCTCTTAGGTTGAAACCCAAAAAATTAGTGGTCGCCTTTTTTCCCTCAGTATTGTATCTGAAATCCCAGCATACTTCTTTTCATATTCAATAGAGTGTTTCTGGTAAAGGAGTAAAGACTTTTCCTTCCAGCAGAGCTTATGTCAGCTTGGTGGCAAGGCAGTCCATGGAGGCTGGACACAACTAAAGAAATCCGTCCATAACTTTTTAAGTCAGTGAGATTTCATTACAGGTGAGCAGGGAGGCCTTCACAAGACCTATAAAGTCCTTCACAAAGAAATACTTTTTATGCTTTATAACCTGAGAAAACTCATAATCATAAAGCAAAAGAAGAGGAAATTTTGCAACTCGAGTCTTTGTCTGAAAACATCTGAAGAAATAAATGTTTTTCTGCCAGACAACTCATTAAAATGTATCGTTTGCATTACATACCTCTGCCTGTGTGTCTGAGCTGATTGTGCCATGTAACTTCGCAAAGCAGGAGAGAAAAATCTGATTAAACCACGTGTGCCTAACGGGCTTTTTCAGGACCCAGTAGCAACTACTGTGCAATGTCTACATCTTTTCACCTCATCATTTGTGAAGCACAGTTTATTTGAATTTCCATTTCTATTTCAGTCTGTCAGTCTTACACAAACACAGCCTATTTTGCCCTTTATATTTGGACACATGAGCAATTTTATTATATTTAAATCCAGGGATATATTCTGAAAGGCCTTTAATATGTTACAAAGAATTTCAGATTAGCGTTTAATTGCAGTTGACAAATTTTAGGGTAGACTACCATATATTCTTACGTGACTAGATCAATTATGTCTAATAAAATAAAATTATGGTAATTTTTTCAAATAATTCATATTAAGAAATAAAGCAGAACTTTTTGTATTACAGTCATATTTATATTTATCATTTTGTTTTGTGTTGAAGATAATCATTTGCTAAGTTTATTTATGCAAGATTTTATTTTCCTAGGGTACTGAGGTTTAAAAGGTAAGAAGAGTTTATTTCAAAATAAAAAAGCAAGTGTCTTTGTTGCCATGAGACCAGAATTTCATCTTCAGTGTGTGATTGTGTAACCTAAAGAAGTAATTTAGTTTCTTAAAGGTTTGTTGGTGTAAATTTGAAAGCAAAGAAGTCCATACTGAACTAGAAGGAAAAGTTATAATTCATTCTCTAACTGTTTCACTGCTGTATGATAAAATCAGCAACATAAGCTTTCTCTGCCACATTGGAGGTATGGTTCAGGACAATCTGTTTAAAAGGTGAGATTTTATGAACAAGGCATATATAATAGGCAAAATTCATTGTGCAGTGACTGCACAGATATTAATAGAACTGTACTGTCATGAATCTTGCCTACAAAATGAAGATGTTATTTCTATTAAAAAGCAAACCTTTTTTGGAAGATGTTTTTCAAGGTCTGTTCTGTCTAGTAGTTAAAAAAAATAAAATAAAAAAATAAAAAAATAAAATAAAATTACTGTCTTAGCTGAAATCTCATTCTTGCTGAAATCAGTGAACATCTTGCCTTGACTCCAAGGAAGAGAAGTCCATCAGGATAAAGGTCTGAACAGATAGGTTTTACTTCACAGCTAACCTTGCTATGCTAATTATACTATGGCCCTATATGTAAAATAATTCTCTGGGTCTTTTCTTTGACCACTTTTTTTAAATAAAAAAATCTAGTAAACTGAACACATTCATTCCTCCATTTGTGCACTGAAGAGTAATTCTCAGCAAAAAGTTCTTGTAACATCATTTGCTGAAACAAGTAGCTTCATGAGGTTCCCTGGGTGTTTCTCAGTGGTCTCTTGCTTTTACTTATTTTTTTCCAAAGAGCTGTGAACCATACTAGACCCCTATACAGTGTCTGTGGTACTCTGTCATCACTCTTTTGCCATGATCCAAATGTGTGCCACTTATTCCCACTTCCTATGTTCTCCCTTTTAGCCGTCTTTTGATTTCTGAAAGTGCTTTGCCTCACCCCAAAACACCTGCTTAGGTTCTGTAATTGCCTCTTGAAGCCACTAGCATAATCATAGGAAGAGAAGAGTCCATGAAAAAAATATGAATGAGAACAAAAGAAAGAGAAGGGAAGAATTAGTGAAGAATAAGAAGGGAAAAAAAAAGACTACCATTAAACTTGGAGGCCTTCCATAGTGCAACTACCTCCACTGCCAAGAACCACAGATGTTCATCTCATAAGAAGATGAAAGTGTAATTGTGAGGTGTTCATTTATTGCTAGCTCAGAATCTTAATAATTCATATTCTCCCCAGCTGCCTTGGTATATTTTTTCTCTAATTTTTAATACTGATAACTTTAAAAACAGCGAAATAGGAATAAAGAAACAAAGGAGATGGTATATCTTATAGAAACTTTTTTAAAGGCATTTAATACTCAATGGGATGAAGGAAGAGCCAATAAATGACCTAAAGAGAATAACTCCCCAATAATTATGTGAGAGGCAGTAATGATCCTGAAATACTTCAGTGGGGAAAAAAAAAAAAAAAAAAGACCGGTATATGCTGCAATGGTTTCAGACAATAGGATATTTAGAATTATATACTATATATATTGAGAGAAAGAGAAATATCACATTTGCTTATCAGATGGAGTTCTGCCCGATAGTCTCATGCTAGACATAAAAGTGATTAGGCTGTGTTTCTTCCCTAGCTGGAACAGATGTGGGGAATATGACTGACACTCCTTCTATACTATTATAACAAGTAGATAGCTATCAGAAAGTCAATCTCTTCCTGGCTTTGCAATGTGTCTCCAGGCTGTGACGGCACTGACACGAGGCATATTTTAAGCTGCCTGTAGGTTCCAGAATGAATGAGAAATTTAACATGGGAGAATGTTCCCTGATAAAAAAAAAAAAAAAAAAAAAAAAAAAGACTTATTTACTGTGCCCATTCTGTGTGCTGTGTTCCAAAAGGAGCAGATAAAAAGCAAAAAATTATACATAGATATAGGTGGATTTATTCAAATGTGATGTTATACGTCATGAGAAAAATATTTCTCTCATTGCAGGAAAGAAAACTAAAAGAAAAGGATGAAAATGTTATGTATCCTGCTAAACAGAAATGATCCTGCTCCACTCCTTTCCCTTCCCCTGGGAACAACCCCAGCATTTGGACACCAAATCTCAACTTTACCTTCTGGAAACAAGCTCTAATAGGTTACTGTGACTCATTGGGTCTAGGAGCTTCCCAGGATGCTCATGTACCTGAAAACAGATCTAGGAAAATCTCAAATGGTGGTGACAAATGATATGCAAAATCATATCAATGCTTATCAATGAAAACTAGAGGGCTATGAGATTTGGAATGCGAATAGTGTAGTGCCGAGTGGGAAGGGTTAGCTATCTTGTATCTTGGAATGTGTTACCAAAACCTTTGCTGTTTTCACAAATATGCTGAATTTACTACTGTAAGTATGGTATCAAAAATGCAATACAGATCACTTAGTTTTGTTTTCTAGCCAGACCACTTAACAATGCACATGAAAATATCACATAAAAAGGAGTCTAATGCCTCAGATCTTTACAGATGTCTAACAAACAGTTTGAGAGGAAAAAATGTTATGCATAACACATCATCTATATAGGTAGTGTTATTCAAAGAACAAATTTATGAATTTGGAACATTTGGATCTTACAGTTTACCATGAAATATTCTCTTCCCTTAGTTTCAGAGAAGAGGTAGACAGCTGGTGGAGCTGCAGATGTAAGGATTTTTTCCCATTTAAATATCTTAAGCAGTTGACTTCACAAGGAAGAAGACCAGCTATGAAAAGAAGCAAAGATGTGTTTTGTTAGACAATAGCAAAGATTTTGCCAAACTTAATGTTCCTTCTTAATCTTTAAATGTTGTGTGGAGGTTTTTGCTTCAACAAGCCCAGTGCCTCTGAGAAAGGTATGTATATAACATTATACCAGTATATCAATACACAAATACAGAGGTCCTGACTGATAAATGATGTATATTCTTAGAAGTACCAATATCTGTAGAAGTACAGTATTAAACCTGTTCTACCCTTTTTCATGAGTTAAAAAGAAAACTTAGACAAGTTAAAGTAAAATTGTTAGGAAGAGAGGAATGAACATTATTATGGGCAGAGACTATAACCATACATTTTTAGATGGAATCAAAGAATAGGTTCGTCATTTTTCCCTGTAGCAATTTAATTCACAATTTACACTGTTCAGGTAGAAGCATATTAATGGCAAATTACAGAAAGAAAGTCATTGTAATGCAGTGAATAGCTAATTCCATTGTTGAAATGTATCAGTGATTCTCAGCCAAGGATAAATGGCGTAGCCTTTTCTACTCGTAAGGAGAAATCCTCAGTGCAGCCAGAAAACTGATGAAAGTGAAAGATACTCTGTAAAACTTGCATCCTCATCTGAATAGATCATGCCTACTGCTCCTGCAAGCCACACCAATAAGAAAAAAAAAAATGGATTCAAAAAGGACAAGTGCTTTTTTTCCCATATTATGCTGTTTGTTTTGTTTATTTGTAAGCACGACGGATATATTTTTTTTTCACCAATTTCTCTGTACATTTTGTAAAATTAACTTAACAGTTCTGTGAGTAGGATTGACTAAACAAATGCCAGTTTCTGGCAGGGCAGTAGGAGAAGCTGATCAGTCCTTGCCTCAGTGTAAGCACTGCTCTGCAACAACTAAAATATTGGTGTTCTATCACCATTATTTAATCCTAAATCCAAAACACAGCACAATACCAGCTACTAGGAGCAAAATTAATTCTGTCCTAGCCAAAACCGGGACACAAACATATGTAGGAACAAAATAGCTTAGGAAAGTTTCCTGATGTCATAGCAAACTCAAATAATATACTTGTTAATTAGTAAAACGTGGTTAAATATTTTTTTCTTAATAATGAGTCTTTAATATTGAAAAGATGTAGAAGGATTATCATATTAATAGAAATGGAGACAAAATCTTACTAGGGAATACAACTATAGCTTATATTTCCATTTGTTCTGCTATGTAAAAACAAACAACTTGCTTGGGAGTAAGAGACTTGTTGCTTTTTAAGCAAAGATCAGGTATGATCACAGAAATGGTTCTGAGGCTAATTTCATGGGGTGTTTTATTTATTCCTTACTTAAAGTGTCAGGTCAAACCTGCTTAATTAAAAAAAAAAAAAATCGCATGGTAAGGTTGATGTCATTTTGACTTCTGTCCCCACAATTTAAAGCTGCGGCTTGAAAATCAGTTTGTTTTCTTTCTCCATCAAAGGTTCTTGCATGATAGTCTTGCAGACTATTTTCTTCTTGAGGCTAAAAGGAAAGCAAAACGTTGCCCATCTAAAGACTAGCAGTAATTCCCTCTCTTGCTAAGAGGACTCCAAGGACATGTCCCTCATAAATGCTCCCTGATATCTCTCTTATTCTCTAGCAACTAAAAACTGAAGCAGCTCTCCATTATTTCGTCTTTGTGTACTTATAGTGTAAAATCCTCACAAAAACACCTTTTTTTTTTTTTTTTTAGTTGCACATGGTGTAGTTTTTAGTTATTGGTAAATAACTAAATATAGTAAATGGGCTCTGAATATATCTTTACATGTCTAGAAGTTCCTGTTTAAAGTCAACAGGACTCTTCACAGAAAATGTTGCTATTAATTGCAAGTAAGGATTATCAAACTTTCACAATAATAATTAAAGCAGTCCATTCATGCCTGCAATTTAAAGAGGCCTTCCTGCATTTCATGGATACTGCTCTGCTGTGCTGTTTCAGATATCAAAATTTCAGTTGGCTTTAGTAATTCCAAAATAGTTTTCATTTAGTAGTCTGACTTTCCAGATATAAACATTATGTGCAGAAGAATTTATGCAGAAAAGTTGCAATGCAGATTGCAATCTGCTTCAGTTACAATCTATTGCGTTTTTACATACCATCTATATATGGATACACAAAATCCTTTACACTGTATCTGCAATAAATCCTTGCCTTTTTATCAATTTTGAAAATTGGCAAAGAAAATTTGTCAGCCCTTTGCTGACAGGTTATGCATGACTCACCCCATACATAATCCATCACAGATTACTCTCACTATAGGGTCAATCACAGGTGAAAGACTGTGGGATTCAACAATGGACTATTTTTATTTCTTATTAATTTTGCTTGTTGGTCTTTCATAGCATAACATGAAGAACTGAAAAAAAAAAAAAAGACAGCAAAGCTTTTTAACATTTTTTATATACTTTTAAGAAGAAAATACTCCTCTTAAGGAGCTGCTTGGTGTAACACCCCATGGAAAGGGAATTTGATCTGCTGGCAGATTCAATGAAGCTTGAAAGTCACAGGCTGAATACCTCTGGTCAGGTATGAATGTAAGGGACCAGCTCTCTCAACATCTGACACTTCCCATTGAAGACAACCTTTGGTAAGTGCGTGACACTTGATTTGTATGTCCACTCAGCATCTTCAGCACAACATATTTAACCTTCTGTTTGCAAAATGATGTATTTACTTTATACCAGGCTATTTGGATCAAACATTAAGTCTACAAGCACCGTGAAGTACCAGGTGAAGCACAGACCCGAGCCTAATATGTATTTAAAAAAATAGAATAGAATAGAATAGAATAGAATTTAAATTAATTTAATTAAAAAACAAAATAAAGTAATTCACAAGTGGAATGTCTCAGGGTGAGGGGGGTTGAAGAGAGCCAACAAATTTAGTTGGTTAGCATCACGAAGCAGGCACCTTTATGCATTTCAAACATACATGGCTTGCCTGTCCTTCATTTCACAGAAAATGTCTAGTCTTATTCTAAAATAATTCCTCATTTTAGACTTCATCACTCATTTCCTGTGCAAAACTACTATCTTTTTAAAAGCAGTAGAACTGCAGTTGCACAATCTAATTTCAGGTACTTATTAAAAATGGGCAGCCATGTCAAGATTTTTTTCCTCAGAATACTCTTTAAAATGTCCCTTGTTTTAAAAAAAACAAACCTGGGAAATTTTCAAGGCAGATCAATATTTGTAAACAAAGTTATTAAGAGCTAAACATAAGGTTTATAATGGAATTTGGCTGAACTGGAAAGGATTTATGCCCATAATAAATTACAAAAGCTGCAATGTGGCTATAGAGTGGGAAGAAAAAAAAAAAAAGACCCCCTCCAAAAAAAAAAGCTTTTCTGATGAACTGAAAATAACAGCTTTGCCACCAAGTTAGGCAAGGAGGAAGGTTAAATATCACAACAGGAAAAAGCTGTCTAAAATACCAGATAATTTTAGTTGAGGGTCCTTAGGGAATATTTATAAAGGGCATGTCAAATAAAAAATAACTTATTCACAGAGGAGAAAGAAGTACTTCAGAGAAAACAAGAGAGGGAAAATAAGAAAGAGACAAATGCCGTCTTCAACATCCTGCAGCAAATAGGAAGGTCCAGGGACCATGGGCTCAGTTCTCGCTTAATTTTTTGGGAGGGCAGGGGGAAGCTTAACTTTTTGATGCGTAAGCAGGAAAGGCAAACTTGTTTTCTCTCCTCACCCCAAGGTACTATATTATCAGATTAATTTTCTAGCTGGATATTGATAGAAAAATAACAGAAAATTATGAGTGAGAAATAGAGAAGACATTGTCTGGAAAAGATCTCTGTTGTGTGTGCCTATGTGACAGAAAGAAATTCTGGAAGAAAGGAAGGAAGGAAGGAAGGAAGGAAGGAGAATCATATTAGTCCTAGGGAAGTCACTCTTTGGAAGGGACATTTTTGTAGTGAAAGTTGTTTCCATATAATGGACTATCTAGATAACAACATAATTGCCTATATTACAACAGAAGAGATGCTTTTGATTTTAACTAAAGGTGGACATTACATATAAGTCTTTAATTAGTGGGCTGTTGCCAGATGGAGAGGTTCCCAGCTGATTTTTCAAGGGGTTGGATTGTACTATAGGGAATTATTAAAAACAAAAGCTTTTCTTCTCATCTGGAGAGTCTGAAGTATACTGCAAATATTATTAAAGCTTTACATACACCCCTGAAGCCCCGTGGTTTTCATAAATGCTGACATGAATGATGTACAGAGCCTTGGTGCCCAAGAAAACTTTCCAAATTGTCTGACATGAAGTTCACCCTTAAAAGCATTCAGCCCTCTTTCAACATTGTTGGGAGACCCTCGGAGAGGGGTGTCTGCATGTGCTGAGCAATGGAGAGCACTGAGAAGAAATAATGCTCCTTTATTTGTCTATGGATATAGTTTTGCTTCCTTTCAACTCACAGTTCAGCCAGCTCAACATGAGTGTTGTGCTCTCTTGGGGGATGTGGACAGATAGCTGGCATTTGTCTTAGCTTATTTTAAGCCTTCAGCTGAGTGCTTGGGGGCATCACGTGTCTCCATTGCCAAGTGTTCCCCACTTCACACAGAAGAGGGAGCCCTCATCCATCTGAGCTCAAAATCTTGTTGGGTGAAAATTACGTGAGCAGGTACAAAGAGGTTTTTAGATGGTTTATACCAAACTTGATTAGCAGCTGGACTTGGTTGGCTTATCTGGATCACCTTTCAAGATTTACCCCCCAGTTGCAGGTCCCATACACAATGGGTGGATGGTACTTTCAGTATAAAGGGCTTACAGCACAGTATGGAAAGCAACAAAGGACAAATATCAAACACACCCATGATCTAAGTAGTGTTTGTGTTTCTGTCCCTGTAAATATTCAAACTGCTTAATAGCTTCAGCAGCAGATATGTAACTGTTAAGATTTAAAAGTGTGGCACAGAGAGTACAGGACTATAGATACAAATACCATCTTCATAGGTATATTCTGCTATTTTTATTCTAAATTTGTGATTTCACTTATCAGTATGATCATGATTCTGCAATAAATTCTTTCATAGCACAACTCAAACATTTTGTAGATCTCTTTATTTTACTTTTGTTTTAAGATAGGTATTCTAATATCATTGTAATATGTATGTCCTGATACCTACAGGGCATTCTCATCATTTTCATTTATCGATATCACCATAAGATCCAGCCAGACCTCGCTTGCAGATTTGCAGTAATGCCACAGCCTTCGATGGTGTAAGGTCATTTTATTCACACCACCTACCTGTGCTTTGGTCTTTAACAGCTCCCTGCAAGGTTCTCCTGAGAGACATAGCCTTAAGCCTTCCCCTTCCTCTGCCTTCTGGCTGAAAGGTAAAGCCAGTCTGAGGAGTCTCTTGCTTCAAAGGCAGCATAGTGTAAATGCCATTGCTGTATAAGCTAAGTAAACATCATATAGCTCATCCAAAGATAGACTGTGAAATATGGACTATTTACATTAGAAGATGGAATCACTCCTTAAAATAAGACATTTTTACTTAGCTTTTTTAATAACTTCCTCACTTGTATTTTCAGCTCTCAGGGAAGAATGAGTGGAAGCCTGTGTACCTGCAGACAAAGGATTATGGTTGAAATGTCATGCTGAAATATCACCATGACATACATCATTTTGATGCATCAAAACAGTATCAACAATAAAATGCCAAAAGAAAGGTTTCACTGATTTCCTGTGAAGATATTTGAATAATTATTCAGTGAGGCTTCAGTGAAATTGTTTGATGCAACCTCAGTAAACCTCTTCCTGAAATGAAATATTGAACAAAAGCACTTATGGGGTCCTTAATGTGCATATTTTGATAGAGAGTGTTATGAAAGCTTGAATAAATTACCGTGAAGAACCTTTAGTAATTTATTTAAAAATAGTAGCAAACTCTTCTGAATATCATTTCATTTTATTTGATGAACAAAGCCTACAAGAAATCTTTCCCAAAAGCTGCCAGTATTCCGCAGTGTTCTTGTGAGCTAATTACTGAAATATTACCTTTGAGATTAACTTCCAGTTTCTTCTATTTCTTCCATCACACACCCTCTTCCCACTTAATAGTTTTTATCCCATCCATATTCCATGTTCATTTACATGAGAATACAATGGCAATGTGCGTTCAGATCTGCAAAGAAAACTAAAACTCACTAAGGAGGGTTATTAGTGTATTTATAGCCAGCGAGAATGACAGCTCGTTCCATGCAGTTATTGGAATCCAATGGAAACCTGCCGTGTTTACATTTAGTGGTATTCGGGGGCCAGGCAAGTCAATAGCTTTGGCTAATAACATCAGAGCCATTCATCAGTGTACAAGCAGCCATCTCCAACTCAGCTAAGGAAGAGATTTCACTCCGTATTCACAAGCTACGTGACAAGAAAATCATTATGGTTTCCTATTATCAGACAGATGCAGATAGTTTTGTTGCCGTCTGGCAAAAGGCTGTTTAGGAGTAGGCTGTGCATCACTTCTTCATGGCATTTATTAAGTGGTTTGTCAGAAAGTATTGTGCTGTAACAGTGTCCCAGACTGATCCATTCTGGATTTTGAACTGCAAGTTGCAGATGTAATGAAGAAGAGAAAATATTCTGCAGTGAAGCAGCCACAGGCCCTAATGAAATGTGGCACATTAATTTCTGAGCTATGAAATAATATAATTCCAGCAGATTTACATTTCCAGCTCGAGGATCCTGAGGAAGACAACAGACAGCCATTTCTGAAATGACTGTTTACTTTGCACATCACTTCTGGCTGGATTTTTCTCCATGCAAGTGTCTCTAGAAGAAATCACATTCTTGAAAAAATAGCACTCATGAATTAGTATGTGCATTTGCACAAGAATGTCCTAGAAATACCCACCTTTCATGTAACAAGCAAAAGGACTGATAGATAGATCAATGGATCGATAGGTAGTTGATTGACTTATTGATTGATAGATAGATAGATAGATAGATAGAGGAGAGGCAAGTTTAACTGATCTGACAAAAAGCCCTGAGTTAAAATATGTTTAATTCATGGCTTGTTTTGTTCCTAAACTGATCAGTGGTGGTGTGAAATGAGTTTAATTTCATTTTCTTGAGAAACTCAGACACCTCTAATTAAAAATCCATTTTAAACAGGATGCATTAGCAGGCTTATTTGTAATACTGCCATCGAGCTCTCAGCAGCCTTTCTTCGCACCAGGTTTATTTCAAGGTACATGATACACAATCATGAAAAAAGAAGTGTTTAATTCCCATTTGAGAGTGTGGGTACAGTGAAAATGAAGAATATTACCACGAATAAGCTTAATGTTTCATCTCTCTGTCCCAAAGACTCACAGCATGCCAGGAGAATGGAGCATTTTGCTGGGTAGGGGTTCGGTTGTCCGTGTGTTGTAGATCAAAGCAGAGATGCACCAGAAAGATCAGGCTGCTTTCATCTTTACAATGTGAGCTGTGCAATTGTCCTGGACATTTTCACATCCAGTCTACACAATTTCTTCTGACACGAGGCCAAACTGAGAGGGTTTCCGAAGCACAGGAAGAATATCAAAGCGATGTCTCTAGAGGAAGCAGAGGTGATGGGGGGGTCAGCATGGCAGGCCAACAGGTAGCTGCTTCTGGGGGAAAAGCAAAATGCAGCACCAAATTCCTGAGATCTGGGACATGGGGGGGCACCTGTGTGAGCTACCCCTGAGGAAGGGGTGGATTTTATTTTGGTACAGACAGAGCTAAAGATTGCTAAAATGCAACTGGTTTGGGGCAGGCCAGCTGGGAGAACAGGCAGGGAGAGATTGCAAGAGAAAAATAATCCAGCCACAAGCCTGTGAGATGACCAAGTGTCTCTAGAAACTTGCCTTATAAATTTACCTATATAGGTAGAATTTACACTGCAGCATCCTGAAGGTACTGCAGACCTCTGTAACAGGGGAGCCCTTGGGCCTTCCTAAACTAAGAAAATTTTCATCTTTATCTATCTTCTTGTTTGAAAACAAGAAAACAAAATTAGCTTTTTCTCCATTTGAATTCCCCTTGACTGAGCTGGTTATCACTACTGAGTGTGACAGGTTTTCCTCAGACAATATAATTTCCATATTTACTTCTGAAGGTTGCTTTTCATTATTGGTTTACAGTGTATTCAACAAGCATTCAACAAAAGCAGCAGCTTCATCCAAAATATTACAGGTAAATAATGTTTCTCACTAACAAATCAAATTATTCAGATTACATATTTATAATAAAATTACATATTATATCATCATTTTGACATAATGTTTTCCCAGGACCTGTGTGAAGTCAGTTTTACGTGCAAAGTTTCTGGGCAGCTATAACTGTATTGAGTTGCTAAGTTTTATTCCATTAAAAAAAAATAAAAAAAATAAAAATCTGCAGTTTGAGTTGGTTATAAGATGACAAACTTATTCTGAAAGCTTCTCAGAACAATTCTTATTTTCCTAGGTGTTAGACTGGAAACACAATCTACACATTAAAAGCAATCTATTGTGCATGACAATGAAAGCAGTTATTCTGTTGGCATACTGAGGTTCACTTGTCAGAAAAGATAGCACAAGAAAGAGAGTTCTTTGAAGAACTCCATGAAGAAATAAATACTAAATTCCCATTCAAAATGCCAGAAAAGATCTTTAATGTAGCAATTTACATTACTTAACATACCAATGTTAAATGACACCCTTTGAGATGCACTAATTTTACTCTTCTTTCTCCCCAGAAACATGAAGTCTCCAAAGCTCAGTTCAGATATTCACACAAGTCCCTGTTACTTTTCAAGAATTAATCATTTTGTCTCAATTTTCCTCCATTTTATCTTCACAGTCAATTTCAACCTCACCTTTTTATTTGTTTTGACTTAAATTAGAAGGAAATTGAGATTTAAAAAAAATCAACTTATTTATAAGCACCTGCTTTAAGCAGAATAATGGGGAGTTGGAATTCTTTCCATAATATATTTCAGCTAGCACTGAGAGTCTTTCAATAGAAATGATAGTATCTATCAAGTGATTCTCAGCCAAAAATGAGGAAGGATGGAAAGAGAATCATACTAGGAATAAAAACTAATACAATATCATATACATCTAGAAATCTGTCAGCTTTATACTTTTGCTTTTGCCAAGGCTTGATTTATAATGCAAGGTCTTCCACTCAAACATATGATAAAGTTATACATATATATATATATATACACATACATAAATCTATCTATCTATCTATTGATCGACCTGTCGATAGGTATGAGATCATAGCCTACTTCTTGGCTGTTATCTAATGAAAGCCAGCTGAAGTTGAACCAAAACGCATTAATCATTCGTGCTCAGGTACAGATCAATATCTTGTGAAGAACTTTCATCTTTTGCTTAGAAACAATGTTCAGATATCTTTCAGCCTGCCTGATGTCTGCAAAATCTCCTAAGATACTAGTAGAGATTAGTCTTTGTCTATTTTGATTTAAATGCATGATGTACACTATAATTATATTATCCACTGACAACGCTGTATGAAATGTTTGCTTATTAATTATGAGTAGCAACACAATACCTGTGAAGTCAGAGATAAAGCTCCAAGAGCTGAAGATTAAAGTGCTGGAGCACATTTTGCTCTTAAGGGTGCAGGCTACACCTTGATTTTCCTGTTTGTAGCTCAGATGAGGGGTCTGGAAATTGTAATATGTCTAATAAATGTGGGATGAAACTTGAAATTATAAAATTAAAAATACCTGTTTTCCTCCCACAGTTATCATCCCAGAAAATAAATAAATAAATAAATAAATAAATAAAATAACAACACACAAAGAGTTCCATGTTTAGCATTGACTATTTACTGGTGCTTGCAATGCTATTTGGAAACAGAGTTATTCAACATGCCTGAATATCAAATCCATGTTACTGATTATTCTCAAACTGTTTAGCAGACTCACCCATAGTCTCTCCATATAGATATTTTCTTTGCCATTTAGCAGGTGGGAGAGTTTAAGAAACCAGATCCAGACACAAAACAGCAAAACAAAATTGTGAAATGCAGCTATTCTCTCATGTTAAAATGTATATAGATATACATTACATATAAATACATATAGATATAGATAGAGATGAGAGAGAGAGAAATAGTGATAGATAAATAGACAGATAGATATGAAAAATTATGCCATATATTTTCCTGGGTTCAGGACTTTATATCAGATCAAAATGAGAGAGTGAACACACTAGCCTGGCTCAGACACCACATGAGACCTGTGAAAGTTTGTCTTGCTCATACCAACTTTAAGCACTTGCTGTGTATACAAACACAAACACCCTTTCCAACAAATGGAACACTTTTTCTTTAGGGAGATAGGGATTTCAGTTGTTCTGCCATTTGTACTGCTTTGTTCTCAATAGAGGTGAATATTCTTGTCTAGACTTGCAGTTTTGTGTCTTGCTTGTTAAGGCAATCTTCCCTGGCCTCCTCTAACACACTTTTTCTCCATTAGCCTCCTGGACGGATGGCTTTCCTACCTTGTCAGTTTTGGTATGCCACTCCTCTCCAGGCATGATCCTGCTAGCTCCCAATTCCCAGTTACTTCAGAGAAAAGTCTCACTTTCAAAGACTTCACAAGTTTTCTTCCTTTTACTCATCATACCTGCCTTGGGGAGGATGCTTTCCCCAGCATCAGCTTGCAATGAGAGGGTCACTGCAATTGCCATGAAGCATCTTCCTGACATCTTCAGCGTCACAGCTCAGCCCAGCAGGAGCAAACATCCTTTGGGTTCCTCTTTGAAGCTCTCCTTTGCTGAGAAGCCCAGTAAAAAGTGTTTGAGCTGCTTGGGTGCTATAGCTGGTGAAGCTGATCAATAATACAGCACTTTTTTTGTTGCACTCCAACTTTTTAATCTACACTGTATAAGACTAAGCAGCCCTTGGTCCTAGCCATGCCTAAGGACGCTAAATGCTTCAATAACACAAATACCAAGAATTATTTATAATAAATTTCACCCAACCAGAAATAAATGCTCTGAAGTGGGCAGGTGGAAGGAAGGCAAGAAGTCATGAGATTTTCAGATGTCTGCAAGTCATTCCAAAACGTTTTGCTTTAATGATTTGCCCAGCACAATATACTACATATTAGAGCAGCAACTAGTCCAGTATGGAAGGGTTTCATGACAGATTCAAATTGAACCATTAATAAATACTTTTGTATGAAAAATTATTATTGTAAATACCTCAAGATGGGCAAACCTTCTGATTTCTTCAACTTCTTGCAAGAATACTCTTAGAAAAGACCTTTCTTCGTAACATATATTGATTTCAAAATTCCATTTGCAAGAAGATGAATCCAAAAGTATGCCAAAAAAGAGCCATATTTTCTAGAGATAATGGAGAATGTTCTTTGACTAAAATTAGTTTTTTGCTACTCTGTCATTACTCCCTTTTATATGTGCCCCATGGCATCTATTGTCAAACTAATATGACCATTCAATATTTCATTGCTTAATTGTAAATTTTTATATAAGATCATTTATTTTTGTTACTGATCAATCAAGCAGAATTTATAGCTTGTATTCCCCTCACCATCTCCAAACACACTTACCTCCAAAGGTAAAATAACTTGAAATTGATATAAAAATTGAATTAAATCAATATGTTTTTATTCTGCTCCAGCTCTTTTTCCACTGTTCTACAATTAAAATTCTATGAGGAATATAATATTGAAGAAATAAATCTTACAGTATTTAATCAGACTAGATTCAAAGAAATAAATCACAAAGGAAACAATGAAATGTCTTCCAGTGAATGCATAAAGGAAGTAGTGAATCTTCAGATGAATGAATGGTTCTGTAAAAATGTTTTTCTTATTTTACCATGTCAAAATTATGGCCATTTTCCTTTCATATTAACAAGGCCTGTAATAAAGCATATCTTTTGGTGTACTCAGAATGCCTTAAACACAGTCTGTTGTGCATATGATTAAATTCCTTCTGGAGCCAATCCACAGAACTCAGAGTCTTCATCACTTACTTTCTACCTTGCTAGTATAGCTATTAGTCATGTATTAGCATGATGCAGCACAAAAACACTCCTCTAAGATCTGATTTACACAGAACTTTCCACTGCTGAAGGCCTGACTCTGAACACAATCTTATTTTCTCTCCTGGAATCACTACATAGGTTCAAGATGTTGCTGCATCCATCCATATGCTGCACAGGGAAGCTGAAGATCTGGAGGCAAAAGAAATACCCAAGCTCATGCTCTGCTCATGTATGCATGAGCACTTGTGAGACATGTCCAGGGCAGAGAGAGAGGTATTGATAGTGAGGATGTAGAAAGATAACTTGTGGGTTCTCTAGGCCTCCGTCCAGAAAAACACTTAAGCTCCATTAACCTTTAGACACCTGAGTCACACGACTGACTTCAGTGGATTTTCCCTCAGGTTTGTACAGAACTGCTGAAGGTTTGTACTGAAATCCTCTCTACACTGAGACTTTAATCACTGTTTATCACAAAGCAGGTGAACTGTAAACATGAAAAGAGGAACGTGGAACAGCAAGCCATCTGCAGACTGAGGACAACGTTCCTATTTCTATCCTTTGGACTGGGAGACTGAGGGGAGCATGGGTCTGATATTGTAATACTATAATAATTGTGCTACAATGTGAATGATGCTGTAAGAGTCAAAAGCAGCAAACACAGTACCTGTATTTAAGAAGAGGGATGAGTGAGGGAAGTGGTTCAGAAAAACATTTCTGACCTTGGTCTATTAGTCTGACTTTGATCCACGAGTCTGAAAGAAGAATTAAAAATGTGAAGGTAAATGGCAGATAGCAGAAAAGGCAACAGGACTGGATGGAAAAACATACAACTAAATGAACTGAAATCTGTTTACATTATGTTAATTGTCTGAAGGAAACGTAGTAACTCATCTGCATCTGAGTTTCATGAAGCATTTGCTGTGTTACCATGTGATGATTTCTTTTTTTTTAAATGTGCTGGTGAATATGGGATTTAGTTGAAAAATAAAAGAAATACAAATAGCAAAAGGTGACGTATCAAAGGGAAAGTATCCAAAGACAGAAAAGATTGAAACTGAGTTTGCCAAGGACTGTCTTCATGATGATCTAGCTATAATATGACTTTCATTAATCTGTATTTACCTCATCAGCACAAAAATAAGAGTACATCTGAGATTTGCTGATGATGAAAAGGTGCAAGGCATCATCAATACTGATAATAATCACTGCATTAAATTTACTATATAAAAAATGCACAGCCTTGAGGAATGAGATCATAGAATTGAGGAAAAAAGTACAAGTTCAAGTACACGGTGACCAACAGTACATGCTTCAGCTGTAAAATGAGACTTTATCAGTTGGAAATGACAAAGAGTGATAAAGATCTGGGAACACTAGCTCGAGGAAGGTCTGCAGTATTAGTGGATTATAGGATGACTCCAAGCCTCAGCTTCATCAGCCATGAAAGTGTCACCTATCAGGTGATAAAGTGTCAGAGAAGCACAGGTGGTATATCTTGTCCCCTACAACACAGGCTGTCTGTAAAGGTGAGCTTACATGGGAAATTGGACAGAAAAGAGATATGAGAGTGATCTGAGGAATGACGAGCTCATACGAAAATGGAAGATGGAAGGGCCACCTGTCATGTGTTTAGCTTAGGAATATAGGAATATATCAAAGAGGATAAGATTATTGCTTGTAGAAACAGCTGACATAAACATTAAAAAAAAAAAAAAAAAGGAAACAAAACACTAGTTAACCTAAAAAATAAATCAACAAATTAATGTTATTTTTTCTTAGTGTTTTTAATCTGGAAATCAGTAAAAATAAAAACACCTGACTATCAAAGCAGAAAGACTTTGTCACAGGCTTACCATTTCAGTGAAAGTAAAAAAGTACTGCTGTAAAGGAGTAAAGAGACTTTTTGATCTGCTTATAAAAAGGATTATATATCATGTGGTTGTCTGGATTTAGGGATTTAAGAAGCCTGTGTTAATCTTGTCTGTCTTGAGAAAGGCTGTGATATGGACATGCTACTATCCACCTGCTGATCAGACCACTGAATTTGTCCCAGTATTGAATGGATCTGTGTTTGTTTGCTTGTTTGTTTGTTTATAAGACCTCATCACATGTGGAACATCCCAGGAAAGTACAAAGCAATCTGGTGTCTGGCAAATGCCAAGGACAATTTGTTTAATTATTAACAAGTGAACAAAGCAATGAAATACATTGCTTATGAACTACAAATTATGATTTTTTTCTTCACGGCCAAACCAATAGTGTTTTGTTTGTTTGTTTGTTTGTTTGTTTTTGTTATTACAACAAAAGGAAAATTTGGACAATGGCTTCTCTTTTTTTTTTTTGTTATTTTTTTTTTTATTTTAAGAGTTTGTGTATGGCTAGGTTTAGAAGGCAAATGGTTGTTCAGACAATAGATTTGTTCTATAATAAAATGTTTCAGGAATAATTGTGAAACACTAAAACTTTGATCTCAGTAACTGAATATAATCATGACTTGCATTACACATTGATATTAAATATTAATTAAAGATTCATGTAAACATAAGTGCCTCCTCTACATTGCACAGAGGTAGACATGATCAACAACTGGAATGTTTTATTTCAATAATTTTCTTTAGGACTTTGTTTCGAGCCTTTTCTTTAAGGCTTGATTACTGCATTCCTATTTCTACTATTGCAAGTTAACATGATTTATAGGACTTCTGCGTATACAACTTCTGCTTATACACACCACAGGACTTTGTCCAGAAATTTACAGCCGAGAGGTGTCTGTATGGCTCATGAGTAATTGGGTAGAAATAGCGTGACTGTATAAGCTTCATTCAAATAAGCCGAAACAATATTTTTTACCAATAAAATTGTTTAACAACTTTGAGTAAAAGAGTCTTTACAAAATGTAGAAAACGTATCAGTTACAGCGGAATTAGCTCATTTGTAGGGTTGAATCAAGGATACCAAGGCTTAGCATCAGTACCTGATGAGCCCAAACAGAACATCCTTTTCTAGCCCAGACGATAAAAAATGGAATTGCTCTCATTTCTTGCCTGCTGGTTTAACCTGACTTCAAAGAGATGACTTCATCTCTTCACTATTTTGTTTCTTTACATATGAAACAGTGATAAACATATATAAATTAAAGAAATTAAGATGTTGTCTAGCTGAGCCAATGAAGGTGTAAAATAACGTGAAAAATAATCTGTAATGTATTTCATACATTCCACTTTCTTTTTCTTTTTCTTTTTTTTTTTTTTTCTAAGCATCAACAAAACCTCTCTTTCTGACAGAGTTACTCTTTAAATAGAGTGATTCTGGTTATGTTGACTAGGGAATGGGGCAACGAAGAGACCTAAAATCAATTTTTTTACAATAAAACAACTCATCTTCACATCATTAAAATCTGCCATCGTGAAATACACTGTCTAGAATTTTGTGGGATGAAATGTATCTTCCCAGCAAGAAACACTTTCATACTGCGAGTTATGTTATTAAAAATACTGTTATTAAAAATAATCAGAAAATGAGAAACCAAATATCATTACATCAACAAAAGGGAAACAAAAATCAAATACATACTTTCTACGCATCTTGCATGTAGAAAATAAATGCACAAGTTTAAAACAAATAGTTTCAGAGCAATTTTGAACAGATATAAAAAATCAAAACTGTAAGTGTTTAGGAATAAATGTTTGTTGGAGGATTTATTGGTCAGTAAGTCAAATCAAAGCAAAAAAAAAAATATCAAAGAAAGATCAACTATTCTGTTTGGGAAGGACTGCCATAGGTACACTTCACTGTCATATGGCAAGCTCTCTGTGTGTCTTTCTTACTTTATACATTAAAACAAACTGTAACTGCATGCCTGTCTGCCTGCTCACCCCTGGTCATAGCAGTAACCTTGTCAACAGTGAATCACAGCAGGCATTTTTCTCCAGCGTGGCAATTCCAAGCCTTTAATGTTTCACAGTTTTTTAGTTTCTCTATTTTAACAGCTGACAGTAATCTCGAATCAATAAAAAAGACGTTTTTCTCCTAATCATTGATCCTGTTTTTCATAAACACAGCTTTTCATGTTGCTGGGAATATGGGATGTAATTGCTCAGTTTACTGGGAAAAAAAAAAAAAAAGAAAAAAAAAAAAAGAAAAAGAAAAAAGAGTCCATTTGTCCCTGAGTTAACAAAACACTTAAGTATGTACTTAAGCTTAACTGACTTGAGTGAAAACAAAGTGGCTTTTGAGTTGTACGGAATGGTGAAGTCTAAATACATCAATGTTCATTTAACATACAGCTTGAGTTGCACTGAACATGTAACTGCTTCTCTCTCGGCAGGTCGCAGAAATTCCCCCTACAGTGGCAATAGCTGTGGCAGAGTTATCATGAGTTTTATTTATTTATTTATTTTTATATCCAGTGAAAAACAGAGTCCTTATCTGCATTACACTCAGGAACAGAGCCATTTAACTGTAGAATTTCAAAATCTGGGCTCCCCATATGCAAAAGAACAATATGTTACTGGTGGAAATTAGTGTCTGGTTTGGTAAATCGTTACCACTAATAGTTGTGCATCTTTCCTGATTACTTTAACATCTTTCATACCACTTGAAATGAAAGGGTCAAATTTCACATCAGAAATCCTTCTCCAGTTTAGCAGCCAATAATGGAAAAAAATAAATGAATTTCAACATTCAATGAGAACATGAATATTGTCAGTTGATGGGTATTTTTTTTTTTAACTGGAGGTTTATTTTAAATAATTTAGAATAGCGATAATTATAATTTGCACTTGTATTTCATTTTTCACTTCAGGATTTTGAAGTCCTCTGTAAACATTATAACATAGCTTCAAATAACAACCAGGCTGCACAACAGCCTGTGTGGCTGGTAGGACATAGGAAGCAGCTAGAAAAATAAAAGTGAGCAGAGAATTGTGAGTGACTTAATGAAGGTTACTGAACAGATCAGCAAATCCTCCCTTGCAGTTGTCGTCCTCATCGCAAGCAAGCACAGACTCCATACAATGAAAATTCACAGTGTTCTAGATTAACTTACAAAAAAATATCCTGAAATAAGAATAGTTTAGTATAGTTTTTAATAGGAGTTTTGAACTTTTTATTTTCCCCACAGAAGCAATGGAAGTAAAAATCTGAAAGGTAAAAGTGGAAGGTGAACATCCAGAGATTTGTCAATATTTGCCTAGCTGGCTGCCTTCGAGCCTTAGAAATTAGCAAAGTATGTAAGCAATATTTAATTTTAAAAGACTGGGAAAACTTATATCAGCTCTGAATCCTATTTCCACACCTTTTCCAGCTGGAATTTTTATCAAGATTGCTGACTAAAAAGAAAAAAAAAAGTTTTGTTTTTGTTTTTCTACAAGCATGCTGAGCAACATCTGACAAAAATAAAACCTGACTGATTTGATGTAACAGATACATCAATGAAGGATCTCTAATGGATCTCATTTCACATTAATTGCTATAAGATATATTGTCAAATGACCTTTGAATATTAAGCTTTTGTGGAGTAAAACAAAATCTTCTTAATTCTTTCTTCTCTTTCACAAGCAAATTAATATATTTCTGAATCTAACCAACAGCTTTTACAAAGAGTATTTCAGGAAAATACATTCCAATTTACCTTTCTTTAGCTAAAGACTAACTTTCTTAAAGACACACATTTTCTTCTTCTATGTCATCTTAACTTTTCTCAAAAAATAGATTTTTTTCCAAGCTTTCTATATTTCATATGAACATCTCCAAAGATGACAATTAGAATCTTTTTGAAAGTTTCTCTTTATAACTTATTTTGTTGTAATTTTTTTTGTAATGTACCTCAAAAAATCCATAATATTTTCAGCTGTTGTTGTTGTTGTTTATGGTTTTGTTTTGTTTTGTTTTTCTCCTGCCAGCACCTGGCAATATTATTCCTTCATTTAACAAATCTTCCTTGACTATTATGTATGAAGGCTCTCTTTCAAATTTTGCTTTTTCTTCAGTCAGATCTTGTATTTGTTGTTGATTTTTCCATTGTTGCCAGCTGGAAAAGGTTACAGATCAACATAGTTTTCAATTTAGTTTTTAGTTTAGTATATATCTGAAAGTGAATTAGTAACTACTGCATTTTCATTGGTAAAGAGTGTGTTGTTTTTGGTGGAGTGATTGTCTTTTTTTTTTTTTTTTTAATTCATGCATCCTCTTCACTGCCGTGTCTCTATTTATATTAATCAGCCTCAAATTCATTTTTATCTTTACTACTCTGCCTGAAATATCTGCATGGCTCACACAGCCATCTGTTTGGAGCACCATAGGAGCTCGTATAGGTGATTACCTCAGTCACTCTTTTCTTACTTGACAGCAAAGGAGCTCATTTATACTAAATACTAAGAAATCCAGTTACATGCTGTGATACTAGTCCTGATTCTTAATCGAAGTGGTCTTAAATCACAACATCACCTACAATTAGTGTGGTGGCATGGTTTTGCAAAACCTTGGAGGAGGTGAACTAATCTTGGTGCAGGAGTAGTATTAGTATTTCAATTGTGCATTCGTTGACACCTATCAATGGTGGGAAAGCAGAATGTGTCCTGCAGCAGCTGGGTTAACTTCTAATTTTATTGTCACTGTGGTTTATGTTGTTTCTGCGACACCTGGTACCTAACCCTTCATTAAAAGTCTCAGTCTGCTTTTATTTTATTGCTATGCACTCATATAGCAACAATGGAAAGCCACATTTCTGCAATATATAGAAATTTAACATCTGACAACCCCAGCAGATATATAGATGTGTATATATATAAAATCAATGTCTCTATCCACAAACGTAGAATACATCAGATTTTTGAAAGTCAAGTGATTAACAAAAGCTTCCTTCATATCCAACTGTGATCTTTCATCAGATGTTTAGTGTCCATTTTACCAGTAAAGTAAAAAGTAACTTACTCTTTCAGCAGAAATTAAATTTAATAGTTGCTCTTTTATGGCTGTTTCAGGTGGGGAAAGTCTCTCTAGAAAGTTTGAAGAGATTCAACAAATATTCAGTCCCAATATGCAGCTCAAATAAACAAAGCATACTATTTCATGAAAAGAACAGCAAATGCAACAATCACTTCTGCTGACATTATCACAATTGCATTGGTCTGTTCCAGCCCAAGGTTATTACTAAGGATGTTACAGAGCAAGCAAGAAGGAAGGCAAAAGAGAGGGATTATGGTTCTATTGTTAGCAAGTAGCATTTTCAGGTACCATTAAAAATAATTTATCTATCATTTTTTGTTCTCAGCAATTGCCAGATGAGATGAACATCGCATCTTTATGAGGGGCTCACTAGGAGTGCTGCCTTACAATCTTGCCCAAGGCTGTTACAATACCATATAAAGAAGGATGTTACACAAGGTATTCAGCCCAAAATCAAGAGTAATGAGTACTTTATAAATCCATTTCATTTTATAGTCAAAAGGTTTCATGAAAGAAATTAAGTTTCTCAAAAAACAGACAATGGCCCAGCATTTTGGCTGAGCAGGATGATTCATGGGAAACACCATTTTAGAATGCACTGGCAAATCTCACCAAGAGCCAAGGATCAAGGCAGTGATCTGTTGAATTTGCTCTTCCTTATAAATCTCTGGTTCTTACTTCATCACTTTCACAAATATATTTGAGAACTCTTTATAGCTTTGATCTTGGTCAAACTTCAGCAAAAATGAGGGTATTTTGGGATGGCACAATGCTTTACGCTGTGAGGAGCTACTGCTGAAAGACCTCCTTCCCTCTCCCTTTTGTCACTAGGATTTTTACTGGGGAATTGCAAGAAAAAGATGACCACTTCTAAAATTTCGCTCTTAATGTTGAAAGAACAAGAGAAATTTGTGAAACTTCCTGGAACAGCCATTCACACAGCTTCTTTGCAACCTAGGAATGAAAATGGGACATTAAAAATGGCATCTTCAGATAATTAGGAAAAAAAAATAAGCAAGAAAAAAAAAACCTAATTCATAACAAAATACAGTGGTAAGAGTGATACTACTTTCTGTTTACCTCTAGAGCCCGAAGCAATTTTTTCAGGTTTTTCCAGATGGCCATAGTTTATAGCATCTTCAGTGCTGCTTTAAAGATGTATGAGTCCTGAGATGGTTTTGGGACAGATTTCTTAACAAGCAAAAATGCATCCTTGATCTTACACATGTGCACATCTTAAGTATCACTGAGATGATATCTGAGTAGAAGGCTGATCTCTTCAATATGCAGCTGCTTCAGCCCGCTAGAAATGCCCATATAAACTGACTTTAAGTGAGTTTTTTTGTTAGTAAATATCGAAAAAGACATTTGCAGAAACAGTCATGCAATAATTCTGTCACTGTTAATGCAGTTCCCATCCAGCTCTCAATATTTTACAGCTGTATTATGCTCCAGGATTGAGAAGAGTGGGACCATAAAAGAGTCAAAGCCAGGTCAGAAAAGTGGAAAAGGAGAACAGTAATAGAGAGCTGCCAGGAACAAGTCCCTTCAGCAAACCACACCAGTGCAACATGATGCCTGCACCTATACTTTATATACATAGTAGGATTCCTTGCTCTGAACTTGACCCTCCTTACCGTGAGTTCCAAGGTAGGGCAACAAAGATGGTAAAGGGGCTGGCAGGCTGTGAGGGGAGGGTGAGGACACTTGGGTTGTCTCACTGGGAGGAAAGGAGGCTCAGAGGTGGCCTCAGTGCTCTCTGCAGCCTCCTGAGGAGGGGAAGCGCACAGGGAGGTGCCGGTCCCTGCTCCATGGTGCCTGATGATGGGATGCACAGGAACAGCACAAAGCTGTGCCAGGGGAGGGTCAGACTGGACATGAGGAAAAAATTCTTTACCATGAGGGTAGGCAGACTATGGCACAGGCACAGGTGGTTGATGCCCCATGCCTGTTCAAGAGGTGTTCGGATGATGCCCTCACTAATATGCTTTAAGTTTTGGTTTGCCCTGAAGTGGTCAGGCAGTTGGACTGAATGATCTTTGTAGGTCCCTTCTAACTGAACTATTCTATTCTATTCTATTCTATTCTATTCTACTCTACTCTACTCTACTCTACTCCATGCCATGCCATGCCATGCCATGCCATGCCATGCCATGCCATTCTTCTATTCTGTTCTGTTCTGTTCTATTCTATTCTAATTTTACAAAAATTTCAAGGGTTCCAAATTCTGGGAAAGCTGCTTCTTGGTAAGACGTTTCCCCTTAAATAAAATTTCATGAGGTACAAACACTTAGGATTTGGGAGATTTCTATTTTCACATGTTAACATGATAATAGAGATTGAGCCCTGAATGTGCTCCAAAATCCATTCTCATGAGCCAGAGGGATTTTAGTCTATATTTGGAGAAGTTATATATTGACAGTTCAAATTCTAAGAAGCTAATTTTCTTTAAGTGTCCTCAAACTATTTTAACAGGAACTTCTCACTCATTTTCCTATTTTATACATTTTTTTATTATTAAAGCAATGCTTTTTTATCTCTACATGTATTTGTGTAGTAAGACTATTACTACAGACTATTTAGAATTATAAGGTTTTGCTTCACTGCTTTTTAAGTTATGCTGTATGGTAACTGCTTCAGAGAAACAGGAACCAGATGATAACGTACTACAAATTTTTACATAACCCTCTGATAATTACAACATCCACATTTTGAATTAAAAGCAAAGAATCCAGTCCGAGATGCATTTCAGTAATCAACTGTGAGTCTTAGACCAAAAGGATATTTGGTAGTTCTTCTTTGTAAGCATCAAGTGCTAAAAAACATTTCCATAAGGCAATAAATATGTGACATTTATATATATATATATATATATATATATATATAATTTATTAAGAAATTAAGCTGAAGAAACATTAGTTCTCTTATCTCACTTTGCTTCAGCAGTGACATTATGGGAGGGGGGCACAGCTGCCATTTATGAAAAACACAGCCTCTGATAACACATTTTATGGTTTTTGATTTTAGACTCTCATCCATGAGCATGCATAATGTTTTGAGGTATCATTTTTTTACATCAATAAAAAACGCGATATAAGATTTTATGTATGTCATTTTGTCACATGGATGGTGCAATGTTAAAATAAGATCAGTTGAAACACTTACCATATACTTTATTATCTCCTGTGAAATGAATATCTGGATAATTGGGAAAGCAAAAATCTTTGGTATAAGGATTTATGAATTGAATAAAACTACCTTCTGCAACATGAATTTCTGTGAGACAGGAATTTTCTTTTCTGCTGAAAAACATCAGAATCATCAGAATGATGAGGTGTATCCAAACATATTTCTTCCAAGAATGATACTTTCTTCTTTTCTTGTATTTAATACAGAAACTTTCCCTTGCCATCCAATCTTGACTTCCAATTTACTAATATTTATCTTAAAATAATCTTGAGATCTCAAATCCAAATTCTCTGTTTGTTGTCAAACCAGCCCCTTTTGTAGATCATTTAATTAGCAAGCACACATTATTCAAAAGAGGCTCCACCTCCTGGAAGTCTGTCCCCATAACTGAGACTTGCCCTTTCACAACCCTGAACCACAAGTGTTTTATTGCCAGATTAAAGTGGGTAGAAAGACTGTGTTTCAATGGGATTAACAGCTTAATTTTTCTAAGGCATAATAATCTTTACTGACATCACTGACATTGGTGGATGGTGTCCTAGCTTGGAAATCAAAGTATCTGTCAGTAACTTTAAGGAATCAACAATGCATAAAAGGTCTCTCTGAACATTTTTCCATAACTTGCTAGGTAATGTAAACACTCTATCAGTTACTGCAATTGCAGACTGAATTATTATTTTATTAGTATATAGCACCATGCATTTCTGACTCAGAATGTTTGCTCTCTAATTAAGGCCACTATCAACAACTATATTTATGTAGTTTGCAGTATCTTATATTTTGATCATTGATCAAAACAGAAAGAAGAAAAGAAGCAATTAAATGGATCTGTTGACATATTTTTTAAAATAAAATATTCATGTAAATTAGTCAACATTCAACAATAAAACTCCTGCTACTAATCTCTGCATTCTCAAGGTTTGCTCATTTAGGTGAGAACGAAGACGTCTTTTTGCCTGTTTGTTTAGTGCTTGTAAAATAAGATAAAATATACTCCAGGTATATATTTTTATGCCAAATCACTATGAAGACACAAGAAGAAATAAATTGGGATCTGTGATTTCCTTATCAGTTTGTGACACATTACCTTTGTTATCTCAGGCATCCTTTCTGACCATTACTGCTTTTAAAATATGGCTAATAAGAGACTCATAGATAGAAGACATAAAAGTGTATTTAAATACCAAACTAACATTGACCACAAACCATTCTTCACTATTTGCTCGTATATTTTCCAGGATCATACTTCATATAAAAATTCTGCACTTGAAAAATTGAATGAATTATGGCAGCCAAAAAATGTTTTAATTCAATGATGAATAATTGCAATTTTTATGACATGCACCAAGACAAGTTTCCCTGCTGTGATCATATCATGTTCTGGATTTTTTTTTTTAAACAAATATAATACAACTTATAACACAGTAAATAAAGGATTAGGAATGATGTCCAATAATTGGAAAGGCAGCATCAATATAGATTATATAGTATGTTTACACATCACTTATAAAGCTAATACAAAGCTGCATCTTAACCTCCTTGTTAATATAAACCAAGAGTAATGTGTCATGTGGGCAGAACTCACTGGAGTGGAAAGTCGTGCAGTGGCCAGCTGATGATAACATAGGCGTTCTCCAGTCCCATCTCTCTGAAGCCTCTCTAAAATCTGCTGGACATCCTTTTTCAAAAGGAAAAGGGTGTTTTAGAGAATTAATTGATGATTTTGCTGGCCTCCTTTGGCCCTAGTGTCTCCAATGGGATTTGTTTTCAGCCACTGGTAAGACCAGGTACTTGTCATGAGCAGGAGTAGTCTGAACTTTGGGATTTTTTTCACAGTCAATCCATAATACTTGAGAGACACACATCTAATGACACCATCATTGACTTATGAATTATGATAAAGCAGTAGTACAGTAGTACAAAGTACAGCAGTAGTACATACTGTAGTACAAAGTACTAAGTAGTACAAACTGAGCTGATCATCATATAGTTGGGTGAAGGACTGATCATTCAGCAAATACTCTGGAAAGTTCTGCAGGGCAAAATAAATAAATAGCTGATCCACCTTGCATTACCGTGTTGTTGACATCCTAGGCAGTTGTTTAACATGGGACAAGAGGAAATGTTATGAATAAATTCAGCTTAGTAAAGTCCTTAAAAATAATAAAATCTAGTTGCATATTGCTCTTTTTCACTTTCATAGGCAAAAACATCTCGGTTTAAGACAACTTTTTTATTCAAGATCAGATTACATAGGTTTCTTCATTTTAAATACTGAAATTTCATGAAGCTGTAAACATTGCCAGAACAGGGAATAAGAATTATTTCAAAACAAACAAACAAACAAATAAACAACCACAAAAGTTGATCTTGAGGTTAAGAATACAATGAGAGATGGGAGTGATTTATTGTGCTTTTCTTACACAACCTATTCTTACCTAGAAAGACTCCCTCTTAAAATAGTGCCTTTCCTATGAGCCCTCACAACAGCAAGGGAACCAAGGGGAAGATGAGGACTGCACAAATGCAGAGCTCCCAGCAAGAAGGAATGTTTTTCCAAGAAATAATGTGTATGCCAGCTTTTACACTTGCCAAGACTGTCACATTTACTCTACAGCTAGTCTTTATGGGCATTTTTCTCAGAACGTTCCCAAGGCAAGTCACATGGATGCATTTTTTTCACTGCATTTACACAAATACTCGTTTCACACCATCTCATGAGCAGGCTCTCCTTTGGATTAGTTTAATTTAAATTTAGACAAAGGACACAACAGCAGCACTGCAGAAATAGAAGCTTCATAGGGAGAAAGGAAAGGAGATTATTTACATTTTGTAAGTTCTTCCCAATATAATACAGATCTCTGAAACACAGAGGTCATTTATTGTGAATGTAACGAATACATTCATATCCACCAAGGGTAATAAATATTGTGAATTAAGTTGAATAATGACTATACTGTCTATTTCATTACTACATGAGAGGCACACATGGGTCTTAATGTAAGTCAGTATTTATAATGCAATATGGTACGAGTCTCATTCAAAGTTAGAACTGGTGAAATGTCACACCTTAATTTACCATTACTGCCTGAGGAACAAGCAAAATAAATAAATAAATAAATAAAAATCATTGCAAACAAACGCTGTGTATGGAATTTGTAATGAGTACCTTAATCATGAGCCTACCTTATATCAAATTATGACTTTTTTATTTTAAGATCTTTGGTTTTTAAAATGCAAAAGTAGAAAGGTAATACAGTACTAGCAAAATGTTACTTATGTTTTTAACCAGATTGATTGTTTCAGATATACTCTAGGTTACACAAACCTTCAAAATATTTCTATAACACACAAGCAAGAATCAAAAATGGAATCACAACTTTTGATGAAGAATAGATGACAGAGGGGGCTTAAAAAAAAAAAAAAAAAAAAAAAAAGCAACCATTGCCATAAATAAACATTAATAACCAGAATCTAAAATGAGTTCTGGGCTGCTGACATGCATGCAACTGAGCATAAAGCATATGCAACTGAGTTTCTAAGATTTTGATAACATGAAAACATGAATGGCACACATAAAAAATATAGATCTATTGTTCCAACCAGCTACTTATATTAAGTAGATCTGTGACAGATTGGTTGACTTGTAGGAAAGATAGGGAGGTGATGCAGCATGCCCAAGCAATCTGTTTCTTTATTTGTTTTAATAGTTAAGTAAAACAAATCTTGAGATTAGAATATGAATATATTAATTAAAAAAGAGAGGAAGTCAGATCTACTTGATCTTGTGATTGATCTAGTATTCTTGTTTATCACATCAGACAATGGTGGGAGTCATTGCATTTCCTTCCAGTATGAATCTCTGTAGGCTGCTAAATCCACGTGTATACTAACTTTTTAGATATCCCAACAAATTACACAAGTGTAGTGAAAGGTAATTAAGATTCCTTAATTGTCTACTTCTTTTCTCAGGAAATTAAAAGACATAAATTCTGCTCACCTGATTTCCATGCCAGAACTTTTGCAGTTCTTGGAGGTCCATAAATGTCCAGCATCAGTGGTGAATATCTCTTACTGGAGACCAAGACTCCTTCAGGAATAGAGCTATCTGTATTTATTATTCCATAATTTCAATGGAAACAGGGTGCGTGAGCTCTAGAAAATATAGTTTACTGTATAAACTATGCAAAAAGCGTTGCAGCTGTCATGGGAATAGGGCATATATTGGAAGTTAGTAATAAGAAGCCTGATAAAGACTCTCCTATTGATAAAAGACCTTACTACATTGATATTAGGAGCAGAAGTCATCTTTAAGTCTGGCACATAGGAGAGGACCTGGCAGTACACTTCATTATAATAGATGCCCGGCAGTATTCAGCAATGCTTAGGAAGACAGAGTAGCAAATGGCACACTAGAGTCACCATTACTGCTCTTTTCATTATGGACGAATCTGCTCAAGGTCATTTGTTAACCCCAGTGTGAAACATGGCTAGAACATTTTTAAAGAAGTAGAAGAATTTCTTCATTAGGACAGTAACAGGTTTAGCAAAACTCTAACCATCTGCAACACAAGCTTTTAAGAGGAAGTATTTTTAGTATGTTTTTATTACAGCTATGCCTCTGGCTCTTCCTATCCACTAAAATAGGAGCACCTGAGCATTGTTGCTGCACAAGGGGATCACTGCAGTGAGTCCATTCCTCTGGCTAATTATAGGAGGTTTCCCTTTCAGAGGCACTTTGAAGGTCTAGGGATTTCTTTAATATATGCATACACATACATATGTATATGTATGTGTGTGTAAATACATCATGACATATATATCTCTATATATACTTATATACATGACATGTATTGTTTATATGTCTGTTTATTTATTTATTTACAGCTTGGGATAATAGCCTTCACCTGAATAAATCTGGGCCTTGAGAAAAGTGAGCAAGCATTTATTAAAGACATTCTCTCGAGCAACTTTGTTTATCAAAGCTTGTCAGAGTTTCAGTGCTTTCCCAACAATGAAGGCATGTACAGTCAATCTGCCTGGAACCCAAGGTGTGAGAGTTAATGAAATTTGACAACTGACTGATGTCAGATGCAGCTTTGGATTTGGAAACCCAATTACCTCTTTGCCTTTCAAAGCAGAGGTCATTCCAGTCAACACATCTGTACTGCCATACTTCACAATTCAATCTGAGAGGTTGCAGGAGATTCTGGTTTTCAGAAAAGACGGTGAGTGTCTGTTTCCAGCAAGTTTCAGAGCACAGCAAGCAAAATTGATGGACAAAGAAGATATAAGTTGACTAATGACTGGTAATATGAGCCAGGCAGAAATATGGATATACTGTCCGTCCACACAGACAAAGGCTGTTTCTTTCAGTAACCTGATTGTCTGTGGTTGAGGGTGCAACCACGACACTATTTCTATGTCTCAGTTTCTTAACTCCATGTATTTTTCCCAATGGTATTTTTTTTTCCCAGAATCTGTTATTCATACAGATTTATTGCTAAAGGTTTAGTGGATTTACAGCACTGCATTTAATCTGGTGAGCTGAAGATGACGAAAATTTGATAGAACTGGAGAAAACTGCACCAGCAGAAAAATCTAACAAATTACTTATGAGCTCAAAGACCAGTTTTCCAAATTCGTACTCAGGCTCTACTTGTCTAAATATGGCAGTACTATAACTCGCTGCACAGACACCTGCAAACTGAAATTGCTATGTTGCAGTAAGGTAGGCAGAGATGAAGATGCAGCAGTGTCTGTCCTTTCTCCATTCCTTAACACCTCTGAGTAGAATAAACTGATATTAAACAGTCATGTGGGTTGTGTATCTGCTTGGCATCTTCTTTGGACTTGGTTTTCAGTAATTAAGAATTATTTACAGATGTTATAATGCTAACATTAAAAACAGCAACAACAACAACAAAAAAACCGTAAGTCAGACAATGCAGAATAGTTCTCAAATCCCTTTGAGGAGAAACAGAAAGAAAGAGATCAACCAGAGAAAGAGAAGGACCACATCTGTTGTAATTGCCATCCCAGGTTTCTACCATGTTTGAGGTAGTAAGTCAGAGCACTGATCTGTAAAAAGGCAACTGGCTTTTTTTTTTTTTTATAAGCACTTTCAAACTCTTTCTGTGTGGAAGGAGTGAAAGCAGTACAGCTCAGCTTCCCAGTGTCATGCCTGATTCTCCTCACTCTCCCACCAATATAAATCAGAATCACTCTGGGGAAGGATTTATATTGCAATTTTGTGCATGTAGCAAAAACTGTGCAAGCAAGGTAATAAGGGCGACTTTTTTTAGCATTCTTCGTATCCTAGTTTTGTTTCAGTTTTGAAGAGGTAGGGGTGTCATCAGCCTTGAAAGAAATGAGGCTGGTCCTAAAAGATCATTACATGTGACACCTCTTTGGTCATGCAGAAAGCGATTACAAAGCAGTTGGTAATTTATTCCCATGTATTTTAGGGCAGTTTCCTCTTGGAGAGCATTTACCTCATTTATCTGCTTGTTCACATCTTGAATCTTTCATATCAAGAATCACAAATACCTCATTAAACACAATCCTCACCATGCCAAATTCTGTTCCGTGCAGCACAGCCCTGCAGAAGCATCACCCTGATGGCTGCAGAGGAACAGTGCAGGGAAAAGCAGCCTGCAGACTCTTATACAACCCTGCTGGGACATGCGTACCAGCTGCAGAATTACAAAGACTCAGTGGCTGTTGATCCTGACAGAAGAATATCTTCATCACCGTGGCACTGTAGTAGCTGCTGGTGGTGAGTCATGTTACACTCCAATGTATCAAGGCCTGCTCATAATAAATGCAGCTTTTGTCCCAAAAGGCTTGCTTTTTTGCAAGGCAGGATACAACAGTAGGTGGATGGCAAATGCATACACAGTGATGAATTCGTGATCATTTTTCTTTCTGAGGGGGTAACTGAGACAGGTCCCATAGGTCCTCACCAGCTGGTTACACCCAGGGCAGAGCCAACACACTCGGTACTGTGCTGGAGGAGCCATGGAGGAACTGCCTCTCTGTTCTCACCCATGATAAACAAATTCCCAACTCCAGTGCTTCAGAAATGCCTCAACATGGTACCAGGGCCAGGCTGTGCCCTTTGGTGCTGCCCAAAGACACACAAGAGCCTGGTTCTTCCTTTGCCATCTAATAGTGAAATGTTCCTCTCTAAGTTCAGTGCTTAAACATGTAATCATCTCCAAAATCCACATCAAATACCTTATATCCTGAATAATTACTGCAGTACCCAGTAGCACCAACCTCATATAGAATACTTAATTGGGTTAAAAATAAAAAAAAAAAAAAAAAAAAAAAGGAGAAAAACTTAAAAATTAAAGAGTTGTTAAGGTTTTGGTCCAATATTAATTTGTACATCTGCTACAGGATTTAGTGAAATGAAGAGATGTGCGCAACAAAATATGCCAAAATGATTTTTTTTTCTATTTTCCAGTAATTTAAAAAATGCAGCACACCAGCCATCCTGTTTTTTACTGCTTTAACTGGAGCAGCTGTGCTGAAGGGGAGCAAAGGGGCAGTGGTGGCTCCCCAGAGAGCAGAGGGCTGGCTGGCGGCTGCCTTCCCCTGCTGGGGCTACTGCACCTGGGAGACTAGCAGTAGCTCTGGGGGCAGCAGCAGGGCCATGGGCCATGCTTGCACACCCTCACCACAGCACTACAAATCTTCCTCTGGGATACAAACATGGGTAAAGCTCCCTACCACCTCCTGAATCAAGACACAAATGTCTCTACAATGCAAGCCTGGGACTGCTTAGTTTTTCTTTTATGTTGCTTATGTATGGGAGACATGATTATGTGGTGTGCATCCTCTTTTGATCTTACATTTTTGTAATTAATTATTAAGCAAAAACAATAACCTGGAAGAAAGTGATATAACCCTATTATTTCATATTTTGTTAATGTTGTTAAATTCTTGGCAAAGGGTATCTATCTGCTCTTTGACAAATGTGTGCTGTAGCTAATTAACTCAGGTAAAACAGAAAGTATCCCATAGGCACTTGGCCTTCAACCTCGCATGTCTGATGCAATAATCCTTTTGCTCATTTAAAAAAATAAAAAAATAAATCTTAAGGTCCAGGTCACCTGTCTGGACTCGGGATTCAGGAGAAGCTCCAATCTGAATAAGTGCTGAGATGCAACTATGCACCGTTTAAGGGGAGTTTGTTTTGAACTAGTGGTGTTATTCAATAAAATAACATTTTTGCAGTGTCCTCCAGTCCTTTCCACTGGTATTAAAGCTTTAGGATTTGCAAAGTCTGATCTTTTTTAAAAAAAAATAAAAAATAAATAAAATAAAGAGAAACTTTAAAGTCCTTCTTCTAGGTTCTCGGCAATATTGGCATTTTTTCAAGGCAAAACATAATTTTAAGAACTGAGAATCTTCTTTAGACAATATTTTAAAATTTCACCCTATTCCAAAATATCACTTTTTCCTTTAAATCACTACCTTGAGGGTTCACAAACCTGCAGATAGAAATTTAGTGAGTTTTAAGCAGAATGTAGAATTTTAATATACTGCTTCACATTACAATATTTAAAGGTTTAACTAGATGGCATAATCTACCCATATCCTTTATGAAAAAAAAAAAATCATTTCGAGCGGAATTACTTTACTTCAAGCATCCTTTGTGCTCTACACATATTACTGATATAATTTTCTGCCAGATATATTAATAATTTTGAGAAATTTATCTCTTAGAAAGCCCCAGTTACAGAAGACCAAATTGCATTTTCCAAGAATAAATGAAGGAGTAGCTTTTTCACTGTTTGGGCTGCATAATTTGCATGTCAATTGAGATTATCCTCAAGATTTTAAAGTTGCTCAGCTCAGATCAAGAAAGATAGCTTGCTGCTTCTTACATATTTAGCTGTTGTCAAAGTTTTATTTTTTTTCAGTCTATGCAGCATTTGAAGGAAGACTGTAAACAGTGTCTTTAAAGCCTGTCCCATGTAACTCCAACAAGTCTTCTGGTTATTTGTTTAGCATGGCCTGTTCTTAAAAAAGATTCCCCTTGCACAGAAAAAAAAAAACAAAATAATATAATATAACTAAACATTCATAGAAATAATTTTCTGTAATGTTGTAGAAGTTATTTTATTGTAAATTTGAACCATGCTGTATAAATCAGTTCATATTTTTCTCCTTTATTTACACCAGCTAGGGATACATAGACAGACACAGACACAGATTTCTAGGTTGGAAGAGACCTCAAGATCATCGAGTCCAACCTCCGACCTAACACTAAGTACTCCACTAAACCATACCGCTAAGCTCTACATCTAAACGTCTTTTAAAGACCTCCAGGGATGGTGACTCCACCACCTCCCTGGGCAGCCCGTTCCAATGCTTAATAACCCTTTCGGTAAAGAAGTACTTCCTAACATCCAACCTAAAACTCCCCTGGTGCAACTTTCGCCCATTCCCCCTCGTCCTGTCACCAGGCACGTGGGAGAACATGCCAGCCCCCACCTCGCTACAGCCTCCTTTAAGGTAACTGTAGAGAGTGATAAGGTCGCCCCTGAGCCTCCTCTTCTCCAGGCTGAACAAGCCCAGCTCCCTCAGCTGCTCCTCGTAAGACTTTTCTCCAGACCCCTCACCAGCTTGGTCGCCCTTCTCTGGACTCGCTCGAGCACGTCCATGTCCTTCCTGTAGCGAGGGGCCCAAAACTGAACACAGTACTCTAGGTGCGGCCTCACCAGAGCCGAGTACAGGGGGACAATCACTTCCCTAGACCTGCTGGCCACACTGCTTCTTATACAGGCCAGGATGCTGTTGGCCTTCTTGGCCACCTGAGCACACTGCTGGCTCATATTCAGCCGACTATCAACCAATACTCCCAGGTCCTTCTCGGCCAGGCAGCTTTCCAGCCACTCATCTCCCAGCCTGTAGCTCTGCTTGGGGTTGTTGTGCCCCAGGTGCAGGACCCGGCACTTGGCCTTGTTGAACTTCATACAGTTGACCTCAGCCCATCTCTCCAGCCTATCCAGATCCTCCTGCAGAGCCTTCCTGCCCTCGAGCAGATCGACACACGCACTTAGCTTGGTGTCATCTGCAAACTTACTGAGGGTGCACTGGACGCTCTCATCCAGATCATCGATAAAGATATTAAAGAGGACCGGCCCCAGTACCGAGCCCTGGGGGACACCACTAGTGACCAGCCTCCAACCAGATTTGACTCCATTCACCACAACTCTCTGGGCCCGGCTATCCAGCCAGTTTCTAACCCAGCGAAGCGTACGCCAGTCCAAGCCCCGAGCAGCCAGTTTCTTGAGGAGAATGTTGTGGGGAACGGTGTCAAAAGCCTTACTGAGGTCAAGGTAAACCACATCCACAGCCTTTCCCTCATCCACCAAGCACGTCACTTTGTCATAGAAGGAGATCAGGTTCGTCAAGCAGGACCTGCCTTTCATAAACCCATGCTGACTGGGCCTGATCGCCTGCTTGCCCTGCAAGTGCCGCGTGATGACCCTCAAGATAATCTGCTCCATGAGCTTTCCTGGCACCGAGGTCAAACTGACAGGCCTATAGTTCCCCGGGTCTACCCTCCGGCCCTTCTTATAGATGGGCGTCACATTGGCTAGCCGCCAGTCAACTGGGACCTCCCCCGATAGCCAGGACTGCCAATAAATGATGGAAAGCGGCTCAGCCAGCTCCTCCGCCAGTTCTTTCAGTACCCTCGGGTGCATCCCATCCGGCCCCATCGACTTGCGCACATCCAAGCTCCTTAGCAGGTCTCCAACCATTTCCTCATGAATAGCGAAGGCCACATCCTGCTCCCCATCCCCTTCCACCAGCTCAGGGCACTGGGTATCCAGAGAACAACCGGTATTGCCACTAAAGACTGAGGCAAAGGCGTCATTAAGCACCTCAGCCTTTTCCTCATCCTTAGTAACTAGGTTTCCCCTCGCATCCAGTAAAGGATGGAGATTCTCCTTAGTCCTCCGTTTCGCGTTGATATATTTGTAAAAGGATTTTTTGTTGTCTTTAATGGCAGTAGCCAGGTTGAGCTCCAGATGAGCTTTGGCCTTTCTAATTTTCTCCCTGCACAGCCTCGCTACATCCTTGTAGTCCTCCTCAGTGGCCCGCCCTTTTTTCCAAAGATTATAAACCCTCTTTTTTCTGCTAAGCACAAGCCGCAACTCTCTGTTGAGCCAGGCCGGTCCTCTTCCACGCCGGCTCGTCTTTGGGCACGTGGGGACGGACCGTTCCTGTGCCGTTAAGATTTCCTTCTTGAGGAGCGCCCAGCCTTCCTGGACTCCTCTGCCCTTCAGAACCTCCTCCCAAGGGACTCGGCCAACCAGCGTCCTGAGCAGCTCAAAGTCAGCCCTCCGGAAGTCCAATACAGCAGTTTTACTGGTCCCCTTCCTGGCCTCGCCAAGAATAGAGAACTCTACCATTTCGTGGTCACTCTGCCCAAGACAGCTTCCGACCACCACATCTCCCACCAGTCCTTCTCTGTTTGTGAAGAGAAGGTCTAGCGGGGCACCACCCCTGGAAGGTTCACTGACCAGCTGCGTCAGGAAGCTATCTCCCACTCTTTCCAGAAACCTCCTAGACTGCTTTCTCTGTGCCGTGTTGTGTTTCCAGGATATATCCGGGAAGTTGAAGTCCCCCACGAGGACAAGCACCGACGATTTTGCAACTTCTGTCAGTTGCCTATAAAACTCCTCATCCGTCTCCTCATCCTGGTTCGGCGGTCTATAACAGACCCCGACCAGGATGCTAGCCTTGCCAGCCTTCCCGCAGATCCTAACCCACAGGGATTCAACCTTATCATTCCCAGCCTGGAGTTCCACAACATCAAAAGATTCTCTAATGTAGAGAGCCACGCCACCACCCCCTCTGTGCTGCCTGTCCCTCCTGAAGAGCCGATAGCCAGGCATTGCAGCACTCCAGTCGTGGGAGCAGTCCCACCACGTCTCCGTGATGGCAACCAAGTCATAGCCTTCCTGCTGCACGATGGCTTCCAGCTCCTCCTGTTTGTTACCCATGCTGCGTGCATTAGTGTAGATGCACTTCAGCTGGGCCATCGCCTTCTTCCCCAGCCTAGCCATTGTTCCCCCCGGCACAGCTCCAACAAGCCTTGTTTGAGCCCCGCCCCCCTTCTTACCTAGTTTAAAGCGCTCTCTATGAGCCCCGCCAGCTCCTGGCCTAGGATCCGTTTTCCCCTTGGAGATAGGGACCCGTCTGGGGCCATCAGGCCGGGTGCCGAGTAAAGCTCCCCATGGTGAAAAAAAACAAAATTTCTGTGCTGGCACCAGCCTCTGAGCCACCTATTAACCACGTGAGCTTTCCGTGTCCTCTCCGTGCCTCTCCCTTCCCCCGTAGGGATAGACGAAAACACCACCTGCACTCCCGCTCCCTCCACCAATCGTCCCAGCCCCCTATAGTCCTGTTTGATAGCCTTGAGGCTTCTCTTTTCAACATCATCACTGCCAGCCTGGACTATCAAAAGCGGGTAATAGTCAGAGGGGCGAACCAGGTTTGGAAGCTTCCTGGTAACGTCTCTGACCCTGGCCCCAGGGAGGCAGCAGACTTCCCTATGTGTGGGGTCAGGCCGACAAATAGGGCCCTCCGTTCCCCTGAGGAGGGAGTCGCCCACAACAATCACCCTTCTTTCTTTCTTGGTGGAGGCAGTCCTGAGGCGTGGAGTCAACTTCCTCACCTCAGGCATCCTCCTGGGTAGGCTTCCTACCTCGTCCTCACCCACCGGTCTCTCAAGCTCCAGGGCCTCAAACCTATTGTTCAAGGGCACCTGGGAAGGCGGCGCCGGAAGGGGAGGGCATCTCCTACGAGGTCGAGAAGGGACCTGTCTCCATTCTTCCTCAACTCGCAGGTCCCCTCCCTCTGCCTGATGGCGACAGGGCAGGGGGTCCACCCCCCTTTGGGGCATCCCACCCTGGTCCCTCTCCCTCCGGTCCTGCAGGGAGTTGCTCCACCAGTCTATCTCCCGCTCACACTCCCTGATATCCCTCAACCTCTGCACCTCCTCCTTGAGTTCCGCCACCATGCGGACCAGGTCGTCCACCTGCTCGCACCTCACGCAAGCAGTCCCTCTGCCTCCCGCCGATGGCAGCAAGAGGCTCAGACACTCCCTGCATCCGGAGACCTGAACTGCCACATGTTTGGACGGGCAGTCGGTCTGGGTGTGTACTGACTTCCTAGAGAAAGCATGGAGAAAGCATCTAGAGAAAGATGTATTGCCTTGCAAAGATAGATGTCTATGAAAATAGTCTCAATGGATGGACCTTTTTTTTTTTTTTGGCTTTGTTAAATTTTTCTCTGCTAGCAAAAAAATAAAAAATAATAATAAAAAAACCTTTGTGATATTTTTTCTCTCCCTGCCTGCTCAGACAAAGCCTAGGAATAGGATTAGAGCCTTACAAAAAAAAAAAAAAAAATCTAAAGGACTTCCATAACTATAGCTGGGTGGAAATTTTACAGTGAAGTATTTTCTGAGCAGCAAGCATCAATTTGTAAACACAAACACTCTTTAGCACTTTGCCTGATTCTGTAAAATTCCGCTTATCAAAAAAAAAAAAAATCTCTTTCAGGGCTTCACCAAGGAAGAAACCATAGACAGTTGTGCTGCTGTGAACAAGTAAAGGTGGACATGAAAAGGGGAAAAGGAAAACAAACAAACAAACAAAAAACAGATAACTCAAGGAGGATAAAGAAAGAGAAATTTGTCTTTTGGAAGGTGACAAAGGGGGAGAATTGGTGAAAGCCATGCAGAAATAGGCATGATGACATTTCTATTGGAAGTGTAGCGTCAGTATGCACAGGGATCTGCTCCTCATGAGCCCAATTCTCCATCAGAAAATCATAGAATCATAGAATCATAGAATATCCCGAGTTGGAAGGGACCCATAAGGATCATCAAGTCCAACTCCTGGCACCACACAGGTCTACCCAAAAGTTTAGACCATGTGACTAAGTGCACAGTCCAATCTCTTCTTAAATTCAGACAGGCTTGGTGCAGTGACTACTTCACTGGAGAGCCTGTTCCAGTGTGCAACCACCCTCTCGGTGAAAAACCTCTTCCTGATGTCCAGCCTAAACTTCCCCTGCCTCAGCTTAACACCATTCCCGCGGGTCCTATCACTGGTGTTTACGGAGAATAGGACTCCTGCCCCTCCACTCCCCCTCGTGAGGAAGTTGTAGACTGTGATGAGGTCTCCCCTCAGCCTCCTCTTCTCCAGGCTGAACAGGCCCAGTGACCTCAGCCGCTCCTCATATGTCTTCCCCTCTAGGCCCTTCACCGTCTTCGTCACCCTCCTCTGGACAATCTCCAACAGTTTTACATCCTTTTTGTACTGTGGTGCCCAGAACTGCACACAGTGCTCGAGGTGAGGCCACACCAGCGCAGAGTAGAGCGGGACAATCACTTCCCTCGACCAACTAGCAATGCCGTGCTTGATGCATCCCAGGATATGGTTGGCCCTCCTGGCTGCCAGGGCACACTGCTGGCTCATATTCAACTTGCTGTCAACCACAACCCCCAGATCCCTCTCTGCAGGGCTGCTCTCCAGCGTCTCGTTGCCCAGTCTGTACGTACAGCCAGGGTTGCCCCGTCCCAGGTGAAGGACCTGGCACTTGCTTTTGTTAAACTTCATGTGGTTAGTAGAATGATCAAGAAGCAGCAGGGCACAAGGAATGAAGGGGACTCAGGTTCTTCTGGGCATAGAGAAGTGTCTCTTGATCTGAAAGCAACAGGATTCTGACAGGAAAATGCCAAGACATTGCACATCACTTTACGCAGTTACTCACAACACCCACTGAGATGGTGTTGGGGCTCTCATCCAAGAGATCCACTCCATCCAAGTGGCTCACATGGGACTGGTGGAAAAGTTTGCCACCTTTCATGTAGGCAATCAAACATGCTGTGCTGGTCTCCTGGCTTACCATATTTTGATTCTTTTTGCTTGTGTACTCACAGAGGAAAAAAATCATTAAAAATATATGGAGAAATTGGTAGACATTGCTCTTCCTCTGGTCGTGGGAGATGTTTCCTTTAATGCAATCTATTACTTTCATAGAATCATAGAATTTTTTGGGTTGGAAGGGACCTTAAAGATCACCTAGTTCCAACCCCCCTGCCATAGGCAGGGATGCCACCCACTAGATCAGGTTTGCCAGGGCCCCATCCAGCCTGGTCTTGTACACCTCCAGGGATAAGGCATCCACAGCTTCTCTGGGCAACCTGTTCCAGTGCCTCACCACCCTCTGAGTAAAGAACTTCTTCCTAATATCCGATCTAAATCTTCTAAATCTAAAACTCTTTCAGTTTAAAGCCATGCCCCCTTGTCCTGTCATTATCTACACAAGTAAAGAGTCCCTCTCCATCCTTTTTTTAAGAACCCTTTAAATATTAAAAGGCTGCCTTTAAATATTAAAGGCCTTTGAAAGGTCTGAGTCCTGAGTCCTGAGAAGGACTTTGAAAGGTCATGTTTCATATTACTCAAGTAATGTAGTTATACAGTTTTCCTTATGAACATACCCCTAAATACATTGTTTTTGGTATCTTTGCAGCTGAGGCTGTTTCAGGATCAAAGACAATCTAAGCACTATTAGGTTCAACAACACTTGAAGCAAGAAAATACAGCACAGTTAAAAAGTAAACAAATACGGGTCAAAGGATGTAATGGTCCATGTTTGAATGTGTTTCTCTGTACTTAATCTAAAATTTGTACAAGATGCTCTTCAATATCATGGAGCATCAGCAGTTTCTGACTCTTTGGGGCTTTGGAGAAGACTTATGAAGCCTAATTTGGGTGTTTTTTTTTTTTTTTTATCTTTCTGTTTTTCTACCAACTATGTCAAAAAGGAACAAATTGGCTTCTCAGCTTTTCCACTCTAACAACAAATGAGAGTCTGTCTTGCAAATTAGAAACAGTCCTAATTACACTGAAAGTGTATCCTGTGGTAAACGTTATTTAAGAAAAAAAAATAGTTCTGCTCTTTCTTTTTTATTAACCTCAGGATATATATACATATATATTTTTTAAATAGCCAATTATGTGATAACCATAATTACAAAGGCTCGTCATTTTTCTTTTTATAGTCATTTTTTTTTAGTAGTGTTCCAGCAATATGGAAAACTGTCACTATCAGCCTTTCAATGTTTCTTTGTGTTTATAATGATCTTGATGAATGTTCTGGTATACTACAACCCATGGGAGATTCTAGACTTAATCATAAATAGCTTAGTTATAGGGAGGACATTTGAAATCCTGAAATTTTTAATTATTTATTTTTTAAGAACACAAGCTTATTTGAAGTCTCCATTACTTCCTGTTATAGATATAGCATAATCCCATATTTACAGGCTTCTAATATACTACAAGATATTTTGGAAGTCCTTTTTGTGTTTTGAGCCCACTTCACAAAGAATTTGCATATCTTTTAAGTATCTGAGTTTTTTTCTGGCCTAAACACAAAAGATTCTCTAGAGGCACAAATCTCAGAAAGTGTATAATGAATAAATGGAAAGCACTTCGCATATTAATACAATCCTCTTCTTATATATTGTCTTATGAAAAGGCAACTATTTATTGCAACCAGTTTTGGCACAATTTGGTGACTGCAATGAATAGATGCATTGTCAGAGCTTCACAAAAGAAAGCTTATCAAGTCCTGCTTTCTTCTGAATCACTTATGTACTTATATTACTTATGTAACGCAAAAACTGAAAAGATTTCATAAAACTGCCAAAGAGTCACAATTTACCTAAGAAATTTTTCTTCCTTTTTTCCCTTTTCCTTCTGTTCAATAATTATACACCTAACACTGCAATACATGTTTAAGAGAAGAGATTTGATAGAATAATCTATTACTTCTGAAAAATATTGCCTAGAGTAAATAAGTAATAAGCAACCTGATGCTCTGAACATGTAATTGTTTTTCTTTAACTGTAATGGATTTCGGTCACTGCTTTATTCTCTAAGTACTCTCACTCCAAAGCTCTTGGTGTCAATAAGTTCCAAGTAAACACAATGTAAACTAAGTTGCAGAATGTCTCTTCATTCTGTGCACTTTGCTAAGATAAAGAGACCAAAAGATCATCTAAAAAAATAAAATAAAATAAATAAAATAAAATAAAATAAAATAACATTTATCAGAAACATTTTTCACTAAACAGGAATGCCAATGAAAATTTACAGTCTCAAAATTTCCATAAAAAGGAATCCAAAATATCACATCTGTTGTTAGTCATAAAGAAATATACATTTTGAGAAAAGGTTTAATAAAGTAAAAGCACCATGAACCTTTCTAATTTAGAAAACAACCATAAAAATGATGAAAACAATGACACTGACAATTCAAAGTAAAATTAAAAAGAATTGGAAATGGGGTGAAGTAGGAGGTGTAGCGCACAGTCCCTTGAGAAAGGCCGGGGCATACCTAAACTACTAAGAACAAATGTTTGTTTAAGATGGCATCTCCAGGGCTAGAGAGTCCAGAGGATATTTTACTGCTTAAGTGTCTTCATCATTACAAAATTTCTTCTAAAGCCTAACCTAAATCTCATCTGCTGAAAATTAATCCCATTATTTTATATGCTATTCTAAGTGGACATGAAGAATAATTTATTATTCTATCTTTGCAATAACTCTCCAATGGCTCTAATTATACCATGTATGCTTTTTGATGGTTATAATTTTAACTAAATCAGGTAATTGGAAGGTTAACTACTGACTGAAAATTATCACAGCTTAAATAAAATATAGTTAATAAATCCCACTCCTAAAGATTCTACTTATAAAGTATGAAGCCATGCTAAGAAATTCCTTAGTTTCATTAATTATCAAGAAAGATAACCATAGTAAATCTACTCTGTGATTGCAGAATTATTCCCATGTATTTACTGTTGGGTGATTCAAACTTAGCGTGATATAGGACAAGAGCTGATTCAAAATAAAGTAAACATGGATATGGAAAAAAAAAAAAAAAAGCTGTAATAACAGTTCCTGAGCCTACAACTACTCCATGGAAATGGAAGTAATGCTTAGTTTGCATACACAGATGGCTATTATGATTTGAGTAAGAAAGCTACTTAAGCACATTTATGAAAATGAGGCTGGTGCTAATTACTTCCCTGGGCTGTACATATCTGTAAAACTGACTTTCCCACATTTCTGAGTGTGAAGTAGTTATGCATAGTAGATGCATAAAACCTGGGTACTGAGAGTCTTTGAGGACCATAAGGTAATAAAATACCTGCTTCTACCTCACGTCCTGGCTTCAGGCTGACTTCCCAGCCTTGCTGGTTGGCAGCCTAACCTCCAGATCAGAGACAGTGTCTCACTCAGCCTTCTTGCTGACTCTGACTCCAGGCTGCACAAAGGTACATGCACTCCTCTGAAACTGTCCAACTAGAAAGATCCCAGATAGCTGCTCACCCCAGCTCTTCCAGTTTCACACAGATCCCTAAAGCAACAGTAAAAAAAAAAAAAAAATCAAACAAACAAACAAAATCCACAGTGTCTGGAGCTCCAAGGACAGCAACCGTTTAAATCTGTTCTTCAAAGTGCTGTGCCTGATACCAATCTAAATCAGGTTTCAAAATCCAAACTATTCCATAGACATTTTGTCTTCTGAAAAGCCATTCATTTATTATTTTCCCATTAGGGAACAGGGAAAACGAATTGATTTTTGCAATTGCCTTAGATTTTATTTTTTATTTTTTAAATTGGGATGAAATAATATTCATGGTGTCAAAGAATGATTTTTGATGTGGGCATCTGAAAAGGAAAGGAAATATGGAGACAAAATTTGCTCGATTTTTTTACTTCCTGAGACAAAGAAATGGCACAGACTTTGGGGCTGATAAAGGAAAAAAGCTGAAATAAGGAATTACATAAGCAGGACTAGACTCCCACATACTTACACTATATATTTTCTGTAGTCCTGTCAAAATCATGGGCACATTGCAGTAAATTCTTCAGGTCACTATTCACATAATAAAGGTCTGTAAAAGGCCATTAGCAGTACTGTCTGTAAATGCATTATCTTTATGTATTTCTATTGTTATTGGGCATTGGGCAAAGATCTAGTGTGGATTTCCAGTGTAAAATATTACTGTAGAGCATTGAATTATTTGTACAAATATGTGTCTATAACATACGCACACATGTACATACAGATGAATATTGTTTCAAGGCAATTTAAAGCAACATTATTTTTCAAGAAGAAACTGAGAGGGAATCTGAGAAGAATGCAAGAATGTGAGGAGAAATCTCTCCCAGATATTTAGCTGATTGAAAGTACATATTGCTGAGGAAGGTTTAAAAAAAAAAAGTAAAAAAAAAAAAAAAGTGGAGGAACAGTTTTCATCTGAAGGCTTAATCTTACTTTCCTTGATATTAAAATGCATTGATTTTTGCAGTCCAGGATAATGGGCATTAAAGCTACGTTGAATCGACAGCATTCAGATGGGATGGCTGTATTTGGAGAAATAGTGAATTGCCATAAATATTTAAACTGCTAGAGAAAAGGTTAGAGACATAAAATGCCTGGCTTCATCTTGTGCCCTGAAGAACTGAAACTCACCGTTAATTTGCTGCCCAGGCTGCATTTCTGCCTGGCCTGTTGACCTGTCTTCTGTGTATATCACCATATGCTTTATGCAAGATGTCAATTCTTAGCTTAAGGATTTTGAACCAACCAACTCAAAGAGGCATAATAAAGGCTGGCAAATTCTAACGTATAAAATACTTTGTATAGAAACACCAGGTGACAGATTTAATTTTCTCTCTTGCATATAAGTGAAATATTTATTCTGCTTAAGGCTTGTGCAACCTCTTTGATACCAACTTCATTTGTGTTATATCTGCTGATGTGGGAGAGAATCTGACCTTACTGGAAGACCAAATTGTCTCCTAGTCCCAAAGCACAATAGGAATATTTCTTTTGACCTCCCTGGCCATAGATCATGCTCCGAGGTTTCTTTGTTGCAGTACAATAAAAGGTGACTCTCTCTAGGTTTTCTTTGTGTTTAAGATTTGGTGTTATTGGGCTGGCTGACACCAGCTTTTCCATATTTAGTGTAGCAATAGAGCTATATTGGGCAGAGGAAAATTACTGATTGGCTCCATGGGCAAAGCCAAAACCCTGAACCCCTTAGACAGCTATGGAGGATAACTACATTTTGTACATCCAAAAAAATGGGAGGAAAGTGAGGGTGGAAGCTGGAAATTTCTACATTCCTTTCCACTTGTCTCTCTCCTTACTTTAGACTTGAGTGCAATCTAGTCAGAGTTACAGTGGCTACCTTCTTGTCTTATTTCTACAGGCAGAACAAGAGCCTTGTTCCTCATGGATATTTGGAAATACTCCCCCACTTCAATGTTAGGGTCTGTACTCTGATACTCTGACACCCATTACTGATATACAGTGATAAGTCTTTAACACATGGTTGATTAATGATTTCTTTTTAACTTTGCCCAGCCTGAGATATATTTTTATTTGCTTAATGCTTCTTTCACTAGAAGAAATCTTGACACAAGGCCTTCTTCCAAGGCCAATATTTTGCTGGGAACAGAATTTTTCACAAATAAATGGATTTAAGGAATTTTAGGTCTGATAGGACCATAAAACCATCAAAGATGACTTTCTGTGTCAGACTATTATATACCAGCTATGTATTGATCACAAAAACTTACTTTTGGCCAAACTATAATATGTTCTCATTTAATGTACATCTTGCTACGTTTTATCCAGTAGTTATATGATGAGATGGAAAGATCTGGTACACACCATCACCTGTAATAACTTGTTCTGATGATTAATTCTCTACAGAGACACAAAACAATCTTTCTCTTCTCTCCTTCTATCCCTGCAAACACCCCCAAAAAACCCACTCTCATGTCTAATTAAAGCTTTTCATTTTTGTCCTAAAGTTTAATTTACATTTCTTCTATAAATGTTGGCATTGGCTCTTTTTCTCCCTTCCTTTGTGAAGCTGATGTTGGTCAGTATTATAGACTGGGTTCATTTTGTCTCCTGCTGCCAGCCATCGCAAGCAATTTCTTCATGGCTCTTCTGTGCCACCTCTATATTTTTCAGCAGCATTTTAAAAATGATTGCTGTATGCAGAAGTTTGTGCAGTTTATACAAAAAATTGAACCGCTTTAGACAGAGAAAGGTTATGACCAGCCCAGCTGTTCAGATGTGGTGATTCACTGCCTCCTCCCAGCACCTTCTAAAAATGTGATCACCCATATTCCTCCATGTAAAGGCTTCAGGGCTCCACAGGGACAGGAGGACAACTTGGATACACTCTTGACACCTGGAGACATGGCCTTGCATTGTACTGACATAAACAAACATTACTTATATCTCCCCACAGTCCTGGAAATCAGACCACAAAGTCTGAAATCCATTCATCCAGGGTATAGGATGCCCTGTCACTGATAAATGAGACACATAAGGTCTTGAGAAAGGCAAGGGCCTTCTCTCATCCTGCACGTTGCATTATGGCTAATTCATTTTTATGGCTCTAGATCCCATGCTGAAGAGTTTAGCTCTCATGCACTATCCAGATAGTACAGCTACTTAGAAGAGGTTTGTGTGCTCAATTCTGAGAGATAAATACCTAAAAACTGGATGTTGCAACAGTCATCAGCAAGTAAATGTCGGAAAGATATCCTTAAATGCATAGGAAGTCTTTTGTCATTTAGCAAAAGCAGAAAGCAAAGTTTAAATCCCAATATGCACTAAATGTTTCTGTAAAATCATAAAATCAATCATCAATGAATATTGACAGGGTCACTAAGTGGGAAAAGGGCAGCAGAAAAAACATCTTCTAAATCAATGTGAGGACAAGCACAGACTCTTCTGGATCATTTCTTAGCTTAGCACTGTTGCTGTCATGGTCTGTGAAGCACTTGTTTTCATCTAATACATCAAAACACATTAAAAGTTAGAGATGAGTCTGTAAGTCACACTTAATGTAGGACATAACTATGTCTTTGAACATCTGACTCCAAAAGTGATTTGAGTAGTTGTTTGCTGTTGGACCTGATTTCATCAGCATTGCTTTTGCCCAGAATTTCTTGACTCACAACTAGCTGTACAAAGCCAGTCTCATATATAGCACAAGACCCAGTCTAAATCAGTCATCATTACTTCACTCACCTAATGCCATCTGTATCCTGGGTTTGAGCAACACGCAGAAAACAGATCGACTTTTCTATATTTTGAAGGGATCGTACTGCCAATTCCCTTTGGATTTCTTCATCTACCTGAACTTCATATTTAGTGCATCAAAAGTTCTTTCAATTACAGACTTAGAGGATGATGTGCTGAATTTTAATGATAATCTTCTGGAGTGTGAGGGCTAGGAACAAGAGACTTTCCTGACTTTGGTTGTACCTAAAGGGAATGAAGTGCTGCCAACAAAAAAAAAGAGAAAAAAAAATTATTAAAGTTGTTCCTAAAGGAAATATTCCACTCTCAGAATAAATGAACTGATTTACAAAGCATTGTGCCTCATTTAGAGGAGTGAAATTGAAAGGAGGACATAGACTACTGAGCTGTACAGTGAACTATTCAATTTCCAGAAATGCCATAAGGAGCAAGGGATACAATAGTTCTGTTTTGATGGCATTTTGTCCTCAGACACACAACTAACTTTATTATTTTAAATCTGCTTCTGTCCTTGTAATCCCACACGGGGAAAATTATCTGCCTCTGGTATCTGGAATTGTCTCCAGAAAGGAGGTGGAAGAGAATAACTGGAGTAACATCAACAAGATAAAAATCCAAGGCACAGACCACATAACAGATATCCAAAGATCACAGTCTAAGATAGGTCTGATGCTAAGGAGAATGCAGTTGATTGTTTTCTCAACTGTTCCTACAAAAAGAGAGATAACCCTTGAAAACATTTTTCTTCCTTCATCTTTCTTGAATGTAGACTAAAGTATCCCACTCATACATATGTCTGAAGTTTTTCATCATTCAGATGAATCAATCTTTAAATTTAGGATTTAGCATTAAGGGACACTCTGAGAAAAGCTGAAGTTATTATTTGCTCTCTTGACTAATGATTTAGAGGCTTTTCTCCATCATACCAGTCCAGTGAAGGCTTTTTCCTCAGAAACAGTTAATTTTATGATCCATCTTTTGAGCAGTTTTATGCTGGGACATAATTTTGAATTCTGGAAGTCACGCTGATGCAGAAATCGTGGCAATACTTCTAGTCATAATGGATTGCACCCCACCTCATAGGCAGTCCCCTACTTTACAGGATAAGTTAACATAGCTGCATCTTCCTCTTACTGAACACCTGCCACCTTCTGATACCATTCTTAAATCCATGGAGATTTATTTGGGATTCCAACTATTGTTTTTGTTGTTGGTGTTTTTTATAGACAAAACATCTTTCTCTGCCTTAATTTGGTACTCCATGCCATGAGGAAACTTACCGCATTCCTTGTTACACATGGGCATTCCCTACTGCCTATATCAAACTGTCTGGGCAATGCTGCTATAAATTTAGCTAAATATAGTTATGAAATTCAGTTAATCTCTGTATGTAGCTCTCTTGGGACCTGGACAAGGAAATAATCCAAATTAGAAAGATTCTAAATTAATACCCCTAATGCTTTAATAAAATTTACTTTTAAAATCAATTTTTTAAGGAAATTTCCCTAATTCTCTGGCTGCAGAACAGAATTTCCCTCTTGGAGATGTCTATTCCCCCATGCCTGCTATGCCCTTTACATTCTCTGCCAAGTTTCTCTCCTGTTAACGTATTAAAAAGAAAGGAAAAAAAGACAGATCACACATAATAACATTTTCTCTGCAGAGGCAAAACACCAAATGTCTGGAAAAGAGTGCAGGTAAATAAAGATAAATGGTGACTTGGGACCTCTCCAACTGGATGATTCATCATCTAGCTGCTTCTCTGAGATATGTTTGGAGTTGACAACATTTATGCACCATATCCAGGCTCAGATATGACATGTCCTGCCATGAAACAATAAACAACCTCTTGCATGATTTCAGAACTCTATCTAAGCTGTATTATTATCTATTATTCCTGCATTAAATTGGCAGAAAAATATTCTTCTCCAATTTGATTATACATCAGCCTTGATAACTTATTTTTGTTTATGCAAAATTCTGGCACTTCTTGATGTTGTAACTGCACCTGTATTAGTATTGTTTTATTATTCACTCAATGCCTCACATAAAAAATATGGCGTAAGGTCTTTAGGGAAGGGGCCAAGAGAAAGAATGGGGACATTATCAAGCACTGGGAATAAAGTCAGAATTAACATATTCTCAGTTATGACACCAATGAACCAAATGTAAGCTGCAAATAACAGAAAACTTTTTTTAAAGTACACTAAAAGGATTGGATCCAACATACTGCACCAGCTACAAACACAGGTTTTAGTGTCTTTCTTGAATGACATAACAATATGAGCAAGGATACTTTGAACAATTCCTGCCATTTTGATGAGACGAGTTAGATAAAATGGAGTTTTCATGAATGCAAGTTTGGGACTGGGCATCTGCGTCACTTTTCATGTCTAATTTCTATTGACTGTGTGGTGGGAATAATAGATGATATGTCAGAATGGTCCTCCTGGGCCAGAGCAGAAAGACATATAATTGAATATCCTGTTGCTGAGAATTGACATTTGATATGTATTTTCTTAGAATAGGAAAAAGAAAAAAAGAGAAAAAAAAAAAGTTAAAATTATCACCTATCTAAGGCTGCTTGAGATTCACTCTGTGCTTAAGCAACATTATGAAAAAAGCCAGACCTAACTATTATAGCTGTGTAACTGCAGTAATGAGGAAATTGAGACAGAAAAACAGTTTAATACTGAGGAAAAACATATCATAGTCCGTCAAAATGTTAATGAAATTCTATACTTGCACCTCTGGTATTGTATGGAGGAGGAAACACAGATTGAGAAGCATGCAAATACAACATAAACGATATATAGCATGGACTGAATACAAGGTGCTGTTAACAATAGAAACCATATGGAAAAAGCAATTAGTGAGCCAAAAAGAATGTAAAAAACATGATAAGCAGTAGGAATAGGTATGAAATACTCGGTAAGACACTGGTTAAATCTACATACAGGAGAATTCTAGCTTGAACTGTTTGCACTCATACAGTCAAACACACTGTGGGGAGGGGTCAGCAGGCACTTTCCATATTTTGAATGCATACGTACAATATATACATACGCATTATATTGACCATGTCACACAGAGCTCTGAATACAGGAATCTCTGGATTTGTTTAGGTGAGAGTCAGAACCTAGTTCCCAGATAATAAACAAACCCTGGACCTGGCACGAGACGCAGACAGACCCTAAAAGAGCTGGTGTGCATGGGACAGGATCCATCACTGACTGCAACACCTGGGAGGTGTCAGGCTGACAGACTCCCAGGGCACACATGGGTTTCTGGCTTCCTACGGTGTGAAGGTGTTTGAGCAGAATCTGCTCCTCTGTACTGACCAACCATTAACCTGAAAATTGGCTGATAATTTGCTCAGTACCAGGACATGTGGATAGGAGATGAGAACAATGAACGATTTCTGCAAGGTGAATAGCAACTGCAATCACTAGCCAAAAATTAATAAGCTGTTTGGTGTGAAGATCCCAGTTACCAAACAAACCCCCTAGCCATCTGGGTAGAGACCAGCCATTTCCCGCTCTTCCACCAGCAATTTCCTACTCTTCTGTTCATTTTAATCAGTGTGCAGCAAGCAATACAATGGATTGATTTTTTTTTCCCAACATAATAATAAACATGAGAAAAAGTTGTTAAATTATGTCACCTGAATAGCAAAGACAAAGTACAGCTGTTAATGCTACATGATTCACAATGCTTTGCTTCCAATGCTTGATGGAAAGCTTCTATTACAAAATGGACTTCCCTGCTTCGTTCTGATTCCACATCTGAATTCTGACAAAGCTCCAGTTCTCCCCAAATTGCTTCCCTGCTCAGATGAGGTTCAGCCCAGGAACTGGATTAGAAAGTCTTGCTTGGGCCCTGAGCCTGGTCTTTTGTTATCACATAAATACACACCCTGTAATCCCCTTTCATACACTGATTAAAGTCGGTTTTAAAAATAACTCAAGTTCACTTTCCTCCTATCGGCAGTCCCAGAGCCTCACTTTCCAATGGGTAGGAAGTTGCTCCTCATTTTGACTTTGTACAGGCTGAAACAGTTTATTTTTGTGATAAAAGCATCACCAATTTTTGCACAATGAATTTAAATTTGGACTTTGTCCTCAATGTTTAAAATTAAATTGAATATTTGACTGCTTTAGCATCATATTGACTATATCTCTCCAGCACACGGCAACAAATGTATGTATTTTTCTGCCTTGTCATTGAGCCCAGCAGGACACAAGCTATTTCCAACCAAGAACCATGTTTCACATTTCCTGTCTGACACATCCAGTCCCACTACCAGCACCACAGAGACTGCAGCAGTGCCCTGCAGGAGCCTCTGTGGTGCTTTTAACCAGATCACAGTCCAACTATGTACACAGCACTTAATAAAAATCAACAGCATTTTCTGGGTTAGGAAAAGGTGTCCCATTTGATTGGAAGATGAATGGGCTTGAGTAAACACTGAACATATTGTAATTAAAAACTCAAAGCCTAGTAGAAGCACAGCTCTTTTCTCTGCAGCTCATGGAAATGATGCTTGCAGGTGGTAGCAGTGCACTTGCCCTAGACAGCGTGGGACCTGGCCCAACACCTTCTCCCATCAACCTTCCTCCTCCAGCCTGGGACCCCACAAAACAGAAACCCAGGTTCACAACCTGGCAAATGCTTGTGATGTGCCCTGATGGTTTCCCAGACGGTGCAGGACTGAGCAGCTTGCCAAGGAATTCCCTGTCTCCCCAGGCACGGATAAGCCAAAGCTATCACAGAGATAAATAAATAAAAAAAATAAATTAAATTAAATTAAAATAAATAAAATAAATAAATAAAATAAAATAAAATAAAGAAATAAAAAAAATCCAGATTGTTACGCATTGGAGGCAAGCAGAAGAAACCCCTTCAGAGCAGAGTCTTATTTCGGTGATCTTTAATCTCTATTTGACTGTTCCTCAGAGCACTCCAAGCATGATTAGCAGCTCTAATTGAAGTTTGCGAAAGTATCAGAATTTGTACAACATTACAACCGCATTTTTATGGCACTTCAAGGAATATGTTGTAACTGCTCCAAGACTTCATATAATACTTTTCAATGTTGCAATGTTTGGAAACTTTTGAATAACAAACTTGCCACAACTTTTACTGGATTAGAGACAATAGACAACTCAGGTGTAAATAGGATCAGACCTAAGATTTATTTTCCCACTCTTCAAAATTTACCCAAAGAAGGATATTGTTTTACTCCTGATTACAGTTAGAATATATCATTTCGTTACAAATGACAGCATTTCCTGAAATATTTTAGTTTAGAACAATTTGAGAAAACCGAGAAGGTGGGGTGTCAACCATTTGCTGGGCAGATATGAACAATTTATATTGCATTGCTCTGTTATCTCACTTAATAGATTTCTTATAATCTGTATATAATTTCTTACAATCTGTATATAATTTGAAACATTTCAAAACATTTAAAATTTGCTTATTCCATGCAAATCTTCTATCTGGCCTTTTAAAGAATCTTTCCTTGGAATTTAAAAATAAAATATTACTTGACTTATGCTTCCTAAAGTTCTTAAAGCTGCATTTTGGCCATTTTATTTTTAATTTACCACCTCTGTCTTCATTTAGTTTGACTGTGTTTCCTGTTAAGGCTGTCAGTTCTAATGAGCATCCTTCCGTTTCATTTTTTTGGGTATCAGCACATTCAAACTGAGCTCTTCATGAACAGTTGCATGTTACCTCCTGTCCATGCTAGTTGACATCAAACCCTGAGCATTTTCTAGCATCCACTAGCTCTGTTAGTTAGCATTTTGTAGGATTTGGTCTGAAAGAGACATATATTTGCGACTGCCCCCAAGCACAAAAAGTTTCAGTTATTCCCTAATTTAGACAGTGTGGAAAGGGAGGAAAGAAAGAGGGTATCAAAGCTGCTGCAAGTAAATGGGTCTTTCAAAAGTTCATCTCTTTTTGTCTACTAGTCTACATGGCACCGCTCCTTTGTTGTGAGAAGAGGGAAGAAACATTTTGCGGGGTACACAGGTTGGGACTCAGGACTGAGAAGTTGCATTTGGGGCTCCACCCTGTCTACCCAAAACTCCTTGAAGAGCCATATGTATCAATGAATGGTTTCTCTCTAACATTCTACCTCTTCTTCTGAAATGAAAGTATTTTGTTAAGTAGAGCCTGCAGAATCGTTTCACTGAAACAGACACCTCTGTTACAAAACTAATAATTCAATATACCCCATTAGTACTCCAAAGAACATAAGCTGTCTGGGAGGAGTTGGCTATTAAATGTAGTTAGGACACTGCTTCTGTGTCAGAATCAGGCAGGAGTCACTGCATTTGATGAGTTTTGACACAGGTCCCAAGTCCTTCCATGTTTTGTCATTAAAACTATCTCAGGTTTCTTATCCGAAAACAAATAATTGGGGAAAGCAACCACTTCTGATTTATTTTCTTTCACTTTGGGAACAAGCACAACATTCCTGCCTTTCCTTAAATAATCAACTTTTTGTTTGCAAAGTCATTATTATACTCTGTGTAAAATCTATGACTCTTCCTAGGTATTGCTTTAGGTTTTCTGAATCCAGTTGGTTCATTAGGTACTGAGGGATCATAACTGGTGTTAATCTCTACCTATTAAAAACACAGGGACATTTTGAAAATGGAAAAACTCAAGCAAACATCTTTCAAATCCATACCTAGTTATTTTCACTCCTCATTAAATTTCAGTTGGTAAAATCTATTGGTCTTCCTTAATCTTTTATCAAGGGGGACTATACCATGCACAGACCATCTGGTGATGAGTAATGGGTTAGCCACAGTGGGCTTGCAGGGGTTCATAACACACTAGCCTCATATTGCTGAACAGCTGTCAGTTCTGCTTATGAAAGGCAATCTTATCTTCATTTGATCCTACTCTTTAGACTGACTGTTTCAAACAAACTGTATAATAGTCCAAAAACATTTGGAGGATTTTCTATAAGAATCAGGTGCATTATAAGCAGGTGCCCTGTGAGAGTGAATGAACTGGGTTGTTCATATAGTAAATTTAATATCTTTGCCCTGGCGAGCTGTGTTTTTCTACGTGTGAGCATCTATTGCTGATTTCAGAAACTCCAGGGTGATAAACCTATCCAGGTAGACTCACCTCATCATCATAAAGCACAAAACAGGTAGTTCTACCAACAACGTGAGGGGATGTTATGGAGCTCGGCCCTAAAAAGGAACATCTTTAATGTTAACGAGCTAACCTTTGAAATATATCATTGATCACATCAAACACCAAAACACTAAAACTTTTCAGGTATTCCTGATACATAAAATGTATGTATCAGGATCTGATACATACGTCTGATTGATTAAATTAATAATCAAAAAAATGGTAAAATTAATATTGTAGGTTTAGCATACAGGATGCATATATTTCACAGCGTCATTTTAAGTGGTCTGCCATTTTCTATTTGTAAGATATTGTGTGAATAACCCTTGGTTTTTTCATTGTACTTTATGGTTTGGAGAGAGAAAAGCTTCACTAGTGCTTTACTTACTGTCTCCTAAGGACACACATCCTAGGACACAGAAAAGCTTAGATACTCAGAGATGGAGTTATGCTTGCTTTAAAAATATTTACAGCAACCTCTCTTCTTTTAAATTACACCCATCAGTCAAATACAACACTCACTCAAGAAGCCTCAATCCAAAAACATGAACAGTTTGAACTAATTTCTGTGTTTTGGAAAAAGAACATAATATTTGTTTTACCTGCAGAGCAACTGATTAACTCATATCAATCACATAATTTTTCTTTATTTGACTACTGGGTTTTTTGTTTGTTTGTTTTCCAGACATCAGCATGCTTTACTGATGCAGTAACTCCCTTGGGCATAGGATATATTTTATCCTGCTGCACACTAGAAAATCCAAGGTCCAGGTGGCAGAAGAGAGAGAGACCCAAGTCACCACCCAGGCCAATAAAGCCATGTATCAAGGCAATAAGCAGAGAAACTGCAGCTATTACACCAGCCACACCCCAAGCTGTGTGACAAAGCTTTATGCTCCTCTCTTTGAAGTATCTCCACCATTCATCTCACAGAAAAGTTTTCCACCAAGTGTACGGTAAGAAAGGGTGGTTCTTTCCATCTATCTAGTGATACGTAATACACGTAAATGGGTTGTACTGTGCAAAATCTTTCAGTTTGTGGTCTTATCAGAAGGCTCAAAGCTATGCCGTCTGAGCCAACTTTAACCTCACCAATAGCAAAAGTCACAACATGCTCTTTAACACTCTGGAGAGTGACTGGGCATTTAGATTTGACAGTATGGTACTGCAAAAGATATATCACCTCTAAAATCTGAGATGATAAACAAATGCTAACAACCATGTCATCAGCTCTGACTAAACACGGTTTTTTTTTTTTTTTTTTTGGCTGGCGGGCACTCGAGGGCTGCTCTGATTCATCCAGGATCCATCATCTGCAAAGGTACCGTGGCCGTGCACTTCATCCATGCTGACTGGCTGTGTGGCACCTTTTCCCATTGCTACGGTAGAAGGGATGTGTGCTTGGAAAATACATGTACCCTTTTTGATCACTAAAACAACTTTATGTATGGCCCAGATACAGCAGTTAAATCATCTTCAGACTGCAGATTTTTGCCTACTCTTGGAAAACAGCTTTTAAAGATGACTATAAACAACCACTTTTGATGCCTTTTGGTTGCTAAAATAGTATTCTCTAAGCCACAAATACAATAATGTTGTTTTGCCTTCCTCTTCATGTTAAAACTGGAAATAAGAAATACTGCTTTATCATCAGTGGACTGGAAGTAGCTCATTAAATTACAGTGGACCTGTCTCAGAATTTGTCTTGCTTTGGCCTTGTTGCTTGTTGGCTCTAGAAATGCATAGACCTTTCTAAGTGTATGAAAGAGACAAAAACTTTTAGCAGCTCGTTCACCTTATGCCTATTAAATCTGTCAGAATCATGGAATGACTTCAGCTGGAAGTCAAACCTCCAATAGGAGGCTGACCTGCTGGAAGCAGGACCATGTGGAGCAGCTTGCTTAGGGCCTTCTCCAAACAAAACTTGAGAATCTCTGGGGATAGAGACTCACTGGCTCTTTGGCAACCTGTCCCTGTGTCCAGCTACCCTTGGGATGATAAATGCTCCAGAACATCTTCAAATTTTCAAGTTAACTTATTTAGCCCATTAGTACAACAATTCAAACAGAATAATACCTTTTAGAAGTTACACCGAGGTTAACTGTTGGCTTACTCTCAGCAAGTATACTTCAAAGGCTGTATTAGTGTTTGGTAGCTCGATTTTCAAACATGTCTTAGGACTTGAGGGTCGTCTAAGGCACTGGGGATTTAGGGAGGCTGGTTAAGAAAGTTTTCAGATACAGACATCTGAAACTTCCTCCCCCCACCCCCACCAAAAAAAAATAGGCAGGAAAGATAAAAAAAAAAAAAAGAATATTATCTTTAGAATAATAAGCCTTTCTCATCAGAAAAAAATGTTTCTGCTTTTAGGTCTGGCTTCTGCATTTAGCATAATTAAGCTGCATTCTGAGTGTGGCTGTTTATTTAAATCTGTACAAGAAGGTCAAGCAAAGTGTGCTAGAGAAAAAAACAGCATCACAAAGGTTTTTCAGTCACTTCAGAAAAAGAAGGAAAAGAAAAGGCAATAAGTAGCTTTATAGCTTTTACTGTTTCCCTTTTTCTAATAAATTTCTTGGGTCAGTTTTAGCAGAAAGTGATTTTTCTGGGATCCTCTGTCATTGTCAGAAATGACACAGTGGCAGAAGGTGATTCATTCTGAACCAGCAAAAATAAGGGTTTGAAAAAAAATTGCCAAAATTCAACTTCCAACATAGCTTTCAGTTTGAGAAAGGCTCACAGTAAGCTGAGCAGCAGTAGTGCTCACAGAGCTCTGCTCTGAAGCACTATGTAATGCAGACAGCTGAAGAGGATAAGTCAGCTTGTTAAATTCGACACAACTTCACCATTGCATAAATTATTTGTCTTTGTAGGAGTGGAAATGACAATGACCTTGTTATTGAGAGAGAGGGAGGGAGAGATTTTTAGTCTGAAAAGAAAAGCAGAGGTGGAATTCTAAACACAGTGAGGAAGAGATGTATACCCATAAATTCTGAATTCCTGTACATCCACCTCACATCACAGAACCTCGACTTATAGTCAGCCACCACCTGGAGCACTTTGCTCAGCACAAAGCTCTGTGATCTTGCTCTCACGTGATGGATGGTGCTTTGAATTCACTTATCACTCCCCAAATTCAGCAATGACTTCACACAGTCTTAGGAGAAAGGCTGCTTCCGGCCAGCACATTCTTGCCTTTTCTAACACATTTCTATCATGCAGCTTTAAGAAACATTGTGAAAGATCTCTTTGACTTCTAAGCCTGAGCTTCTCCTATTTTTTCTGTAGTGTGACCAACACTGTCACAAAACTACCATTGAAACGATCATTTTGCCCACAGAAGCGATTAGGTACCCCAGGATGGGTAGAGGCTGATAGATACAAAAACTTGAAAGAAGCGTTTTTCCTGTTTTCTGCTTCCTCATTCAATGTAGTGAAATCTTACCCACAAATGAGCAGGGCTCATCATTATCCCAAGGGATGAAAATAAGAGTGTACTGTGGCTCCATCGTTAAGCACTGCTATTGAAACAGGAGAGTAAATGAACCATACAGTCCCAGGGCAGCTGGTTGTATTCAAGCAAACAGGGTGTTGAGGGACATTTCAGAAAGAGAAATATTAGAGGTTTTGTTCCCATTTCTCATGCTGCTTTATTTAAATAATAAGTGGCAAGTACTTCATGAGTGTTCCTGTACTTCTAAGATTAATTAGTCAGAATAAGTCAAGGAATATGAAATGAACAAGGAGATCAAGTATATTAAATGAAATCTATTATATTTAATTTATAAGAACATGTCACATACCACCATCAGAATCAACCTAGAATATGTGCCATGGTCATATGGTTTATCTTCAAAGCTTGTGTAAAATGCTTACCAAAACTAAGAGAGCACATCATGGGAAACATGAAGCTGCAGGTAAAAAATGAAAAAGTATATATTCTTCTTTCCACACAGCTCCAGCACTGTTGACCTAGTCCCTCATTCCAGCAGGCTGTGCAGCACAGTACCTGAATGCTAATTTGTCCCAATGCATCTGATTTTTGTATTATGAGAAAAGGAAAGGACTAATTTCTTAAAAATGCAAATAACAGAGAAAGAGGATTGCTGGATTGATCAGACACTTTTGAGATCCAAGCCATCCAGGACACTCCGTCCCTCTCCTGTTCTTGCTCACCATCACCCTTTACTTTAGGTAGGCTCTCAATAATTTTTTTGTCAGCAAGTCAGAAGGGATGACACAGTTCCCAGCTTCAAAGGATAAATAAAGCAAGGAACAACAACAAAGGAAAAAAAAAAAAAGGCAGAGAACATCAGGAAAATTATAAAATACTTTGCTACATGCTCAAATGCAATTGTCTATGGTGAACATAGATAACTGCCAATTAGGTCAAATAACTAGCTGTATATTCTGTCTATATTCTACATATCCTATATATCTTATATCTCATGTATATATATACACCCCATACATATATAACCTAGTTTTAATATATGTAAACATATTAGACCTTTTAGTATTTTCAACCTAGTTTATATATACATATATTTAAATTTATTTAATGAAGTCATTTTGCTTCATTCTTTCTAAGAATGTTTCACACACCACAATTCTCAGAGACCCTTTAAACACCCAGAACCAGAAATATCGTATGTCAACAACGTCTGACTTGATCAAACTTAAGGGAAATGAGAAGATGAACTTCTGTAAAGAATCCTGAGTAGGATTGTGTCCAATCTGATACAAAATAAAAATAACAGCCATGCTTGATGGACCAGATGGTGACCTGCAGGACTTATATATGTAGCAACAATTCAGGCTAGGTAAAGAATTCACAAGCTCATATGACATCTGCAAATAGATTCACTGCAGTTTTACTTTCTGAATTACAGACAAAATCCAGAGTAATTCCACAGACAGCTGTATACATATATATAATCCAAACCAAAGTCAAATTGGAATCTTAACCTGAACCTTTCCCTTTGACAACACCATCTTCCACTAAAACTAATGTGTATTGCAAGAGACATTTTTAATAAAGGGAGAAAAAAAATACGGTACTTGGTTTCCAAGATTGAATAAGACATTCTATTAACATGCAAAACGAACTAATTCAGCCATTACAAATGAACAGTTTCACAGAACAAATATAAACTTTCCACATCTCATTTAATTTATGCTATTATGTTTCCATTATTCACTGCACTGAGGCAAGAGCTTTAGCCATCCTCTAAAGAATTCAAATGTTATAAACTTTAATCATCAAAACAAAAACAAATAAACATTATTAACTGCTTGAGAGAATACTTTAAATGAACAGGAGAATAAAGGAAATGTTCCTGATTCACACGCTTGAAGCTTCTGCACTAGAAGTCTCCCTAAGGGTTCATTGAAAAAATGAGCAGGAACTGGATGCAACAGGGGCCAGAGACATACAGCTGAAGACACAATTTGATTTTCTCCACACAGACAAACTTTATTCTTACAAAGGTTCCTAATGTTATCTAAAACCTTAAAAAAAAAAATCTTATTTACCAGGGGCTGGCTTTCCTGTTTATGTTGGATACAGACTGAGATACAAATCTCTGAGGATGATTCTACACAGAAAACCAGGAGTCTGAACAATTTACTGTATCCACATTGTCTTCTTGAGGTTCAATTGCCTCTAGTGCTTTCACTTTCTAGTTTTGTTAGGCAGTTTGAAATTCATCATCTGCCTGCACCCTTGAGTAACACTTACTAGAATTAATGTTTAATTCAGCTGAAAGCTCCTGAGTCGAGCACAGAGCAAGCTGGCTCATAAAGCTTCCTCAGCTGACTTTTAAAGAGGGGCGTGGGGAGGGGGCATTTTTGAAGCCCAAATATTTCACTTTAAATTGCAACTCTGCACTGTAAGAATCCTCCTAAAATTTAAAATAATCAAAGACTTCTACTCTGTGTCTGAAAAAAAAAAAAAGGCAAACAGTCTTCAATGATTTCTACAGATCTTGTGCTTGGGTGATATCTTTGTACAGTAATCTCAACCAGAAACTGTCATTAAGTAGGAAACCAACAGCAAAACATAGTGATTTTGACTACTTCTACAGCCAGGCCTTTCCCTGAAAAGCCAAGAAGAGGCAAAAGTCACAACTTTTGTAATTGGGTCTTGAATTTCTTCAAGAAGCTATAAAATTTTCCTATGCTACAGATATAAAGAAGCCAGAACTACTCTCCTATTATTATAAAATGCATAAGACCTTTTAATGATTTTTTTTAATGTCTTAAAGTTATATTTTTCATCTTTGATCCATTAATGAAAAGCCTCGATTTACTATCATGTGTCTAATAGTAGTAACAGTAACTGACATGTTTCTGCCTTAACAGCTACAAAATACGAAACACCATTTTCCTTAAAGTACCTCTCATGAAATTCATTTTCCCCTTTCCTAACTTGTATAAATATGCATCCAAAGGTAGTAATTTCACAGCATCTTTTCACTTTTTTTGTAGGCAGTATAAGTTATCCACTCACCAAAAGGACTGTTTCTGTACTTCGTGGCAGGCTTCAGTCCCATCTCGTCCTTGAGCACACATTAGAAGGAGAATACATTTCACAGATGCGTTTTCTCTAAGGCTTTAGCTTGTTATCATCCTTAATTAAGGAACTGTGTGTTTTTGGTTTTGTTTGTTGTAAAAAAAAAAAAAAAAAAAAGAAGTTGGTTCTTTCTTGTGAAGCTCAGGGAAAGGCCAATAGGCTATATATGCTGTAACTGTTAGCCCATTTTCTATGCCTTTAATTGTAAAGTGTCCCAATGAACCAATTTGACAGCTGAGACATGCTAAGTTAGGGCTGCTGCAACTTCAGAGACCGAAGTATATACCATTTGTCTCACCATGGGAGCCACTACAGAGTTGGCAAAGGAATCCCAGAGAAGGCCAAGTGCTCTATAGCGTGGGCGTTGCCGGGCAGGATCAGAATGAGCCCCATCATGAATTCCCACAGTTTTGCTTGGGTCTAAAGCACCTTTGAAAATTACTATGTATTCTTGAGCACCATCTTTTGTCATTATTTCCGTTAGAGAGTTATAGAGGAATGTTTCCTTGGTAGAACAAACTTTCACCCAGGACAAAGTTCAGTGTTTTTGAAAAGGGCTTTTAAATAATTTCTTCCTGGTATCTATATTCTTCAAGAAATCATCCAAGCCAAAATAATGCTCTTGCTCTTTATCCCTTATTTGTTTTAAGAGCAAAAACTTCCAATAGCTGGTTGATTTCAAGCAAATGTAAAATTAAAGCTCTCAAGTTACTTTTTTTTTTTTAAGTCTTTTTGCCTTTCATCTTCAGTAATTTTTCAGATTTCCTCTTAGGTTTGATGTAAAGGGTAAACTAGGCACCTCTCTGATTTTGGTAGAAGCAAAAATTAAATTATGCCATACAGTGTTTTTTATCTAAAATCTTTCAAAATTATATAAATTTTCAACAGGACCGAGATGTCCAGTCACCTGAGCAACAGATTTCTTAATGAGAAATTGAATTCTCATCCATGTGGTATTTCCAAGTCAAGGCCATCACTTCAATGTTGATATAACACATGGCAAGTCAGGTCTCAGAGAGCCACTACTAGAAAACTAGACAAATTACTGTAAAATAGACAAACAGCAAATGAACTGGAATGATGGAAATACCTGTGGCGTCCAAAAAAATTCAGGTATCTCATTACTTACAGAGGTAAACAAGTCCTTAAATATATTTAAAATACTTTAGATATTTAGGATATTTTAGATCCTAAACCACAAAATGGAGACAAGTCACGAGGATTTGCTGAGATGCTTAGATATGTGTTGCACCTGAGCTACCTAGCTATAAGGTCATCTGATCTGCGACATTTCCAGTAGGGGGTTGAGCAGCCCAGTCTCCATGAGAGTATGCTAAATAGTAATTCTTTCTTACCTCTGTTTCAGCAAGGCTTCAGTCTAAGAGTCCTAGCAAATTAATGACACTTCACATTTCTAGATGTATATATTTTGTCCAAATGCCCCAGACCATGTCTGTTTTACGTTTACATGCAGTATAAACTGGCCTTTTATTGTTCATTTTTAAAGTCTTTGATTCGATAGATTGTTTCCTTCAATCCAGTTATTGCTCCATAACAGATGGGTGTTACACAGTAAAGCACATGAAACATTACCACTTTACTCTAATAATGTATTAAGACAGGATAACAGCATGATGAAAGAAGCAGTTTAGAGCATGCTTTAGTATTTCTCCATTCTATTTTTATGGAATGGAAAACATTTCCAATTATTTAATGTTGTATTAACTTCCAGTTTGCCTCATCTAGCTGTGATTCATTGTGTGATTCCTCGCCAGAGCTGGTGAGTTCTTATAAATCATACCATGCAAATCAATAAAATGAAATAAAACTTATCATGGTATTAAACACTGTTTCATAACCTAGATTTTTATTGTTTTATATAAACTTTAGTTAAAGTTAAGCTTAATTAATTTCAGTGAGCTTCTCTGCCATTGCATAGCAAAATTACTACCTTGCTGCTTCTTTCCTATTTCTGCTTTATTTTGGTATAAAAGTAAGACTTCTGCACAGTACAGTGCTGAAAGGTCTGGAAATTACAGGAGAATATAAAGCACTCAGAACATCCTTGGATGTCAGTGGCTTGACATTTACTGTGATGCTACACAAGAGATGAGACCCCTTAACAGTGACTCCAGGGAGCAGTATCATTGTACCATTTGGCATGTGCTTGGCATAGCAGGAGTTCAAAGACAGTATTTGTGGAAATAAGCAACAAGGAAAGCAATTCTAGACCATTAGGAAGTAATGCAAAAATGCCACAAGCTGTAGGTTACAATGCCTCTCAAACCAAGTCTTTCCTTTCATCTTTAATGAGTTGTTAACTCTATGTAATGTCAGGTATGCCTGGTTTACCATTTAAGTATCACATATCACCTCTCTCAGCAGATCGTTCACACCTGCTTGGTATAAAATTTTGGTTAAAAATCCATGAATGAATAAATTCTGGATAAAAATGCATTAATTCTATCCAGAAAAAATAATCAACCTGGATGACAAATTTCTTGAAATTTCCACTTAGTTTTCTTTATTCATAATGTTGGATGATTCTGATTAATATATTTTGTGAAACATTTCTAGCAAATCTTTATTGTCTAAGGTCTCAGGATTTAGTTGTTGAGGACATACATGTCCATTTGCTGTATGCATCAGCTTTGTAAAGTAAATATTCACAATTTCTGAAAATCAGCGTTTCTAGTTCTATCTTATCTTTTTGAAGGAGCATAAAAATACACATGCTGTCCAAGATTTCTTGGCAGCATTCTAAAAACCTGATTTCTACAACTACATAATAATTTTTTCCTTCATATTCTTTATGCCTCCTCTATAACCCCCAGTGCTTTGCTTGCCCTTCTTGCTGTTGAGCTCCAAGCAGTATTCAGAGAATAATCCAGAAAGTCTTCATGATCGATCCCTTGCATAGAAATAGCACAGTTAGAGACTACCGAAATAGAACAGTTTTCCCCCTCTGTGCATTAATTTGCATTATTGCCACTGAATTTCATCTGCAATTTTTATTGCCCAGTCATCCAGGATTGCAAGATCTTTCTGTATGTGTTGGCAGTCATCTTCAGATTTGTCAGAACACAATAATTTTGTATCATCAGCCTAGTTGTTTTCTTGGTTTCATTTTTCTTTCTTTTTCTGATAATTTATGGATACCATGAGAAGCACAGAACCCAACAGAGTATTTGCTGGGATAACTAAAATCTGATCATTTGTTCCTACCTTTGTTTCCCATTTCCCATCTTTTAACTACCTTTTTTTACTCTTCTGTGACATAAATCTTCAGGTCAGAAAGAAAATTTGGTGAAGAGTCTTGCTAAAACATTTTAGAAATCCATGCATGTGGTATTAACCAGAACAACCCTGTGAACATACTTTGACTCTTAATGCAACAGGGATTTCTGCAAAATTCATGGCACCCTTTCTTCATTATACCATGCATTTTTCCTACTTTTTTCTTAACTTTGTTTTAGTTTTTTATGATTATTTCTTTTCCCCGTGTTTTAATACTTTTAAATTTATTTTCTACTTTTCCCATTCAAATATTTCATTCATATGTTAAAGTGTGTCCTCATTACTTCTACACTGCTGTTCTACTCAGGTGGCTTTTTTTTTGTCCTTCTAAACAGACTTTCTTTTAACGAGGAATATACATTTATTCCAGGCACCTAATAAAGTATCTTTAAACAATCATCATGCCCCCTGTAATCTGTTCCTTTGATCACCTTTCTTCATTTTGTGTTGTTCCTCCTACCTAAGGTAAAAGTTACTGTAATGGGTTTTCAGTGTGTGACTTTTTCATCTCTTAGCACGATGTTGAACAGAAGAGTAGTACGTTCACTAATACAGATGGGCTCTTCTACAGCTAAATCACACACAAGGTTCAATGAGCCACTCACAATTAAATCAATAGCTGATTTTCTTTCTTCAGCTTCCCTCATTACTTGATCCGAGAAAGAAGCATTAACATCTCTAAAAATGTCACCTCTTCACCAAATCCTACATGGTATCTGTCCTTTCTGCTTACAAAAACTGGAATAGAAACTGTACCCTGATCTTTGCAAATAAAGACTGGTTTCCTTCCAGGAGCATATTCTCTAGACAATCTTACCTTCTGTCCTGGTTTCAGGTAGGACAGAGTTAATTTTCCTCCTAGTAGCTGGCAGGGTGCTATGTTTTGGATTAGGATGAGAAGAGCGCTGATAACATGCTGATGTTTTAATTGTTGTAGAGCAATGCTTACACCAAGCCAAGGACTTTTCAGCTTCTCGCTCTGTCCTGCTAGCGAGCAGGCTGGGGGTGCAGCAGGAGCTGGGAGGGGACAGACCCAGGACAGCTGACCCAAACCGGCCAAAGGGGTATTCCATACCATCTGACGTCATGCTGAACAATATATAGGGGTGGCTAGCCGGGGTGGGGGGGCCGGCTGCTCGGGGATAGGCTGGGCATCGGTCAACGGGTGGTGAGCAATTGCATTGTGCATCACTTTGTACACATTATTACTATTATTATTATTATTATTATTATTATTGTTATTATTTTCCCTGTCTTAATAAACTGTCCTTATCTCAACTCACAGGCTTCACTTTCCCGTTTCTCTCCCCCATCCCGGAGAGGGAGGGGGGAGGGTGAGCGAACGGCTGTGTGGTGTTTGGCTGCCAGCCGGGCTAAACCACAACACCTTCTAAACAAACCCAAGCTATTGGGTTTAAGGTTCATTTATTGGGCAGGTAGATAAAAGATAAAGACTGGAAATAGAAAGACTAGTTTAATGGTTCCTCATACATTAAACTCTGGGAATCTACATTGCTTACTGAAGTGTTATGTATACATGCAGCTGTGCTCTTGAAGTCTTCTTCAGCAAAACAGTGCCTTAGGATAAAATCAACCCTGATGCTTCCGGATGTTGGAATGAAATGTAACTTTATATCCCCTAAGATGAAGGTGGTATTCAAGAAATCCATGGCCTCATTTGCAAAGGATAATTGTTTTACACATATAAACCAGGGGTGTGCATGTTCAAAGTGAGCTCTTCTTTCCATTCTTTCCACTGCTTTCCCAAGTGGGAATTTACATTTGTGAATCAGGTAGCACAGCAATTAAATGCAGAAATTACAGTAGCCAAAATTAGCACAGAATCAGGATGTTACACATAATTATTACTATTTAGTAACCTGAATTAATTAACCTGCCCTAAAACAGTAAATATCACATGGCACTGGAAAGACATCTACTTTTTAGGAACATCAGATTTCCTATGTATTCCATCTGAAAGCTAATTTAGACTCCTTCAAATTATAACACGGTACCACTAAAGAACTGTAGGCATTTTGGGTAAAGCAATTTGTGCTTCCTGAAATGCCAGAAACAGATGGTGGAAAGCAAAGAATCCAACTTGGAGCCACCACATCTACACTATTGACTTCAAGTAACAAATTTATGTCACTTCATCCATCAGCCTAACTGTGCATAACACGCAGTTATCGTTTCTACTTATTCAGTAATCAAAGGTTCTCTTCTCCAGACTTGTATCACAGCCAGATCTACAGGTAAAAAATGAGCAATTGCACCCAAAAACCAGTTCAGAAGGGACAGAGTGGAGAACAGCTTCAAGAAGGGGCATGTGGAAGAAGCTGAACTGTGTGGAGGCTTTTGTTCTTTTGTCTGCTATAGTACTAATTCACATCCATGAAAAACTCTGAATGAGACTCTGAAAAGAGAAAAATCCAAAGAAGTGTTACCAGTTCTCATATGATCAAGTTTGTTATCCTCCTTTCTTCATTGGTGAGACAGAAAAACCTGCATACCAAGTTGTACTGTGCACAGTAGATGCACAATGAACAAGATATCAAAAGCAGCTAAGAGGATTGTTTAAAGAAGAGTTGAATTTGCCCCCCAAGTGCCTCTGTCACTTTTGTTATTGAAACAAATATTCACTCACCATTTTATATCCTTTTAACTACACCTTTTAGCAAGTGCTACTTAAATACCTGTGGTGTTCAAAAGTTTCCACTCACACAGCTACCTGTGCTTCTGTGAGTACAAGCAAAAGGCATTAAAATGGCAGGCCAAGTCTAGAAGAATATATCAATTAGAGTGCCTTCAAAGGTCTCTACTAGAAGTCATTACAGATGGAAGAAATCCTCTTACTGTCCTTCCTCTGCCTCCTCCTTCAGGGCACCTCTCCAATGCTGCAGGATGCAGAGCCCCGTACACTGGCTGCCAGTGTAGCTGGAAACCAGCTCAGCCCCACAGATATCCTGGCTATTTTGCTTCCCTTGATTGACCAGTGTGATAAGAAGAGAGGTGGCTTAGCCTGAGCTTCTGTGGCTCTGGCAAATCAACACAGTTGGTCCATGAAAGTTAAGCAGGCTTTAGGACAAGATTATGGTAACAGCACAGTACAGAGTGGTCATAACTCCCAGGGAATTTGGCTCACAGTATTGATTGCCGGGGGCAGAGCCGGGGGCATGACTGTAAATGAATACAGCAGGAGGCTATGTTTCAAATGCCCATCAAATACAAATGAGAGAGCATTAGTGTATCTCAGTAGTTTTCATCAGGATGAAGATCTCAAAATATTATACAAGAATTTTGAAAAAAAATTTGGCAGAAAACAGAGATGTCAAAAGCAGGAGAAAAAAAAAAAAGAAAAAAGAAAAAAACATTCAAGAAATGCTTTCTAAGGAGACAGCAGGGATATCGCTGAGAGAAGCTTAAGGATGAACAGGTCTTGAAAACCTTACTTCATTTTTCATACTGCTGATTACCAATGTCAGAGACTTTCAATCTCTTGAAAAGAGATTTAAATCTTCTACACTGGCAGAATTTTACATATAAATATGAAAAAACGGTGGCAGCATTTTTTTGAGTTCTGGAGACAAAACACTCATGTATCCCAATGAATCCAGAGAACTTTCTTCTCATTCTGAAGTGTCCTCCACCCACACAGAACATGAAACGTACTTCATGTAACCAAGACACTACAGATTAATCCTCTGAAAATTTCCCTGACAGATCAGGAGAAATATTCCTCTTTCTAGACCTACTCAAGACCTAACTCAATGCTCATTTTTAAAGCTGGACATCTGAATCACCACAGTGGTCACACATTCAGCACACTGCAGACAGGAGACATCCTGCTTAGGGATGCTTCACCTCTTGATATCACTTCTTTCCACACCAGGCAGATGCAGTCCTATAACTGCCCAGGTGGAGGGTATTTTTTTTCCATGAAACTTGTCTAAAAGCAAACACTGATAGCAGATGGAGCCAAAATCTCCATTTACACTGCAGTGGTGCTGCCACACACAATGGGAAAAAATAACTTATATAAAGAGTCTATGTGATTTTTGGAATTGTGCAGCTTTGGAGATACCACCTAGAAGTCAATTCTACCAATTCTGCCATGGATAATGAGAGATCAGAGATCAGGTCTTTCTGCAACATTTAGGCATTCATAGTCATCATTATCTGGTCCTCTCCCATCTTCCACCCATGAGAGCTGGTACAAACAGTTACAAAATAAATAAATAAATAGATAGATAGACAGATAGATAAATAGATAAATAAATAAATAAGGGGGCTGAAGGGGATTGAGATAGATGGAACAATCAAAGCTTTTAGACAAAAGCTAGCACCACGAGTTAGCCACATCCTACCTAGAGCATCAGGATGGTAAAGGGAAGCATTAAGGGCCTTACTCTTCACTAGTAAACAGGAGGTAGGTAGGTGGAAAACAGTAGGTGGGAGAGAAATTAGTTATTTTTCCGTACCCACAAGCCTATGTTATAATTTCAAAACATGATGTTAAAACAAAGAGAAGTGAAACAGATAACAACCACAAAAGACACTGGATGAAGTGCTGCAGCCACTGAAGGCAACGGATATTTTGTCTGGAAACATCATTTTTCTGGGCCACTTAATTACCATCATATCGTCCATACCATCATATCATATTACTTCTCATCTCTTGCTAGACATTTGCTATTTCTCACAGGGCTCACCTTCTCCATCAGTGAGGACGACCATCAATCAGGCAAAATCCCTGTCATTGTGTTTCACTTCCACTCCACACCCCAGTCTCACCAGCCACCAGGGAGGAGACGCTCAGCTGGGAACAGCAAGGCAGCTATAAGATTTACCTGCTTTTTATTCCCACCCACTGATAAAACAGTGCAATCAACAGTAGTAATGTACTACACTTCTGCTGAACAGGAATGCTCTAAGGATCAATACAAATAATTATTTAACCATACATATAACACAGTTTATTTTGCTTAATCCCTTTGCCCTTGTCCCCACAAAAACTATGTTAGTACAGAATAAATAGCTAATATGTCAATACACTAGAGTTAAGTATTTAAGGTAAACAAATTACTCCTTTTTTGGGGTGTTTTTTAACAATACTGTCAATTCTCTGTTTCACATACAGACAAAAGTCCTAGTAGTCAGATGCCTTGCTTAGTGTGTTATGATGTAAAATGTCAAAAATAACGAATGTCAAAAATGTGAATTATTTGAAGCTTTATAACATAAATTCTTTGTTCTTCCAAGCTAAGCTATTTTTGCCATTTCGTTGGATACATTAGCTTGGTCTTTCAGGTTAGAGGAGCTGTGCTTAATTATGGCTGTGAATGGGTTAGGGAGATTGATAAATAAGAGAAACCTCCTAAATGTTGTCTTGAACACTGTTCTTCTTCAGAAAGGCTATTTAGAGTTGAGTAAACAAGATGTGGGTTCCTACTCTATATTTTCCTTCTGGCAGAAAGAGTGTGTCTAGCATACAGCAGGAGAAATCTCCCCTGTCCCAAGTGAGAATGAGACACATAAGAAGTTACGGTCTCACACCAAGCATTTGCAGTGAGAGAAAATACAGTATCCATCAAAGTCCTAAATCTCTATCTGAATTTGTACAGGCTCCACTTGAGTGCAGCTCACTAAATCCTAAAGCTTTGCTCTCCTCTAGCACATTCAGACTCTGGGAAAAGTACCTGAGCAAACAGAATAGGTGATTTTATTTTATTTTTTTTTAATTTATTTTATTTTGGGATGAGGGAGTAGGACTGGCCTGATCCAAACCCACTGAAGTCAAAGGAAAGATACCTGCTGACTGCATGGGTCTTTCAACACAGTCCTTCTTTGGGAAACACTGGCACTCCTACAAGACTTCTAATGCAACAGCCCCCTATGATACTATGACTTCCCATAGCACCATGTAATCACAGAGCAGCAGGACTCACGCTTGCTGGACCACCAGTGCCAATGGGACTGAAGCAAGGTTGACCATCCAAGCAGAAAGCATGAACGTGATGCTAAGAAGGGTTACCAGAGAGGGAGTGGGAGAATAATGATTTCCATACTCTTCCTATTAGCTGCTCTAAATTTAGGTGTTGTGCTGAAGAAGAGACTCTGAAAGGAGATGTAGCTATTATTAACATGCAGAAATCCAGCTGCAGAGATGTCAAGACAAAAGTTAGGCAGGATAATCAGCTTGAATGTGTTTTAAGTGCAATTACATTGAGGGAAAAAAATAGATAATGCTTTTTTTTTTTTAAACTAATTGCTATAGAAACAAATAAAATAACCACACTATCTCTTTCCCAAATCATCCAGACACCTTTCTGCTATATATTCCTTGCATCGTAAGAGGTTAAGGAGCTGATGCCAGAACCCTGCCTGTTTCTGAAGGACAAAAGAAGAACACATGTAGGAGGGCAGAGGAACAGAACAGGCCAATTCTCTAGATATTTTTGGGGGAGGTACTGCACTTTGTCATAAAAATAGGGCTTTTACTGTTTACAATCTCCAGCAGAATTTTAGTTTCATGTTGTAGGCATTCTGAAATGTGTAGTAAAGTGTGATTTCATTCACCTGGAGGGAGTGAGAAGTTCTTTGGTTATGTGCTTTTGAAAAACTTTGTGAAAATGCTGTCACCCAGAAATATAACTGTTCTTCTTGTCTGAAAAGGAGGATGCATGGTAAGGAAAATACAAACATCAAATAACAAAATAATTAAATCAAAGAAAGAAAACTGTGAGGGGGGTGGAGGGAGATGTAAAGGAGGTGGGTGGGATAAACAACTCTTAAGCAATTTCTCAGCTATTTAGCAAGAGATGATCTTGTTGCAAAGCTGCAAAATAAAAACGCACATGACAAAAGAAAAAAAAAGAGGTGTACACAAGACAGGAGTATTATGCACATTTTACATACAGGAATTCAAGGAGCAGAGAAATTAGAGTGGTTTGGGTAAAAAGAAAGTTTATGAACAGTGTGGAAAACTGTCAGATCTTGGATCCCTACCACAAGGCTATTTTCCATGGACCAAGGTAGCATTTGCATCTTGGTACAGAGAAAACTATCACAGGACCTGCCCAGATATAATCAGTTAATTTAGGGAGGCAAAAGGCAGGACGTAAACTCTGAATGAAGCCTGTGGTATCAGTGTTATTACCGAAATGATTCTCTGAGATGCAAGTTTTAAGTGATTTAGCAACCAAATCTCCCTGGTTACATGGTTCACAATCACTACCCTACTGTCATCCACAGAGAAATAAGAGCCATTGTTTAAACTGTATTTATTTATTTATTGTAGACAGATAACAGAGAAGGCTCCTCAGCTTGCAGATCTGCTCCTAGCTATGCAGTTGACATATTTAATGCCTTCAGGTCGCCTGTCTCAGACCCCAGCTTTAATCAAGAAATTAAGATCTTTTGGGCACTCCTGCAGCAGTCTCCAGCTCCTATAGCACTGAATGTTGCCATTGACTCCCGTTGACTTTTTACTTCTCTTGCAACCTTTCAACAGGTTGTCATTTGAAAGCTGGGTGACTGAAGCTGAAAACAAAAGACACAGCTGACTTATTTGAATAAGCTGGTTTATTTATTATTGAGCAGTGTGTGGCCACTAGGCTTTTTCATCCAGGTATGAACATAGGATTTGGAGTGCTTCTTTCTGAAATTCAGGATAACAGAAAATTAGACTTATCTTTGGTCCTCTATCCCATTTTTAGTACCAGCATTTCCTCTCTACTTACTGCAACTGTTGAACAGGCTGGAGGCCTGAACTCCCTCCTAAAATTGCATATTTAGGAGCTTGGTCCCTTGGAAAGAGGTGTATCACAGGTGTATCACTCTTCCTTCGTGATCAGCGGCATGCAGAACTGCAAACAAATGTGTCCCTTGGTCTGACGGAAGAAAAAGTGCTGATGTTGTGTTACAGTCATCCTCCAGAAGCCTCACTTTCCTTTTTTTTTTTTTCTCCCTTTTCACCATAGGAGGTGGACTACTTTAAAATGAAAGATATCTTTCCAATTTCACTACCTCTGTTTCACCATTTTGCCTTTGATATCTGAGCAAGTCATGTCTTGTACACCCAAATCACAGAAATACATTGTGCCTAGAACTACCTGGAAAATACAGAGCAAGCACATTCAGATACAGCAGATACTGTGACATGGGAGTATCAACATGTTTTTATCCAGAAGCACCACAACACAGCAACAGAACTAGATCTCCATCTCTCTAGCTTCTTATTGAACAACCTCGCTACAAGGTCATCCAACCATTTGTACTGCTATTTGGTAGTTCTTATAAATACACTGTTAAGTCAAGTACAACCTTTCTCTTTCTATATATAAATTCCTTAGGTCTGGTTTTAGATTTTCTAGTAATCTGGGCCCAGTACAGATTTCCTACAGTGCAGTAAACGTATAAAACATCATTCCTTGTTGTGTTTTTTGTTGTTATTTTTTTTTTTTCTCAGCCATGTTAATCCATTCTGTATCTATGGTGTCTACAACACCTGTAGATATATTTCCACATTACCAAGTGGAGTTTATAATTCTCTGTATCACTTAAAACAGTCATACGTATCAGTTTACGTATCACACAGTATATAGCTAGAGGTACTTAAATGAAACACGGATAATTTGAATAACCAATTTACTTGGGTAATCTGAGATCTACCTCTCCTCCATTTGGATGTGTTCTTTTACTTTCATGACATTATTGTAATTGCTTAAACCACTTTAGTTGGGATAATCTTTTCCACCTTAATTACCTTTTCATTTACTATTAGGGATGTTAATATGGTCATTAAATGTCACAAATAGCTTTTAGTTTTTGCTTTCTGCCTGGTTCATATTCATGCAATTCAAACATGTCTAGCTATATATATATACACACACATATAATATATATATATTTACTTTGACACATCTTAAAATATGTTCAATACAATGTTTATTATGGCATTAAATTGATGAACTTGCTCTAATAATCAACATATAAATAATCAATTTAATACTATAATAAAGATATAAAACAGCCAACCCTCTGTTGAGTGTGATGAGCTGCAGTGACATTTGGTGGTCACACATGGCAACATTTGTACAAGCTTCATTTAGGGAAGGTGGCAGGTTAATTGGAACAAAATACAAATGCAGTACAACATCCATAATAAGCAGTCTCCATCAGTGCTATAAAGAAGGCAAAAGGAACTGAAAACCTGTTTCCATTTTTTTCAGACATCTTCTCTGAAACTAGTATCCAAAATAAGCAGAGATCTTGAATTAGTACCAAGATGTTTTTATACGTTTATATGGAAATACACTAAGATAGCTTGGCAGGCACCAAGTTGTTTTTCCTTCCTCTACAAACAAAATGTTTGTAGCTCCTGACTCCATCTGCAGTAGCTGAATGAAGTACAGGTTAATGGTGTAGCTTGGCTTCAAGTGTTCAGTTCCAATAAAATTTCAGCTAATGGAAGCTGGAACCAGTACTTGAGAGTTAACACAGAAATCACTTCCACGGTGTGGTTTTCAATTAACATAAGTTCATGTATTTCCCCACTCCACCCCAAAGTCTGGCACGGAACAAAACCCGAAACAGAAGTTGATGGATAACTGGGGGCTTCTATAGTAAGAACATCCATGTTTATCTGTAGAGATGAAAAGTTTCAGCTAGAAATCTAGAAAAAAAAAAACCTCTTAGATCTGTTTCTCAGAAGATAGCTTGCTAGACATGTTCTATAACACAATTTTCCATACCTGTATTTCTGAGATGTCCTCTCTTACCTTCCCATGGCATCGTACCCACACCATGACAGTTACAGAGGAACCAGGATGGGTTTGCTGAAACATGCCAATTGACAGCCAAATTTAGTTTTGCAGATGGATTAAATAAGATGTTGCTTTAAGTGGATAAGTGGCTGCTTATCTCTCAATTTATTTTTATGTCCTCAGGTTGACCCCATTATTTATTCATCAAAACTGTAATACTAAATTGAGTTACCAGAAGAGGTTGGATTTGCTTTTGTTTTCCATCCTTCACGGACTGAGGGGGCTACATATGGCAGATGCCCTGAATCCATCACTCAGGAGGGGCAGCACACCTGGGAGACATTCATCTTCTCCAGTATCGAGCAGCTGACAAAGATGAGTCCCTACCAGCAGGATTTGAGGACACTTTGGACCAGTTTAGTGAGAAAGACTTCATGCAGGGCATATACAACCCACTTGCAGGGTAATTACCTAACTCCTGTAGGATTTGCACTTTATAAACCTCCCTAAGTAAATTCACAATTTGCACTTTCTGAAGTCAGTAAAAATAAGTAAATATGAGCTATGGACTCATATCTTGTTCCACTAGAATATATATGGAGTATTTGCCACCCTTTGCACAAATTTGCTAGACATCATTACTGTATAGGACTACTATGCATTTATGTTAATTATTAAAGTGCAGCTCAGCAACACACTGGGCCCCATTCAAAGTGAGACACAGCAACACCTGATGTTTGTGTGCAAACCACCCCAGAAGGTTTACAAATTCAATTAAGAACAAACGCAATGAGCTGTGGCAGAGAAGATAAGTGCTATATAGGCAGGAAGGCATTACTTATAGTGACTAATCTGCAGGCATTGCTCAAGTGTCTGTGCCTACAGAAGCAGAGCACGGCATCCTATGCATAGCTAAGGCATCAGACATGAGTGCAGGCTCTCTCTCACGGGCTCGTAGCAGGCTTGCACACAGTGTGAACCCTGGGCTCTGCACATCCCAGGTCCACACCAGTGCCTTTCAAAGTCCTGGTGAAGGCACTGCACCAAAACCTGACCCATGGGTGATGCAAAGCAGTGAGCAAGGGTGAACTCGAGAATATAGCATAAGAAGTAGATGCTGCAAACAAGTCTGAGGTGAGCAAAAATTGCGCGTGGAGCTGGTGGGGAATGGCTGGAGACTCGTACTTTGCAGCACCTGGGCATCTGAGGAAAAGGCAGAGGCAGGGGACATCTCCCCACTGCGGGCAGCATCAGCCTACCCAGCCCTGCTCCCCCTTCAAAGCCCCCCTCCCCTACAGATAAAGCTTGTGGTAGTGTTGGCTGTGCTCAGGTGAGGATGCCACTGTCCCCAGTGCTTAATAAGTGTCATGATCAGGAGAAAAATAATGCTATTCATATGCTGACAATAAGTTCTTGCCTTTATATGTGGCAAGAGGTGCTTCTGCCTTTCACACAAAGACTTAGAGCACAGCAACAATAAGGTCTCTTTGGGAAGAGGGACAGTCCAGCTATAGCGGACTTTAACAGAATTTACAGACTGAATGTGATAGGAATCCAATTCTTAACAGAAATGTCATAATTCATAAACCTGAAAGGTTTCTAAAATGCACCATGTTTATCAGGCTTGTCCATGGGAACATTTCACAGTCGAAGCACCAATTTCCCATTGGAGCGTGGAAGCTGTTTTTCCAAATCTGCCCTGCTGTCCTTAGGATCATGTGTATAAGATATACTGCACGTTTCTTAGGCCTGATATTACCAGATTTCAAAAACTGCTTATATAACTTCCTGTTGCAGCACATCCTTATGAGCCAGCTATGAGCTTTTTAGAGGAGAAAGGAGGGCTTCAGCCAGCATTCAAGTGACCTGCTCACCTCAACACAAGGAGACCACTGCACAGACCTTCCCTACCATTCTCAGCACCAAGACCCAGAACGTATCTGAAGGATGGTTATACAGAGAGAAAAATTAAGAACTAAGAGACAGTAACAGATCTTTGGCATGGTCTCTAGCACTGTTACCAGTTTTGGGTACAACCAGTAACACATGGGATGGCAGTCAATGTTGCAATGCATCCATGTTAGATAGTAAGACAAGACCTAAACCATTGGCTGCTTCTGTCCATATCCCACCTTCCATCCTGGGCGCTTTTGATGGGTATAACAATACTAAGAGTTAATCACATAACAGTAATGACCAGGAAATATTTTTGAGTGATGCTGGGTCACAATTTTAGTCCTTCTGTTTAAACAGAGTTATCAAATACCCCAATCAAAGCTTTGTTTTGTCTTTAAAGTGTGTGCGGGGAGTCTTCTGTTCAGTGATGGCTCAGTTCAGCTGTAGCTCTTTTGCTACTCCGCAAGAAGGTTTTTGAGGTTTTGAACATTTTAGAAACTCCATATGAAGACACCTTACTGAGAATTTGCTATTAATACATTCACGACAGCTTGCGTTTAAGGATAGTGCTCCTCTCCACCAAGGCATTTTTTTGATACTTTGCCAAAGAATGGTGGTATGGATTTGTCATAGACCAGCTTGACAGCAAGATTTATTCTCTCTATATTCCTATTTTAAAACAAGTGTTATAGATGAGAAACACACACACACAAAACCCATTATTTTTCAGGAATGTTTTCGTTTTAACTACATATTTCTCTATAAAAATACTGTTTAAATCAGGCTTGAAGGTTTCCTGAGTGGCTTTTTTTATTATTTTTATTTTGCTTTGTTTTGTTGGGTTTGTTTGTTTCCTCCTGAAATGTTGTCCTGTTAGGAATAAAAAGAGGATTCAGTTTTTTCTTTGCAGGAAACTGGAAGCTTCCTCCTTCCAATCAGCCTTATTTTTTATACTGGGTAGAAGAAATCTACTTTACATTTTTCCTAGATAGTGCCCTTCGGGGTGTATTTGTAGAGTTTCACAACCCCACCCACTGTATTTTAAATTGATACAACTTGTTTTCTCACACACACACACACTGATCCAGTTAAAATGTAAAACCATTTTGATGTATATAAAGTTATGATGTATCTTAAAGGCTCAGAAAAAAACACAAAAATTTTGAAAACATAAAATAGCATTAATTCTGATTATGGGGAAGCAAACAAACAAAAAAACATAACTGATTAATGCTTTGATAAGCAGGAGCTCTCCCAGAGAGCTCTGCCTCTGGCTGGTTCACAATGCAGGACAGAGAACACCAACCCCATGTTTTCCACCAAAGTTGCCTTCCCAGCATGGTGAGTGAGGACTCCCACACTCGAGTGCCGCAAGGCTAACCCCCACTTAATTCCTTCACACTTTAGTCCCAAACACACCCCCAGCCCACTTCAGGCTCCTCCATCACCCACATGCCCCAGAACAGCCCCATGGAGACGTGAAAGGATATCTCGTAGCCAGCTCCAGCCTCGAATACAACCCAAAACACTTCCCTTGAAAGAGCCCTGTTCCCCAAGGAGGGAAAGCAGAGACAAGCTCTCTTTAAAACATGCAGTTCCTTTTCTCTCCTCTCTTTTCCAAAGGGACATTTGGGGTGCTGCTGCCCCAAGCTAGGGGCTCTCTACCTCTTTCTGCTCTAGCAGCATGGGAAGGAAAGCCAACCATTAGCTGAGGACTATCATATTGTCTATTGTCTTCTGGTCAGATGCTGTGTTGTGCAGCTACATAACACCAGATGCAGCTGGCGCTCAGCCGCACAATTTTGGTCTCTGTTATAATTAATGAATACTCATTAGCATACCAAAGGAATTAAACATTCTCATCCTATTCTCATTACATCATATTAAGACAGAATAGTCTCTTCCTAACACTGTTTGTAAGCCAGACTTCAATTTTCTCACTCAGGTTAAATAGCACCTCGCTCTGTTTTCCCACTGTGGTGAGGCCTCTTTGTGAAGTAATGTGCCACTCATTGTAATTAGCTGAATCTCAGGCTCTCCTTATTTGTTATTGCTAAGCTCTTAGTTTACACCCTGGGTTTTAATGGTTTTTGGTCAAGAAATTGTAACCACAGCTTTTCTGAATAGAGTGATCCTTGTTGGAAAAACAAAACAAAACGAAACAAAAATTAAAATGAAAAAAATAATAATAATAATAAAAAAAAGACCACAACCTTGCCTCCACCTCAGAAGGAAGTTCTTGAACCCCAAACCGAAGGATAAATCAAAACTACAAAATTTGATACACTCTGTCTCAGTACTCCTTTTAAGCCTGAAAATTCTGCTAAAATTGATTTTCCACAATGCTTTTGCTTTTGTCTTGCATAATTCTGATTACACTGCCAAATGATCTTGTTTCTTCAATCATAGTCCTCAGCTTCTCTGGTATAATGTGTATTTTTCATCAGATGCTCTATAAAACCTCCCAAAATATTTGATATTTTGCCAGAATTCATTTTCATTTTACTTCTACAAGCAATCCTTATAGAAGCAGATAAGCCCCTGTGTACAATTTTAATTCCAATTAAAAATAATATCAATCCATTGGCCTAAAAAATGTAGGGTTTAGTATAGCTAAAAAGGAAGAACAGATAACTTGACAATGTAAATAGCTTTAAATGTAACAATTTCTAATGTTTTTCAAAACAAAATATTTCACTGCAACTGCCTATTTCAAGTGTGGAATTATATTTAACAATTCATGTTTTACAACTATCTGAACTGTAGGTTACAAATTAAAATTAAATACAGGAGTAAAAATCCATAAGAAACCATATAATTCTTCATTATTTTTGTAACTAACTGGATATTCTGGATTTCCAGCTTTAGTTAAAAGTTTGAATCAAGCCTTTCATACATTTGTCTCTAAGGTTACTAGATTTTGTTGTTTTTCTTTTTGTTTGTTTGTTTGTATGCACAGCACTTTATTTCAGAATGAAAGCTCTGAATACAGCAACATATTTCAATAAAATGTCTCTTTACCACACTATTACTTACTTAGCTCCCTTCTAATGGTGGGAAAAACCCTCTTAACAATGGATCCTATGCATTATTTCATTTGTCAAATGTATGTACCAAAGGGTGATAGGTGCCACTGGACACAAAACAATGCAATTCTTAGTTTGTTTTATGCTTCATTCAGAATATGAGATGATCTGCCCATTTATTAAACCAACTCTTCTACAGTATTAACAGTTTTTCTTTTCCAATGCATATATTCCCTTTCCTTTATTCAGTTATGTTAGAGCATTTACAGGTGTTGCCGGAGCTGTAATTTCTGCCAGCTGGTCTATCAGCTGCAGTGCCTTTGAGTCAGCCACTGAGTGCCCTTACAAAGCTCCCCTTCCTCACCTTTGACTAGTTGGAGAATAGCAAGAAGACCATAACACTTGTTATTTCAAAAAATGTTTTTCTTATCCCTGATGTAACAATTTCATGTCTTTGCCTATCAAATTGCATTCCTGTTACAGTGTTCCTTTACTAGCAGAGAAGACCCTGAATCTAGTGCAAGAATCAAAGCAAGAGGCTTTAGCAGACAGCTCCTCTACAGAAAGCTGCAAAGGCTCTGCCCTGCGTGTAGGACTGGACTATCCACCTGTAAGAGGTACCTACCTCCTACCTAAGCCCTCTGGACATCAGCTGTCCTTAGGGAAATATTTCCTGAGTATTTTCTTAACAGTTATAATCCCTTTGCTGGTTTTATTGATCAGAAGCCTTTTTATTTATTTTTTCCTCCTTTTTATGTTTTGTATGGTCATGAAATCTTAAATTGGGCTGTTAGCATTTTATGGGATATTTTAATTAAGAAGACTTGTATGTATCATTTGTGTCCTCGTTAAACCAATCTTGTTGTTAATTCAGATTTATGTAAAGGTAGAACATTGCATTTCTAAACTAATTACACAGGCAAGAAGTCTAGTTCCAACTTTAATGGAAACTTTGGACCATATACACTCACATGGTTTAAATTTTCTTAATTCTGTCCAAATAGCTGAGTAACTTAATCTAACAGCACTGTAATTTTCAGGTGTTGGTTTCCTTCTAGAAAACAGGCATTTATTTTACTTACCACTGCAGAATTTTGGAAGTGGGTTTGTAGGAGGCATGTTTTGTTACCTCCTGGTGAGTGAATCACCAACACTTCTCATCAACCTACCTCCAAGAAGCCAGGATCCTTCTCAACTTTCATGTATGAAATGCGACAGATATAAGTTTAAATAAATCCTTTCTTTTCTTTTCAAAGATGCAGCCACCTTGGAAGTTGCGACTCTCCTTAGCCATATCCACGGGCTTCCAATCCTCAGAAGCACTCTTGAAATCGTTCAAAGGGAAAAGAGGAGTGATCTTAATGGTACTGAAGGATGTTTTGCAGAAGATGTACCAGTAATCAATACTGGTGAGGTTCGTCCTTCCCCAGAGGCAACTGACTTGACAGCAGGACTTGAAGTAAATATAAAATGCTAGGATCACCGCACCTTGCCTATGTATGTGTTTTTAGGCTGTGCAAAAGAAACCTGCATTCAGTCTCTTTGGGTCAGTCTTCCCTTTGCGTCAGTTTCTTCAGTAATATCTAACAGACCTGCAAGGAGGGATACTAGGTCATACCTTGCATCCTCTGCATTTTATTAAAGGAGTGAACACTCAATGCTCCCAATTTTCCATGGAGAATCTTTGGCTTCAGATCAAATACAAGCTCTTCTGTCTCAAAAGGCACCTTTTCTCAACTAAATGAATCTAACTGACTACACACTCAAAATAAGTGCCAAAGCTGAGAGAACAGAGGTAATCACCTTCATTTTCAGACATGGGTAGATCTACATATGACAAAAACATAGGAACAACAAGCAGTTGGTTACAGAAAATCATAGTAAATGTTGATCAAATTAAGTCATTAATATTTCTGTCTTTGCTGCAAAAGGATTAAAACACTGAATTTAAAATAATCAGCCTTTTTATATACTCAACAACCTGGAAAATATATTCCAATTGACATACACTTTCTCCTGATCCTGTAATATAACTGAAGTTTCAATATGACCTACAGCTTTCACAGATTTTGCAAGTCCTTACAGCAGAAAAAGGATAGAGGAAATCAAGAAGGTAAAGATAAGCTCTAATAAGCAGTAAATGGATATGTTGATTCCCTAGGTTTCCATAGATTAGTAGGTCTAGTGTAGTAAGTGTCACATTGTAAGGACAGCTGAATCAGACAGTAGTTTTTCAGACATAAAATATCATCACAGTGCTTAACAATAGGTAAGCTACAGAAAAATCTATGATTTTCATGCCATTTCTGTGCAATGTGTACTAATTCCTGCTCAATACTATAGGTCACTTAGACTAATTAATGAGTGACTGCCATTTGCTGTGTATGTAGAGTCTGACAGTTAACCATATTTAGTTGTGCTGGAAGTGGAAGAAACATTTGAACTGGTTAGCAAGAGTAAAGATAGCTCTGGACCTCACCTTGTACCAAATCCTTTAGTCTAGCTAGAATCAGAGGCTGATTCTGCAAATACTTTTTGCAATTTAACTCATACTTAAAAATTTCATAACAACCAATCAATCTAGGTCTGATGCTTGCCTTTTTATACACATTTATGTAAAAATAACTGTATTTGTAGGACAGCATGAGAAATATTAAATATATTAAAAGCAGACCACATTTCCACATAGATAACCCACATTTCAGATAACACATACTTTTTAAACATACCAGTCCTGGCAAAAACATTTCTACAGAAGTCATGTCCTCATGCCACCTTCATATTCAGGTAAATTGATCAAAATGGAAGGTGAGATGCTGGTGTAGAAAGAGTAAGGAATGGAAGCCTGAAACAGAGTGGTGTGGGGAAAAAGGAGATAGGGTGTGGGTTCAGAGATAAGGGATATACTGCCAAAGGCATGGATCCAAGATAAAATATTTCCTGAGCACATGCATAACCCTATTGCTGAGACACAAGCCTTGCTTGTTTGCTTTTGCAGATAACTAAAGGAGATATATGTGAAATGTGGTAAATCTGAACACACTGGCTGTCTCACAGAGAAACAGCCAGTGTGTGTTGATAAGAATTAACCTCCTCACGTAGCCTGGCTGTACACTCAACACGTGCATACCCAATGTGGCTTGTGCACACTTGCCTGAAACTTTTTTTTTAACGGTCTTATCATAGTACTCAAAATATGTGCTATAAATACCACAGAGTAAGGTCATATTTTGTGGTGACCCTGGGGCAAGATTTCCTTGCACATTAAAATTGTATTAAACTAAATGAAAAATAGTTAAAAATGCTAATAAAACAAGATAAATACTAAACATTAAAAGAAAGAGACTTTTCAGGGGTCCATAAAGCCATATCTTTCAGTCAAATTATTTGCATCATAATAAATGCTAACAGTTAAAGAAAATATTCTGGAAGAAAATAACAAATAAAAAGCTTCAGGTGATTTTTCATTATGTTAAAAACAATTTCCATTCTTCATAAAATATGTAGAACTTTGCATCTTAAATACTGTAAATTACCTTCCAAAAAATACTTGTTTTTAATCTTGAAAGAAATGAACTCTTAATTGGGTAGGAAAGTACTTGGAGTATATCCAGAAAGAAGAAATTACAGCTATTCTCATGTAAGCTGCACAGCATCTGTCAGGAGTTTTCACATACCTTCAAGAAGATACCTCAAATTAAGTCAACATTGCACTTGATTTCAGTGATCAGAGTTAATATTCTGCAAACCCAAGCTGGCTGCCTTGTTTATTTCATAGTTTCAATTTCTATTGCTGTAATTCACCTTGGCAAATAAACACATGTATGAGGGGCTCACCCTCTGAATAAATAATAAAATTTCACTTGTCAGGATCTTCCTTTGCCTTGAATGAAAAACATATCACCTCTTTGAGATGCTGTTGAATCTAAATCCTGTTGCGACAGACTTAATAAGCAGCCCTAGAATAAAAACTAATGGAGAGTTTCAACTACGTGGCCACCTTGAGGAACTTTAGAATTAAATTGGAGACCAGATGGAAGAACAGGAACATGCACTATACAAAATAATTCTTCATTTGAAGAGTAAAGTATTACTCAATGGCATTATACATTGTTAATAAATTTTCTTTATCTGAAACTATAATTTAATATTTATGTATCTAATTTACATGTGAGAAAGTAGCATATTCTAAAATTAGAGTGTAACCAGCAAACTATTAACTACTATAAACAATACCAAAACACAACTCAAACAGATTTTAAGGAAACAATAGATACATTTTGGACTGGGGAAAGATTTCAATTGCAGATATTGTTTTAAATACAGCTGTTAAATATGTCTGAAAAAAATTCTTCAAGCTCAGAAAGACTTTCTGCTTAGGGAGTCCTGGGTATATACATGAAGACCAAGAGTACACTACCAAAAAGTCCCTTATTGGTTACTAGTAGGTACGGTAATAATAGTAAATGCTGAAATTGGGGGGGAAAAATCATTTTCAATATCAATGTTATATGATGCACTAGACAACATATCCCCTTTGAGCAGAAACTAGAGAAAATATCGTGCCCTTTATTATCTCTGTGGTTTCTTATGTGTAATAGACAGCGGAAGAATTGCACTTATTGTAACATTACAGTAAAGTGTTAGATTGCAGCTCACCTTTTAAAATATTAGTGGCCATAATACTTATGATAGGTTGTGCATTATGCAAAGATGAATAAAGATGTGCATTTAAATTAAAAAACGAGCAACCACTTACAGAACCAACAGTGAGGCTTAACATAACAAACATGCACTAACCCTACACTTATGCAAAACTAAGTTCTTCCAGGAAACTGTAACCAACTGTTGACCTTCCACAAAGGCAAAGGTTTTGTCCCTTGGTAATATGTCTGGACTTTGTAGTCGAATTCCAGTTTATTAGCTCATTGTCTGTAAATGTGCTGTTCCACTGTGATATCCTTTAGCTGCCCTTGAGCTTCTGCAGAATCTGCAATCTCACAGTCACTTTTATTTAAGGTTTTATTGAGCCGCAAAGTAAGTCCCCTTCAGTACTACACAAATAGGCTTCCTTATTCATCCTCTTCAGGTTCCTGTGGTAAAATTGGTGTCTCCTCCTTTAAACAAGCACTAAAAAACCCAAGGATTGTGCTGTAAAGGTGATATTTGCTTTTCTCAGAAGCAATGTTATGACCTTCATCTGGGTAGATCTAGCAGAGGAAAAAGGAAAAGAGTAAATAGTTTTTCAAAGGCTTTTCAAATATTTAGGGCTCTAATTTTCCTTCTCTGATCTTCAAAATGTTTTAGATGACAACAGGACGATAACATTAGTTTTATAGTATCAAGGAAAGGTAATAAAACTCAAAGCAAAATCTGTTCTCTCTTGAAATTTGGAACTTAGATAAAACAACCACTGCAGTGGGCTCTGCAGAAGTGAAAAATTGTATATGCTCAGTCACTGTGCTTACAACAGTTTACTTAGCTGGCACTTACAGTGGTGTCTAGGCACTCGAACCCCATCAACTTCAATGAGGATTAATTACCTCATGCTTTTCTCTTAATATCCCAGATTCTAAGTGTTCAGTAAAAAAAACTTTTTATTCATATTTTTAACTGTCTTCCCATTTTACCTAAAGCCTACCATATCTCCCTTCTAGGTGGATATAGGCAGTTTTATCTCAAGTCAGATGCCACTGGAAATTTCTCCCAAGGGAGGCTGAACAGGATTTTGCAGGCTGAATGAAGAAATACAGGCCATGGAGGTTAGGACAAGACCTCTGGTGGTCTGAGGCAAAAAGATTCACCACATGTTCACCTTTAACTCTGGTAATCACCAGGTGATACAACCACGGCCCTGCCTGAGCAGGGGGCTGGACCAGGTGACCTCCAGAGTGGCTTCCAACCTCAGCCATCCTGGGACACTATGATTCTGTCCTGTGCAAGTCTGCATGCCTGCAGCATGCCCTGTCCTGCTGGCCCCAGCCTGTCCGTCCCAGCACCCTCACCCTCCGGCCATGGAGAGGGGAGCAGAGCTCCAGTAATTTAGCTGCCATTTAATAGACTCAAGTGTTGAGAGGGAGAGGAAATTACTTTCATGTGACCTGAGAGGTTTTTTGGTAAAAAGGGAGTAAAGTAGTGGCATCTGCATATTACAAAGGGTGCATAGGGACTGTAAAGGTGTTGTAGGATAAACAGATGGAGAAAAGGGAGGAGAAAGAGCCCAGAAGAACACAAAGAATATATGGTCCTTCATGTCCATTCTAGCAGTAAGGAAACAGTGTTCTAGCTTCAAATTGTGGTAATACCAGTGTGCTGTGGTAGGGAGTGTCCTTCTCAAGGGAAGAAACAGCAATATGGGGTTAACTGTTGAGCCATGTTTATAGGGCATGCCATAGCTGCACATACCTGCATAGTGTAATTAACTCCAGCTTTTATTAGATGTTTAATTAGTTCTGCTGAATGCTGGAAGTGGACTTTAGCTGCAATACAATGACATTTGGACATTATTAGAACAAAGCAGAGCTAATATGAAATGTTTACCTGTTAAACAGCTTTGACTGAAAACATTTCCAGTGGCTGTAATGACCAGATTTAAGCTGACTACCTCTGTGGTCACACACACAGAGCCCAACCAGCAGAAGGGACGCAGCACGTAACAGAAGAGGTTCTAGAGAGGGAGCTGAAAGCCCAGGGGAAGCTGTGCCTTCCAGGCACTCCGCAAGGACTCCTCTGTCTACCCTTGATTTACACACACTGTGATAGATTAGAGGTGTGTAAAACCATTCTGTTTGAACATCATGATGGTTTATAATTGCGTTAAGGGAAAGCACATCGGATTTTCTACTGCTTGCACAGGGTTATTACAGCCCATACTTCTTCAGGTAATGGACTTTCTGCAGCATATCAGTAACTTAATCTTTGTGTGGTAAAAACAGGCAACTTTATTACCATGTCCTACCCCTGCAGAGCTAAGGCTGCAAGTGGGCTAGGCAGTGTCACTGGATGTGATATTAAGCAAGGGCAGCAGGCAATCAGAGTCATAGTCTCAAACACACTGCATTGCCTAGACAGCTATCAGAATCCCAATTCCCTCTAGCGCTGAGTTCAGAGGGGTAGAAATTGCTGCTGCTGTTTACAATCAGCAAAGCCCAAGACCCTCACGCCTGCTTGGTCACCCAGTACATTGCCTCTGTCCTCCTCCCCAGCTCCAGGAAGAAACACCGGATGGGGCTTGCACCGCACAGCCCTCATCAGTATGAGGCTTATTCTCTAGTCCTACATCAGTTAGGAAAATTCAGAAAAATATACTGCAGGTAAATTTAAATCCGTAATTACAAAGTCTCTCTTGATTGACATATCTTGTAATTACATTAAAAGTGCTAGAACTTACCCTGTTTTCCTTTTTTTTCTGTCTTAAGCTACCATTAAAACTAATGGTGCTATTAAAAGGTTCCCTATGGCTTCAGCTTCAGATGCTTTGGCACTACCTTGTAATTAATTAGCTGAAAAGTTTAACTTCCCATTTGGTACTGTACTTCTCCAAATGTACTGATAATTCTTTCCTCAGTTGCAGAATCTCTATGAATTTAAAATACCATTAAAAATGTACGGTTTTCTATTAATAATTCATATAATACTTTTCAGTAGCTAGATGGTCGTCCACATGATTTAAACAAATTAGAACATATAGCACCTAAAAGGTACAAATATTCAGCAAAGAAAAGCATCATCAGATTAGAGTTAGAAACGACAATTAAAACAGAATACTAAAACTCCTATCAGAGGCATAATACAACTAAAATGGCCTTGCTAGGTGTGTGCCTGATCTCTCTTTGGATGTCTGTTAAAACCTCTGACCCCAAATGTAATTGCATCTGTAATACTTACTATCAGCTGTCCCATGAACTATTAGTAAATTTGCTTCTTTTAAACCATGAAGATTGTGTAATACACTGGATGCCTAGTAAACAAACACACACAAAGGTGTAGGTGTGAGTGAACCGCATTTTGGAAGTAAAACTAACATTTTAATTCACTTGTTTATGCTGACTCACCTGATAGGTATTTTCTTCTTTTGATGGAATACCTAGGTATCTTTCTGAAAATGCTGATGCTGTATAAGTAAAAACAAAACAAAACAAAAACAAACAAACAAACAAACAAAAACATGATTTCAACAAAATTTGGTCTATTTTAAAACTCCTCAGTTCTGACTTACAGTCAGGACAAGTTAATTAAGGCATTAACTAGAAAACAAGGCATTCATTTAAAAAACAGAATACATTTAAAAAAAGGGGCTAACAGAGCATTACAGTAATCTGGTCTGATCTCCCATGCATGACAGTCTGCAACCCAGCATATGCCCAATACTTCACACATAGAACCAAATGTCCTGTGATAGAATAACAATGTGATTGATATACTGAGGAATTTTACCGCTAACTTTAAAAGTTCCATTCTTATTAAAAATTTTGATTAAGGCTGATATATTGGGTTCTAAGGAAATGGAGTGCCTGACTGAATTTTGGTGGAAATGGGAAATAGAATTATTTTGACAAAAATCTGTATTGTTACCAATAATATATCTGTTGCATGTTTTGGTAAACTGTCCCAGTGTTAGCTGCCCTTCATTTAAAGTAGAGAATGAGGTCGTGAATTTAGACCGAGCTGATATTGCTACATTTTCTGCAATTAGTAAAGATGAATAAAAGAGATTCTGAAGAGACTAGCAGACAGGAGAGGGACATGGAATACTCACCATATAACTTCATGTCTGTAATTGGTGCCACCACAGCTCCACATTTGAAGAGCCGTTCACTGGATTTTAGGATCATCGATGTAATGTAGCCACCATATCCCTAACGAAGGAAATGATATTGTGATTTCTGTTTGTTTCTTTCTTTTTAGCAATAATAAAGTTAAAGGGCATTGCTCTAATTTGATGGTATCGTTCTGCAGTATGCATTTATATCTGCAAGAATTGCTTTTAATGGAAATGCAAACATACAGTTAAGAGTGAATAGAGATCTTATTTGGCCTGGTCATGACCTTTAAACTAAGCAATTTAATAACACTGAGTATATTTCAGTTTAATTTCCACAGCTCCATCATGGCAGACTAGCCTACAGTTAGCAAAATATATGAAAATCATAGAGAAAACAACAACCAACCTACCAAAAAAAAAAAGTATTCACTTTTAATATATTTAATGTAGACATTTGCAAATTACTGGGAAACGCTGAGCATTTTGCTGACAGGACAGAGTATGGGAACGGGAAAAAATGTCGAACTGACTTCAGCATGTTCTACTCCTGGCACTTGGACCTTCACAGATTAAATCCTATTGCTATTAATGAAGTTTCTTCTGCAGCATTGTCAAACATCCCACAGAGGGGTAAAAGTCCTGAAGTGCTTTCCAGGAATAAAATCCATATGTAGCCACATTGCTCAATATTATGTTAATCTCTGTGATGTGATTACTGGCCACAAGAGCACCCGGTCAGCTGCTTAGTTACAAAGCAGGGAGCGTGGACAGAATGAAGAAGCTGGGAGACATGGGGCAGAGCAGGGGGAACTCTCTCCTCACCTTACCACATTTTTCTGTCCTTATGCACAGCTCTTCATCATCTCCCTTGCAACGCCTACAACATACCTCCTTGGGAAGAGTTGTGAGACAAAAGAGAAGTCATGAAAGCTTCTCTTCATATGAAAGCTTTAATTTTAGTCCACAGATTTCTTTGAAATGACATTGGCAATCCACATCTGTTCCCCACAGTCATTCTGGACCCACAGTAAATGAAATTTTAAGTTGTGGAGTCTGGGATCAATGATTTTCTCATATATTATGGCCTGTTCAAATACCTCCATTTGCCACCTTTGTTTTCCCTTCATCACTGCTGGAAGAATGATTTTTACAGTTCTTTTCATTGTTGTTTTTCAGAAAGAAGAAATCATCCCACGACAGGGAAAAGAAAAGTGTAAAACATCAGACAACCCCAAAAGAGAATATAGTGTGTCAAATGCTCACACAGGTTTCTTGTGGATATTTTTTGAACCCAGCCTGCTCCTGTCTTCACATCTAAATATTTAATCAATAGCTGAGTTCTCTGGAAGAACTGGAATATCTGGAAATCTTTTTACCTTTGTTAAGAAAAATAGGCCAACGGGAGTGTTCTTTGCAATCAACGTGTAGTAAACGTGAATGGACGCACTAAAGGAAATGTAGTATAAGAACTTGATTTTCATGGGAGTATGAGGAACTGAGTTATCCCTATTCCCACAGAAATTCCAGCCAAGGAGACCAAGAGTAGCCCAGCATTGTCCATATACAGGAGTAGACTTAAGTCAAGAAAGAATTTTTGAGCAGGCAGCAACAACTTTCATAATTCACAGAGTTTAAGAGAACAGCAACTTTCCTCTACCTCTGGGTTCGCTATTTTTGCTGTTGTTTAATATTCTGTGTCCTTTCCAGTAGCTCCACAGCACAGTTTTAATCCTAGGATAACTATTGCCATGTTATTTATTATTTATGCCATGTATTCATTAAGAGCTTGGTTTAGTTCTCCTAGGAATTTCTTTCCTCTGTGCTTGTGCCCTCGCTTCCAGCCAGGCTTTCCAGGACAAAAGCTTTACACTGTGAAACCAAATTTTCAGAATCACTTCACAATGATGACACAGAAAGCAGTTCCTATGTCCTCATGCAAGGACATATGGTGCCCTGCGCATGGGCTGGATTTCTGTGCTTACAGCTTAATTGACTATTTTCAAAAAGCTGTTTGGCTGTGAAATTTCAACTTATTTTCAAGCTCTTTTCCTACTTCCACGCATGGCAAAGAGGCAAACTACATGGAAACACAATTTGCTGTGTAACAGTTCTGAAAGGCCCTTGGATCATACATCACTTGGGCTTGTACCCCTCTCACAGGGATAAGTGAGATGATATTGGCACATTGCCTGGCAGTCAGAAGTAGGTATTTTTCACACTGTGCCCTCTGGACAGCCTTGTTACTCTCATGACTGGCTAACACTACTGATTGTGACAAGAATTTTACTTCTGTGTAGTTCTAAAACTTCTCAAAGAGTTCCATGACTTTGTGCATGAGCCCAGCTTTGCAAGATTAGCATTAAGCAATTCCAAAGTCATCTTACTTTTAAGCAAAGTATATATTCTTTTTCCATCAGTAAACCCAATTTAATGCATAGAAACAAACACTTTCACTATCACATTGTTGTACACAGTCAAAAGGAAATGAGTTTTAAAGAAGATCTGTAATTGACTCTAAAATAAGCAGAGTAGAGGTAAAATACAATTAACCCTAGGAAGCTGTTAAACAGATTTTTTTTTCCTGATTCTAAGACTGACTTTTCAATTTTATGAATTTTGTTTGTCAGAAAACACACACACAAAACAAAACTAAAAATTGCTGAGAGGTAAAAAAAAATGGTATAGACATTGGTAGATATCTACAACTGCATTTACGTCTGCTTTATGGTAATTTTGGCTTGTCATGTCACTGTTAGGAAAGTGTTGAATTTCCTATAGAAAACGTGGAAATTTTTGAAGTTAGTAATATGTGAGTATTTTGGGGGTGTTCAGTGATTTCAATTCAGAAAAAACATTTTTAATCATTTGTGGGAAGAGCCTATGGAGAAACATATATAATTATATGCATGTGTATTTTCATATACATTGGTAACAGGCACTAAAACCTGAGTAGCAATGTGTGCCGTGATCATTTGGTGGATGAAATCACCCCTACTTAGCTGAAAAATCTCTGGCAGCTGCCCTGCAAACCTAATACTGTTCTGTTGCTACTGATACTCTTGCAATGACAGTTTCGGTAGCTCAGGGAGTATGGCAGGAGCTTACATCTTCGAGGAAGGTCACTCTCTTCCGAGATGTTAATAGTAGCCAGTACTTCATTTTCACTACACTACACTAACTAACTAGTCTTCCAAATTGCTACCACACTGGTGTTAAATATCAGTATCACAGTGGAAAGCATGCTGTTCCTATAACTGGTGAGTGTGGTGTTGTCTAGGTACTTGGCCATGGTTTGTTGTTGCTTTGAGGTCAAATGCACAAAATATTTTCATTTTCAGGATAACAGAATATTAATAATAATAATTAAAATTAAACAGATGCACATGCTAGTTTATAGTTTATAGAAGAAGCAGCAATTATTTGGTGTTTAACTGCTGTTTTTTAACAGACTAGTAAAATGCTATTTAGTTTGTTATGAAAGGTTAAGCCTTTGCCTTGCTCCCTCTCATGCTAGAGGCAACAACATGTTACACAGTGAAGCAGCTGACAAAATAGCAAAGACACAAAAGAAAATTCTTGTAACTTAGTTGTAACTTAGGCAGTCAGTAAAATATTCAGATATAAAAGTTGTATTAGAAGGACATTGTCAATTTAACTGTAGCCCAAATGTAAAAGTGCAAGAAACAAGCTTTTACAACACCAAAGCCCATATTAAAAATTTCTAATGAAAGCAGATGTTTTTCAACAAATATTTTGTCCTTCATTTTCTGAAAAGCAAACGCCACAGTACCGTAAAATGGATTAGATTAATCTCAAATACCCATTCTGAGAAATAAATATACAGAAACTACAGTAAATTATGGTAGCGTTTCCCTCACTTTTAATAACTGAAATTGTCTTAGGAAAAGAGATAAATATATTTGTTTATGAACTAGGATTCTCATAAAGAATAATGTTGATATATCCTACTATCCTACTATTTTTGCACATTACCTTCCCGAATATACTCAGTCTTTTAGGATCAATGAAGGGCTGTTTCAATAATGATCTGCAAGAAAAAAAGAAAAACAAAAAGGAAATAAAAAGTTCTTTATGCACTAGATTCACCAAAGTAAAAAAGAAAATTATTTGTACTTTGAGAAACTGTTATACGTGTGGATAAGGTAGAAGAACAAATTACAGCAATAAAAGTGATATTGCACCAGGAAATGTGATTTTTTTTTTTTTGTAATTCATCCTCTATATGGCAAACACATGGCATTGAACTCATTTTACCTAACTTTAGATACCTGAATTTGAGCATCTTGACTAAATTGCACATTTACATCTGCTCCTCTGTCAGAGAGACGAGCGCTCTCAAACAGCCTTTCTTCCCACTCATGTCAGGCACTTCCCTCAGCCTGGGGAGAGCCACCCTTCAGAAATGCCAGAGTTTTCCATTAACTAGAGCTTAAATGACTGGCTTTGACTAGTTGCTTAGTTTTCAGACAGTTAAAGGAAGGTAAAACGACTGCAACTTCCTGAGTCTAGGTAATTATCCAAATAATTAATTCTCTCATCAGGGCATTTAATTAGCAATGGTGAATTTTATATGGAAAAGACAAAATAACCTGAGGCTAAAACCCAACTGCTTTTGAAGAGACAAACCCAGCTTCAGTACCTCCTCTCGCCTCCTCTCTCCCTTTTCCCCATGCAACGCACCCAAAAAGAGGCCAGATATCATTGAGCTTAAACCACTTATTATTTAAGCAGAGAGCTCAGATCTCACAGCACAGCTTGTGGCCTGCTTCTGACAGCCCTTTTGCAAGGGTCACTTGGATGCTTGCAAGATGAATTGCTCTGCTCAACGCAGCCCATTCCTGACCAACGTAAACGCCAGGAGCCCCAGTGCCCAGGTCTGTCATGTCAGATACAGATACACAGATACCTACTCATGCATAGGTTGAAGCATTAAACCCTTTCAAAGAAGAAGAAAACAAATGAACAAACAAAAAACATAGCTAACTGAAAGTCTGCCCTTGTCTTTCCTTGAAGGTCCCTAGAAAGAGTCCATCCAAACCTTGATATTAGCCTATCGGACATTGGCACCCTGAGTAAAGAGGGTTGTCAAAGCTGTGCGTGATTAATCTACAGAGAGACTACCCTCTTATGCAGCTGGTGGATTTGTATCAGTTAAAGAACGACAATACAAATGAGAAATAAGTAGGCATTTGCCCAGATTTTGTTCTCATTTACAACATTATAACTCCATTTGCATTGTAAAATCACTTGAAAACTCCATGGTGAAAATGAGAGCAGCATCCTATCACATAGGCCTAAAAAATTATAACACAAAAGCAGTTAAACATTACCATTTGTGCTGTAAGAAATTTTCCTAAGCAATATAGACAAATACAAAGTAGCATAGATGGCATATTTATATGACACACTGAAGGACAGCTTTACCAAAGAGAAGCACCAGCATACAAAGCAAGCATCTCTTTGATCTTTAATTTGCTGTTTGTAATGAAAAGGTTACTATTTCAACATTTGCAACAGCATTAAAAAATAAATATTAATGTTATTTACTATGCAGAGAAACCATTCTAGGCAGTTTCAGTCAAAAATGTTTTTTCATCAAGGTGGAAGAGGAGTAAAAGAAGAAAAGTTTGCACATACGTACTCTACGGCTGCTATTTGGTCCTTCACTTCCACTGATCCTAAGCATCGGTGGACTTCTTGTAGGATCTTGAGGCCTTGAAATCCACTCCCTCTGCCATCAAATCGAGCTACGATGACATTATCAGAGTTGACAAGCACTGAGTCCCAGTCAATGTGAAACTTATCTGTAACCAACTGGCTGCCTGGAGCTTCATCACTGCAAATACCAACACACCAGACACAAACGAAGACTATTGACAATGTGATGCACTTTGCTGTTCTCTGATATTTTAATTAACCTAGATGGCAGAATTCAGTTGTTTATGCAATCCTGTTGAATTACTCTCCCTTCCATCGATACTATCCCATTAGCTAGTGCTGCTGTACCTGCAGTAGCAGTAAGCAAAATAACTTTAAAACCATTATGCTGTGGTGTTGCCAGTAGCTGAATATATTTTATAGAAACAAACAGAAAATCAAAGCATGCAGTGCTGCTTATAGGTTAAAGTGAACAAAAAAAAAATAATACAATCACTAATGGCTATTTCAGTTCTGAGAAGGCTCATGTACGATTTGTTAAGTTGCACTAAATAGACAAAAAGGAATATTCATTCAGTACCTTGAGTATGATTTTGTAGGATATATAATACATTATATATAGAAGGTTGCCATCTTCAAAAAGAAATAATTGCATTATTGTATCCTCAAATGGATTTTCTGAAATACGGTACAAAGAAGACTAAAGTACACTTTGGAGAAAATTACATTTTCTCCATCCAAATTCACAGCAAGAAATGGATGCAGGCAGGAATGATAAGTTTATTTTATGACTTTAAAAAAAAAAAAAAGTATTTTAGAGAAGAAAAGGTGGAAAAGAATGGGAGAATGCAGTGTCTAGAGGAACAATAAGCATTTTATATTGAAGGCAAATATACTATTTTCCTTCCAAAGAAAACAAAATGCCAGTTTTAAAAAGGAAGCTTGGCATTATTTCTTCTCCAAAATAAACGCAGAATAAGAGAGCAGGCTACCATGAAGTTCTACAAAATGCAAAATACTTCTATGCAGGCTGCATCTGCCAGCTGAATACAAATTAAAATGTAAAAGTGTCTGTGCTGGCTGTATGGAAATTAGATTGGACAGTGTCTGTGGGAATATCCTGTCTAAGGTGAAAGAAAGATGAAGACAGAAATGATTATTTCGCCAGAGAACCCTTAGCTTCAGAGACTTATAAAAACCTGGGGGAAGGAAAGAGAGATAAAAATCTTGTACAATAACTGCTGTCTTATATGTACAATAAGATAATGTTCATTATCTTTTTTTTTTTTTTTTTGGGCTGTTGATAGCATATGTCACCTTCAAGGTAATCTCCCTATTAATTTGCAAGCACATGACGAATACATATGTTTTCAAATTCAGCAAGACCTACCATATATACATAGCTGCTGTATCATCTGCATTACTTAGTTGTAGAGTTAGTCAAAATATTTTATGCTTGATTCATCATTATCCTATGTAACAATTTTATGGCTTTATAAAAAGAAAGGAAGAGTGGTTTTTGTTTGCTTAACCATTCAGTTGTGATTACACACAACTACAATAACTGCAAACAATGCAGAGCAATGAATTTGGAAATACTGATTGTCGAGTGAGCTCTGCAGAAGACACAAGTTTCAGAAGTATATAATCATTATCATTTGTAAAAAGAGCAGGAGCAGAAAGTTTCTTTTAAAATGTATGGTAATTGTACAGATCAAGGTTTTCAGAAGCACTCTACATTGACATAGATGGCTTCACAGAGCTTCCACCACTATTTCCAATAGCAGAATAGCAGCAGCCTCAAGCCTCCAATCATTTTTATTTTTTAAAGTAAAGCTCTTTTAACTTTTCAAAAGAAGAAAATCTGTCAGAAATATCCTTGTCTGTCTGGTTATCTTTAAAACAGTTTAATGCACCCCACACAAGTGAAATTATCATGAATCAGCCCACATCCCTCCCACCTAAATTAAGAACAAAACAAATAGGGTTCTCATTTATGTGTTAGATATCTAGGCACTTGGGAAAAGGGGAAGAACCATGACATTTGCAGGCTTTCTTCTGTACCAGAAGATGCTTTAAACCAAAATAGGGTTCTAAGTGAAAAATGCCACCCTCATATAATTTCTTCTATTGAAAAAAAGAACATTAGACAGAACTTCAGTGAGATTTTCTGTGGGTGAGAACTGACAGCAATGTTTATCCAAGCTCCTTCTCTGGAGGGCATAGCTGGGCTACTTTTAGGCTCAGACTTTAAACACATCTACCACTCTCCTTCATGATGGGTTGTTTGACATATTGCTTTTGGAAGCAATTTTCCAGTGGCTAATTTATTTCAAGAATGTCCACGTAAGTAGTCTGTGACAGGCATTTAAAGCCATTTCCATTGAGGTACATGTCAAAATTCCCATTAGCATCAAAAGGTCTCTTTACTCTTCAGCTGCTACTCTAAAATAATACTGATTATCTGAGGTGTGACTCTGTTCTCCACAGAGAGACAGCATATATTCTATGCACCTTTTAGGCCACACTTTTACCCTTAAAAGAGGCTTCTGCAAGGTATTAATCCTTTATGCAAGTTTGGACATCACCCTGAGGGCTTTGTAACAAAGCAGGTTTGTTACTGCAGTGCAATAATAGATGTACAGCCTGATTTGTGAAGTTTGTCTTGGGATTCCAGCTTTCTCAAAGGTCAGTTTTTGTTTTGCACTCATGATTACTTACAGCCCAATTACAATTCACTTTTGTTCAGTGGTACCCTGTTCATAGGTTTATGTCATGACCCCTCTGGTAAGCCTGAGTGAAATTCCATTCTGTTTATGCTTGTGTGTGATAGAAACACAGAAGTCTTCTTCCCACCTGACTATGGATGGACACAAGGGAAGCAAAGTACTACAGCAAAATCAAAGCCAACACCAAAATGCATATGCAAAGTTACATCTTCTTTGCCATCCCTCAGGGGTTCCTTAAGGAGCAGTATCCCTGTCATCTTCAGAGTCAAGCAACAAGAGCAGAATGATTCAAATGAAGAAGATGCCTAACACTTTCTGGTTCTTTTCCTTTTCCTTCTTGTATGTGATAGCACTTGCACTATTTTTTTTTTCCTCCTGACTTTCAAAGTTAGAAGCTTGAGAGCTGCCTAGTTTGTGTCTTCAACAGTGACTACACCTGGATTATGAGTCCTCTGAGGCAGCACGACTGCTGACAACTTGGGCAAACTGCAGAAGTTCACCATTGAGGCACCATTTAAACAGACAGGAGCCATCAATAATATACCAATATCATTGACCTTAGTGGGTAGTTTGTATGCTTCTTGCAAGGCAGTCATATACACTGCAGACTGTCTGGGAAAAGGGGCAGCTCATCATAAATTCATATACTGCTGCAAAGAGAAGAATCTGTTATTTTGGATTCTATAACCAAAAGCTTTAACTGAAGTCTCTGTTCATGACTAGAGTTACAGCCTTCAGGGGATAATATAATGTTACCAGAGAGGCTGTTGCTGCTGTACTCTGAGTTCTACTTCTCTGCCAATCTCCTACCATGACTGCAGCAAAATTTATTTCAGGTTTTGCACCATTTTAAAACTAAGTGGGAAGATTGTAAATTGGAACTTTAGAAGTTATACAGTTGACCAAACAGAGGGGAAAACAATTTCAAAATATATGTGGAAAATAACTGCTATTACCACTGCTTAATTTCCTGTACATCTCTTTCTATTTCTGCCAAGCAGTGGATTTGATGCAGTATATGGAAAAGGCATCTTGATAGCAAACATGAGAAAGACTACACCTCAGATGATAAAATCTACCCACTATAGACAAAGAAGTATCACTGACAAAAGTCTTTCTTATGGTGAAACTGAGAGGGAGAAGAATGCCATTTTGCAAAAACTAGTACAATGGAAAAATCCACTTCATTTTCAGATTTCATGGGCATCTCTTGTTCAGCTTTCAAGCACACCCACCATTACTGGTCAAAAATCAGTGAACCTGAATAGCCTTACACACTGAGAACAGAAAATCCCAAACATTTTCTCCCTATTCATATACGCTTTTAAGATATACCAGACTACAACTAGAAATTGTTAGCATATTTATAACTCCTCCCTGCAGATATGGCCAAACAAATTAAAATACATCACCAGGAGTTACTCCATTACTAGGGCAAAATCATGTGATATGCAGGCCTGAAGTAGACAACATAATACAAGAAAAAAAAATTGTTATTCTTAAAATATCTTTCTCAGACCCTCAAGGCTGAAGATTTTGAAAATACAATTTTGAGAAAAGATGTGATACTGTCTTGTGTTACCAGAAAAGGAGGTGAAGTTTTGAATCTCCTGTTGTCTTTCTCTAAGAAAGATTGAATAAGCATTTTATTCACATTGTAGGATGTGTACTGCTGGGGGCGGGGAGTGGAGAAAGCTAAAAGATAGGGGAAGCTAAAGGAGGACAGATCTTAGCTCAACAATTCCCTAAGTCCTTTTTGGGGACAAGAGTGAAGAGAAGGGGATTGAGAAGGCTGATCATGGCCCATAGCACCGGGACCACTACTGCAAATGAAACAGCTGGAGTAAAACTCCAGCCTGTCCCTCTTTTAGCCTACAGCTAAATGAATTCTCCCTCTGGGCCATGAGAAATGTTACGAAGTTCAAAGGAGAGGAAAGAAAATCAGACTTTGATGCAACAGAAGCACAAGAGAGTAGTGAAATACTGCTCTGTATTGGTAGAAACAGGAAAAACGAAGACATTGGATGGATGGCCTGCAAAGCAACTAGTGAATCATTCATATGACTTAGGGATCCCCAAAAAATTAAACTTTGCAGCTGTCTCACAGGGGAAGAACTGGCCAAATAAAAATGTTTTTAGGTACATCCTCCTTTGCAAGCATTTTGCAACCAAAGTAGTGGAATTCACCATGTACTTTACGCTTCACCTTGTAGACAAGCATCAACTCTTCACTTGCAACAGCTGCCAGTTAAAACGAGTAATATCCTTTACAAAATTGAAAGGTATGCAACATGACTATCAATATATAAAGCCTTATACCCCACATCTTGAATATCTTCCAATATTTGTATTATGCCTCTCTACGTTTCTGCTAGTCTTATAAAATGAGTTATTCCTGAAGCTGTAAAAGTCTTCACTTCCAACCTTACTGTCTTGTCTTATGCTATCAGTCCCAAAAGTGTATTAACTGGAGGCATAAACAGATTTGATTGCTTCGGCAAGGCCTAAATCTTTCATTGTTTCAGTAACAGATGAAGTGATTCCTGTTTATTACCAAAATATAACAACAAGTAAACAAACAAACAGAAACCTCTTGGAGACAATTCACTGTTACTTTGGAGAGTACCCTGCTGTTTTCTTTCCCTTGAAAATCAGAACAAACTCTCCACTGATTTGGTTTTACAATATCCACCTACATATTGGACAATTTTAAATGGTGTTAAATAATAAATGCTGACATTTAAGATACATTATCCTAAAGATTTTGAAGGAATGAGGTTAATTATGTTCAAGAAAAAATAAAGAATGATTATCACCTCTCATTTTATTACCCGGATTAAATGCCAGAATCTTTACTTAATCATTTTCTATGTGTTACTAAGGAATGTATCATACTTTTTTAATGAGTAAAGTGAACCATAATGAGAAAATCAAGGATCTGGAATTTAAACTTTGATCTTAATTATATAGAAAAGAGATGATAATCACATTTTCAAGCAATTACTGTACACCTCTCTAATCTATAGCTATACTGCATGTATTATATCAGAAGGAAACCAAGTGTGAAATGTATTAGTTTTTTAGGTGAACAAGTGGAAAAAAAAGAGTGTTATAATCTATTTAGCATTTTATGGCCTATGCATCACAATTCCAGGAAGAATAACAGCTCTAACCAACAAAACTGGCTTCTATATGAGAACTATTTGTTAGATAGTCTGGTCATACACAGATGAACATAGATTTTAACATGGCAATACAATGATCTTCTATTTCAGCACTGCAGCATGCTTTGCAACTGCTAGTGGATGAATCTTCACAAAATCCTTACCATGAAGGGTACAGGATATTTAGGGCTTAGGCCTTAAGTTGAGCTTATGACAACATGGAGCTGTACAGCATTCGCATCTGGGTTTTATGCTGGGACCACAATCCACCGACACAGGCTCCCTTCCAAGATTCAGCCTTAACACTCAGCAGCCTAGGTGCCATATCTTGTGAGCTCACATTTATCTGCAGGTGCCTTTCATAAATGTAGGAGCCTTATTATAGTCATACACCTTTGATATGGCTACCAGCTTTCAGTGATTTGAAAAAATATATATATTTGTTATTGTGTGACTATGAGAATAACACCAAACTTTCTTCCCTTTTTCTATTCCAACTTTTCTTAGAATTGTAACCCTATCAATCCAGAGGGCACCAGAACACTACACAGAAGCATTTGCTGCTACCAGAAATTACAGTCAAAATATGAACCTCAGCCATCAAAAAAGGACTTTATTCAGAGGAGTGAAACTGGCCACCAGTGCAAAAGCCCTGCAGACAGAGCTGAGACCACATAAGCAAACCAGATCCTGACAAAATGTATGACTCGGGGAAGGTGAAACTTCACCAGAGGCTTGAGAGTCTCTGAAGCAATCACTGCAGCATGTTAGATCTTACATGCCATATTTACCCTCCAGCTTAGGAAACAAAGAATCAGAAACCTCTGTACACCTAACTAGGCATTTAAATTGGACTGCAGAGATATATTAGGTAAATTTCTTTTTAAACTCACATTCTTTTTTAATCAGCTTTCTTCCTTTCCTGCCTCTCTTCTTCATAAGCCCTTGTCAAATTGCAGCTGAAATGGAGTTCAAAAACCACTTCATATTTAACACTTCACTATTCTAAATGTCTCTCTTCTCTTTATATACATCTAAGTGTATGTAGCCTGGATCAAGATGTTATATCACATTTCCTTTCCAACAAAACTGATACACAATTAAACCATTATTACCAAGGACAATAGTAAGCATTCTTTTTCAAACTTTCAGCAACTGGAATACAATAACAATTGTAACACAGCTGAAAATGTAAGCAAGAAAGTAGCTGTAGCTGAGCAATTTGAAAGGCATCACTTGTTAGTGGTCAAGCTAGGTTTGACAAGATCAACACCACCACCACCACCCAAAAAAAAACCAACAGGCATCTCTTCCAGACAGTGCCTAAAACAAAATCTTCCTGAGAACAAGTCTTTTCATTTATCAACTCAAATCCATGAGGCAATTTTCCTACACAATGAAAAAATACATTTTCTAATTATGGAATTATATGTTTTCTATGAAGTATTTTTATTATTTTATATGATTCTATATAAATACTTACATTATTAATAGAAGGGCATACTGGTTTCGATCCGTGAAATCTTTTGGCAGTGACAACTGTAAAGGGAGTTCTTTTAAGAAAAGAGCAAGACATTAAAGGCTGGTAGTTACACAGATGAAAAACAGTAACAATTCAAGAAAGCTTTTGGTTTGTTAAAATAATATTTTGCCAAATTTACCGTAATCCTCAATGTGAAGCATTTTAATTTCAGTCCTGGAATTCTTTTTCTTCAAAACAGCTTCTTTCAACAGAGCGTTATTCTCCAAAATATAAAAATCTGTAGAAAACAGCAAGAAAAAACAAGCTGAGAGGTACAGAAAACCATCATTCAAAGAGAAATCAATATTAAAAAAAAATTAAAGGAAAGGACACAAATGTGCAGTAACAACTCTTGTAAATTATTTCCTTCTTTAAACGTTTTTTAAAATATATATATGTATATGTATATATATATGTATATATATATATGTGTATATATATATATATAATGCAACTGCTTTGCAATTCAAGAGCAATCATTTTAATTCAGAACATATACAACTACTCTCATTTCTGGCTTCAGCAGGCTTTGTTTTTGTTAAGCACTAACAATGAAATCGCTGATGACCAACATGAATAGTAGTATCCCTGACAAATACTAACAGCAGCTGTCACAGGGGAAAGACTAGTCTGCTGGGCAATATCCTAAGCCCTGAGTAAGCACACTTCTCTAGGCTACATATTCCAAATCAATATTTAGCCATTACAGCTCTACTTGATCACTTCATGTCCTTCTCTGTCTTCTGCACTTCAGCCATGAGTAAGACTTAGTTTGTCTTAAAGCTGCAGACAGATTTGAAGCAATCCTTTTGCATATGGAAGAACGATTAGTCTTTTTTTTTTTTTCTTGTTTTCACTCAAATTAACAATCTTGTTTCCAAAATGTAAATTTTTCGTTAAAAAATAAACCCTGCGCTTAGGTCAAAAAGAAACAGTCTAAAGAGAATGCCTTTTCTGGGCAGTCAACCAAAATGGTGTAATTATAGTCTGAGGATGAAATAATTGAAGTAATCCATAATCATTGTTTTATTAATTGAAGAGGATAATTTAATCTTGCACTGAATCACTGTAGATAAATTATCTCTCTTATTATTTGCTTTCTCATTTTTACAGCAAACAACACCCCTTTATCCTGACTTGCTTTATTTCTTTTAAGATGCTCTACATAGATCTCTTAACAATGATTCACTATCAATAGTAGTTTAGATACGAATAATAAAGAGTCAAAGCGTACCTTCACAGAATTGAGTAGCTCTACAGAAGTCAATTAATTTTACTTTAGCAGTATCTACCTCTTACTGAGTTGGATAAAACTCCTTCCCCTTGGTGTGACACGGCACTGAGATTTACAAATACTGTCAACAGTGACATTAAAAAAAATACAAAGCTGAAGTGCACACATTAATTAATGCTTGCTAGCACAATACTATTGATTAGTATGCTACTTCAACATGCAAGGTTAGGTCATCTGTTGTTGTCATCTGTGGCTGGCGAGGACAAAAGGAATACAGGCAAGCAGAGTACATAATTTTTGGATTCTGGGAAAAATTCTGGGGATAATCTATTGGATGAAATTGGGACAGGTAAGGATTGGTCTAGTAGATTTGAATGGAATGATTCAACCTTTCCTCCAATCCACACCTTCATGCTATGTGGAACCACAGTGGAGCTGGTGGTAGTGCTGTTACCTCTACTGCACTAGAGAAATACCTTAAGTGAGCAAAACTGCTGCTCAAGGATAGTCTTCTATTACAAAGTATCCCAAACAGCCAGGAAACACCTGGCTATAGGTTTGGTGTCAATATGCAGAAGGTAATGAGAAAAATTTCAAAATTAGAAGTATTGAATACCTTCCTAAAAAGGCCTTATTTTTGGATTTGCCATCACTGAAAATGTCAGTGGAATTGGTCTGATTTGAGAAATGTAAGAGCAGGACTAAGTTCATTGTATGTAGGTCAGATTTTATGACCAATCCTCCAAGGACTGTACTTTACTTCAAGAAAATTGGATTGTAACTTTAAAAAACATCTCTAAAAATATGAAGGTCTGCAGTAATGGCAGCATAATTTACATAGAAAGTGAAAGGGATGAAGACCAACCTGCCATCTAATTAACTCAGGTGTAAATAGAAGGTGAAAGATAAGCACTTAGTATAAAATGCATCTGAAAAGCCTGGGAAAGTTTTAGTCATTTGATTGCCTTCTGTCCATATCATTCTCAGATGTGTATGTTGTTAAAAGGTAAATAATATAACTTTTTATGAATGACACATCTGTTAGTTTTCATTTACTTGCAACCGTCTTCCCCTCCTCCTCCACGGTCCCGAAATCAATCAAGGACAAAAATGAAATATACCTATTCCATAAGGAGTACTCACTTCCACTGTTACTCGTACTGTGCACACTAACGACTGGAACGCCTGGGCCTGTTTTGAAGACAAGAAAAAACAGAGGAAGTGTAGGGTGGTTAGTGCTCGGTATTTCAGTAAATAACAAAGAATGAGAACACGAGGAACCTTGTAAGGCCAGATCTCACAAGCCCTGTACATATGCTTCACTTAAAATACAACAGTAATTCCACCAGTGTCTCTTGGGAAGGACACGGTTAAGGCCAAGGACCAACAGTGTGAAACTGAGGCTGCATTCTGCCTCTTCAACAAGCAGTCTTACTCCCCGCACCTAGAAGGAGATTTTTTTTTCTTTTTATCTCCATGTTTAGCAACAAGTGAAGAGTATAAAAATTAGAGGCACTTAAAGGCACTTTCTAAAATATAGCAGTTTGACATTCCAAAGCTGTAACTTTAGGTTGATGGGAAATTGAATTAACGATAATATCCACTTATATTCTTTATGGAAAAACTACAGAGGTGTTGAAAAATTATCACATATTTCACTTAATTATCTGCTCAAGAAGCTCCTTTAGTATCTCAGCTCTGTAATAGCAACATCACAGTTGAATCTAGGTGTAATGTAATTTAATCTTACTTCATGAGTTGTCCCACTCCCCATCTCCCCCAAACATGGAATTTGTGCAGAGGAAATTTAGATTTATCTCGGTAAGACAAGAGCTTCAATTACATACAGGTAGCCACTACTGGGCTAGGAAGGATGATGCAGAAAAGCCAAAATGCCTGAGAACCTTATGGCAGATAAAGATATGGACCCTCCTTTGAAATTAGGATTTTCAACTCCTTATATATTCCCTGGAGAAAAAAAAAAATACCTTAAGAACAGTTCATGGAGAGTTTAATTCATATGTTTTGAGTCATCCTGAGGAGGTTGTCTCCCTCAATTAATTGTGGCACAAGCCTAGGGAACTTAAATACCTGAAATAAATAGCATGATGCCATTCACAGCCTCCGACAGCCTCCACTGAAGATTTTTATCAATTTAATTCTCTGCTTCAAGGGAGAATATTGACAAAAATCTTACAGGAAGATTGCTGACAAATCAAAGTTTTCTGCCTTAGCTTTTAAAGAAGAGAATTTCTTCAGTTGTCCTTTTCTCTTTATTTTACTTTTTTTTTTTCCAGTCCTTTTTACTTCTTTTAAATGTGTTGTTTTGCTCTGAATTCCGTTTTAAGAAAAACGGTTATTCAGAACATGCCATTTTTGAGGGGAAAGCACTGGCATTTTCCTGGCCCATCTCTATTTATCATCCTAAAAAAATGGAGGGGTGATGCCAGATTTTGAAATAAATAAATAAATAAATAAAGACATTAAAGGAGATTCAAAGCCAATCAGAAAGGAGAAAGACTTGTGTTAAAGGCACTGTATCATTCAAAGCATTAAAGTTTATCGGAATTAAGCACACTCTTGGGTTTGCCACTGACCTCCTATAACTAACACTAAGCAATTACTTCCTTTGTGAATTACTCCCTATCTTATTTGAATGGAGAGACTAACATCTGTCAGTGTTTATGAACTGCTAAAGGAAAAATCCACAAGCAGGTTAGAAAAAAAAAAAAGTGTGATGCTTGCCAAGACTGAGAGGCTGAGAGCTGGTCCTCCTTCTACCAGACTAGAAATGAACACCTCACTCAGGAGTGTCTCTGGAGACCTTCTGGAGATGGATACAACCGGTATACTGAGACAGATCTAGCTGAGGGTAATTAAGAAGAAAAAATTATACTAATAAATATGCTTATGGGTAAACAGAAGGTGGAAGAAACTTGCACAGATCAAACCAGTCCAGAGTTCCCCATGGATTTTTGAATCTCTGGGGTAGACTTGCTTTCGCAACAATTCAGACAGGCTTTTTGTTGTTGGAAAATGAGTGTGTATGCACGTAGATGTGGTGTCACCTGTCTCCTCAAGTTAGTTTACCTTGTACACTTGCAAGCAGTTCTGTGGTAATGTTGCTGTCAACGATACTGTCATAGATCCACACCATCACAGGCATTTTACAGAGCTGTGGCTGTACAAGGGGGCTGCACTGCTGCCAGGACTGTCAAGCACTGGCCAACAGAAGATAAGACTTCTGAATAATCTTAATACACATTAACGTTAGAGGTAGGAAAAAAAAAATGATGGTGTTTTATGATCCCTGCCCATCACCCACAGCTTAGGGCAGTCTACTGGTTGCAGCTCAGTGAAGTATAGGTTTAACCTGGGAGGTGATCTGCGGTCTTTCCAGCTCAAACAAAGAGTTGGAATCTCCAAAGTCACTGGAAGTCATGAGCTTGTGAGGAATTTCATGTGCAAGCTCCTACTGGCATCCACAGTTTGATACCAAAGGAACAAATTAAAAATTACAAAAAGGAAAAAAAAAAAAAAGCTATGTTTTTGGGCCCTAGGACATTGCTGACTCAGAGCAAAAAACTCTTCCCAATTTACCAGTGCTTCTTCTTGCAGGAATCTGAGACATCCCCCCCCCCTAGGGACTGTGCCAAGCACTAGAGAAAACTCTGCTTAAGTAAAAAAACTCTGCTTAATGAGGAGCTCATTACTGGTGCTGTCTTTACTCAGATAAGGGCCTCAGGATTAGCTCCATAACTTCTGCCGCAGCTTTAACCATGTATAAACCATACAGTTGGTATATTTATTTTTTATGATCAGCTATGTATTATAGGTGCACTTCTACCAAAAAAAAACAAAAAGAACAACAACAAAAACACACCTTATTTTAGCCAATATATATTCATAGTTTGTTCAAATAGATTCAATTCTGAAGCAGGCAGATTTTATTTATTTTTTTTGTGTGTGTGTAAAACCATGTACAGTTGCAAAAGAAATAGAAAAATGCATGCGAATAGAATGGGCTAGTCACATGTATTTCAGATGACGGGTTCTACTATTTTCATTCTGATGCTAGTTGAGCAAAAGTACTAGGGGAACATTATCTGTAAAATACTACAAGTTTCAAGGTTGATAGGCCTAGCTATAAACTTTATCATTGATTGTCCCATGCTTTTCTGAACCTCTTTTTATAATCTCACTTATTTATCAGTGTTTATTTCGTGGGTGTAGGTTATAAAATTCTCGGTGTGGAATGGCTCTAGTTTTCTGTTTGTACGTACCAGCTCTGAACTGGTGCCATTTAGTGCTACTGGAATGCACCTAGCAAAAAAAGCTAAAAGTTATTTATTGCAATTCAGTTGATAAAGAGGATCAGTCTATGTGGATTAAACCTTACCTGGTTTTTGGTAGATACACACATACACACATATATATACATGCATGTACAGATAGATATACTACACACCTATATATATATCCATACACACACAGTGTTACAGTGTTATATAGACATTGTGTTATAGTAAGAAGGCCCTCATTGTTTTTAACTAGTTATAGTTGCAGAAGATCAATCCCAATACATAATATAATGAAGTTAATTGGTCCACTCGTTGTTATGAACCACAGTGCCATCACTATAAAATCCCATATTTTTTGTAAAGGATTTTTATTCAGGGTGAATTTAAAAGTCAATGTCCTTTACTAGGATTGAAGCAGCTTTCTGATATCACTTGTTTATTTAGCTTTTACACAGAACATTCTTACTTATTGTTTTGCAATAAGCTCTGTATAAAACGTTGAGTAATCCACTACTGAGCTAAATGTTAGACTCCAGCCTAATGTGCTTCTCAAAGGAATACATTAACTCAGAAGGAAAGACAGTATTATTACAAGCTATGCATTTGACCTACCTTTACAGTGCAGTAAAAAATGCCTATTCATGGGGCTAAACTTTGCACTGAAGTATGTGCACTGGTCTTTCAGGAAGTTACACGAGAGGCACTGACGATTCAATGATCCCACTGTTGATACACTGGGAAAAACAAACAAACAAACAAAAAACATCAGAAACATTTTCCATTGGAATAAAATACAATAAACCAAGAATTAGCTTTTCAAAGTGACAGAATTTGTTTCACTCCCAAAACCTGCCAAACTATCACCATCTTAATTTGTGCATGATGCAAACTGTTTTCAAAGGATTGAGTGAATTACCATTCTATAAACTCGGCAATGTGGATAGGATCCAAAATCTACCCAATGCAAGACTGGGGTTTCAATAGCTGACAGTGCCCTGGAATAACAACATTAGCAGGACACCATGAAAACCATCATTAACTTCAGATTTAAGCACTGAGGTTTGCATAAGGAGAAGTTTTTTTGTTGTTGTTTTTGTTTGTTTTTTTATCTGTATTTGGAAGATTTTCATCAGTTTTAAAAACACAGACATATTACATAATTGCCTTTTAGTCCAGCTATTTCAATGGTTTTAAAGTGCCAGTGAAGACATAAGCGTAAAAACATTTTTTGTGAAAATAGTTTCCTTTTCTTTTTTTTTAACATAAAATATCATCAGCTTTTCTAGTTTTGAAAAATTCTGATTCTTTCCTTCTTACAGTTTAAGTGTACTCATTTTTACATAGTCTACCCAACCCCCAAAGCAACAATTATGTCAGTTTAGCACTTGTGGCTTGGGATGAAGATGCTGTTAACATAGCCACATGTACTTCTTACCTGTGCAGCTGTCTTCCTCTTGGAGATTCTTCAGTGCTTAAGAAATAACTGCACCCAAAAGATGAAGAAAGTTAAACTCAGTTTGGTAAACAGTCTGATCTGGGTGGTGCTTAGATTGGTGCAAGACATAATTACAATTTGTTTTTTTTTTTTACATTAGAAACTCCCAAGAGTAAATTAAAATTTTGTATACAGAATAGTTATTTCAGATGCTATATGATTTCATATCAAAACAGCAATAAACATAGTATTTCATGGTTTCTGTTCAATTTCTGTAATATCCAGGAGTTCCAGTACCAACCAGGACCCATTTCTGCACATAACAAATACAAAACAAAAAGTTCTTCCTTCACTGCAAGAGTTTGCAATAGAAATCCAAGCAGCAGAAAAAGGTCACATTGAAATTATATCATAAAATACAATAGGCATTGTGATACCCAAAAGCCTTTTTGAGCTGTAGACTCTTTCTTCTACCTAGAGACAGAAGCTAGCACCCTGGGGAATGCTTTACAGGCAAGGTTCTGTGGGCGGAAAGCGGCTTAGTAGAGTTGCTGCAATAATATCAAGGCAAGTCCTTGGTGTGTCCCAGATGACATTCCCAAAAAGCTTCTGCTTGCAAGGCAGAAGGAGGTTAAAGAAGTCCTCTCAGGTGGTCGAGACAACTCACCTGCAGTCTGCCATCTCTGCAGGCTGAGCGCACCCTGTGACTCTGGAGATGACAGGCACTGTTGCAGCCACAAAATGTTCTTGCTGAAATATCATTTACTTCAAAGAAAGTCAGGATTGGACATGTGTATTTATTTTTTGCTTTGTGCAGATAGACACAAAGGCTCACCAAGATTCACTAAAGTCATCTGGAGCCTTCAGACACTGTGTGTCAGTTCTTTACTGCTCCCAGGAATCACCAGTTATGTGGTGCATTTCCTTTCCACTCTAATACCAAGCGGGGCTTTGGGAAAATTTCTCTTTCTTTGAATGATCTGGGTGAAAATCAGGGGTTTGGATAATGCTCTCCATATCATTTGATGTTAAGAGTTTGAGTCAGATCATCGAAGTCCAGAGACTTCACATGGTAACCAAGCAAGCTGGAAAACTTAAGTATTTGGGGTTTTATCCAGTACTAAACATTTGGTATGACTTGATTTTCTGGAACCCAGGAAAAGGCCACAAAAATGTTATTACTGCTGCATTGTGCATTGATTTCTTGTATTTAGAAACCATAATGAGGCAACTGATGTCACAGTATGTTCTTTTTCCCCCTGCATAAAGACACACACAGTAATACCCTGGCAGATAAATTGTCTTACAGCTGCATTTTATGTACTCAGGAGTGTACAATTTATGATAATGCTCAAAAATGAAAGAAATACTGTTGATTAATTTTAGATACACTATTTCCAGTTAAATGGATTCCGCTTTAATAACTCAGATATCTTTATAAACAGACAAAGAGAGTAGTGCTTACATCTTTTGAGTATTTTCATCATATGCCAGGATTTTAATAACTTCCCAGTTTCCTGATGTCAGGTGTCTCACACTGATCTGTTCACTTTTAGCCTGGAAAGAGATGGAATATATTAACTTTCATCTTACTTGTTACATTTTTCCTTGCCTAGCAGTATTGTTTGTGCATGTCATTACTGATTAGAGTTTTTTAATCTTTAATGTACAACATCTTTAATTCACAAAATCCACGTTTTGACAGGCTGAACTTTAAGTATCCTTTCTCTCCCATATATAAAATTTTCAAAGCCATTAATATCAACACAGTTTCCAGCACAAAATGCCCATATGCCAACAGATGATAGAATTCCTATATTTCAAGCTAAGGATCTTGCCACTGCACATATTTTATTTCTCTTACTGTTTGTTTTTTTTTTTTCCTTTACAGTAGCATAGCAGGGGAATCTGACTCAGACTCCTCTAACCCAAAGTCTGCACCAGGGTGTGCTCACTAAGCTTTCACGTTTATTGTCTGCTTGTAGCAAGCTAAGATTACCGAGATGCTGCACCAACAGCACTGTCATAGAGATTTCCCTGCCTCCCTCCATGAGGAATGCAATACACCAACACAGACACAGAAGTTCACAGGATCTACATCTCATCAAAATCCCTCCTCCAACAAGCACTCTGCAGAAGCCTCTCTCTATCTAGGGTATATAAGGAGAGTTTAATAGCCACTGAATTTTGGCAATTGAACCAAATCCTTACAAGTTGCGTGCTTGCTCCCTCTCATAAATTGTTTCTATCTAATGAAGAACGTGACAGCATTTTTTCCAGCAAATGCACCAGGAACTGAATTAGGAAGCAACAGGATGCAATGCATATCTAACCTGAAGCAAACCCAAACTCTCTGGCAGCAAGCAGCAGCAGACTCCTCACCACACACAGGTTAAAAACCATGAAAGCTGGAGAGTGAGCAGCTCACCTGAAGGTGATTGAGAATGAAAAAGGTAAAACTCTTGCTTGGGCTGCTGCCTATTAAAACTTCACTTCTTACTGTATTACAACATAAACACACTTGAAGTGTTTTTCTGTACTAGGCCTGGATATAAAAACTCCTAGGTTTTCAAATTCAAGAAAAACTTTGTAAAGAAAAGAGGTAATACTTCAGCTTATCTTTCAGCCATACTGGGTGAAACTTCCAGAATTACATAGGAGGTCAGATAGAGGGTCTAATGGTGCTGTCTGGCCTTATGCTCTGTGAACTTGGAGCACCAATCCATACCTAATCACAGTGGCCACAGTGGTTATGTGTCCTACAAAAATCATAAAGCCAAACACTTTTTTTAATACCTCTATTACTCAACCATATCCTGTAAACTCTGAGTTCTACACCATCAGCAGCAATACCTAGAAAGCAGAAGATACTCGAGGACTCCTGTGAGACATGCCTGGTAATGGCAAAGCAAAAATGTGTCCCTTAGAAGTGATCTGTTTTCTAACAGATACTCGAGGAAGGAACGGCCTAGTAACTGACAAGTCTTGCAAGTACCAACTGAATTCAGGATGCTGTACTAGGTGCTGTACATATGTTTATGATGCTGGCTCCTGAATTCAGAAAAGTTCTGATAATCAGTGACGTCTCCAGGAATGACTAAACTACAACTTTACTATTAGTGACTGTTTCCTTTCTGGAAATAAACGAGCTGCACATACTGAAAGAGACATTTAAATACTAAAATCACAGAATCTAACAAGAAACAACAATAAAAAGCCCAGCCAAGTGTTAATAAACATGGTTATTTTTCAAGGTTACAGCCATGATACATAATTTATGAAGCTTGCAGGAAGTTCTTGCCTTGATCCATTAAAGTCACTTTATAATTCTTCTCTTGTGGTCAGAAAAAAGACTTTCTAGAGTTGTAAAACCCCAAGTAAGAAGTTTCTGGATACATAACATATGATTCAATCCCATTTTGAGGTTAGTTTCTTTTAAATATTTCATAAGTTGCTAAAAGCATTTGAACCTAATAAAATACACATCTAGCCCTCTGCATTCAGACAGTAAATAATCTATGATAGACAACAACCTTTAAACAGTAAACCTCCCCCTTCAAGAAGATTTAATTAGATGCTTCTGCTAACCTGCTTTGATTATATCATTGACACATGCTTTTCTAAAGTGCTAAGAAATGCAGCCCAAGAAAGACAGACAGACCATCATTTGTTACTAGTTGTGCTGAAGACTGACAAACAAAACCATGATTAAATGAATCTAAAGCAAGCCATTAAAATTTACTTTTGTCACTGTATGTACACTATATACGCGTTATGTCACCGTTCGTGTTGGGTATGTTTCACCTTTCCTGCAGTTTGAACTTTAACTTCAGCTGATTTCTGTTAATGAGCTGATATCTGTACCAAATAATACAGAGAAGTGAGACAAATTCCAACATTAACCGAGCTCCATCATGATAAAAATGCGATCATGTGGGTACCGGTGACCTGCTTTACATTCTGCAGGGCACCCGTCATGCCACCGTGGCTCTCACAAGGTGTGACAAACATCTGATGGGACAACAGACTTTATGTGTAACGGTTAATATAATTTTTATGCCTCCATGTTTGCTTTAGAAATAATGGACAATCAGATTAATGCAGTGTGTAAAACACATCATATAAACACATTTTGAGTCCTCCATTGCTCTGTACCAGCCCCATTACCATGCAGAATGTTGATCATTGATGAATAACGGTTGCTGCCTGTAATATCACATTTCCTTGCCTTCCTAGGAGCAGCTATATACTTAAATACAAATTTGACGTAGGTGATACAATTTAGACTTGTTTATTCATGATTATAGCAGTCAAAACAAATTTATTTTTTTTAATTATTTTTGGAGCCGCACAGGACTCAGGGATCTAATTCTGCCTACCAGGGATAGAATACTAAACTCCTAATCATAAGCTTGACATTAAACATTATTGTACAAAAACATGCAATTAAAAGTATATGTACATTTAATTATCTTACTGAATAAGAGTTGGCTTAATCTTTTGTTTAAATATTTTCACAAATTAGGATCAAGTTTCCTGGGTTCTTTAGTAGTAAAAATATCAGATCGTACAGGTTTAAGGAAAATTTTATTGTATCTGTAACATCCTTGGGAATGCTGAAAGTTAATTATAAGATCTACATCATCATTATTATTATTATTTATTTTTTTAAAGATAATTATTCATAATATTCAGAATGAAGCCAAAATATGACCAATTGCTTTGTTCTGGTGTGAACTTTGTATTCCTTTAATACACCTTTACCCGATTCTTATCTGAGTTACTGTTTTCTTTAGAAGATAGAATTTGACATGTCTTTGATCCCTTTTTTGTTCTCTGATTCTTCCTCAATATATTTACTCTAGTGAATGAGTATCTTCTTGCTTCTTCAGGTTAAAATTCCATTAAGGTTCTTTTGCTGTCTGCAGTATACTGTGAACATATTTCAGACTTAATAATGTTCACACCAGAACACTGTCATAAAGGGAGATAATAGAGCTGCCTGGTGCCAAGTCTGCTGTTTTGATGTTTTGGGTACGTTGATAATCCCTCCTGTGTCATATGGCTCTGCTAAAGCACCTGGATTAATGCTCTGCTGATTTAAATAGATGCCTTGGAGTGTTCTGTTCCAGGGCATAATTTCCTTTATTAGGTCATCACAACTTCATGCCAGTGACCTTCAAAGTCATAGTACAAATGTATCTTCTTTCAGATTCTTCTTTGGAGAAGCAGTGGCCCTGGGAAGTGGAAGCCACTGGAAAATATTGAGATGGGTAATAAAAGGGTCCTAATTTTTGCAGCATTATATGTTTTTGGTATTGTTTCCCTCTCTTGTTGTGTGCACACCCAGAATTCTGAATATTCCCAACCAAAATTTAAAATTATACATATATGTTTATAGTGTATAGAACGAGGGTAAAAAAAAAAAAAAGGCAAAAAAAAAGTATTTCTGCAGGTCTCTTGAATTTCTGTGGCTATCAAACATTACTATTGACAGACAAGTTTAACAAGAAAACATCTCTGCTTGGCTATAGAGGCGCAAACAAAACATGAAACATTCCAAAGAGAACACTTTGGAAGTACGTCTCATTTACAGATCTTACATGCCACCATAGCACATCTGTAAGGAAAGAGAAAGAACTCCACTAATTCTGCAAGAAGTTCTGCACAGAGTGATAATCTGGACAGGATAAATGACCACACACATCCACAAAACCAATGTTGAGACTACTGAAGTGCAAAGTCTTTGCTTGGGTCAGATGTTCACAGTAAGAGTCCCACATAACCTCTGGGATATTAAAAATAACCAAAAACTTACCTGAACTAGAAACATGGCTATGTGGTGAAATTCACCCCGGCCTCCCTGCTTCACTGGCACAGTCATGAAGAATTTACTGCCATCCCTGGAGAAAACTGGTTCTTCGTTCTGTAAATATAAGATTGCTTTAGTTCATCCATCTTTCCATTACATGTTTTAGATCATTTCGCTTTCAATTAAACTTTTTAAGAAAACATCGAGTTTCTTGATGGTTTGTTTTTTGTTGTTTGCCATGCTCTTAAGACAAATGGAAAAAAAAATCCTTAGATTTTAAATTTATTCTGCTAAGATTAAAAACAAAACAAAACAAAAAAACAAACAAACAAACAACAACAACAACAACTGGTGGCTACAGCTACACGTAGCACATGCAGGTAGTTACTATTGTGTTTCCAGTAAAAGTTCTGGTAGTCTCACCCCTAATGCATTGCAATTTCCTAGGACACATTCTTTTACAGGCATGCAATCATTGACAGAAATAAATCCTACTACGGATGAAAAGAAAAAATGTTTCCAGGGCCTGGGCTCAGAAAAACTTTACCAAGTACACACTTAAGACTCATTAGTTTTGATAAAGTTGTATGAAAAAAAATATGCACATTGAAGTGGTATTCTGAATCGTGGCCTTACCATAAATTGTAGCCTGATGTGATACCGTTTCTCCATGTCTAACTTCACACAGAAATATTAAAGGAAAACTGTTTTCTATAAAAGCATAGATTTTTTAAAAAATGATTTCTCATTTGCACACTGCAAAATGAAGCCTGAAATGTATTTTAAATAGAATGTATTTCATCCATTTATTGGCTGGCTCTTCTGAAGCTATGAAAATGGAACCATTTGCTGACATATTAGCTCAACATATTGTTCTGGGTATGAATTTAGAAATATTCCCATTCTTTCCACTTTTAGCCCATATGACCTCTAATCTTTGAACTCCTTTGTGCTTAATTTGATAAAATAATAACAATAAAATAAAAGACCAACAACAACAACAACAAAATATCAGCAGAGTATATAGGATGTGTTGAAAAAGATTTGTTTCATCTATCTTTAGCCATCTAACACTTATGTAGGTACAGCTGGTTGTCCAAGTGCCTGCCAACTCAACGCAAAGAGATCAGAAACTGAAGGGAACATTGCCTCTGAAACCCAGACAGGCGCCTCAGATCAATGGGCTGAATTGCTTTCTAGAAATGTGCATCTTATTCCCCCAATGACATGCTAAATAGCAAAATGTCTTGTGTGATGTTAAGTGACAGGATTCTCACTGCCAAAGAAGATGCCATTTGAATGTTTACACAGTCACTTCTATAATCCTCAGCTGTAAAAGTAAAGATCCTAAAAAGTAGCAAATTTTAGAAGTATTTTAATAGCTTTTAAAGTATTTAAAGTATTTTAAATAGCTTATAAATAAATAAAAATGACAACGAAGCAATGAGAAAACACTTCTTTACTGTGAGGGTGACAAAGCACTGGCACAAGTTGCCCAGAGAGGTTGTGGAGTCTCCTTCTCTGGAGATATTCAAAACCTGCCTGAAAGCCATCCTGTGCCTACTTGGCAGGGGGGTTGGACTAGATGATCTTCAAAGGTCTCTTCCAAACTCAACCATTCTGTGATTCTGTGAATTACACATTATACACCCAGAAACAGCATTTATACCATACCTGTTTAGGAAGCCACAGGTCTGACTGCATTTCGTATTTCTATAAGAGAAAAAAATGGCTTTTATGGAATGGCCCAAAAATATTTCACACATTCAGCAAAAGGTCTTTAGCTATTTCATGCTTTTTTTCCTACTGTGTTACAATCTTCACATCTCTTCTTTGGAACTTACATAGAAATGAATGATAATTTAATTACAAAGTCAGCTGCTTTATTCTGAGTTTTTGGTAGAACACCACAGGGGACCTAAGAATGCCTTTTTCAATCCTCTTTGATTAGCTATCAAGAAGCTTTATGCATGCAGTCCTATTTGTTTTTTACCTCTAGGCATCATCTGACAACTGGATATATTTTAGGTTCTTCATCAACACTGGGCAAACAGCCAGCATCAAACTCAAAGTGCAAGACCTTTAGACCTTTTCAAATCACAATCCCCTTCTTAAATGGTTTGTAGCTTGGTGTCAGTGACAAGGAAAAAAAATAATTTTTTTTTTATTGGTCATGCTCATATTTTAAATCATGCTACCTAAAAAAATAATAAAAAAATATCATGTACACATTGGAAAAAATGTAGAATGTATGTCAACTGTTGTGAATTGTCACAGTCACACTGAGGTAATGAACATTTCTTAGCTATAGAAGCATCTGTACATACATGGCCTGAAAAATGAAAAAGCTGTGGCTACTTTCACATCTGTTTTTATACAGCATTTTTTGGAATTGAGAACATGCAAAATGATTTTAAAAGGGTTTACAGTTGAAGAAAATGTTTAGAAATGTTTAGAATTGAAATCAAGTGGCATGATAGAAGGCTATAATCCCACATTATGGCCTTTGCTCATCCGTTACTGAATTCAGAAGCATCACCGTATCCTAGTGGGTGCAGCATAAGCACAGCCCAGGGTTACAAACACGAGCCTTGTCTGAGCTGTGCTCACTGCACTGCTGGCCTTGCTCACCCACCTCTAAGGCCCTTCTCTGCACTTTATTTCTTCTGGAGTGGAATTTCTCTATCCCTCCCTCTTATATTATGTCCTGGATTACAGCTCCCTGGATACCTACTTTGGATAAATCCAATTGACCTTGGAGCACATAAGGGTTTCCTTTCAGAAACAACTGCTCACAGTGATTCACTTAAATCACTTTCTTAAACTGACTTTCTTAAAAAAATAAAGAAATAAAGGACAGAAGACTCGCAGGAACCAGGCAGCAATCCAATCAACAAATATCCATGTTCACAACCTTACCCCATGGTCTGGGGACTAATGATCAGCTTCTGAGTCAGGAAAAGCAGCCTGTACTATGCAGCAATATTGCATAGAAGCAACAAGCTTAGAAATGATCCCTAACGCTTTAACACAAGTGACTTCAGTAGCAGACAGATGAGAGCCTTTTGACTCAGAGGCCAAACTTAGACATACATTAATCACTCATAAGCATCTACACTTCCAAATTATACCCCCTACTTCGGAGCATCTGTTGTTACTGATATTAGCATGTATAGGCAATATTTATACTTTTAGCTGGTTAAGGGAAGAGACTATGACTCAGAATGGGAAAGTGCCCAGCTGCATTCAAGATGCGAGAGTGACTGTGAAAATGGAGAGAGGTACTGCAAGATTGTCAGATGTCAAAATCTGGGTCAAAGGATGTGATGAGGCTGAACTCAAATAGAAAAAAGTATTTCAGCTCGGATTACTCTCCAAACTGAAATATCCCCATTGTTTTTCCATTTTATTTTTTTAAAAGTTATTTAATTCTGCTGTTGAATTTGCAGGAATTATCAACATTTTCGTGTTTTCCTTAAACGTATGTAAGCTGTGAGAGACAGAAAGATCTGAGACGAAACTCTATAGGGGAAGAGAGCAGAAATCAGGCAGCATGAAAATATCTGGAGGAAGTCAAGCTTGCCACTGCACTAGCAATATCCTTAGTACATGATGTTCAGCAAATGCAGTTTGCACTGAAGTTAATGAATGAACAAAGCTGAGTAATTCTGAAAATGTCACTCAAAGTTGCTAATTGCATAAAATCATTTCACCAGATTTGGAATTTTCTCACATCTCTATTTCCTCTCTGTTGACTAATTACATTCAGCTTGCAACTATGGCATCTGCAAACTGATTTCCAAAAATCATTTATTTATTTTTTTTTTCCTGAACATGAAAACAAAATGCAGGAAGAAACTTTGAAAGGAAAACTTGGGAAGAAATCTGACTTACCCTACTGCAAGCCCCAGTTGTTGTTTCACAGACTGTAAGGATAGAGATATTCTGAGGTCTGTTTAACCATCTGACCACAGCCTTGGTATTGCTTACCCATTTCACCATGGTGATGTAATATTCCCTACGTAAACAATGAAAACAAAATGTTCAGATCAATCCTATTTCAGATTAGACATTAAAAAGGTATACAGTTCACCAAATACTGAATAAAAAAGTATGGATATATTTGTACTGCATGACAGTATCAGCACTAAGGGGTGGAGATAAAAACAAAAAACAACAACAACAAAAAAAAGCCCACCATCTGTGTTCCTGGAGGCAATAAGCAGGAATACTCAATCCTAGTATTCTGTTCCCCTGGGATATTTGTACTCTGTTAGCACCTCCTTCTCAGACATTTGTAATACATAAACTGTACCAACTGGAAACATATACTTGTGTAATATATGTCTGCAAACACACATAAGCCGTGTACTTGTTGGCCAGCTTAAAAAGCAACACTAAATTCCAACAGAAAACAGTATTTTCAAAATTGCTTCAGAATATACATATTTTTGCAAAAGAATCCAGTCCAGAAAAAAAGGTCTGTAATGGGCAGGTGAGATCACTTTAGAATGTCACATTATAAAATAACAAGTATTTTATTATGAGACCTCCACAGAAAACAAAGTCTCACTAAGTATCCATGCGTGTCAGCTTCCATTTTATCAAATTGCTCATAACATCGGACAAATTGTCTGTCCCTCCAGGCCTGTGGTGAAGCAAGGGAGGCTTCCTAGTTAGGGGCTAATGGTATGGAGTATCTGCCTCCTTCCCCCTCTGCAGTCACATCTTCATAAGGCCGGTGACTGTGCATACGGAAGCCTGAAGACAGCCAAAATGATACATTCAAAACACATATTTTCATGTATTTTAAGAACTGCCTTTTTCTCCCTGTACTTCAGTACCACTGACAGCATCCACAAGATAAACAGCATCCACTGACCCCAGTGCCCGAATTATCCCAGAACCAAATTTTACGAAACAGAGCCTGAGCTGTTCCATTCAAAAAAGTCTGCAAGGAGGGAAGGAAACAGGAGATTTAATCATTCAGAATGCAGCTGATATAGTAACTAATTGTCCAAATCAAACCATATCATCATCTTCCATCACTGACATAAACTCCGTGATCACTGAAGTGAAAGCAAAAGATCATTTAATTTTTTTTTTCTCCCCTCTCATCAACTATGCATACAAATGTGTTCAAATGTCAATAAATTAGGACTTGGTTTATCAGGAGTGTAGTATGGTGTATATATATGTAACAAAACACATCCTCCTGAAATTAAATACTGCCTCCAGGTAATATTCCTTTATAATTCACAAATTTCCAGTTAACTTGTTTCATAGACACAGTGCACATACACATACAGAGCAGTGGTGTTGTTGCCCATCAATAGATATAACCTTGTCAAACTCTGTAGCAAAAAATCATGTTTTATTAGTCTGACTGCTACAGTTGAATATAAACAGGGAAGCCTTCAGGACAAAACCTGTTTTAGTTCTGAGGAAGCTGCTATCTGTCTGTATCTCCAAACTTATTAGGTTGTTTTCAACTAATCTATTGTTCTAGTAATGAAAATAAGCTCTCTCTCTCTCTTTCCCTCCAGGCCCAAATACACAAACGGACAGGGATTACTAGATCTAGAACCTCTGCATTTGTACATACACAAAGTTTCCTCACATCATTTTAAAGAGACTATGACTGCTTTCTGGACAAAGGACTGAAGCAAATCATGAAATAAAAACTACACTAGATCCTCAGTCTGAAACCATTTAACTAGGTGCTCTACAGTACTTTGCATGTTCAGAGGACAACTTCCATTCCTCTTCAGGAGCATATCTCAAGTCAGACTGACCAGTCAGTACTGATGGAGCTTGTACAGGACTCACTTTATTGCAAGTAATCAGGCGATGCATAAAAACAAGAGCTTTAAAACACCTTGACCAGACTGAGAGATATTCCTATTTTATAAATAGATATAAAATTCCAGATTTTATATCTAAATCTGTTGCTTGGCTTCGAATTAGCCTAAGGCAATTAGATAAGACAAGCAATCTAAAGAAAGTACAGTTTTCCCTTAGGAAACAGGAACATAAAATGTATACAGCCAGTGCAACAGGAGGAGCTGGAACATCTCACAAGAGCCGTGGAGGTGCTGCAACACCAAGACAGGTGACCTCTTGGGGCCTGAAGGGGATGGAGTTTATTCAGTGACGGAAAAATCTCCAACTGTAGCTGCTAAGAAAGCAAGTGCTTTTCCAGACCATACGACAATTAGATTTTTTTTGAAGACTTGTAACGTGGTGAAATCTGGACTCATTTTTCAGTACTGATAAAAAGCACGTTAGATATCAAAAGTGTTTATCAGCATTTGCCAAACTTGAAGTCCCCCACACACACTTTTTTTTTTTTTAATCATTCTTTCTTATAGAATGTTTTTCATTTATTTTGATTATCTCAACTGAGATAATCACAGTTCTGGGGAGATAGTTGAGCAGTTTGCTAAAACATTTAGCATCACTCAAGAGTGTTCAACACATGTTGTTTCACTTGTAAGTAGTGGGTCTTGTTCAGCCCCATGTACAGAACTTGCATTTCTTTCCACTGAACAGGAAAGGGAATAATCAATAAATACCTTGGCACTGCATGGGAAAGCTTCAATAAAAAAGTCTGTGAATATACTTTTATCTTGCAGTCTTTGGCTGAATATATTAGAGCCACTTGCTAAAAGGTATGGTAGTGAATTAATCCTTTACATTAACCTTGTGAGGTAGGCATTGTTATTGCTAAGTTACAGAAGAAAGGAGGGAAAGAAGCTTGAAAGAAGTGACTAGACAGCATATCGAAGAAAAAGTGAAAACAAAACCCTGTTTTTTTAATAACAAATTGCCCCGTTGCATCTTTCCCACATGAAGTTAGAATCAAATAAGCTTTCTTTTCAATAGCAAGGCTGCCAGAAATATAAAAACCTTTAGGGATTCATAAGCTGATTTCTACTAGAAGTACATAAATACCCAAATAATTTTGTAGATTTAGAAATGCATAGATACAGAAAAAAATAGTGAGGGCTGGAAGACTGTCATTTATGTGAGCTGAATTTATTAAGTGTCTCCAGTTCCATTATAAAAGATTAATTAAAAATCAATTAAAATGTTTGAAATTTGCCATAGAAAATCCAAAGGGTCTGACTGTATATTTCAGTCTCTTTAAAAGCAGGCATATATGAAATCAGAATGGAATATATGGAATCAGAATCATCTACCATATTTTTAGGCTTTGAAACTTTACTGGAAAAAAAATAATAAAAAGGACTAACTTAATTTCTTAAAGTGCCTTTTAAAATGACACGGTCAGCAGTGTCTGGGAATACTGCAGAGCCAATGCAGTTTCCTCACAGTGGCTGAGAACAGAGAAAGTAAACAGCAGATGATCTCCACACTGAGACTTTCGAGAGCCAATGCACAGTTCTAGTAGAAAAATCTTTTCATCATGTGTGGAGGCACAGCTGTAATCTAGTAAATCAACTACCTTCTTTAATGTGGTATTTCATGTTTTCACTGTATTAGTGATTTCCACTTCGTAAAAAGAAAGGTGTTTTTCTTCTCAACGGGTCTAAAATCTAGCATGGGGTTTGAAAAATCATCCTACATAATTTCTTAATATCATATTATCAACGTTTTATCTAAATATCATGAGTTACTAAGATTCTTCAGGTGTCCTAAATTACAGTGGTTTGAACTGACCTCTTGCACATCACACTGTTTTTTTTTCAAGATTTGTTGCAGAAAGTATAGCTTTCCAACTGGAACTTCAGGAGCTAGTGGCATATGAAGACACACACATTTCACCTCATTTCTATATTGGCTTTCTAGCACTAATGCAGTACAAAATCATGTTTGCTACTGAAGAAAACATAACGTAATTGTACACATGGAATAGAAATACCAAAGGGATACCTGAAATTGCACAGAATACAACCACATGTTAAAAGAAAGTCTGACAATCTTTTTGTGATATTATCAGTGCACAGTAGAATAAATTTCTCCACAGAATAAAACATTAAGGAGTAAATTTAGAAAATTGCCACAGCTTGGGCAGAGCTGTTACTTCTTAGGGTTATAAATAATAGAAGCCCCATTCCCTACCCATTTGTGTTGTTTCTCTGAGTCGGAGTATATCTGTCCCATAATAAGAGTTGGTAATGACTTGTGCATTATATATTTCCAAAATGTGTCTACCCTGAAAGATCCACAAAGTTCTATATGATGGTGTTCCCTTCCATTTGATTGTGAAAAGCTCTTATTGCTTACTTACTAAAGACTCTACAATGAATTTATTAGAAAGGCAGTGAGAGGAAATAAAAAAATAAAAAAAGACCACTGAAAGTAGTTATTACTTTCATTTAAAAAGCTAATACTTTAAAAAATTCTCCCAACCATTATAGAGTCCAAAGATTTCCACTCTTGAAAGGTCTGTTCAAAGGTCACTTCTCATACCTGCATATATACTGATATATGGATACGTGTGTATGTATTATATATGATGACCTGACACAGGTCACTTGTGACCAAGAGTTACTCAAATCCAGTCAAAATGCAAAACTGGCAGTATACCTAGCTTGCACCTATTTTTCTAAATTTTATAGAACAGGAGTTATACCTTGATTGCTAAAATGAAGATGAGACTAATTTTTTCCAGGTTTAAATAGTTTTACTAAGCCTTCTGACAAAGCAGCAAACCTGAAATTTAAAGGAGTATCCCTGCATATCAGAGAGAGCAGAGAACATGAATATTATTTAAATTAAACTGCTGCAAAACCTTTATAGAGGACCAAAAAATCTGGTGAAGATACCCCTTCAGGCTCACACCAGAAATTCCACAAACTGAGACAGTGTTCAGTTTCAAGACGCAAAAAAGGTTTTAAGATATCAATATTAATTTGTTTGATTTTACTTTTATTTTCAGCACTTTAAGGAGCAAGAATGAATCTGAAAAATGTGAAGTGAAACCATCACATTTTCAAGATTATTTTTTTCCTTGGGGATTTACATACTGCTTTCTCATTTCACTTCTTCATATCTTCTGACGTTTAAAGTACCATTTTAATGCTGTTTAAGAGAGTGAAGAGGTTAACCTTGGTAGCAGAGAATCTCTTTACAATCTTATACTAGCATTTTAATTAATGAGGTGTTAGCAAACAGCAGGAGATTTTATTCTGTTTTTCAGCAGTAGTGCATCAACAGAAAGAAAATACTTCAAAATGCACAGTGCAGTCAAAACAGTTCCTTTCACTAGCACAATCAGTAAGCATTCTAGCTGACATAAATAATTGCAACACATAATTCACTACTGTATTGTTCCTCCACTGTTTGGATACCTCAATTTGTGCAGAAGAAAGCTAAACCAGCTTAAAATTGGTGACAATCGTTGTGAATCAGTACCCACTGTTACCATCCTGATTGCTTTGGGAACAGTTACTGTAAAATCTTTTGACTTTTGTAGGAACTGCAAGAACAACAACCTATATGCAGAGTTTTGGTTTTTTTTTTAGCTAGCAGTGGCCAATCATTTTCATGATGAACAATCTTTCTTATTTCTTTTTCTTCCCCACCTGAAAATGCCTGGAGAGAAGAGAGGAAGTGGTACTTCCCCTGCCCTTAGACCTCAGCTGTACGTGGACTGTAGCACCTCTTTGATTATTGCTATCGTATAACAGGTTAGGGCTAGAAGATCATTAGCATGTGCACTGAAATCTCAGTGGGAATTTCATCAAGATGTCTGCAATTCTACAAATTGGAATTTGCCTAAGGGAAAGGATAAACATTTTTTTGCCCTTAAAGAAAAGTTTTGAGGGACCTCAAATGAGGACAGGTAACCAGGAGCTCAGCTTAAGATAGGAACTTTAGCAGGAGAGTTACCATTTACAGCCAGATCTCGTTACAAGTGCTCTTAAGTAAAAGGGACTCTTAAATTGGCTCCACAGTCCTGAAGCACAGTTTCTCCTGATGACCCCACTATCAGCCACAGCACAGCCCTTCTTTTAGTCTACCTGGTGGTGTTGCATCTCACCCTCTGCCACCTCCCTGCATCCATCAGTTGTAGGTTGAAACAAAACTTTCCATAATCTACCATACTTAAAAAGTTCAGAATATTCCTCTCTAAATGACAGAACATCCTGATTATGTGTTCTGTGGTACAATTCTACATTCTGCAATTCCATTTCACAAACTGAAAGCAACAAGTTGGCACACAGCAAGTAAAGGCAAATGCCATAACAAGCTCAGAACCACGGCAGCATTCAGACCCCTTGGCAATATCTTTGGATTCCTAATTTCATATATTTCAAGAGAATTGAAGCTTCTCAGGACATCAGAAGTGAGCAAATTCCAGGTCCCTGAGTTTTCTAAGAGGAGCATCAATACAATACATCCGTATTTTATTTCACCATCATTATGTCCAGTCACGAGAACAGAGATAAAGTGCATTCCAGTCAAAGGTAAGTGTTGTGCTGAAGTAAAAAGGCAACAATTAGCCTGAGTCACGTTAAATCAAACACAAATTCCACCAAACAATGAAATTAAATACCTGGATTTAAAGCTGTCAGGTGGCATCAGTTCCAGTGTATGTGCTGGTCCATACATATTAACTACAAACAGTTTTACTGTTGGGTTTGTTTGACCTGCCTTTGAAAAAAAATAAATAAAAATAGGAGCTTTAGTGGCACTGAATCAGTGACAGCTAAATAGGTTCAGTCATTACCATAATAAAGTATGTTTACAACAAAGAGAAAGCTCTGAAAATAAAAAAAAACACAGCCATACAAATTACGTAGATAAAAATGTGAAGTATTAATCGCATCATTTACTGACCTTTTACTTCAGCAGATCTTCTGACTTTCTGGTGCAGAGCAAGGGAACAATGCTGAAAGTAGTTTGACCCAGTCCTGTAAAGTCAGCTGCAAGAATAGCCAGCTCCTAAAAGAGCAGTCAGACCCAGCCTGCAGCAAAGCTTTTCCCAACCGCTATTGCTCTTTTTCCAAAAGACTACTCTACTTCCAATTGAGATAACATCCCTCCTCTTCCTCCATCTCTTTCATTATCAGTTTCCCCAGGACTTCCTTCCCTGGCTTGCTGAGAAGAAAATCTCTGGTTTTGATACTGTTCAGGACCCTGTTGTTTTGGCAAGCTAGCTCTAAGAGAAACAAAACACATGTTGCTAAAGGAGAATAAAATGGCAGTTTGATATATATCCACCAGGAAGAGCTTGATAAATCCTGAGGATCTATAGGAAGCCAGGACTTGTCCTTCTCCCAGTAACACAGCTCGTTACTAAGCGGTTCTTGAGATGAAGAGAAAGGACTGGTGACAGAAAGCAAGGCACTGCAGGACTGGCAAGAATATACTGCTCCCACTCAAGCCTCTTTTTTGTGAAAGACACAGGAGTCACACAACTGCATTGTCTCTTTGGGATACATGGAACGACAAGTGTGTGCTTCAATGGAAACAAGTTGTTAATATTGGAAGGGAAGGTAATCATATTGAATCATAATAACCTACAAAGCTGTATATCAGACTCTTCACAGGGATATTTACAAATGCAAGAGGGCTTGGTTGAAATATACCCACGCGTTTCCTTTAGAAAGTGGACTTTTCTCAAAATATAGACAGTCTGAATCCTGTGTACACTTATTTCTGAGTGGTACAGGGGAGAAGAAAGTGGATACGTGTATTTTTTCTAGTGCTTAGAAAAGTTTAGAAAATGGATTTAACTGGATTCCTGGACTTTCATTCATAAAAACTTTAAAATTTGCCTGAAAGAAACATGGTCTTTCAAAGGCATCCTCCACATGAAAGCAGCTTATACAGATGCAAAACTGTGGAAGAAAACCACTGACAGATCAAGTCCTTACTACACAACTGCTACCTCCTTTTATCATTTGAACTGTACATTGTTTGCATAGTGGCATCCAAGTACTCCCACAGGGAGGGCTGCCAAGAGTAATTCCTATCTCCTGTATGAGTACAAGTTGTAGAGAGACCCTCTAAAGCATGCCTTCACAGTGGGCACAGCCAGATCCTGGGCACGAAGCACCGAAGCCTGGCCCAGCTGTGGCACCGGGTGGCTGTGGCACGGGACTGCCCGTCAGAGGTCCGCTCAGCACTGTCCTGCCCCAATGTGCTGCCTCTGCTGCAAACAGCCACGGTGTGTCTTAACAGCCAAAGAACACATACGGCTGGCCTACACGTGTAAAGGGCAGTGTTGTGACATGGGATCGGGGACTGAAAATGGGGCGAGAGTTGGTACCACTAACAGCAGTTCTGGATCCTTTGGGCAGGAACTGCCCTGTGACTACCCAAAGCAATGGGATGTGCACTCACTGCCCTTGCAGGGCACACAGCAATGGTCGTTTTGTATGTTTTTCTTGTTTGTTTTGTTTTTTGAGAATATCAGATATTGCCCCAGTTATGCTCACAGGGCCTCAGATCAGCTTACAGCTCTACAGCAGTATTATCAAGCTTCTGACTTGATGCAAGTTCTGTCCCAACAGCTGGGGAGGTCCCGGGGGTCACAGGGCAAACACCAGCAGTGCACGCAGCGTGCAATGGACTCAGGCAGCTGAAGGTAGTTGTCCTACACAAGCAGCCGACTCTCAAATTCACACTTTTCCCTCAATGAACGGCTTCTCAGCAATCTAAATTGCATAGGCATTGTATAATAATAATAATAACAACAACAACAATAATAATAAATTGTTCAGAAGTGAAAGAACTCTAAATTGAAACCCTACTTTGTTCTGGTATATACAGATTATACAAAATATAAACTTCCTTTCTCATTATTTTTATATTTTTTTTAAGAACACAGTCTGGGCATATGGACATGTACACACAGGTACATGTTTCAGTATTCACAAACACATATGGGTTTCATTCTATTTTTTAATCGTAGTTATAACTTTCTCTGATGGTTTCATTTTATAATAAAGACCCAACCTTTTTTCATCTATGTAGCTCTACCACAAAATTCATTGCCAATTAATGGTGTTTAATGTGTAGCTAGATTGGCATTAAATTGAGACATTAAATAAAGATAATGCTTTTTCATTAATGAGATTACTGAGATAGTAGTGTATCACTTTTATGCTGAATTGCTAATGAAACGGAATTTCTCATTTCTTGTTTACAAAGCTCATTTTTTAAAATATTCCTTTCTTTTTTCTTTTCCCTGTCACTCAAGGCTTTTGTCTAAGAAACCAGGACAACTACCTCTGAAAACACCATTACTTTTTATTTCAGAGTATTATTTCACAGCACACATTATATCATACATACTATTTTTTCATAGTACCTGTTACAGTCTAACTTTCCACTCCTTAAGAACAAAGGTTCATCTCCAAAATGTGATAGCAAGAATAGGGTAACAGTAATATTATTTAAAGTCCTCCATCAACTTTCCTTGAAATGTTAAAGGAGTACCACACACAGAGACCTACATATACCATCAGAAATGTACTCAGGCACTCTGAAATAGCATGCAAAATATGGACAAATCAGTAAGTTGGAAGATAGTATCAGCATTGGTACTTAACACAGAAATTATGGTTAGGGAGGCAGCTGATCAGGAAATCCCCAGAAAATAAGGAGCAATTTCAGGTATTATCCCTGCCTGAGCTGTTCTGTCTTTTCCCAATACGCATCAAAAAATCCTTCTCTAATTGTTCTGAAACTCAGTGATGGGTTTTTCATTTTTGTTTGTTTTAATTTGATGGCCAGAAAAAAAAATAAAAGATGTTATTGTGGCTTATTTTATCCAAAGCCACTCTTTTGCATTCATTGATAGTAGCATAATTTACTGAGATCTATATAACTGCAGCAGAACTTGTGCTGTACTTTGCACACAGTGTGTGTGACTTCAATGCAGTTGTGACAGTATTTATTTTTCAGTGCAGTTCTCCAAACATTTTACTCTTCTCTCAGAAGTGGTGCATTGATTTTACCATGCATCAGTGATGAAATTGCTATGAATCAATCTGTCTGCTGCTTCCTCACCCAATAGTTTCTTTACAGCAAAAGGTGTTACAAGCCTACTGGAAAAAAAACATAATTAATATTTCCTGAAAAGCAGCATGAACCAATTCAGCCTCTGTTATTCTCTAGAAACACTCCTTCTGTATGGTTGAATACTATCAAAGAACAAAAAACAGGAGGTGGGGGCTGCACTCACACTCATCTTACCTTAGGGTATGGATACTGCTTTCCTTTTGGATATAGGCCTCCAGTAAACCGGGGAATAACCATGTTTGGCACCAGAGAGTCATTTATGGTCAGGAATGCCAGTCTTTCACCATCTGGAGACCACCAGTGGGCAATATGAGAATGAAGAAGTTCCTCTGCAACAACAGATCTCCTTAGGGTCCATAACAATAACTACCACAAAGTTCCTAGCTCATTCAGTTAGCATTGATTTCTTCTTTCTCTGCCTAATTCAAATGTATCTGTTGCAATTTCAGCAGTTTCACATTATCCTGAATGAACATTTGGATAACAAGGCATGTCAAAATACCAAATTTCAACCACCTTCCTCAAATTAATACTTCCATTGATGTCAATAAATCATTGTAAACATGAAATATGACTGTAACTGCTGTAACTGAAATATTATTAAATCTGATTTCTCTGAGCTGTGGCAGCTGGGTACCTGCACATTCTCTCACAGTTGTATTTATGTAATAATTTTTGAAGTGTAATATTTTGTCTTTTTGGCTCAGTTTTAATTCTTAGACAGTTCAATATTTTTGGTATTTTTGCAATATAACTTTTTGAAAATCAAAAATCTTTAAAAAAAAAATCCAAACTGTATTTGACTGCCAAATTAAAGTCATTCTTTAAAATGTCATGCACTGTTTTCTTACATTTATTGCCATTGTACTTCATATTAAGAAGAAATGAAAGAGAAAAGCCATAAATCAGCACCCAAACTGCTGGGATTCTAATACAGCAGCTCCCAACCAACTCCAAATCACCCTGTGCAGGTCTTCTGTCTTCTGTTTGTGAAAAGACTTGGATGTTTTTGCAATGTGTTTGATATTTTAACTTTTTTTTTTTTTTGTGAGCATTTTGTATTCAGATTTTAAGAATTTGGCTGGAAAGGTAATTGAGAATAATGTACTAACCAGATCAGAGGTCTGGCACCATACCTAATTTAAGAGCCTACAAAAACTACTTAAAATGTCAGTAGAGACTCTCCAAGATGCAAATCAGATCCTGAAAGGTTTGAAGTGTCTGAATGGGTTGACATATCTAGGGTTAGTTGTAATTAAGCTGGGACCTATCTTCAAAGCCATATATTCTGGGTCATGCTTCTCTGCTCCCTGACTCAATAAGTAAAGCCCTTTACACAGAAGACCAGCAGAGAATGAATTGTGAATATCAGCAAGCTTGTGGCCTTGCTGAATATCAGCCAGGTATGAGACCTACATCTCACTGCCTATGTTCACAGGTAAAAATGAACCAAAGTACATGTGAAGAGGTCTATGTTTTCTTGTCAGCTGAAGAAGTTCTGTGAAGTTTTAAAGCCTTTCACTCCGCAAAATTAATTAATAAAATACATCTGTATGAAGGGTGGGCGCACACAGAGAAGCAGCAGGAGTATAACTCAGACAAGCATCATCACCACTATTGAGCTAGCTGCTCTTCTTTCCATTCTTTGTTCCCCCATTTTCTTTTTCTGTTCCTCATGAAATGTTTGCAGTTTAAAGGAAAAGTCATTTATTTTATCAACAGCTTCATTTATCTTTAAAACAAATAAAGTTACCAAAAAATCTACAACAACCTCCTTTAGATGATGTTTCTGAAATATATAGGTAAACTGAAATTAAAAAGTGCATCATATTGGCGTGTCAAATAAAATATTAGTTTTGTTTCTATTTAGTTCTTAGATGTAGATCTTACCAATGGAGAGATCCAAACTGTATAAAACCCAAATTTCTTCCACTAAAATAAGTCTTAAACTTCTTTCCATATAATTCTCAGATGGGATTTACTGCATACCTTCCAGACAGCTTGAATAAAAGGCCTGGCAAATACCAGAACCAAGCAGTTGCATCTGGTAAACTTCTGTGGTCCCTTCCAGCCTGAATTATCCTCCTCATATCTTTTTGCTCCTTTGCAGACCAGGGAGGAATATTTTTTAAAGAGTCCCATATTACATTTTGTTCTATGGACTAGAGCTGTATAATGATCAGCAATATGCCATTCATGGCAGCTCCATCCTCCACCTAAAGGAGAACAGAAAAGACAGGCTACCCTCTCCTGAAAAGGTGCCCCCAAATGTTTACAGAATTGGGCCCAAAGTTATTCTGTTGCATCCATTCTTACTAAGTTTACTTTGTTTTATAAAAAAAAAAAAAGATATATTATGTCAATGACTACATAGACTTAAATTCTTCAATTTGTATGCAGTTGTGTTAGATTTGAAAAAAATGAAGAGCATACAAAATTATCTTCTACTCCAAAGGTTCTTTTTGTCTTTACATTTTGAAATGCACCAACACATTAAAACATTTCTAAAACATTCATTAAAAAAATAAAACAGACAACAAAACCACCAAAAGCTTGGAAGCAGGTAATTATCAGACACAGGCATTTATGTGACTAAGGAATGCAAATTACCATTCTAATTTCAGAGCTTACTTGGACAGAGGTTTTCAAAACTGCCTATGTGAGCTATCTGCTCATAACTACTGAGGTGCTAAGAGGTATGGACAGATCATTTCTGAGCATCCCACTGAAGTGCCTTGCTATACTGCATGCCACCATTTGTAAAAAACACTCTGCCCTGCAAACCTCTACATAAAACACAATTTTCTGAAATGAATGGATTTGTCCTGTAGGGTCTGTACAAGAACCTCTCATCTGTTTTAATAAAAATTAAATATTTGTCCATCTTACCTTCATATAACCAGTCTGCAATTCCATTAAAAATAATTCCTTCTTTTCCCGAAGATGTCAGGCGCAATGAACTACTCTTTACATCAGGCTGATAGTAGATGTTATTTTCAAAAATATAAATCTGGATGGGGTAAGAGGCATGGAGAGAAAAAAGAACATTTTGGTAGATATAAATTAATGTTCAGCAAGCAATACACAATTTCCTCAGGCTCAGAACAGACTACAGAATAATTCATCATGAGTTTCCTCTGACTTTGACTTCGTGTTTCCTTTTATTATCAATTTGGACAAACTAAGAAAACTTTTAATAGTTATGCGAGGCAAAATTCTTCCTTTGAAATTGTTTTCCCAGTTGAAATGTTTTTATTAACTTTAAGAAACATTATTACATTCCTCAGAATCATACAGGAGGCAAGTTGTATAACAGCTGAATAGATAAAGAAATTTTCCATTAATTCTAGTTTATCTAATAAAATCTTCTGTCTTTCTAGCCATGAAATTAGACACAGTTCTGCAAGTATATGCAGCACAATACATACATCATAAATGTTAAGTTGCACCAGATCATGGTGTGGAAACTTACTGAAAAAAATCAAAAATAAATTGCACACTGCTGTTAACTTTTCTCAACTTCCTGACACAGCTTCTGACTGTGATACACAAATGTTTTACCTCAATTGTGCTACAAAAATACACTTTACTTTGAAGTGCAGACTCCTCCTCTTTTTTCCTGCAAGTGACAGAATAGATGTCCTTTTCTCACTCATTGATATTTCTCAGCCTTGTCTCTTCTTCCCCTACTAACCTGGGTTTCAAGTTTACTCATTTTTTGAGACTAAACTCTAAGCTTCACAATGAAGTGCAATAAGAGAAAGATAAAAGGAAGGTATGACTAGGAAGGAACATAAGGATGACAAAAAAAGTCAATGATTTTCTCAAAAAGAATAATGCAGTGATGAAGGATGGTTTATTACATGGTAATTCTGCATACTCAGATGAATTGCACACTCAGCTGTATCACCACCTTTCTCCTATCAGCTAGCAAACCTTTTGATTCCTCAGTTTCCTGGTTTCCTGTGTTGTGACTAGATTCTTCTTTCAGCTAGAATCATGTCAGGGCTTCAGGCTTTTAGACTTTTTTTTTTTTTTTTTTTTGCTTTACTGTGAAATTACAATGGCCACATATGCAGAGCTTAACCGTGGAATCAACCTAATACCCATATTACACACCAAACCTGATTCATGCTTAGAAAATGCAGCTAGCAGCACAAGAGAAGCAACACACAATACAAATTTCTTGTACCATGATTTCATCAACGTATACTGACATATGGAGTCTCAGGGACAGCTAATATTAAGTAAACTTATTTACACCAAAGAACATTTTAAAAGCCTAGTTGTTTATTTTCCTCTCATACTTCAATGATAAACGACTTACGGGAAAACACTAACCAGAGAGTTAAGTATTATTATCGTTATTACTGCTATTCTTGCCTCTTCTAAAGAACCATCTGAAATAGATTTCCATTTGAGTCCCCAAACTAATGGCATTTCTTGATATTTAATAGTAGCCACTTCATGATTTCTGGCATACAGCCAGAAAGCTGATTTTTTTTTTTTCATCCCATGAGTGATGCAATAATTTTCAAAATTCCTGCGAATCAAGGGTGACTTGGGACGATTTTTTGTCAGAAATTCAAAACTCTGCAGTGAGTTCAAAACCGAAGTAAAAATAGTTGATCCAGTTTGAATAATCTAAACTGTACTGACCAGGAGTTACATTTATAGTTTAATAAACAATATTTGGTATAGTTGAGAATTTATGGGAAGTTGACATATGATGCCGCATTAATGCCAAGAGAAAACAAGGATTAGAGAACTCCGGAAATAACAGACTTTTGTAATAATATTGACAAATACTTCTTGCCAATGTATATTTCCACAGTAAAAATGTTTTGTTTTGTTTTCCCGAGATAAAAGGAACAAATACAAGTAATAACAAGGCATGATTAATTGCTTAGCCTCTGAAAATAAAATAATTTAGCCAAGCACTTGCTATTTAAGTGAACTAAAAATATTCATATCAAACTAAATTACAGATAGTGTAAGTAATAGAAACCACTATATTGGCCACTGCTCAGTAAGGAGCGATTTCTTACAGCTGACAATCTCTTCTTATATAAGCAATTGTTTTCAGAAGATTAAAAAAGGCTGACCTGATCAAATGATTTTATTTCAGCTTCTTTAACTAGTGAGCTCAATCTAATCAATTTTTGAAGATCAGAAGCATAATTTTTTATTCTCCCCCACCTTTTCAGGCCATTTATATTTTTAATGGTGAACATACTTGTAGCGTCTAGTTTCTGCATTGAAAAACTTTCATTTAAAGCCATCATTGTCAGTCAAAGTACAGGATTAAGAACTATTTGCTTTATGACTGAACCATGTAAAGGTTTTAATCCTGTCATTGCTAGTTAGCAGGCATTGCTAATTACATTTGACATATTTCAGATAAGTAAATATCTCAGAAGGAATACTGACTGTTTTGCCACTGATTGTTGGTTTCCTCATGTTTATTTCCCACTCATTTCATAAAATGACTCTGTCTCCATCTTCAATCAATTCTATAATTCACTTGTAGCACATGTTCTTTCAATTTTGAAAGCTACCCCAAAAACTTTTTTTTTCTTAAATATATGGATTAGAACATTTTAAAGTTCTTTAGAAACTCCAAACCCTCCAGCGGCTCTCTCCCTAGCAATCCTCAGGCTCATCGCTTACTTGCATTTTACATTAAAAATGATGAATTTATATTCCCTTTGCAAAACATTTTATGAAATACAATCTCTACATAACTAAACATCATGTAAATCCGTATCAATGATTTAGGGTTGGTGCACTGGCAAGTACCATTCTGCACTGCCTGTAGCATTTTGAAAGATCAATATGCCCATGCTTGAGGTTGTAAAAACATCTTAGAAAGACTCACCATTATGGGTAGTCAATCTCATCTGTAATTTGAATATTTGTTATATTTCAGGAGGTGCCATTTTCCACCTAAAGCCTACAAATTGTACAACTTGTACTGGCAGGAATGGCTGCATGCACATAGCCTACAAAAGCTCTGACTAACCCCTGAAGTCAGGCCTGCATTCGCCTCCATTCCTGACCATGTCAACTGACCATGTCAAAGCACTCATCTGTAATTATTTATATCCTTCACCACTTGGAAACAAGGACTCGGAGTTAAATTGTCAGTTTGTGTTAGTGCAGCAAAACAGGCAGCGGAGTTGTAATAGGAGTGACAACATTACAGTGAAGGCTACTAGTAGTGGCCTACAAGGCTCTTTGCTTTGCTGTCTGCAGATCCAAGCTATGGATTCATTAAGAACAAGTATTTAAAGAGACTTTTCATAGCCATGAAAACCAATCCCCCATTTTACATTACCGCCAGAGCAATGCAGCCAACTAAGACGCTGTGAAAAGGCACACTTACTGGGAATTACTTTTGTAAAGTAATTCCCAGTATAATTCATAGAATATCTAAGTTGGAAGGAATCCACAATGATCGTCAAGTCCAACCATATTTATACGGTATGTCATATATAACTCTAGAAACACTGAAATTGTAATGTATCACTACTTGAAATTAATTTTGTTCATAAGACGTGAACATATCTTGCTTGCTTTGAACACCCAACACTGACCAACAGACAAGCATCTTGGATCTATGTCCTTCTGAAACAGCCACAAGGAGAAGCAAGTGTATAACAGTTATGGCTTTGCCAGGTCACTGATTTTATTTTATGTTGATTGTCCTGAGTCCAAAAACTAAGAGTAGAAATGGAAGTATTCATCATCTGAATTGTGCAAAAAAATCTACATTAGAGCCTGGAAGGAGAGGAAGTCTTTAAACAGTATTGTCAAACTCTCCCCTGCCCGTAAAACACCGAAGTTCTGTTTTGTTTGTGGTTTTTTTTTTTTTTTTTTTTTTTTTTTTTTTAGTTCATACGTTTTAGACTTCTCAATTACTTCTTACTTTCTTAATTCTTACTTTCTCAATTTAAACTCAATACTTTCTGGTGAAAACAATATCTGTAGAAAACTCCTTACAGCTCTACTTTATGTTGCATTAGAATGTTTTCAAGCTTTTCCTTCAAAACACAGAGACTAGGTATAAATTTTTATTTTTAGGAGGCAGCTCTGGCTGCTGATTAGTTGCAGTATGGCAATATACAGGAGCTTGAATTTATGAGGCATCTTCCCCAAGTTCAGCTGTTAAAATTGAGTGAAGGAGAAAGCAACAAACTGGAAAAGAACTGAAACTAGTACTTGTCCTACAACAGAGACTTAAATTCTCAAATACTGCAATGTACATAGCAAATCACAACACTGTGATAAGGCTTCATGATCAAACTATATATTATATATACATATATATTCTTGGACCAGAATCTAGCAAATACATGTGCCTAATATCCTGACTCCAGGAAGTAAAACTAACCATGTGCCCAAATGTTTCGAGGCTAGGGACTTCACATACTTCATCATTTTGTACACGGTGTTTTGAGCAATGTCCCAAACCAAATATTTCCCTTGTTAGGCTATCTCCAGTCAGACCTGGGAGCAAGTAAAAGTAAAATGGCTTTTCTTAGTATACACTTGAGTCTAATTACTACATCATAAGTGCTAAAATGTTGACTGCAACTACTGAATCTTCCAACATTACTAAAAGGAGGAGTTGCTAAGCGTGTACCAGACAGGTACTCTCATGAATACATCAGTGGCTTTGTGCCCAAAATGCTTTCACAGCTTTTAGGCATGACGATAAGAAAATAAATTGAAAAAGGCACAAAGTGGAACCAGGCTATGCTATATTAGACAGAAATTATTATCACACTTTTTTTTTTTTAAACCTCCTCTCTTCACCAAGTACTTCCCAAGTATTTTTAAACTATTTCAAATTATTTTTTATTTAAGACCCTCAACTAATAATGCTGTAAATGGGAATAAATATAAAAATCTATGGTCTTCAAAATTACAGGACTTTGTTTTTTTAGAGATTTTTCATAGCTAATCACACTAATGTCAAAAAAAAAAAAAAAAAAAAAAAGCGTTTCTATATTTATTTCAATAACTGTTTTCCAATTAATGAAAAATATCCGCAAGAATATTTTGGATTAGTGAGAGATTAATTCTTGATAATGATCATATTTATTTCTACTGACTGTGAAGAATTAGAGGCTCTGCTTGCTTTGATGTTCTACCTATGGCACTAATCCTTCCCCTTCTTCCACATTTGACAGCCTCTAAACTATTCTTTCATAAACCTTCATCTAAATTAATTTCTTCAAAAACAGTTATTTGCTGTTCGCCACATGTTTCACAATTGCGTGATTTAATTTCAGGCTGAGGTCTTAAGTGGAGCACCCAGTCCAAGCAGCTAGTTCCAGATGGCAGACAGCTGTGAAAACACAGGGACATCCAATCACCCAACTGAATGGCAAACCCAGTGCCAACACCTGGAGAGACCCTGTGTGTCTTTAATCCTTTCAAACACTCCAGGCAGAGAAAAGCTGGTAAATTACATTAAAAAAAAAAAAAAAAAAAAAAAAAAAAACACTTTTCCCATTAGGTGCTCCATTGAAGCTTTCTGCCCAGGCTTATCCACACTCTATCACTCCCCTGACTCCACAGTAGCATATCAGTGGCAGGACAAGCTTTTCACTCACCATTTGGGCTTCAGCAGCAGCTTGCCCAGAGCTTTGTGGAGGCTGCTGTGCGATCACTTACTCTGCACAAAAGCAGTGAGTGGAGCAAGGCTTTGAGCTCTGCAAGGGGGAGCAGCTCCTACACCAAAAGCTGCCAGCAGATGGTTAGCCCTGGCAGCTGAGACAGAGTCACTCTCAGGTATTTGCATGTGTCCTAGAAATTCATCCAGACACCAGAGTTCAGATTCGTAGTTAAAAGCAAAAGCCATTTTCTTCACGTTGGAAGAGAAACATATCTCAGAACTGCAGCCCTGGCTGACAAAACTTATCTCCTTCCCTGGAATCAGGCATTAGTCTTGCTCACAGAGAAAAGCTACTAAACTAGCAGAGGAAAAATGCCTCCCAAAATTGAGGTTAAGGAGGTAGACCTAACAACCTAGCATTAGTCCTTTCTCTAACACACGCAATGATAAACTTATTGTATATAAACATGATAAGGTAGCTTGCCATGCAAGAGCTTCTTAAAATAGATTACACAGACATTAACCTTACGGGTATAATGTATTTTCATTGCTGTTACCCAATACAAAAGGGACCCATCTTGGGTCTAGAAGCAACTATACTCATTCATGACACACTTCACACAAGCTGAAACAACTCCCCCCAACTCTGTACCACATCCATGGCCTTGGCCTGTGTCACACTTCTTAGTGTGGTGTGGCCACAGTCTACAAGTCAGGACAAAGTACAGTGGACCTACAGGATGCAAGTTTGCACATCCCCAATCTAATGTTTCTACGTTACCTGATGTGAAATGATAGCTGAAGTCACTAATAACTAACAAATGAAGCAGAAGAAAGACCTAAAGCATCTTCAGGCAGCCATATTCCTGTGTGACCTTGGCAAGGAAACATAGTTCATCAGTCTTTGGACTACCACAAGTGTCTTCAGAGCCCAACACTCTACATAATAGAGGACTCAATTGCACTTTTTGCTCTTTGCAGAAGGGTATTTTTACTGACACAGTAACAAATACAGTCCTAAGGATTCCTGTAGGTAGTCTGGCTAACCAAATGACTCCACCACAATCACAGCTGATAGCTACATCTCAGCATACAATCTATCAGACCTCTTCAATTCCTAAGCACAAGGCAAAATTCCATCCCTTCTTCTTGTGAGACTGCCAGCTAATTAGTTGGATAATTAATTCTTCAAAAGCTTCAAGATGTTTTTCCATCTGGGCTTGCCTCTCACCATTTGTTCCGTCTCCTGTCTTACCACACATTAACCATGGCCAAATACAACTCTCCTTAGTTAGATAGTCAGTAAAATTTCTAGATGAAATGTGTTTTCTTGCTAATAACTGATAATACAAATAATATCACCTATACACTATATAGAAAAAAGTCAAAAAGTTACTTTCTTAGTTGATCAGCAATTTTGTTTTTTAGTTTGGTTTGCTCTTCAGAGATCAAACCATGACTTCTCCAATTCCAGGCACTACTAAGCTGGCACAGCACTGACTGTTTCACAGTTCAACCTCATACTGGGAAGAGCCAGAAGGTCCCACAACACAGACAGCAGCTGTATTTCTCCTCATCCTGAGTTTATGTTGGAACACGCAGTGAGACAAAACACACAGCAACGGGGAAATGACAATAACTTGTTTTGTTATATAGGACACAGCTAAAGGAGTGCAATCTGCAAGCACAGATTAAATGGCTTTGATATAGTCAATTTAAACAGCAGTTAACAAGCGGTTATAACCTTCAGTCAAAGATCAGTACAGTGTGTACTCATACATAAATGTTATGAGGAGAAATTAGCTTAAAGCTAAATAGATCAATCAAAACTGTTTAGCAGTCTTCATACCGCACGACCATACATATATATATATACACACATACATACACACAGTTTCCTGAACACACTGCCCCATACACAAAGTTGAAAACAAGCAAGTGATCTTAAATGAACAAATATATAAGTGGTATCTTACATCAAATCATTCATTTAAAAATGATTTTTATGTAATTTTTACACACACGCACAAATGTGGTTCAATTCCTACAGTCGTTTTGCCTGCAGTTATGGGAAATGCAGATCTTTGAAATTCCCTTGATAAGTAAATAATATTTGAACTAGCTTGGGACAGGAAGAAATTGAAATCAAACTTGCATCCACACAGAATGCATTTGGTTGCAGTTTTTCAACACTTGTTGTCAAGATAGCAAGTTTGGTTTTCATTTAATTCCCTAACATATTTGTTACCACTTTTGTGTTCACAGATCTGAAAAATCATACAAATAGCTCCACTTCAGAAACTTACAATTCATTTTTACCAATTAAAAATTATATTGCAAAGCAGCTGTCATTGAATTATTGTTGTAGATAAAGACCTGGCTTGGCATCTTCTCTACTGTTTAACATCCTCCAAAGTCCTGATACATGCATTTTTTCATTCAGAGACACTGATTGTGTTATTTTTAGTCACAGTGTAATGTCTGTTCTCTTATTCAGGTCCAAACTGAACAAACAAATGTTTTCTTGCCATCTATGATTTCACTTACTATACCCCTGGGACTTACAGACTTAAATCGGGATTGCCAGACCATTCTTATACCCACCATTACAGAACACAAGTACGCCTTTCTGCCCTTTTCCCTTGGCAAAATCTCATTTAGTTGAAGCAGCTTTCCACTGAAGAAGAAGGTGTCCTTAAGATTACGTGTTCTGTGTGCTGATGCAACAATAGTATAACTGCTATTTTCTTTCTTCCACTCACAGGAGAAAAAGTTCATTTTGGTAAGAAAATACTTTCTAAAATCATCCAGAAGAACTGACCATATAGACATATACAGGAAGAGTTGTTTCTTATATCCAGTTAGAAGCTCCATGGTGGCAATTCAAACCTCTTGGTCTATATCAAAACTCCTCTACGGCCAAGAGCCATAGAAGAGCCATAGGGCACATGCTGCAGTGAGCCACAGAAACACTTCAGGTCTCTATTTTGTTGCAGGAAAGGAGAGGCTTTTCCTGTTTTCTGTGATAAGCTGGTGTTATGAAGCCATTTTGCTTGTTTCTTCCTACAGCTTGAGACTTGAATAATTCCAATCTTTTTTCCAATAATTTCAATCTTCAACATAATTTTACTGAATAAAGTGGTGGCACAGGGTGACTGAAACTGCTCATGGGCTGCTGGCATGGTAAGCATGATAGACACACCACCACTCTGCCTGAGACAATATTCTATACATGGGTATACTTGGTTAGAGCAAGTTAGGTGTTGATTTACCATTCCATACATGTGAAATTGGGTTCCAGTGTATACAAAATAACAAACAAACAAACAAACAAAAAGATTTCCAGCGATATTTTGCACATGTTGGAAAACCAGCAAGGTAAAATGTTAGTAGCTGCCATTCTTAACCATGGTATTAAATTGTGTAAGAAGCTCAATGGAAATTAACTCAAACACACTCACACACATTTATTTGAGTATTTGAGAAGCAAATAAAATGCAAGGTAGGACTGTTACCCAAAACAGACTTAATAAATTTCACTGGTATGATTGATTATTCTGTTAATGTCCTTCTTACAAGTTATGCAGACATATCAGAACCAAAGAGAATTACTATATTTTGGATAATATAAAAAAAGGAAATTGGCTTATAAAGCTTTCATAAGTGTGAATTTTAGATGGTTATAGAGTATTCACTAGTGACTTAGTTACTATTATACAGACTTTTTGCCATATCCTTTTCCACAACTTATAAATTTCTGTCGAGATCACGTATGCTACTAGACAATTTCAGGGAAGTTTTTATGGAATTGTATTGCAAAGTAGCTTTATCTTATATCTCTTTTCCCTACATTTTAGACTATTTAGATTGTGAGCTACCATGAATAGGAGTTGCAGGCTATAATGGCTGATACATTTTGCAGTACAGCTGCTTTGAACATCTCCAGTAGTGCAGAATAGCTCTGATCTCCCCTCTGAAGATTGTATTTTTTTTTTTTTTTGCAGGACAATCTATACCAGTATAAAATTTTCTGAGCAGTTCAGCTCTGACTTCCTCCAACTCTTACCCCACTGTTCCATGTGCACTACGATCCATTAAATTATACAGATACAAGGCACAGGAGGTACAATCATCTAAGAAAAGTGTAGCAGTAGGCAAAAATCTACCCTCATATCATCTGTTTCAAAATCATCAGATGCATTGCAAGTGAGGCAGAAAACAAATAATAGTTAATAACAAAATGATTATAATTGTAAGCAATAATAACTATATTCAGTCTTAAAGGTACCAATTTTCTAAAGATTATGATTGACCTAGGCAGGAATTTTCTCAGGGGAAGCTTTCAAACCTTTTGATTTTGTTGTAATCAAGGCAGAGAGGCAGTGGCTGTTGATCAGTATGGAACATGGAGACCTCAAAACATGTACAACCCAATGTCGCATGCAATCTTTTCTCTTTTTTTTTCCCCTTGTGTCACTTGCAATATGTTAATTTTATTTTTGTAATAATCAAGCTGCTATACATGGCATGAAGAATAGAACACTGAAGCACAACTTTTCTGCTGTCTAGATTAATGCCACTGCATCACAGTAATATGTTAGCACAATCATTTCTGAACAACTGCAAACTATCTACACGGCTATTATATTTAATTGTTATAAACTATCTAAATAAATCTACTGTAAACAATACCAAGGATGCACTCATAATGTAGCTACAAGATTAGTTACTACTGTCATGGAATGAACCAGGGCTTGAATTCAGAGAGTATTACTAACTCCATGATAATTTTGATGTTTATGTCCTTGTTTTCCAATAAAAATGAGAAAGCATTGCCCTGTTTTGTTCTGAGGCATGTTAACTACATTGCCTTTCCAATGATACTGGAGTATGATGTCCACTAAATTCACACCCTGACTAATCCCATGATAACTTACTCATGAGTGCAAACATTGTGCTATATATTACATAAATAATTTCACATACAATATCTAACCTAGGACCTACACAAAAAAAAACTATCTTATAAATCTTTTTGATTGCACAGAAGATTACAATAATACCGCCTTGCCCGCAAACTGATGGTCTGCTTCCTCCCCATGGAGCTGTCTTGAGAACTACACTGACTGCAAATGTCTTGAGAGATTGGTCTGCTTAGCCCTTTGGTCTTTGTCTGTGTAATTGATGAGTATAACAGACTTATTTATAAACTATGCATGCTCAGGAACTCACACTCCTTGTTGCTCATATTCACTGAGAGCTTCTGAGTAATGAACCAACACAGAGGAGCAGGGTCAGAAATGTCACTGGGTTGCTCCTGAAGACTTACAATAAAATCATAATCAGACCTTACCAGGAATTTTTTTAAAATGATCTCTGTTATTTTGACTCATCTCTTTAATTCTTCAGTTATGCCTTGACTGATCAATCCATAACAGAATCAAAAATGAAAAAAAAAATGGCCTAGTTACTCCAAATACAAAAAGAAGAGTATTGGGAGAAATATCACCTAACATAGCTGTCTAGACTTGGTGCCAGAGGAGGAATTTTCTCTATTTTCTTTGACAAAACATATGAAGAAACGACCTAAAACCAAGGACCAAAGTCAAAAAAGACAGAATTGAAGATGCTGTGCAATTAAGTGGGGCAGGGTGATTGTGTTTGCATTTTGTACTATTCCCATGGTGGTAGACAATCCCTGTGAACTTTGTACATTATTCAAAAGCTGAAGCAGACCAAGACACCTCTGAGCATCTTGTACATGAGAAATCCAGGCAGGGTTTAACACAAAACTTTGTCGTTTCAGCTACTACTGCTGACCCAGCCTATCTTGTGTGGTAATGTGCTATGCAAACTGGTCAAGTTGCCAGGTGTCTCTAGGAGGGGCCAATATACATCTACACCTGTGCATGACATCTACTTGCAGACTCCAGACCCAATTACTACTTCCCACAGGCAGGGCATTCAATGCAAGAAAGCCATTTTTTCCTAGAAAAAGAAAACAACTACCAATAACAAAACAAACAACAAAAACTTCTTATAAGACAAATAGAGATGAGAAAATTCTTACTAATACTTATAACAGCAATTCTGTTTGGGACATTCCATAGTCTGTGAAGGAACATTAAATAAATGTTGCTTTCCTTCCACACAACACTTTCCTATTTCTGTAAACCCACTGGCACCTGCCCTGAAAACATGCAAATATATTTATGGGTTGGTGGCAATGGAGTTTAATTGCTCTTTTGCAAGAAGGACTTTGTTAAAGGAGAGAGTAAGAACCAAACAAAATGTTGAACATATCCAAAGACATGCAGTCTGTGTGGGTTTCTTTTCTCCTCCTCACAGCTAACTTACCGATAGAGATTTAACAGGGAGTCATGATATCATCAACCATCAATTATAAAATTACTACAACAACAAAAAAGCAGCTTATTTTAAAAAAAAGGACAGTCTACATCACCCATATGCAATGGCTAAAATCCTGGTTGACTGACATAAAAAGGGACTGATCTGAACAGAACCAAGATGTCATATTTTGACCACTGGAAAAACAGATCCAACTTTCAAAGAGAAACATCATAGGGCAAAAGGGAGACTTAACCCTGCAAAAGAGGGAAGCCAATGTCACTTTCACTGAGAGAAATGTGTCTATATTTTTGCAGGACGCAACATGCCAAATGAGAAAATAAACGTCATGATACAACAAATAGAAAAAGAGCATATACATACAAGAATCTGAGGAACCGCATCATGCAGCAAGAGTTCAGGAAATTTTGCTGCTAAGTAGCTTTTACCCATTTAGCTGAACTCTGAAGGGACTGGTACCATCACAGAGACTCAGAAGTCTTTTGCAAGTCTTCTGCAAAAATTTTACAGAAGGTAAATTAGATTCACGTTCACTGTCATCTAAAAACAACCTCTGGTTTAGAACTTGAACCCCAAAGGTATTAGACATGTCAGTTCTTCAAACGCTTGTGTTCTGAGATTTTGCACTTCACCATAGTCAAGCTTTCCCTTCTTTTTCCCTTGGTGGTAAGGAGGTAATAGAGAACAGAATATTTATTATTTATTTTTAATCTCACAGATAAAACCAACATTTGTATTACATTACCAAAAGATACTCACCTGCTATAACACTCAGGTTATTTAAAACTAGAAATTAAAGTGCAACACTTTAAAATGAGATTCCTAGATGAATACAGGCAAATTTTCTACCCTGTTTTGTCGTATATCTTTTTTTTTGATAGTACATATGAAAATATGAAGTGACTAAAGGATTATAATATATGATCCATGGATATAGGTTTGCCTGCAATGCTTTTGGACAGGATTTCAGAGTTACGTGAAAATACAGTCCATAATCCATCCTGGTACCTAATCTTTCCCAATTCTGATTTAGCAAAAGGTTCCGATTTTGATCTCTCTTCTCACTGACTGTGTATTTAGTTTTCATAGGTGGCTGTTTCTAAAGAATTTTAGACGTCTGTTTCTGCATTACCAAAAGCTATGCAATTTTCACACAAGAAGCACAGCAGTCTTATTTTATGAGCCATTGGACTTGCAGTTAATATTAGCTAACAGACGAAAGTGTGAATATTCAGTTATGCTTTGTTACACATACACATGTTGAACAACATGATAGTCTAGATGAGAGGGGCGTATTTCTACTTTCATTGCTCCCTGCAGGCTGCTACAAAGAAAAATCCTGGTGATTGCCCTTTACAAACATTTACACCTAAACCTATTTGTACACACCTTTGTGTGACTGTGTGTAAATATCTATACAAATATCTATATGAAAAAGTAATTAGCTTTCTAGCAAGATGCATCTTTCAGATGCAGCCAAGTAGCTATTCTCACACAGGGCTAGCAATACCTAATCTTTAATACTTAAAATTTTAAAAATACCTTTAATAGCAGGACACATTCATTGCATTTCACTAAGCAATTAAATGATGAAACAACTTCTATGCTCAACTTAGCCGTGCTTCAACTTGTAAATGTTCATGCTATCTAGAGCTCACAAAACCTTTACTGAATACACTCAGCCTTGATATACAAAAAAGGTATTCTTCCCTGTTTTCCAAAACTGCTTGCATTGTCTATTTCCCTTTTCTAAGATGCAGAAAAAATCCTTTCATATTGAGTATCACTTTTGAAACCAGACAACGTGCATTTAATGCTTATCCTCTCCTTCAACTTTGTCTAATTATTAATTTCTAGGAGCCCACCTCACTTAGAAATAGACAAAGTTGAAGGATAGGATAGACATTAAATAAGTGAAGTGGGCACCTAGAAATTAATAATTGAAAATGGAAGTTAGTTCCATAGAATACCTTCAGAGAAACTAATCTTTTTTTTTTTTTTTGAAGAATAGTTTGAATTAAATAATTTAGATGGAAATGCAAAGAAACAATTACATTTTACAATGGTGGTTTGAGAAATTCAAGAGGAAATACAATGTGTAGTCGCGAATTCTGAAGAATATAGTTTCACTCAAGAGTATCAGGTAACTAATTCTTATGTGTTTTATTAAATATTGTATTGCTTCTGCTCACCAGTGACCCTGATAAATAAAAACAGTTCTGGCATCAAAACATGAAGCAGCACATACCTTTTGTAAGTATGCTAGTAAGGGACTTTCCTATCATTTCATAACAGGATCTGAACGTTTATATCAATTTCATCTTTGAACAACAACAAAAAAAGAATGCTCAGTCTTGCAAAATAATACACAATCTAATTTTAACTGCTGGTAAAAAGTTGCTATTAAAACTTTTATCCTTTTGCATAAATATTTTCACCATTCTTTTCAGATCTTGGCATTAGACACCGTAAGTTTCCCAGCTGAAATCTAGAAATGTGGATAGAAACATTTGGAAATGTGTGACTGTGTGTAAATACATATACAAATGTTTCTATATGAAAAAGTAGTTAGCCTTCAGAAAGACATGACTTACGTGACTTCAGCATTTGCTAGAATTATGGTCAAATTCCTTAAAGACTCTACTACGTGGGCAATGCTCAGATATACATATTCCCTTTCTTCATAGACAAAGTATTCCCAAATCATCAAAATATAGATTTTTTTTTGTAAGGAACTTGTCATACATTTTAAATAAAAAAAATCATACCTGTGGTTAATGTCACACTAAAATGTTGTTTATTTCTGGTTTTCAAAATAAATTCAAGCAGACATTTTTCTCTCAGTTTTACAGCCATTTGCCTCATTAGTAACATGATTAAAAGGAAAGATGAAATAAAGCCTTGACATTTATGTATGTGGTTTTAAGTTATTCATATTAAAATACAGCAAGTCCAAAGACCAAAAGACCTTGAAAATAAAAACAGCAGATTAAATATATTTATTTAGGACTTAATTCATTAGCATTAATTAAGTTTTTACTTGGCTCATGAACCCTTAGATCTTTTCTTCTTCATTTGCAAGCAGAAGTGTTTTTGCCAGGAGGGGGTGCCAAGGACCCACAGTATTAATTATGCAAAAATAAAACTCATGACATAATGTCTCTTTCCAAAAAGTTACCAATTTTTATAGTAGTTGTAATTTGAACCTTGACTGAGCAAATATCAAATGAAGTTTTCAGCAACTAATGGCTCTTAAAGCATCTGCTGTGTAGGGCACGTGTCTAGCATAGTCGCATTAATTTCTCTAATTTACTAAAATTAGTCTTGTGCTTATCTAGGTACTCGGCAAATCACGTAACCTCAAATAACTCGTTTTTTTTTTTGTTTGTTTGTTTTGTGGGTTTTTTTTGCTACACTACTGTTATCTAAAACAGTATTTAAAAACCACACAAAAAAATGAAATTTTGAAGAGACAGCAACTGTAAGGAAATGTCATGGTAATAGAGCAATTCAACAGAGACTGAAAGATAATTACATTCTTGTGGGGCAAGAGGTGTGGATGAGGTGAGAAGGCACAATGGGCCTCCACACAACAGCTAGGGCAACAGTGATTGAGAACAAAGCAGAAGGTTCTTGAACTAGTACATTTATATATGATGATAAAAGCAGCTTTTGCTCTGTTTTGTTGCTGGGTTTCTGTTTATTTGCCTTTTTTTTTTGTAGTTTTAATATAAAGTGAGGTATTTTTTCATTGGATTTTTTTTCATTTTTTTTTTCTGTAAAAGCTTCAGCTTCTGTGTCATGTTGGTTGTGATACCCTGTTCCTTTTTTTTTTTTTTTTAACAAAAGGGCAATTTTATTTTTTTCTAATATTTAAAATATTTTCTGAAAAATTGATGAGAGCAACCTGAATCATCCACAATTCAGCTGCAGTCAACAAATTGTTCATCATGTATACAGGATAATAGGCAATTCTACACAACAATGACCTAAGCAGCATTAAAGCATAATAAAAGCTCATCTTCAGTCCTACCATTTAATAATGCTGTGTTTTTTGTTTTTGTTTTTGACATCATCAAATTCTGACAAAGAAAACTATCAAGCTTCTACAAAATGATTTTTTTTTAAGTTTTCTAGATAGCTAAACCATTTTCTTTATTTCTGCTACGTTAAAATATGGGTTTATTTATGCATAGACATTCATACATAAGTCAATTGATCATAATTTATGCCGATCCACGCAAATATATAACTCCAGTTCCCTTTACAACCACTTAATATATCACAAGAATAATAAGCTCAATGCAATAAAAACCATGAAAAAACTATGCAAAACTTTTAAGAAAAAGCTATGTCAAGCCTAACAACTTCTAACCACACTTCACTGAGAGCTACTTTAATTAATTCAAAAACTATCCATATTGCAAGAAATGCTGTAAAGAAACACTACATCTTTCATAGAAAACTCTGCATACAATGGTGACCAGTTTTTATATTAAGGCTTCTACTGTGATATGTCTCCATGGACAGATACACACAGAAAAAGCTGCTCCTGCTGTTCAATGTCTCTGCCACAATGTCAGGTACAAGCCAGGTCCAGCATGGAAACATAAAAACCTTTGCTACAAACTACTGGGGAAGGTAAGACCAAAAGGGAGAGAACAATGAATGAGAATTGAGCATTTAGACCCCAGAGGTCCTTTAAAACCAACACCACCATTCTTCTACTTGGTAAGGCCTTCCTACCACATCTGGGATATCTCTTTCTCAGATACATGCAATGATGTTTCTAGTTAAGCAAACATCAGGCAGATAAATGTTGATGAAACCAGTTAGGTATCTATTTATGCTGGTTTATTTTCCCTAGAAATACTTAATATTGCGGTAATGGATTCTATAAAGGTGACGTAAAAAGATTATCAACTGACCTCTCAAAATTTTTATCAAACTTCAGACCGAGCAAATATGACAAATGTTTAACAAATACATAAACAGTTCCCTAAGATACCAAGACACACAGAAATGGTATTTTAGATCTGGCACAGATCTAACACAGTTAAAAGATTTCATTTTAAAGTGTGACCTTGGAAAGAGTCTTCAAAAATAACAGCTATGTGACATTAAAATACATTAACTCATTAGCTAAAAGTTTGTTCTCCCAAATGGCAAACATTTTCAATTTTACCACCAAAATGTCATGACTCAAACAGCAGATGTTTCTCTGTGCTTTTCTCTTAATCTTTACAGAATCCTCTACTCTAGGTAAATAGCAAGAAACTGAAATAACTCACAGCCACTCTGGTAACTTCAAAACAGTGGTATGACAACCCAGACATCTGATATCTGATACAAACCTAATTGTTGTTCTTCACCAGTCACATGTGGCTTGCAGTCCCATTAGAGAACCCTAGAAATTATTCATATGAGTAGACTACTTAGAGTGATGTTTGATTTTCACATGGTTGTAATGTATTACTGTATATTTGATGTCACTGTCATCATATTTGTCCTCTGTACAATAAGCACTTCCTGGCTTCATATGAATTTTCCTGCTCAAACACTTCATCTGCTTATATGATGTATTTAAACCTATTGACAATACCCCCACGTCTGAGGAACTCAAATTAAGATTCCTGCACAGGCTATATTGTTACTTAGGTCTGCAGAACTAAAGACTGGAAACAAATTAAAGTATAGTCAATTTACTGAAAATGGTTGATCCAAGTCCATGTGTTATTCTACACTATTTTGATTTAATCACAGATCATCCAAGCATTCACAGTGTTGGTCAATGTCTTTGACCCAGTCAGACATACCTGTCCCTTTTGTTTCACATATCATGTGAGTAGTTTGCTGACCAGTCATGGCTATAGTACTGCTATTGTATTCTGCACAGCCCCTGGAAGGGCAATACTCCTCTTCATTTTAGAGGTCTACCTGTACTTTGTGTCTGCAATGGCCAAAGGGTATGTGTCATAGACCCCTCTGAATGAAATTTTGGTGTATATATACACTATTTGTTCTCTGTTCTTTAGCTGTAATGAATGGCTCTTGGAGAGTACTCAGGTTAATACACTAATAATTGTTCTGTTTTTTAATTTCACTGCTTGTTTTATTTATTATGAATTGCTACTATTTCCATCATTACATGAGAAAGACATAATTATTGTTTAGAGATGGGCTTTGGTAAACCAATTGTCATGTATTGGTGAATATGGATCTGTAAGACTGTATCTTTGCTTCAACTCAGACACATGCTACTGATAGCTACTGCTGATGGATTACCAGGCTTTACATCTTTCCCTTTGAAATTTCCTCCTCACCCAGTTTGACTGCCAACTGTTTCCTATACCACCTTTATTAAAAACTCGCTGGTAAATTGTTTGTTCCAGTGACAAATTTTATAAGTGAGAACAAATATGGTGAAGTGACCTCAGTCACACACACCCCTGCCTAATCTCTCCTGATGGAATGATCTCTGCTGTTCTGTTTCTGCTAAAGAGGCAGCTGTTCCTTTGGACAGGAGCAACAACCATTATTCACAACAGTGTTCATTCATCCTCCTTCTATTCTTTTGGCTTCCTGCTGAAGTGGGAGGGTAATTTGGTAATGCATTTCTGCCACTTTAGAAACTTCCTTTTACGATATAAATAGCTTCAAAAGAACATTCTTTTCATTAGAGATTCTTATAAAAGTGACCCTAAGTATGCTGTCATTGCAGGTTTCCATCTCTATGGCGAAACTTGGTATCATTCAGATTGCACAGAAGATTTTGTGTTTTAATCAAAGTTACTATTTCCTAATTCTGCAAACCATATGGCACCATAAAGCCCACAGTGGAGAAGATATTTTTAAAGCATGACATTAACTTTATTAGGGACATTAAAAAGATGAGTAATATTATATTCATTGAAGTATAAATTACACTAACATTTTCAAATTTGAGACTGGCTACTTTATTTTTTTTTCAGTTCTGAGACTTAATAAGGTGCAACTTCTGCCTGTATCTGAAATTATTCATACCTATTTCCAGAATGGCAATCTAAGTAAAACAGACATAGCATTATTCTGATTTATTATTTTTCTGAAGCTTTTGATAGTTAAGTCTGTCCCTGACCTTAAAATATATTTCAGGAAAAAAAAAAATAAATATATATATCTTTTCTCAGTAATCACTGCATGTACTTTAGATTAGAGGAACATCACAGGAATAGTCTTATGAACAGCAATTTAATTTAAAATGTTTTTTTAATTCTGATCCATTTTGCAAATGCATCACCTTTCTGTTACAACCTACACAGGTTGCTGCATTCCATAATACCACCTAGTAACTAAGTTGCATATTTGTTCCCATCAGTTCTGTCTCCATGCTCTCGTTACTGATAAATTAATGTTGGCAATTATTAAAACATATCAAGCATATTCCAACTACTTCTGCCTTCCAGCCTCCACTTGCTTGATAGAATACATTCTGACCAGAATCACTTTTTATGTTCTGACCATCTTGATGAATGATAAAAGCAAGGGGGTATATTCTGTAGACACTGAACTTACAACCTCTCTGCATAAACAAGTCACACATTCAAAGAGTCTCCAGGATCGTGCCTGTGAGCATTAATGAGCTTATTAGAAAATTGCATCAAGGATATGTGATTCCCTGTTCACAGAACTGGTGCTTTTATAAGTCTTTCTCTTGCCTTCATCTACCAGCACAGGTCAGTTTTAAATCAATGGTGTTCCTAGAACCACTATTTTTTTCTTCTCATATTGAGTTTGGTCATAAAGGGTGATTCATGTTCATAAAACATGGTCAAACTTTTGACAGAAAACAACATATGAAACACAGCATTGTTGGTTTTATTATTATGAATTCAATGCAGCGCAAATGACCTTGGCAGTAATTTTCATACTGAAAAGAAAACACTTTTGATTGAATTAATTGCATCCACTTTTGGATGCTAGGCTTCTTGCTATTGTCCACAGTTTTCATTGATCATGCACTTGAAAACCTCTTTGTCTTAAACTTTCCTTCTCTCTTAGATGAGAGAAGAACATCTTAAAGATGGCTATTCCAAAAATTATTTGAGTGTATATTTGGATGAAGATGTGATTCTTTCAATAAACATACAATTAAAGACTTTGTTTATTAGGGGAAAAACAAGTAAACAAACAAAAAAAAAAACACAAAACAGCAACAACAACAAACAGACAACCATGCTTACATGACTTTTATAAAAATAGAAACATCCCCTAAAATCTGCAACAGGACCATACCAGCATCCAGCAGAAATACATAAAAAAAACTTAGCTTCGCAGAATCCTAGAAGAGCTTGGGTTGGAAGGGACCTTAAAGATCACCTAATTCCAACCTCCCTGCAATAGGCAGGGACACCTTCCACTCAACAAGATTGCTTATACCTTAAGGCTTCTAATTTTCATTTTTACTTCAGTCTGTCTGGAGCAAATACATTATTGAACTACTTTCACCGTAGCATTTTTAATGACTGTGCTTACCAGTTGCTGTCCTTGGATGCCCCATGCTGCATACTGTAATACTGAATCCTCTACTTCTGGAGGGTTTAGCTCCAAAACTTCCCTTGAAAAAAAATTTAAACATTTTTACTTGAATACTCTGGCATCACCTTATTTATAGAACTACTGACAATGACACTATATTGAAAATGCAAAGTGACCTACCTCGTGTGTATGTTGTAAATCACGTATGAAGCTGTAAAAGAATAATGAAAAACCTGTGACAAAAAAAAAAAAAAAAAAGAAAAAAGAAAGAAAAAGAAAGCATAAGAATAACAAATACAAATACTGGATCGACAGAGTATAGTTATGATCCCAGGAAGCCCAGGATTCTCTGGTTGGGAGAGATCTTATGCTGTTGTCTTAATTTGTTATTTTGTTGAAGTCAAGTGAAATAAAAAGGACTGCCATTTAAGTGCAAAATATCAGGGCCTGATGTATGCAGAGGCAGAAGATTGATGCTGATGAACAGTATTGTACAGCTGACAATGTTATAAACCATCAAGACAAAGGGCCAAAATCTTCTAGATCAAAGTAAATTATTACATGTCTACTCTTCAGTCAAACATTACTTTGTTATACATATATCATCAGTAACAGACATTTTGCTGCCTTCTGGACTTGGGTGATCAGTTTTAACCAAGCTCACTTCTTTAACAGTCTCACAGTATGAAAATAGCGTAACTCTGTGGTATCAATTATTTACTTATGATTAATTGAAATTACTTCATGTTCAAAAATATAATTGTGATTAGGTATCACTGTACTAAGATAAATTGTTCCTTTTAATGTAAACTCTTTTCAGAAAGAAACAAAGTGACATCTACTAGACTTACTGTAGCTTCACATCTACAGAGTTACTATATCTCTACTTGGCGTATAATTTTTTTTCTATTTTTTTTTTCTGGACAGTGTCATGCTAATTCCAGTTAGATGAATACAGATATATTAGCAAAGCTGAAACCCTGATATGGAGTATTTGTTGGGAACTTTTTAGTTTATATTATCTGTACCAGGAATCTTTCAGCATATTCTCCAGAGAGAAGAGACGAAAGAGGATCACACATGAATAGAGTTATTGAAATTTGCAGTTAACACATGTGAGGGGTTTCAGAGGTCATTATTTTGACTGAAAGTTTTTCAGTAACAGAATCATTCATTTCCATTATTAGTTACCAGTCAACATACAGAAAGAATTTTGCTGGCTGATGTTACAAGAAGTCCACAAAGGCCTGTAAGGTTTGGAACTGTACTTTATGTGTTTTTTGTTAACTGACCTTTCTATAAAATTTCTGGTTTAGACAAGAATCTGTTCCATTTTCCAAATCTATGATGATTAACATCAACAGCATTTCTTCAATGAGAAGAAACATTTATTAATAATTATACCCCAAAGTAGATTTTTTGGTTATTATTACAGCTTATGATAAATATTTTGATCATGCAAGGTATCAACTTCTTCCAAGAACTTCCAAGTGTGACAAAAATAGAGCCAAATTGTAATGTAGGAAATAGAAGGACACTGTGAAGAGTATTCTGAGAAGTTTGATGCTTATTTTCTCTTAGTAGCTACCATAAACATATCCACTATCACATCTTTTTCTATATATACCTATATGTTTACTTATATGCATAGTAGACTGCTTGCTTACATGCCATAATGTTTAAATTTCAGTAGGGCTTGTGGAAAAAATTAACCTGGTAATAACATGATAATTACCAAGACAGAGTTATTTAAATACTACTGGTAAGACAATGAGACAAACTATTGGCTTCAAAGCTCTTGCTGTTTTAAATCTTACATTGCTAGAGGTAAGAGATGGCAGATCAAAGGGACATAAACAGTTATGTCATACTGGTGTCAGCACAGGGCATATACCACCAGAGGCTACCCAGGGGGGCACTTGCCCGCAGCTGTTAAAGGGGACAGCCTCATACAACCAGTTACAGCAAAGAGTAATTGGTCTTTCACCCTTCCAGGAAAAGGCAAAAGTATATGACAAAATACTTGGAAGGCTAAAAAGTGTTTTTAACAGAAATATTTTCAAAGTAAATTCCTAGATAGAATAATTTCAACAACAACAACAAAGCTAAACTAGTAAGTCATTTTGAGAGCTTTAAGAGAAAATATGTTATGACAACAAGAGATACACTTTGGATTTAACACAGAACATTCCTTTTACCTCAAATAAAATTTCTTTCTAAATATTTCTGTAGAAATATTAATAACTGCTGTTAAAAGTATCGATACCTTTGAAAGAACACAAGGAGGAGACAAACATTACGATGAAGTCACTTTCAGAAGGGATGCTGAGGTTTTTCTCAAATTACTCATGTTAACTTTATTTTATAATACAAACACTATGAATAAGCTACAAGTAGGAAGTTTCCTAATTCATCCTGCTTGCAACAGTCACATACTGAAACACAATCATTAAAAAAAAAAAAAAAAAAAAGAGAGAGAGAGAGGGTATAGAAAATCTCTTTTTCAATTCTGGCATCTATAATAAGCACTACATTGCTAGGAGGTTCTAGCAGTTTTGTCTAAAGGTTTATGTCATGCTTATATACCATTTTTAGGATCTCCACTATTTCAGTAAAGCCAGGTTGCACAGAGCTGTATCAATTGCTGGGACCACATGTCTCCTGATCCCTAATGTACATCTGGCACCACACAGGAGGAGCCCAGTTGAGGGCACCAAGCCTGACACTAAACATAGTGACCCTCACATACCAGTGAGGCTCAAAATACTAGGACCAAACCTTCCCCGGTGCCACCAGCCAAATCCTCTTTAAATCCTCTTTGGAAGAGGCATGCATAGTCTCTGGGGATTTTTCCCTGCAAGTCTCTTTTTTTCTTTTTTCTTTTTTTTTTTTTTGGGGGGGGGGGAGGGGGGTAGGGATGGGGCATGTGTACTAATAAGAAAAAAAAAATCTTGTCAATTTATGATGGCATTTGCAAAGAAACAGATTAGAGCTCAGAAGGGTAAAGCTTGGGCTGCATTGCTCCCTCTTACTGTGCATTTACAATGAAGGCTTTGCATCTTCTCAAGCATTCAAATCTGAAATGTTACCATTTCTATTCTGAAATGTTTTCAAACATTTCTTGTACTCTATGTCTTCTCACTAGGATGGTATCAAAAGACTAAATGAAGGCTAATGTTTTGAATATGGGCAGTGGACTACTCCAGCTGTCCAAAAAAAAATAAAAAAAGACACTTAAGTCATCTTCTGGGTATAGGGAAAGGAACTGATTAATGAATATGGACACAGGGAAGGTCTCTAGGATGTAGAGCAATGTAGGAAAGCAAAGACTTTTAAAATATTAAATGCATTACAGTAATTTCTGCACTGACATACCAGTGGAGGAATATGAAGAAAAGAAAAAGCTGGTTAAGATTTAATAATGTAACTGTACACGGTAAAGTGGGGCCCTGTGAGGATCTTTACCTACATGTATCTTGCTAGGGTTCAGGCCTTTCTGACAAGAAAATAATTTGCCTGTTTCTACTGTGATAAGCTGGAAAATATTCCACACAAATTTCATCTAAGAATGGTGAAAATGGCTTTTTAGATAAGATTGACAGCATACCTCCCCCTCAACAAAATTTATTTTTCTTTTGCCACAAAATATAGTTGGAAACAACTGTTGCATATCATTTTTTTTTTTTAAATTTAGTCTTTCATCAATGTGTAAACTGAATATAGGCTTTCACGTGACACAGTTCAACACTAAAAAAAAAAACAACAGCTGCATTGAAAACCTTAAATTACAGAATAATATTACAAAGGACCTAAAAGGAAAAGGTTTAAAAAGTATCTTCAAGACAAATTCTTCTAGTCAAAACATATTGAAATAACAATCTATTATTCAGGTAACAGCCAACTGTAAAAATAAAACAACAACAACAACAAAACACTTATCAATCATAATCTGAACTTTTAGATGACATACGGTTCTGAGTTTTATATGTCCTATATTTTCTGTCTTTCAAGGAATGACTCTGTAATTCTAAGGTCGCTAAAAACGAAATATTGTCTTAGAACTCAATGCATAGTCCAGCAAGATGCAGCAAAACAATGTGCAATATACACTTAGCCAAGTACACTTCTGTAATATACTCCAGGAAATAATTAATTCATTGTCCTTGGGTAACTTGGAAAACATCCCACATAGAATAGTGTTCGTGCTAAAAATCTGCAAGGAAAACCTCACCAGCAGTATTTCCACAGGATGGTGAGTGTCCTCAGCTCCTGGGAAATGGAGGAGAGCTCATGACATTAGAACTCTGCAGCACTATAATCACAAAATACCAAACACCTTGATGAATCCTATATCCATTTCCTATATTAGAAATAGCATGTGAAAGCATATAATTGGTTTATTTAGAGCAATAATAATGCCTCCTTGCTCACATGGCTTTTTTGCAAGGTAGTGAGCAGATTGTTCTCTATTTTTGTTTTTACCCACATAGACACCCATACTCTGAACTAGTTTCTGCATTTCTCAGTGCTGCTATACCCTCTTTTTCTCTAAATTCTCCTTTTAGATTCAAATAAGATTTTTCTCAGGGCATAATAGCACTCAGTCTGAGGAAGAACAATGAAAAATAACAGTATATGAAATATAAATTTTAGAATCTACAGTATACTTTCAGTTATCCCAAAGTTTATCAGCCAAATGGCATTTATTTCTCATACGCAACAGTAGATATATATTTATTTGTATTATATGTAGTGAATAGCAAGGAGACTATTTGGAAGCCATATTCTTCCCATTAATATTTAAAATACTTAAATAAATAAGGAGTATCATCAAATAACTAAAAACATAGAATATGCCATTACACCTATCCCTCCTATCTCAAAACACATACATTGACTTACAAAAAGAAAGGCAATTTCTCACATTAGGTTCCAAACCATACAGATCTTTATGATTCATCAGTGAGATATCAGATCTTTTATGGGTTCATTTACACTTCCAATCGCCTCTAAAAAAAATCTAGTATTTTAAGACATTACTAGCCTTAATGAAAATCATTTTTATTGTTATTGTAACAATTAAAAGAATGAATCAGAATTAGAAAGATCAGCTTTAGTTGCAAAAAAATTTTAACTGTTCCAAGGTATGTTCCATGATTCCCAAACAGTATTATTCATAAAAAGAGAAAGAACAAGAAAATGCTTTCATTCTTTCACTTTCACAGCAGGCAGTTATTAGGCAGTTCAAAGCTAAGAGAATCCAATCTGAAAGAGCTTTGCATGCCTCAAAGCTTTTCTATTTTTTTCCAGTTATATCAGTTGGTCTAATAAAAGCTAATACCTCTTCCCACAAATCTTGTCTCACTTACCCATTAAAGCCATCGCATTTATAAAAACAGTGTTACTTAGACACAAAGATTCCTCAACCCAGGTGAAAAAATAAATAAATCCTGTAAGTGGTGCTTCTTAATTAATAACCTTTTTTAATAGTATATAGCATGAACCAAGAAAACATGGGAGAGGACACACCAAAACAGTGAAATAAACCAGAATATATCTTGCAAGAATCTTCATTTATTCATTCATCTGTGGCCTTTGTCTGTTTTTAACATTGTACATAATACATCAGTGAAACGGTTACGCATGTTTTCAAAATGCCATGGTAGGTGTCAGCCGCAGAACTATTGGCTGTTGTACACAGCTTGAAGAATAGCAACATGAATAGGATTTTGTCTTCATCCTCTTTTCTGCAATTGAATTACACATTTGAAGAATTACTGAAAAAATCTACTTATGCTCAAAACCAAACCAAAAGGCTTTTCCATGGTAAAGCAATTACAAGGCCAAGATAAAAGTTAACCGATCATACATTCATCACTCATGCAAGGAAATACTCCCACAGAACTACACATGGAACTTCATTTACTGTTGATTCTGAAAAAAAAAAAAAAAAAAAAAAAAAAAAAAAAAAAAAAAACAAACAAACTAGAGACCTTCACTAAAGACTCAAAAAATCAATTTAAAAAAACAGATGGAAACATACATTGTTTCTTTTTTTGCCTTTGGGATAAAAGTGTCTGTTTCTTTTTTTGCCTTTGGGATAAAAGTGTCTTTTTAGAAAAACGGAGCCTCCAGAATATGCAATGAACTACAAATAATAAGAAAGTACCAGAAGCAAAGTAGAGAGAATATGAGGGGAACACAATGAAATATAGACGCATAGCATGGTTAGAGAGCCATTTTGAAGGGATTACTGAAATTAATGCACTATAGCACTATGCTTGTGCGACAGTTGCACCAAAAGCAAGTGACATAGCAGACAGATTGAGACTACGCTGATGATCTGGGGGCAAATCTATACCACAGACACATACAATCCATCTAACTCCACATGATTTAACCCCAGTCAAATGTGAATGCAATGAAGTGCAACGCTTAACTAGTTGTGCATGGGCTCATGATACAGGGCTTTGGTGTGGCTTCTCAAGCATGATGCTGCATTGATCCAAATGAAGAATTTCAGACTGAAATTAGCAACTACAAACAGTGAAAAAGCATACAAATTAAGACCAAAATGTGGTTGGATGTCCCTACAACATACTCTGTTGCATGATATTAGGTGTGCCTTTGCTACTTATTTTTCAGCTAGTGTAGTACGAGCCAGTCAAAATGAATAACTATTACATATTTACAAAAAGACAAGTTACTATATATTCAAATCCACTCTCTATACAAAAATCACAGCTTATACATATTATTTAAATATATTATGCAAATTATTACCTATATTATTTCTCTTCTAGCTAGTGGTATTTCACTCACAGTTTTGCTATCCGTACACTGGTGTAATTCAGATTTCCAGCAATGAAAATGAGAAAAGACTTTGAACAGGTCATTAATATTATACATAAACTCTTTATTTGCTGCACATTTGGAAAATACCAGATTATTTGTGGTTAGATTTCATCCTTTGTGGTAGCGTCTTGAAAGAAAATGAGTTACAGCAGAAAGGTGTTAGTCTTTGTTTTATGCCATCAGGATTCAAAACAGCAACTTTTTGTACTCCCCCCCCCAAAAAAAAAAAAAAAAAAAAAAAAGAATATCCACATAACAAATTCTTATTCTTCATTTCCTTTCTATGAGCTTTAAGACATGTGACTTTGCTAGGACCACAGTGCAAAGAGAATGGAATCAGTATCTAATGTGCTGAGACAGAAGTTTCACAAAACAAGAAAAATACATTCTTTTCTTCCTTTTGTATTACAAGAAGTATGACTTCCCTGTTAGTGAAACCTTTGGTGCAGTTAACAAGCTGAAATCAGTAGCTGTATGACTACTGATATCTAAATCAGTACTAAGAACAAAGTACAGCTGCTGGATGAATCCTCCATCCATTTTGCAATTTGTGTGTTAAATAATGCAATAATGTTATCAATAACATTATCAGGTGAAATCCACCTTCATTGAAAACTGCATTATTATTTACTTTAAATGTTCTCCATTTGCTTGTCCAGTCTGACTCCATGTGTTCTCCAACACAGGAGCTTCTAATAAAACCGCTTAAACATTGAAATTTAGCATGGCCAAGTTTGGTTTTCATGTAATTGGCTGTTCGAATGCATAACAAGTGAAGAAAGAGCTCTGCAGCATCAATTTCAGAACTGCAGACACATGAAACCAATATGGATTACCTCATATCACAAATGAAGAGCTCAAATAAAACTCTAGATCAATAACAAAATGACTCTCTATATTTACAAAAATAATGCTGGTTAACAAAATTTGCTGATTTCCAGGTATGGCAACAATTACAGTGAAATCTTAGACTGTGTATTAATACTAAAGATCAACTCTCACAGGGGTGTACACCAGAAATGGTTCACATTGTGCTCCAGTAAAGCGGCACGTTTTGTTCTTGGTAAGTGAAATGTTTGGCTACTATTTGCCTGGTCCTATATTCAGCAAGAATTTAAATACAAGTTTAATCAGTTGAGTTGATGAATGATTTCATATGGATTATATCTGGGTTAGACAAAAGGCTCAGAATTTAACTCCTTCATGAACTGTGGATTTGTACCACAACCCAGTAAATCCTTTCAGCGTACCTTAGTTTCAAACTGCAGTTATTGATACATTGTTTCATAGCTCATCCAGCTAGAAAGTACTGTTATGATCATCATGCCCAACCTCTTTCATCTGAAAAACAGTTTAAGACTTCACACTTCAAATAGTATGACAAACAAATAGAGATTCCCAATGGTTTCTTCAAAGGGTTTCATAGAAAGCACTGGGAAACAAACATGGAGTCTATAATACCAGGACGAAGAATCTCTACACATCTTTGAATCCTATTGTTCCTACTCAATTTTGGAAATGAAAAACTAGAAGTGAGTTTTGCCAGTATTGATGTCTAAATCTCTACATATTTTTCGCATAACTTTTGGCCTTCTTGTTTCTGAAAGCTCTTTATCTAATTGCGAAGCTAGCTTGATGCATTTGCAGCACTGGAGTTAAATGACAAGGTTATTACTTTGCAAAGCATCATATTTATTTGTTTCATTCAACATCATTTACTTGTCCTGATTGATAAGAAATATGACATATCATTGGTAATAATTTATGGTTAGCATTAATACTTTTCAGTGTGAAATATTACCAGCCATAACAACTATTTGCTGCCAAACTAAAATAAATATAAAAGCATGACATTTCTAGACATGCAATTTGTCTGTAAGAAAAAAAAGGCTGTCAACGAAGCCTAAACAAAAAGGCACCTCTAAAAAATTTGCTAAAGCTTCAACCATTCTACATATAACTTTTCAATAAGATTAATTATCTCAAGAAGAAGACATTCACTGCAGAGTGTTAATTAATTCACAATCAATTAAACTCAGATCATCTAACAAACAATAATGTGATACAAAGTGCAGTTGAGAATAACTGCAGAAACTTCTTTTTCCAGGGCTGAGATACATCAAGGGCTGAGATAGACCACCCTATATTTGGATATGCAACTCAATCATTTTTGAATACATAATAATTTCAGATGAGTGAATTATTCAAGAAATCGTTCTGCATTACTACTTCTGAAAGCCTCATATATCACTGCCTTTTGAAATTCCATTAGTTACACTATCATGTAAAATATGTTTCTTGAGTCTTGTACGAGATGACTTACAACAAAAATTTATATGATTTTTTTCTGGCTTATTTACCTTCAGCATTAAAAAACGTGTAATGTCACTGAAATCACAGTTACATGATGGTGAAGCTAGTAAGCCTCGAGCATAAAATGAGCATTTTTATACTGATACACATGTACTCACACGTCATTCTCATGCATGCTCATACTCAAATACAGTATGACTAAAAATCTGACTTTACCAATATTTCATTATTTATAGAAACTTGTCTTTTCCTAAATTGCTTTACAGGCAGATTCACAATGTGCATGTATATTTTGATCCCAACTAGCATTAGGGGGAACACAATATATTAATTCTGACAATACGACCAGAAATTTGTCTCCACAGAAATATGAGGCTGATGAAGGTGCTTGCTTCTGGTCAACTGAGCTGAAGAACTCAATTCTGTCTTAGAAAAATGCATATTTAACCACTTTAATACTGCCCAATACTTCAGTCTGATCTCTTCACAGGGTCCTTACAGTACAAACTGAGTCCCATACAAGAGGCATCTCTTATGAGAAATTTATATCGAGTATCTCCACGCATATTGAAAACTGTTAATTGAGAACTAAATATGTTCTATATCACTGATTCTTGAAAGCAGAACTGCATCAAGCCTCCTTAGAGTGTCTGTGATCGTTAATTTAGTTTGCTCTTTCAGATGCTGTTGAAGAAAGAATTGAGCCAAGATTTGTTTTTTATTCTCAGCTTTTCTGAGATAATATGTTCCTCACATATTGTATTTATTCAAGCAGATTGCAAAAGAGGAAAATGGGAAGAGGCAGAAAAAAATAACACCTTGTTTTAAAGACATGCAGTTGTACAAGTGGCGATATTTACAAAAATGTGCATTAGCTGATTCAAGTGAAATATGTACAAAGAAATGGATAAGAAAGATGAAAAATATTTTCTAGTCATATTCCATATAAAACAATGTCAAGTTTCTGAGCACAAAACTGAGCTGAAGGTACCCCAAAACAATGAGGATACAAAACAAAATCTAGGAATACAGTGCCTTGATTTTGAAGAAATCAAGAAATTTTGAAGAAAAGACTACAGTCTCAGTTTAATTTTTTCTTCTCCGGACCATCTGACTTGCTCTGGCAACAGTAAGACAGCAGATACCAAATGCTCCTCTGCTGTTTGCTTACAAATGACACAGGGAGATGAAAAGACCCAATGGAGCTCAAGAAGGGATAAGCAATGAGATAAATGGCCTGTGAGCCTGACGAAATGCAAAGGGAGAATGGAAAAGGAAACAAAACTGGGGGAAGCAGATGGGTAAACCAGCAAGCAAGAAGATGGAAAAAAGAAAGCAAAAAATAGGGCTAAATATACCAGAATGGGGGAAAAATAAATAAATAAATAAAAAGAACAAACAAGTATAGAACAAAGCAGAATTCAGTCCCTTAAAAGAATGAAACACAATGAAGAAAAGAATGAAGACAATCAGATCAAGAGAGAATGAACAGGCAGCAGGGAGGGAAAGCAGTCAGCAGATCTGCAGCATGTGGGCATGGTGGCTGGAAACACAGGCTCTTGAGACTGATGAAGGAAATTTGTGAAGAGCTGATTGACTTGTAGAGCCTTCCTCTTTGGAAGATAAAAGATAGGAGTGAAAAAGACAGTACTTGAATGCATGAACTTCCTCTGTCTTTTGATACTTTTTTGGCACCATCACTAATTGCTTAGCATGGATGCACCATGTGGAATGGCAGGAATGCAGCGTGTTTTTCCCAGGTGATAATTTGTTGCCTTCTCTAGGAGTCTCCTGGAGTGATACAAGGACACCTTTAATCATATCTCTGGGTGTTAAGGACCTCCAGGGATTTTTGCTGTACAATTTTTTTTGTTTGTTTCATTTTTTGTTTTCCCCGATAGCATGCAATTCCGTATTACAGAGTTTCTGTGAGAAAATGGCTGTCTGCTTTGACTTTTGAGTATTTAACTGCCTTAACATCCCAACGGGTTGAGCTGTGAACAGGTTTTCCAATTACATTTGAAACCCACAAGGTTAAATGTTCCTTTACCACCAACGCATCTTTATGAATCAGCCAGCCAACATGGTTGGGAGCTCATCACTCCAAACCATCCTCTAGAAATCCTGTTTAAACTCTTCAAATGATTTAAAGACTGGAAGCCAGATTTCTCCCCTTCTTACATCACTTCTGTACTGGACTGTGAACTCCAGTATCTTCAACAAACTATACCTATGTTAAGACAGCATGAAAAGAAACTCCTGTCCATAGGAATAAACTCCATAAAATTAATTAAGGCTAAATTTCACCTTTAGTTTTATCTCTATGATTTCTCTGGCGCTGTTCCTCCTGCTAGCTGGCTTATATTGTTCACCTTCTGTTCCAGTACCTTGTTACAAAACTGAGCAAAATACCACATTTCCATGCAGTTTCCAACAATTGAGCTCACAGCCAGTTACCCACTCCAGCACTTCCTATTAACAAGCCATGATGCTTCTTGTAGTCTACTAGGCCTACCCTCACTAATTTTCTCTTATTGTACCATATTTCTACATTAGTCTCTGCCGTTACCCCTGTCAAAAGAACTGTAATATCATAAAATGGCCACATGAAGTAGAGACTCTTGCAGCAAATAAAAGACCTCTTCATGATGAAGTGATTAAAAGGTCATGATAAGAGAGCTATTCATTTAGTACAAGGGACTACTTCACAGTGATCTCAAAGAAGCTATAACAAAGTGATGAATACCTCACACCAAATTCAGCTCACTGGGAAACATCTAATCTGGTGCTATATTTGCAGACAATAAATAGAATTAAAAAGGTTAAATTTGTGCAGATAGTTGACTGCCTTCACTGAAACATTAATTTATTGCCTGAGACCCCAGGATTACAAGCTTTCATGCTTAAATACCTGAAAAGACCTGTCCTTACTTTAAAAGAGCACTAAAATTGGATAATAAAAGGGCACACGTTAATATTTCTCTAAAAAGTGGACCCAGCCATTTGATCTGGTAGGTCTGTCACACTACCCATGTTCTGCAGAGCATGAGACCAGAGCTTGGTTTAAAGCATAATGTGCAACAAAGACAACTTTGCAAAGATGTGTTTAAAACATTTCTCTGGGACAGTTACATGAAGGTCTAGTCTTTGCAATCTACTTCAAGGTATTTCAACTCTGTCTGTGTATGTATGTTAAAAGATCTTTCATTCCATCTGTACCAAAGTAACTGCTAACTCTCGTTTTGCAGGAAGTCACTTACTCATCACTCCTCTTTTCAACACTGTTGAGAAATGCAAATGCCAGCAGATTTATCTGCTTTTCTGACTGACCTATTGGCCTAATCAGAGAAGAGACAGACAATTTTTCTTTGATCAAGGAGCCAGGAATGCAGCCAAAGCCTCTTCTGAAAACGACGATGGGTTCCTCATGCATAACGTAGACAGGAGATACCCCTGCCATACAATGAGCTACAAGAAGAGAATCACAAGATGGGATGGTTAAGGTGTCTGAAAAACACACAGACCTTTATTGTCTTTGGGCATTTGCTCTAGGACAAAGTTTTCAATTACAGAAATCCAACCATTTTTTAAAGGCTGGAAACGGTGGCTTAAATTATGTTCTTGCAATAGTGTTTCTAATGAAAGGCAGCTCTGCCTCAGCATTTTTTAAGCAATGACCTGGGTCAGGCTGACCCTTTTCCTTTAGGCTAAGTAAATCTATATTCCTGGAGGTAAAAAACAAACAAACAAACAAAAAACAACAACAACAAAAAACTTTCCATTAAGGTTACCTGCCCCTCTTTCAGTGAAGAAGTAGCAAATTCCAGATTCCAATGATAAAAGAGCTAGCTAGATACTTAACTGCCTTATTTCTCTAAGTTCTTTATTGTTGTTCTCTGGGGAAGTGACTGGTACTTTTTTTTTTTTTTTAATCTATTTTCATCCTTTATATAATGTTATTACTACGTCTTTTATCCTATTTTAAAAATAATTAACTTCTTCATTTGTTCTTGCTGTTACATGTTTCTCAGAGAATTACTTTCTGTTCTGATTGTACAGTCACAGGACATAACAGACCACTTGTTAAATTGCATCAGATATTTGCTCTTATTAAGTAATGGCAAAACAGCTTTTTTTTTTTTTTTAGCACTCTTACAAAAGATCACTGTTATTGGTGTACACAGCAATGACTACTGACAAGGCTGTTTCCACCAGTATCTCTGAAGGAAATTTCTTCATTACCACCACACATCTTCCTTCCACTGTCTCCATGTAACACAGCTTTGGATGCTCTCGTGTTAACAGAGCTGATAAAATACAGTACGGTTTGCTTCCTGTTTGACACTGTGGTTTTCCTAAGACATTTAAAAGGGCATTGGCAACAACACTATTAATCATCTTCACCTACTGCCTTGTCAAAGCAGGAAAAGGCAACTTCAACTTCAAGAATGAATTCAAGAAAATATCTATATTTATTTCATCTATGTTGGCTGGTACAGAATATGTGAAAAGCACAGGTCATAGACATATCAGCACAACTAATAACACAGATGGTATTGCTTGTGTTAATATAGCTCCCTTGAGAATTAATTTTTTTGTGCTGATAGACCTTTCCTCCCTTGACTTTCAACATTTCACAATTTTGTTTGTGGTATTTATAGAATTCCCCATCTGTTAACTATTTTCCCTATTTCCATCAAGAGACATCATTTGCAAGTATTTCATTAAAGCCCTGTTCTGATAATCAAGACCAACAAGATTTACAAGGTCATGAATCATGCTCATGAACTGACTAACTTCATGGTGGTTGCTAGGCTCGCCCTTCCCCATGACAGTGAACAATACCAGTTTACAGCTGGTATAGGACACCTTCTACCATGAGATGCAATCTCAGGTTGCTATCTTGAGTGCAAAGTGGCTTCAGTGATTACACTAAACATATTTTTTTAATCATCTCTGTGTAAAAGCTGCAGAAAGGGTGCTCAAGTCTTCAGTCAACGGTGCATCAGTCATCAGCTAAGATAGTATCAATACCACTACATATTTTCCTGTATGTAGGTTAAATGTTTCCATGATCCAGCTTCACTACACCAAGTGAAGGACTCAGAGTTGATCCTTTAACACTGCTGCATGGGCTATGAGTCAATTTGCAAAACCTTCTGACAAGTCACTTGCACATTTCTGACCTTTCATTCTGATCCCAAAATCTTTGTGAAAAATCTAATCACTTCAGAAAAGTAAAAAAATAAATGAGTTTGATAAACAAGCAAGGTCTTTCTATGATTTATTAGGGGGGACATTCTTTTTACAGCTTTTCTTTTAAGCATGCTTCATTTCAAAGGTATTTATCGTTGTATATACTGAGTTGAATGGGATTCTGAATGTGAACTCCAAAGGAATATTTTTTCTTTTGTGAGCTTTTGGTCTACTGACCAAAACTTTATTTATTATTATTATTTCTTAATAATAGTAATTTTAAAAAGGAAAAAAAAAAAAAACAACTTTGCTTTTCACATAGGAATTGTGAATTTTAGATGAAACAAACAGAAATGTTGATTTGTATATAAATTCTCCCAACCCATAATCATTAGAAGAGTAACACAGCTAAATTCCTGTTGTTATCAAAATGTCAGCTAGAGTATCTTATTTTCTTGATTTCTTGTTCATTTTGTGATCTATAAAGCAGAATAAATATTTGAAAAAACAAAAAAAATACAAAAAAAAAAAACAGGCCTTGTCATATAACTTAATCATAAACAGAAGCTATGTGGGGAGTGATGTTGAATGAATTAGGGATATCAGATGATGAAAATTCAAATTTCTCTCATAAGTTGCTTAAAACTTGTTTCAGCCAAGTTGGACTTGATGATCCTTGTTGGTCCCTTTCAACTCAAGATATACTATGATAGTTCAAGAAATAAGTAAAGAATCTGGGTTTTGCTATAGCAAGGACTAAAAAGCTCAATAGCCACCCTGTAAAACTGAAATCAAATAGTTTGTGAAACCCAACATAAATGTTTCAGATCAAATTCTTAACCTAGTAATCTAGATTCGTATTTCGGCATATCACCTGACAAAGAGAAATTGAAAGGAAATGATTCTTGAAAGAAGAAATCCCCTATTAAAGAAGACTATCCTCATTTTAGGCCTTTCAAATCTAGATATTGATAAAAAAAAAATAAATAAGTAAAATAAAAAATTACTGCCTATCCTTTTAGCCTATGGTGTGAATGTATCTGAAAAGGAAATTTATCTCTCTGATTAAATTCTTTTTATTAACTTCTGTAAACTTTAACTAGTCCATTAACATGTGATTTGTATACATAAACAAGTAAGCAATAAATTTAAATGCGTACTATTAAGATTGTAAGATAGGTTCACAGTAGTTTACTCATTATATAAAGTGACAACTGGAGACTATGGGTTATTTGCACAATGAAACCTTAAAGATTTATTTGGTCATGGAGGTTAACAAAGTAGTCAGTGCCCATGAGGATGGGTTATAATTTCAACAGATTATTGCACATGGGAGCTCTCTTGCAGGGACAACAATAATATCATGGTCCTCTCAGGGCCATTTTTGACTTATCTATTTATATGCTCCTTCTGCAAAAAACATGTATGGGGAATAGACTTCAAAGCTTTCCAATGACGGATGCATTTCAGTGTTAGATCAAGTCAATGACGTGTTAATAAACAAATGAAACGCTTACCTCTACTGTGATTCTCAAAGATCATGATGGTTATCTGCACTTTTAGGCATTAAAATACCTCTAGAACACACTTCAGTCACTGGAAATTGTTACCCTTACCCCTTCCATATGTGCTAAAGCCATCATAATTAAAACATGAAATAATCCAAGTGATTTTACATCAAATACCTGATGCTTATATTCCTCCCACATACTCAAGTGGAGCAAATTCCACAATATAGCCACTTATTTGACATTTAATTCATCTTCCTTATAATTCTATGGGCAGAATTCAATGATTAGACCTAAAGTGATTATGTATATAATGAGTAAAAACAGATCAATGCTTTTTTAAATTTCAGTAGTGGTAGTTATAAAAATGTTTAAGCACCTTCAATATGAGGAACAACTTAGTAAAATTCACATTTATGTCCTTTTAAAAATAATAATGATAGTTCAATAAAATTAAGTTTCTTAGATTTTTAAGTAACTGGTGGCTATTTTATTATAATTTACTAGCCAGATTCTCAGTTGCTGCACCGCTTTCTATCTCTGTAGACTCGGTTGACCTATGTCCATTATGAACATCTACATCCTCATTTTAAATATTGTACTTTGTCTTTAAATGAAGTGGTTTATTTGTCAGAAGAAATATGCAATAGGGCACTTACTCAAGAGGTTGAATAACCATTAATTTCTGTTTGATCTGGATCTTGACCATTAGGTCACCTGAAAGCTTCTCAGAAACCTTACACTACAAAAATTGTGCAGCACTTTGAATGGCTTACCTAAGTCCCTTTAGTTATATTGTACTTATGAAATCCATAAATTCAATATGGAATCTGATATTAAAAAATATATATACAGAAGCATATATTTCATAACAATGAAAACAAACAAAAAAAATATATATATCAGAACAATGTCAGATTGCCACAAGCAGCAAAGCTTTGTACACAGTAAGAAGAAGGGACAGGATTCACAGTAAATGCAGCCTCTTGTGGGGCAGATTTATTCTCAGTCTGGTTCTGTGACCTGAGACTGAGGGATGTAACTGTTCCAAACCCTCAGTCCAAGTCTGGATCTTCTCTGAATTAATTCAATAAAATCCCATGGTCTTCAGTGGTACAGAGGCCAGCTACCCTCACAAATGTAAAGAGACATTTCGGGCATCTATTTCACATGTGGAAATCAGCTTGTAATTAAATAAGTGTTTCATAAGAATCCGTGGAGTGACCTGACTACACACCACTCCTGTTCCAGAGAAAATTAAGTGAGCACAGAGATATAGGGTTTACATGCTAATGCTGTAGGAATGAGATTAAATGTGACCCTAAGAATTAGTTCTCATTATAAAGATGATCACTCCTCCTTCTCTCTTTTACTATTAAGAATGGTAATCAGCAAGATCAGTGCACCCCACAAGCACAACACTATCAGTATAATAATACAGGCTACTACTGGTTTATATACAGGCGTAAGCTACATGATTAATTACATATTCATTTTTGAGTTAGGAATTTATAACTAATGAGAACTTTATTTTGTATTAAATATGTCTTCTGTGTTTTTCTCTTTATTTATTTATTATTTTTGGTATGAATTATGTCAGTGGTACCTGACACCTAAAGACATATATAACTAAATGGTATTGAGTTTTTTCTGTTAGAAGACACTTCTCCCTCAGTATCTAAACCAACTTTACCAAGTGGTAAAGTTGGTCAGTCTGCTAATGATATGCTTTGATAGAAGAAATTTTAGCTCTCATCATCCATTCCAGTTATTAACTGATGGGGCGTCCTACAGAAGAGTGCTTTCTTTACATATGTATTAATTCTGGTAGAACTGATCTAACAGGACTCACATTACTTTTTTTTTTTTCTTTTTTTCTTTTTTTTTAATCTAGGAGGACCTGCATTTTCCAGTATTTCCAAGCCAACCCTTTTAAATTTCCATTTGCATTTCTGGCATAGCTCCTTATCGTACATGAATGAACCTCTATTAGTCCACCATTAGCTATAAAACATAACACGAAAATTCTCTAGTCTTTCCATTGTGGCCATTGCAGCTAATCTGACCACAGTGCTTCTCAAGCAATTACCCTTTGATGATTGTAACTCTGAACTACAAAGATGAGATAAAGGCTTTGTAATGTGTTGTACAGCAAGACCAAATCTAGCAAGACTATCCATTTTATTACATACTAATAATAATACATGTACTTTTACATCTTCTAAAAGATTTTTGTCATGCCGCCAAGTGCTGCATTATATTCCACAAATACATTTTAAGAAATAAAGTGGTGTAAGTATAGATTGCTCCATCCACAACATTTTAGCAGTAAGTTACAAGTTATAATCAATCTTCTAACACTGGTAGGTTATTTTTTGCCTAATTAATTTAGTACCCAATTAATTCTGATGACTAAATTGCTGTATGCAAACAGACAAAAGCAACCCCTTTTGCTTGAAAAAAAAAATACCTGCAGTTTGACATACTTGAGAGTATTTTTCATGTGCTACTTCATTTTACTTCAACTGAACATTTGCTAGGAATAAAAAAATTGGAGTCAATCAGAGCAATTTATCATAATTCACAAATACAAATATAGTGCCAATTATATTGGCAAAGCATATTGTATTACTTTTCAGTAGGACAGACACCAATAAATTTAAGAACTGCCAATAGTTACAAGATGTTAGTTTTAAACTCAGATTTCCATTTACAAAGGCAAGTAGTACTTTATGATCTTTCAAGTTACTTTCTTTTGGCTATTTTTTCACTCCTCTTACTTACATAATTTTCCCAATCAGAGCATGTTTTTTCTATGTGCTCTGTCAGATTTTGCTAATATACAGTTATCTAAAATGCTATTGCTGGAATAGAGCTCAGTGTAATAAAGTGCTCAATGCTCAGTAATAGAGCTCAGTGTAATAAAAAAGCTGGACTGCTACAATTTCATCTGCTAGTTAGGAAGAGCTGATCAACATTCTGATCCTATTTAATGCAATTTAAGCAGGTTTTACAATCAATGAAGAAAAGAGTATTTGTTAAGTCTCAAATATGTGCTGTCCTCTGCATTGCAACAGAGAGAGTTGGGATGGAATTAAGTACCTAACATACCAATGTTTGATGCAAAAGTCATAGAAAAATCAGAATGAGAATCAGTGAAAGTCTCACCTCAAAACAGAATTGAGCTGCCCCTAAAGCATTCAGGAGATAGCAGTTTAACTAGGTTAAAAAAAAATATAATATTTTTTTCTAGTAAAAGGGCATAGAAAAGAGAGAAGTTTATCACCTTACTATTTGCAAGAACCTTTTACATATTTGAAGACCTACAGTCCCAGACTTCACCTGCCGAAGCTAAGGAAACTCAATTCTTTCAGGCCATAAGTTAAAAAAATATTTTCAAGATTTCACGTGTCTAACAGAAAACACATGCTTAAACACTGAAATGTGATAATTCCTTTTTTTTTCCTAAACAGTAGGAAACATTATTTAAATGTCCAATTTGTGACCTGCTGTAATCCCCATATTTTTTCTATAATAAAAATATTTTTTTTTGTCTAATACGTTACCTATTGTGCGCTTGTTTACTAGACATACTCCCACCTAAGTGTAACAGCTTGCCTTTGTAGCTACTGAATAATATCCTGCATATTCTAAACATTTCTCCAATTTGTTTATATGGCTTTGAATTCTAACCCTGTTCTGCAGCCTCCCAGTAAACCAGTTTGGTACAATCTTCAAATTTACATCAGTTTACTCCCTGTTCTATTATCCAAATAATTAAGCAAAATGTTAAATATCACTATCATTATAGCTAATCACCTGTGCATCAAGATTCAGATGGAAATTAAATATTTAGCTCTATCATGTGGTCAGATTTTTTTAGATAGAATCCTATTTGAATACCAGATGGATTTTTCAGTAGCGTTTAAGAGCCAGATGTAAATAGAACTCAGGCATGTAAAGTGGATTGCAGGCAAAATTTAGGTTGTAACCTGATGTTGCAAGTCTAGGGGAAAAAGAATCACTGGAAGAAACTCAGTTATCGACTACTCCCAGAGGTGTCCTTTTTACATTAAACATCTTCACACTCAGGAAAAAAAAAAAATCATAGTTTTGAAACAGGTGCTAAATTGCTTTACTATCACACATTTGATATCCCCAAGTCTGAACTCATTGTTGTTGTCTATTGAACATCCTCTTATATTCACTGCACCTTCACACCCCGTGCCCTAGCAGTCACCGCCATCCTTTACAATGCTGCTGAAGAAGGCAGCTCGCAGCGCTCTCCCTGCCTGTTGCCACAAGCACCCGCAGCCAGGCAGAGGAGCTCTCTCCCTGCCTGCAGAGACCCACAGATGCGCTGTGCCAGAGACCTGTCCCCACCACGACCAGAGCTCCTGGATCCACCAGGACAAGGATTTCAGGGGCTCTTGCTGTGATTCACAACCAGGGGCAGCAGGAGCATACAGCAGGATCCTCAACTGGAGACTGCAACTCATGCAGTGAGGAGTGGGCACCAAGGATATGGCTGAGGTACACCTTCCTGCAGCTCTTTTTGAATTTGGATCTCCCTCGTTTCAAAGTCAGCCTCAGAAGAGCTTCCTGAGTCACCTGGGGGACATCTGAAAGAAGCAAGAGATTCTAAACTGGACTCATAGGGACATTTTTCTGTGCAAATTTGCTTTCAAGCCAGGCAACTTGCAATACTAAATGAGAAGGCTTCATGCTAATAAATAATATCTTCTTTTGTCAGTTCTTTCCAGAGAATAAATTGGCTTGTTCTTGTAGAGGTATTTTTTGGAATTATGGAGAATGCAGAATTGTATCTCACAGTTAAATAAACACATACAACATTGGTATGTCAATGCTTTACGCAGCTCCTTTTCTACTGATTTTAAAGTATGGCAAACTAATGGGAGAAAAAAAAAATCACAGGCCTTTTCAAATAGAGATATTCTGTCTTGTATAAAATGTAATGAAGTCATATTTGAATACATATAACCTTGGGGTTATATAGTCTGAAGTCTTCTAAATGTGCCATGCTCTGATAATACCTGACATTTAGAGAAACATCTCCAACTGTTATGCAATAAAGTTGATAACGTTACAGAATTAAATCCACTTGGAGCATGAAGTTTTATACAAAGAGCTGAGCAAGAAGTGGAGAAAACACTAAGAACAAGAAAAGGTCTATGGATTTGGCCATAGTTGATTTTTTTTTTAATTCTATACTCTGACAAGAAACAATTTGCATCTGATTTTAAATTAGAAGACCCTTCAAACTTAAAAAAGTAAAGAAAGTAGGTATGTTCACCTCAATTCTTCATTGTTAGGAATAACTTCATTTCAAAAGTATTTAAATATTTTACAAAGCTGTAGAAGTTGTTTTCTGTAATACGTCTGCAGTTACAGGTGGCCGTCACCTCCTGGAACACTGTTTTACATGCTTAGGACTGACAAATTTTGAATATTATTTATTTATTTGGTTCCAAGGCCTTTCAAAGAAAAAATAGACTGCTTGCTTTTCCTTCAAGTCTTCAATAAAAACAGCTCTCCCATTTCTAAAAACAAACTGAGGAGACTCTTGCTGAAGCAAAGGAGGAGGAGTACAGCCAACAGCACAGCAGCAAAAGATTTCTCAAAGCACCAGAAGCAGCTCTGGTTCCTCAGGGTTAGCTGAACCTGTGTTAAAAGCCTGCACACATCTGTAAGCCTGTGGCTCAGAGCCTAACAGAAAAGATTCCGGATTTGCCCGGGTTGCTGTAAGAAACTCATTTTTCCACTAAGGAAGCAGGAACTGCACTTAAAAATACTAATTCAAAATACAATGTGGAGAGAGGAGGGATCCCCAAATACACGTATGTGCACACTCACATCATTGCATGTTCATTCTGCAGTCCTTCACTGGAAAAAGTCTGCTACAGAATGGTTAGATTACTTTTACTGAAATGCTTTAACTTCTTTATACAAGCTTCCATTTGATTTCGGGCTCATTTGAAAATTAAGTTATAAACAGTTATATAAAAGAAAGAAAAATGAGAAAACTGATTGTGTATATATATTTAATATTCCATCTTCTAAGAGTGAAACATTACTAGTTGCAGAGAAATTGATGATTCATTTTCGATGACACCACATTCATTAAACCAACCATTACATAAAACAGTCTCTGAATATCCTTATGATCTCAGGAAATCAAAGAGAAAGACGTGGAATTACCACAGGTTACTCACAGTAATATAGGATACACCCCATTTTGTACAAGATGAAAGGAATATGCAAACATCATTCGGTGTTTTAAAGTACTACTGGGATAACTGTGCCTAAGATGGTTGTTTGCCTTTGTTATGAACTGAAGTGTCTTAAATAACATAATGAATTCCTAGAAGAAGAGAAATACAAAATTTTACTAAGAATCTAGGTTCGGGTATGGTCTGACTCTCCCCTGAATAAGAAATGGTGAAGAGCAGTGTATATGTAACACATGTATGTACACAAATACATAGATTAAGTACAAAACAGATATACTCCTTTATGTATACAAACAACTGCACATAACTTCCCATGTAAGTCTTTCCAATGGCACACCAGGGACTAAAACGGAAACTGTTTGTTTTGAGAACTATCTGCCTCCTGTATCTTCTATGATCTGCCCACACACATTTTGTTGTTGTTGTTGTTCCAATGTTTACTCAGATGCTTAGATAACTGTCAATACCAACAAGTTCATGGTAATTACTTCAGTGATGCAAGCTAACCTGCTAATTAGGAAAATGCTGGGAAATATTATTTGAAAACATCAGTAGAGTTTTCTCACCTTCAGAGTACTACAAACTCTTTATGCTCATTTGCATGACAGAAGTCTTGGATGATTCAGTTTTATTCTTATATTCTGCCAGAGCATGGAAATAAAACAAAAATTTTGAAATCGCTTATTTAGTATTCAAAAAAAAAAGTTTCCTGTATTTAAAATATTTTAAAAAAATCATTGCTGTTTTGATTGTTTGTATTTAATTCTGTATTTCACTTTTTAAATGCTTCCTTTATATTCCTCTTATACTGGTCAGTGGTTACTATGACAGACAGCATGAGATTCTGGCATTGGTTCATCATTTAAAATAAATCTGAAGACTGTAGAAGCATGTAGAAATTAAAGAAATATTCATAAAATATTCTGATTACATTGTAAATTAGGACTGGATTCTATAAACTCTCTAAGTTATGGAAAATAAGTATAAAATACTACTCTATAAATGTGGTATTAGTGTTTAAATAATCTATGACTGAAAAAAAAAAAAAAAGAGAGCACAAGCTATTGAGCAGTGAAGTATTAGTCCAAGTAGTTTTAATGTTTCATTTTCAGCCAACATTTTCTGTCTTTCATTTAATCAGTTGAAAGTTCAGGTTATGGCAGCCTTATTCATATTTAATATATCTTAATTATCATAGAAAAAAGTTTGGAAGGGACCTTAAAGCTCATCCAGTTCCAACACCCTGCCATGGGCAGGGACACCTCCCACTAGATCAGGTTGCCCAACAGCCCCATCCAAGCCGACCTTGAACACTTCCAGGGACTGGACAGCCACAGCTTATCTAGGCAAAATACCTAGCAATTCTGCTCACTTAACTGGCATTATCAGAGAATAAATATACTGCTCAACGTATACAGAATAGGGAATAGGCACTAGCCTTTTAAAGTATGTTTTTTTCTCCCAAGTGCTTTCTTTTTAAATTACAACACCATTTTCAGAACCGTGCCCTCCTCTATTCATGGAAGCCACCTTCAGTGATTTCAGTTAGCGTGACTGTAATTTAAGGATTAGAAGTAAAGATGAACTGTACAAACCGATTATTTGTGATCACTAGATATATTACAAAGGAGTTAGAAAACAAACTTTTCTGCAGGCAATAGAAAAGGTATCCCATTTCTGATACTTTCAAGGTCTAAATAAAGCTCAGCAATTAGAGATCCTCTACCAGATTTGAACACCAAGGATAGTATTATACTTTCCTACTCTTAAGGCCAAAAGTGACCATTATAATTATATAATATATATTGAGCTCCTGCCAAACATGTGCTAATGGCAGACATTACTCAGTGATTAACGCCTCATACCTATAATTTCTGTGTGGTTTTGAACATCTCTTTAAGAAAACCATTGAGTCACTGTCATAATCAAGCACTAGCCCATCTTCTTTCTACACCCAGAGTTACAACATTGAGTCCTATCTAGTTTATGGAATCAATAAAATAAAGCAAATACACTGACTTGTCTTTTTTTGAAAAATCCTCTCTAAATATCCTCTGAAGAAAAACCCTTTCCTCGTGATCTGATTAGCCTTTGGCTTTAGTAATATTTAAATACATGCTGTGAATTGTGAGGAGTGAGTAGGACTTTAAAAATCTAAATTAAGCCAATTTTTAAGCACTCATTATCATTTTTTTTATTATTTGGTAACACTCAAATGCCATTATCAGTTGAGAAGGAAAATTGTATTTGTTGCTATTCTGCATCTTCCCATCAATTGCTTGCCCCAGGTTATGTGGGTGAAGGCCTGTGGATGGGACCCCCAGCCCACCTGTGCCCCTGCAGCAACACACAACTGCAGCAACACACAACTCTCAGCCAGATATGGAGGGACTGAGTGGGATGTGCATCATGCCTAAAATTAAACTCAAATAAAAATTTAGTTATGGTCATCATCTTATCTTGAAATTGCCATGAGAAGAGATATTGAAAGCAGCCTTCTTTATTGCTTTATCCACTCACATTAATATTGTCATTAAAACTTATCTCAATTTCTCATATGTTTAGGTTCCTTCCTTTTTTTCTTTATTCCAGTTGTCTTTTTTTTTTTTTCCTTTAGTCACCACCCATACTGTGGGTTTTACAGGAAAACAAAGGAACTGTCCTGATGTCTTTAATTTTTCATCTTATCATCAAGATGATCCCACACTTGGAAATATTTGGAAATTTAGAAATTGTGAGAAAATTAAATTCAGGATATTGCAGTGCAGGCAGGGATGAAAAATTTCCACTCTGTATTAGAAATCCCCAGACTTTTCACACCAAGCGGGATTTCCTAGCAGATAACAGGCACGAATCTCCATGCTTGTAAGACCACACAGAAACACTCTATTAAAGATGAAGGCTACCTCTATACAATTTTCCCATTTAGTTTAGACCCTCCAAAAAGATCAAATCACAGCAACTGAAGTTGGGTTAGCAATTTTAAAGCAGAGGAAAATAACGTTTGGATTAGTTGATTATTCAGAATTCCCTGACTGTTTTCTCTTATTTTACAAATCCTAAAATCAATAACACTTCTCATCTCTACCTATTTTTATACAGAGACACACTTTTGGCTCACCATAATTTGGTAGCCTGCTTGCAGATTAAAGAAGCGAGAATCAATGTTTTTTTGTTTTCATATATATTTCTAATTATTATTTCCCTGCTTTTCATTTTGCTCACATTACAAGAAATTGTGAGATATTTAAACAGTCAGACTGACTCTGTTTGTCAATACTTCCAGTAATCTCACTCTGAGGAGGTCTGCTTTCCCATCTCATTTATTTAACCTCATTTTCCCTCTAGTTCTCATTTTCTTAGTTTCGGAACAGTTTCTTAGGAACCACAAGGTCCTTACAGACTACAAAGTGAAGATCTCCAATAAAATAAGAGAAAAGAAACTCAACTTTTTAAAGCAAAACACCAGTGTGGTTAATTTGCATCCACTTAATATATTTAAATTTTCTCATAAGCTTATATATGTCTCTTGGGGTAATAATTAACTTTGAAATTTGAAATGAATTTATTTTTGTAATTTACAGTATGCACTACTACCCTTTTATTATATATACACTACTGTTGTAGAAAATGGAGTTAGACCAAGGGTTTTTGTTGTTGTTTGGTTTGGGTTTTTGCAGTTTTTTTAAACTAACACAACAGTAAGAAGCAACTTGCAGATATGTCACCTCTAGTTTATTGTCAGGAAGGCAAAGAACCAAAATAGTTTTCATGGAAAATTCTTTGTACTTTTTGCTCATTCATGAAGCAGATTTATAGTGCATAGCCAGTATTTTCTAGGGCCTTCTTTCTGTATTGTTCTACGCAGCTGCCAATGCTACTGTTAAAATTAAGCTTAGACATAAACATCTGAGAATTAGCCCTAATGTAAGTATGATGCAAATTCGGGCTAGAAAGCTCCATATGCATGAGACACATTCTGCTAGAGGTTGCAGGGAAAGCAGGTAAAAGACAGTGGGCTGTTACATTGCAAACAAACAGATGAGTAGTGCCTTAACAGAAAACTGGGTGCTCACTGTAGTAGAAACATGCAGTAGAGCTCAATGGGCTGCAGGCACCCCGTGTAGCGAGCAGACCCTAGTTTAGGGTCATTCTCACTCAAACAACTTCCAGAGGCCCCCAAAGCTGCAGGTGGTGTGGCTGAACCCCGTGAGGGGAGACTGGGTCTGCCTTCTGCTCTGCCAAGGCCACGCCTGCAGGAATCCAGGTCATGCCCTTTCGAGTGAGTGATGCTGTCAGCAACAGAAGATCTCTCTTAAATGCATCCTAGGCAGGATTGTTCCACACTAAGATGACAGAAAGATGACTTACAAAGAAAAGCCAGCATCTCTGGAAATCTCACAACTTGTGTGTGGCTTCTCACAGGAGAAGAGACAAACTTGCCTTCACAGTGCTCTACATGCAGGAGAGATCTCAGGCGCAGACTTTGCCTGCCAAGCTGCAGGCCACACTAAACCTTATTATGAAATAAGTTTTTTTTTTTTTTTTAAAAAAAAAAAAACACCTATAATTATACTAGCAATAGTAGGTGCTTCAATAATAAATTATATTTACTTCCCTGGAAGATACTAATTCACTTTTTTGAAATATTCACTGTTAACTCTAATATTAGGTTTTTGAATTGTGTTCAGAGACAATTTATGCATGAGTAAAAAAAAAAAAAAAGCTGTATCCTAAACATAGAGTACACTACACTAATGTGACATGATCTATCTGACATAATATGCATTCAATCACCTACTGAAAAGTTCAGCAGCTTCTTCCCATTCACATGCAGCACTGTAGGGCTATTGTTATGCAACGGGAGTCTTGGCATCCATTTCAGATAAAATATAAGGCTTCTAATTCTTCTATTTCAATTTCACAGCAAAATGTTGTAGGTTAGATACATGGGTTAGATATGATGTAGGTATGTAGGAAAGTACAAGTTTCCTAAGTTGCACATTCAAAGCATCATCATAAGTGCAGTTTCATTTACCAGAATGTCAAGCAGTGCTAGTGCTCTCCTGAATTTGGTTTACTTTAATTTAGTAAGAAAACTAGCATTCATTTACAAGTATCTGTCTATGAAGCTGAATAATATTACTGAAAATTAAAACAAGCTCTCTCCTATAGTTTTTTGAGAAAACTTTTAGTGTTGAAAATTGGATCCCACTAATCTTTTGTATCTGAAAGAAAAAATAAAATAAACAAATACAGGCACAAAACCAAGCCTAAAATAAAAATCATAAGCCTGAGTTGGGTGTGAGACACAGGCCCATCAGACCACATCTACACATATAACTATGAGAGATGCCAGTCCCAAGTAATAAGTTAGGGTGTGGTTTTTTTTTTGACAGAAACGTCCAAGGAAAACTAAAGTACTTAAAAGCATTTTTAGTTATTCAGGAAATTTTTATCTTAATATTTGAAACAGTACACTAACAGTTGTGTCAAACACACTGCTTTTTGGAGAACTACTTTTATGATGCATAAAGCCTGATGCTGATTACACTGAGTTACACAGTAAACTCATTCAGTTGGAAAAAGTAGGTTTATTTCACATTTCTTTCTCAGTGTGGTAACTATAATTATATATTGCAACTGACAATTGGCATTTTCTAGGTCTTGTATTCCTCAAGTTGGAAATTAGGAGAAAATTTCTTCTCAGAAAGAGTGGTTAGGCATTGGAATGGGTTGTCTAGGGAGGTGGTGAAGTTACCATCCCTGGAGGTGTTTAAGGAAAGGCTGGATGCGGTATTTAGGGACATAGTTTAGTGGGTAATATTGGTGGTAAGGGGATGGTTGGACCAGATGATCTTGAAGGTCTTTTCCAACCTTAATAATTCTATGATTCTATGAATATTCAGTAACATTTTGTATTTTAACTATTTACAACACAATATTAGATAAAGTAAAAATAAAAAAAATAAAAAACACTGTACATATACTACAGGTGGCTGTGCAGACAACTGTGATCTGAGTGATGTGACAGTCATCCGAGAACTATGTCCCATAAATAGTCTGCCCAGAGAAAAGTACATGCCATTTGGCAGTGGATAGTGCTTCCTCTTAATTTAATAGCTTTCGAGTTAGAAAGCCTGGCAAGGAGGCATTGAAGATGTTGCCAGTGGCTGAAAGAACATGGGCACTTTTCAGTAATTCATAGTGGCCAACTGGACTGAAAAATATGCTTTATTTAAAATTGAAGGAATTAAAATTAAGAAAGTCAAGCACCTTATATTAAAAAAAATTTTTTTGCATCATCTTGCTTCTCCTTGGTGTTTCCCCATAGGGTGATTTTACTGTGGTTATTTTGGATTCACATGGTTTTATGTAAGATATGAAGTGGACCCACTGAATTTTTTGCCGGGTCTTTTATTCCTCAGGTAGTTTGAGGAAAGAACTATACCCAGCCTTTTCACCACTTCGATATGGTTTTTAGTTAAATAAAGCTGTTGTATTGCTCCTTTAGGAGACAGTGCTACATTCACTAAACTGAAGATATATTAACAACCAATTGCAAAAGTATGTAGTAAAAGCCTTGTGACCTATATCTTGTCTGTGGTGGACTATGCTATAACTCCACATATAACAGAAATCAAACAGGAAGGTCATAGCCTGTACTCAGTTATGACGAACACAGGAAAAGAAAGCAAATCTTAGCATTTTAGCACGTTTTACTCACTGACAGCAATATTTCAACATCCTTTACATAGCTTATGTCTAAAATCAAATGTGATGCTCCTGCTTCTCTATTATTAATCAAACAGAAATATTCAATTAAGTTTCCCCTTAAACTTAAACTTTCACTTTACTTAATATGCCATTTATGCAAAATCTGCAATCGCAATCATTTCTAGAGAAAAGAAATGTCAACTTCAAAGTTAGTATCTCCTACAAATTAGAAATTCTGTCTTTGTACATGATGGTTATATGTTGTAGACTCTTAAAATAATTTAAATTTGTCTGAACTCTATTTCAAATTCAATCATGTGCATATTCTTTTCCCATAGCAGGTGATGATGAAACAGATTGTTTGAAACATTTAAAGCAGAAGGCATTAAAAATACATAAACATATAGAAACATTGAAAAGAATTAGGTAGAAATGCCTAAGTATATACAGTTCATAAAGGATAATGAGAACAGAACCTGTACAAAAGTGCTATTAAAATTTACAGAGTTTTATCTTTAATTCACTTTCAGTAACTCTGTAAGTCAATTCTCCCAGGTACATTCTAGCCCACATTCAAGAAGAAAGTATATCTATAGCCAAGGTATAATTTGTACCATAGCAGGATATAATTTGTTTTATAATACATCCTCAACGCCTCTAAAATTTTAGCTCAAAGGTCCTTGCTCTTGGGACTTAGAATGTACTTTTTAAAGTATCATGCGTCTTAATAGAACCTCCCAAATTAATGCAACTCTATCTTTCATTTGTTGATGCATGTATTGTTAATAACATGAAGAAACTATTCACAACAAACAAACAGGTCATAGCCTCTAGGCATAATTTCTGACTCTCAAAGCCAACACTGACTGTTCAATGTACAGAAGCACATTCAGAGAATACTACAGTAGCACCAAAGATGATGATCATATATGGCTAGTTTGATGAATAATATAATGTATGTATAAGAAAAACTGCAGGTGCTTAGGAAATTGCAGACTGCCAGTTACAACTTCCCATAAGCTAGGAAAAATAAATAAATCAATTCCCTGGCTTAACAGGGTACAGTCAAGGTTGTTAGGCCAAATAAATGACTTTTTTTAATAGTGATACAGTCAGGGAGATTTGGCTTTTTTTTCATTCTGGACTGTGACAGCAAGACAGGTCTGTGGGTTTCTGAGGCCATTTCATGCTAAGACAGATAAAGATTCAGTTAACTAAAGGAGCAACGAAAAAATTAACCCTTTCCAAACACTGTGGGATAACATGGCATTCTGTATTTCGTCAATGCTGCAATTTGTACCAAGGATATAACGATAAATATACTGGTCAAATAAACCCCATCTCCATTGTCTTACACTGAATCAATTTCGCATAAGTAACATCTCCCTTCAGGGCAGATGAGTTCCTAAGAAATACAGAAGTTAATTCTAATACATCGATTAAGTTGGCAGATGAACAAAACACAGGTAAGATGCTGAAGTAAAAGAAAGAATGGATATTATAGATACCATACATAGAAACAGCAAAATTGATTTAACAACAGCTGGAGAGAGAGTTGAGAACAATCGATATAAAACAGTACTTGAAAAGAGGCAGTATGTGAAAAAGAACATGAAAAATTGAATTGGCAAGTTCACTGGATGTATAATCTCTAACTAGCTAATGGCCTCTTATGTCTGATGATAACATTCATGAAACCATTACACTTAGAAGTGGTAGTTTGCTAATACCATATCAGAGAAACTGAAGTACATCCTAAAAACAGAGGGAGAAAGTTAGAGTTTGGAGAGTATGCCTAAGCACAGACAACGGAAATGATACAAAGCTCACAGTAGATCTTGCAAATTCTTGATGCAAAGAACACAAAGAAAATCAAATACAGAAAAAGGATCAAATTGGGATCCCCAGAATTAAAAGAGACTAAACATCTTTAAATTTTCATTTAACTTCTCATGCATTTTTTTTCTTGATTTTCTTTATGGAAAGATTGTCCACCAAGCATTAATTTGTACCTCCTGATAAAAATGAGAAGACAAGTAGAGGAAGATGAAGAATGTTCATAACCTTGAAACTTCTACTCCTCTTTTTAGTTGACAGAAACCAGATAAGAAATGCTAATGCTTTGAGTGAGAGATGGGAAAGGAGGAGAAATGACTGAAAGACAATTCACAGAAACATGGCTATTTTTAGAAACTTGTCTAAAAACTGAAATGTTGACAACTTTCATAAGCTTTTGAATTTCAGCAGGAGAAATAAAAGAAGTGAAATGATTATACAACATTTCTTGAAAATGGCATTGTTTTTAGTAGTACTATATATATATATTAAAAAAAAAAGGAAAGAAACAGATCAGAATAAAGTATCATAGAAATTGACAGGAAAAAAAGACAACTACTGTATGATTACAAGTCATTGCCAAGAAAATATGAACTATAAATATTTATCAGGCATACTGTTCTGAGTTTTGGTGGGGTAGTATTTGCATTAAAAAGATTACCAACTCCCATGGGAATTTACAGACAAGACAGTCCAGGTAGCTACAGCTTAAAAAGTTGCAAAATATCTAATGCAGGAAAAGATACAAATCCAGGTTTTTAAAAAAAAAAAAAAAGACACTGTGTTCTGTCAGAACCTCTAAGTATTTGAAATCATCTTGAAATTTCAAACTGAACTAAAACTGAAAGTGTTCTACAATCCCTTAGGACTGGCATTATGCTGCTTAACATGACATTAAAACTAACAAACAAAAAGAAAAAAACAAGCAGTATTAAAGTAGAAAAAAGAAAACCAGACATTTGCATTCTGCTAACCTGAGAGTAACCAGATAATAAAAAACTAAACTTTCTCTGGCAAAGTTTGACAAAACTGGAATGATCTCTTTAAGTATTTATAACTATGAATTTTACATAAAAAAATCAATAATTGGAAGTAGCACAAAGCCTCTCATTACTAACTTACTAAGTTAAGCTTCTGTTCTGAATCATCCACTGGAGAAGTTTCTCTTCCTCCTCTGAAAACAGAAAGAGACTGGAGAGGAGAATCTCCAAACTCACACCTAAAACCGCATGTTAGTATCCTTTCCATATCTATATGGAAAGGTCTTGGTCATGTCCTTTTCAGTTCTACTGAAGAGTGTGATTTGTTCTCTTGCACATTTTTGGGGAAAAAAAAAGAAAAGAGGAACATCTTATTGTATTTATTTTTAGAAGCTCAGCCTTATTATCTGCAAAACACTTTTCCATTGCGAAAGCCCTCAATCCCCATAGAAATGACAGTTGAGAAGTCTTCACTAAAAGAAGACTGAGCTTTCAGATTTCTTAAAAGGGACAGTTTCAAGATATAAGGCAGATGAACACACACTTCTTGCTTCAGAGGTAAGTAAGTACTTGTTGCAGCAATTAAGCTGTAAGCCTCCAGTAAGGGAAATTTATCTGCATTGCCCATGCAACAATACCGAGGGTGAAGTTCAGTACAGTAAGATTTGTAACCACTTACACCTTACTGACCTTAGAAGTTTCTGTTTTGCTAAGTTACAAAATATACTTTTTAAAATGTAAATCATTGTCACTATTGATGCCAAAGACCACCGTTAATCAAAATGAAGAATAACACCTAAACATCTTGACTGATTTTATTTATTTATTCTACTCCGTCAACACCTGCTATTGGGAGTCAGGACAGATCCCCCAAAAAAGAACCTGATGAATCACATTAACATAAGCTTTTCTGTTTAAAAACTTATCCTTTAAAGTTCTTATATATTGAATACAACGTGTGGTTTCTGTAATGTAGTTAACTTAAAAGAATTGCATGTAGTACCATTTTTTTAGATGCCAGTTCTGGCCAAAACAAAAATCCCTAAAATTTTTAACTATGACAATCTGCACTTATTACTTACTGGTTGACAAGCTAAGGATTTTCAAATTAAGATTTCATTTAACATTCTAATTTCTGCAATAAGATTTCAGTACCCTGGAAAGAAAAGAATCAACTGCCTTGTGAACAAACTTCTGATGAAAAACATTTAATATAAACTTTCCCTACAACCACCGATGTTCTTCTAGCACACAGGCTCTTACAATAACTATACTTAGCTCTTACAATAACTCATTGTTACATGACACGTTTCTACAACGTGTGGGAAATGTGGATTCCCAAATATCCTACTCAAGTATTTGGCAACACTTGTGCCTTCTGCTCTCATTAGGACTTCCACACAGCAAAAGACCATGGATGGTGCTGGATAGCATGCAAGTTAGGAATGCAACGGCTCATCACTATCACACTGGGAGAAGGCTGATTTTAAACAGTGATTTTGCCATTTAAAAAAAAAAATTACTTTTACCTCGTATAGTCACTTATAACCAACAACTGGCTCCAAAATGTTTTCATAGCAGACTGAAGTATTACAGACATACTCAAACCAGCTATATTAGCAGGCTTTTTAGCTATTTCTATTTGACTTTCTTCAATTTCTCACCTGTCCATAAGTCTTCTCGCTCAAGAGAATTTAGTCACAGAATGATCTCCATTAACTGAGTAGACATAATGTTTTTAAAGCCTTTATTTCACTCTTGTATGTTGTGCATGAAACACTTGATCCATCACCACTGAATCAAGTCAATGAAGACAATGGGAGCAGGAGCCAGCTCTTAATCACATTATTTCTTAAGAGCTTAGAAGCTAAAAAGTCAAGCACTGAATCCCAGATTTCAAGGACATCATCACAGTACGTAACTTGATGAGGTACTAAGAATAAACTCTGCTCAAGTCAAGGATATTTATGCCATACTTCAGCCTGAAATCCAATATCCACAGCAGATTATGCAGGCACCAATTTAAAAAAGAAGAATCAGACGAATAGAGATTTTTGACGCCAAAAAACAAAACCTACCTAGAGGACTGTTAGAAGAAATAGACAACTGACTCACTGAAACGCAGAATTGATTTGTGTCTCTTTATATCATCTTCAAGCTCACTTCTCAGTACACAGTTGTTTCCTTCAATTAACAGCTTAGAAACAAGTTACAAACTTTAAAAGATTAGTATACTAATTACCTGGAAAAATAAGTAATGTGTAAAAATTTTCCCCAGTCTTGTAGCCTACCTGTTCCAAAGACGGTAAAGCAAGAGCTGAGCAATGTGGAACACTTTTTGCTGTTATAATGCACCCATAAAATCTGCAGATACTATGCATAAGAATAGACATCGTGTATAAATAGGCTGTAAGTGTCCAGTGTAAGTTATTTCAGAAGATAACAGAAAAGGCTTTCTTGTATTGCTGTACTAGGGTTGATGATGGTAATTGGTGAAAGACATAAAAATTCTGCCAACTTGAAATCTTTACCAAGTGCAAGCTGTATTCACACACAAACAGCTGAAATACATTGCACTCCTCCTTTTATACAGACATCTTTCTTCTCTTACCCTCCATTTATTTGTGCACATATGTGCATTCAGAGTCTTCAGCTTCACATCTAATAGCTCATGTGATAAAGCCACCTGTATGACATTTGAAATTCTGCCAGCTGTGTTAAGGACCAAACCTGCAATGTTACTGCAAAACAAAAACAAAGCAAGAAGATCTGAGATTAACAACCCCCCAAGTGAATGTAATAATTCTGATAGTTTAAATATAACAGTGGGGAAAAAAACATATGCAGGCTCTATCATTATGTTGCATGTGTTGTCTGCTGTATGATTCTGAGTAAACACATGCTGTCACAGTCATATTGCTGGTGGATATTCAGATTAAATGTGGGTCATGTGTCAGTCCATTTCACTTACATGTATTGTACTATAGAAAAACAGAAATGGGCTAAATGAAAAAACTCTCAAAAAAATTAAAATTTATTTCCCAGTACTGAAGACATATTTATCATAAATACTTGATGTTTCAGCAAGAGCTATGCTGCAAAGTCACATTTCTAAATGAGTCTTTTTTTTTTTTTTTTTATTTTCCCCATCAGGTCTGCCAAGCCTGCATATAATTGTTTCTGAAGTGATACTAAAGTTTTAGTTCTAAAAAGAAGGAAAAAAAGGTATATTTACATTGTAAGCTAATCAGAAGCAACTCCAGTTCAGCACTTAAAGCAATTAAACTTGAAAGTCACTCCAATATTTTCTAGAGTGGCTGAAGGCAGCGGCTGGCCTGGACAGAGGGAGACAGGATTTCTCTTTGAAGTTCACCCGCCATTTTCATTCAGAGTTTAGAGGCAGAAGGAACACTTTGAAGGCAGAGAGGGGTGGTTCGTGTAGGTCTAATTACACTCAGTTCCTGATATATATATATATATTTTAATAAAACCTCAGAACATAGTGTTTCAATAAACATGCACCAAAACCAGAGAACCAAAGCTATCTGTAAAATACCATAAAATGCAGTAAAGGAAAGATGTATACTAGTAAACTAATGTTAAGCAACATTAAATCAATGAAAACTCCCCCCCACACACATTCACTGTTCTTAAATAAATAAATGAGGAGGGTTGGGGTGAGGGTGGATTTCAGGTGTTGTTTACACAATCTGCAGGCCCCCAAATTAAAATGATATTTATCAAGTAGATTGAATGACTAGTGGATTTGGGAAATATCACATTTAATTTCAGTAAACACAGCTATAATATTGTATAGTTTTCCCAAAAGAACTTATTAGAATGAAGGGGCAAGGACAGAAGGGGAGATGACAGAAGGGGAGAAGGATGGGCAACAGCCTTCAAACAACAGCGGAGAGAGATTTGGCCTGCAAATTAGGGATGTCTGCAGTTGTCCTGGGCAAGAATACTGATTGGAGTAATAGGAAAGTTCTTCTGTATTAATTGCCCCTTGTCTGCAAAGCACAGAAGCTGTGCCCTATCTGATACTGACTATTCTTGCTTTCCATTGGCTTTGTAAGTGTGATGCGACTACCTAGAGTGTGTGAGAACCACAGCTGTCTGACCAGGAACAAAATCACAGTTGTTGTAAAACTATTAACTAGTTGGAAGCAAGTCCAAACAATTGAAATGTCTAAAAATGGAACACAGTATAGAGAAGCCTGCAATTATCAGCTTTTTTTTTTTTAAGCCCATACTGTTAAAAAAAATAATAATAAAATATTTTCAATGCCCTGCCTAATGTCATCCAATCCTTGAATCTGCCTTGATTTGGTGCTGAAGGAAACTTTTTTGTTAATCTTACTGAAGCCTGAATCAGAACCCTTAAAAATCAGTCACCATAAATACTCTTTGACTGTCGAGAGCAGCAGCCAACCAACAGTCACTTCCCTCAAATGCAAGTGTCAGATCAAGGCTAACTACAGAAATGGGCTGTACTTCCACGTGACATCAAAGTAAGGTAACAATCTCCACTGAAATTGCATCCAGCATGATCTGCTTGGTAAAGTGAAGCTGACAGAAGATGAACCCTGATTTCCCAGGGTTTCTTTTCACATTATCTCCTATCAATTTCTAGACAAGCATGTTGTTCACAGATCAAAATTTAAGACAGCACTCATAAAAAAGGAAAAACAGTTTCTTTTAAGAAGAATGTCCTTTGTATGAAGAGTATTTGTTAAGTACACCCTTGCAAACTGTTACCTGGTATAGTAAGGGACAAAAATCCATACTACTAATATTCAGTTTCTGAGAAAATTTCAGGAAAGTGCAAAGCATTAGTTTTCATCCATTATGACTGTGGTGGCTCTCTGAGGAGAGATGATGACAGTAATGGTTATGAGCAAATAGTACTTGTGGATCTTACCAGTGTTTCTTCGCTCCTGGAAGGGAAAGTAGGCAATACATCAACCTAACTTCTCCTCTACCATGTAAGCAGCTGAGCCAGGAAGTAGGAGCTCCTCCAAAGAAACTACACTTCCATTCCTGAACCATAAATTCACAAAACTCAGCTTTACCCATAGCTGTGTATGATGACTGGCTTAAACATCCTTTTCATTGGGGCCATAAGGAAAAGTGATTTATCCCACAGGGCTCTTAAAGAGATTTTAGACATGTAGGGAATATGGGGTATGCCCTCAGAAAACAGGCAGGTGAGTGCAATGCATCTTGAGCAAACAGTGCCTTGCACAGGGCAAAATACCCTGTGTGGAGGAAGGGGTTTTTCTGTTTTGTGCTTGCAGACAGGCGTACAGATACACCTAGAACTGCAGAGATCGCCTCTGACAGCAGTGATACCACTGCCAGTTTTAGAGAGCGGATCCTATATACTGGGAGACTATTAGCTATTTTTGAACAGCTGTGTGTGGGTTGGAGATACTAGTCACAACAGAAAAAAAATATTTCAAGGCTTTTCTTTTTTGAAGTTTACTTAACATTTGACAAACAAAATGATTGCCATAGCAACATGTGTATTCTGTTGAACAAATATCTGCTAAAGTACCACAGACACAAGGGTGTAATTAGCCAATGCTGGTTTACATTGCTTAAATAAAAAAAAAAAAAAAAAGAAAAAGAAAAATCCCATAACTTTTATCGTATACTCTTTTTCTTCTGATTTGGGTGTTTACCAAACACTTTTTTTAGCACTACCTCTTTATTATGAACTCCCTTCTCTGCAGCATGTTTTTTTTTTCATTTTTCATTTCGCTTGCATACTCCAAGAGCTGACCGTGTTCCAGCCTTCTAACTTCATGCATTAGCTCACCAAACAAGGTTTCTCCAGTTCCTTGGACTTGTACTCATCCACTTTTATACCAGAACAACAAAACCAAAAAAGCTCAACTGCACACCTTGACAGACACGACTGTAGTTACATTAAAATTGGAACTTCTTGAAGTTTGTAACAAGAAATAGATGCTTTCATTTTTCTTTTAATTTTCAATCAAGGTAGAAGAAATTTGAAATACGTGGGTCTCAGAACTGCATAAATATCACAGCTCTAATGGTGCCTGTTTCCACTTTCATGCAACTAAATTATTCCCATTTTTCACCTCCTCTAATTCTCAGCATGTCACCCTTACAGCTCATTTTGTGGCAAGCACAAGAGGACTACAGAATTATTTCTAAATATATAATTTGGATGAACCAAAAAGACAAAAAGAAAGCACCACCTCCTCACTCTCAAAAATGGAAAAGCATTTTGTGATGCTCAAAAATTCTCATTACTGCAAGTAACAATAAAACTGGTTAAAGAAGAAAATGCACCAAATAAACCTTGGTCATCTGAAAGTTCCTACCTATTCCATAGATGAAGGAAGGCTCACATGTACTTTGGAGCTAAACAGCCTGAATCTTCCCAAGGTTCACCTCTAATTAAAATCATTTTCTGGTATAGCTATGCGGAGATGCACTCTAACAATGAACATGTGACCATGGAGAACAGCAGTGTTGAAAAGCAAAGTACTCTCTGCATTAAAGTATGATAATGCTCTGAATTTAGAAAGAGAAGGGAAATGGAGATACTTTCTTGGCACATTTATAAATGGGAAAATGAGAGTGACAGTTCCTGAAAACGCTACAGCCAGCAGAGATAGCATGATTTCAGTTGTAATAAAAGCAAACAAAAGTCTTTCTGGCATGGTAGATAACCTGAAGAACAAGTAGTAGATTAGAAATATAGTTTCTTGAGTGGCTAAGAAATAAGGTATTTCAGCATTTCTTCCTCAAAAGCCTGTCCAGATTTTTGAAAAACAATTTACATGGACATTTATACGAAATGTTAATAAAGAAAAAACATACAAATGCATAATAAAAAATGCATATTTTTACCACATCTGCCATCCAGAATTTGTTCTCTAAAAAAAAGGTTTTTTTAACTTACTTTCAGGAAAAAAAGAAATATTGAAATGTTTAGCTCTCCTTACAATTGCTTTCTGTTAAGCAGTACGATTTATTTAACTTGTGACTAAAATGGCAGTTTATATCTGTCCACTACATATAATTTCCATCCATTCACTTTTCTAGTTTAAAAAAAATAAATGATTTTAACTGTTTAATCAGGACCATTTTCTTCATGGACCACAACTGAGAAGAGCTTCTAAAGATTTCTCCTTTCTCCACACTACAAAGTTGTAATATGCTTAAGCTGCAAACTCTAGTATACCACAATCTTCAATCAAATGCATTTTTTTTTATTATTTATGCAATATATTAACTGACTTATGATTCTATTAAAAAATGTTGTAACACGCAATTTCAATCTTATGGAAACAATTTAGGGAGCACGTTCCACAGACACACAAGAGATCCTAACTCTTATATTTGTTCTCCTTAAATACTTCCAACCTTCAGGTTGGAAGGTTCAGCCTTCAGGTTGAATAGGTTTATCAATGTTTCACCCTTCCAGGGACTGGCGAACATTCAAAAGTGATAAGATCTTTTTTTGCTTCATCTGTAATGTAAAACTGAGGAGTATGTTTTCCTCTTTACGTTAACCAGCTATAATGAATTCATAATGAGTAGTAGGTCAGGTGCAAAGTGAAAAAAACAAAACAAAACAAAACTAGAAATGGGCAAAATTTCTGCTAGTGATTTCCTGATTCCTGGCCTATTACATCAACCAAAAGATCCCCCATATGGATTTAAAGTCAGCTGTTCCAGCTATAAGTCTTCTTTAACTTATCCTGCCTTCACTTATGCAAGTCTAGATCACAGTCACTTCATGTTTTGCCAGATTACTACGCAAAACGGCTGTTTTAACTGATTTAATAGTGGTTTGATTCCAACCAAGTATCACAGAACAGCTCTAGTAAAACCCACTGCCAATTAGCTCAGTACAGTAGTATTTGTTGCATTCACTGAATCAATGAGAGCTGGGAAGCATTGGGAGTGGAAGACTAAGCTCAAGACAAGCAGAAGAAAAAATGAAGACCATATTTTAGGACTTTCTTGAAAGATTCAGCATCCTTTCTGACACTTCTATAAACAACATAGATCATTTTTATGTGTTATGCGCATGAGAACAGGAACAGAGTCCCAAAATAAAAATAGACTTTCAGAACTAAGAAAGTACTTTATATCATAAGCTTGTCATTCCTAACGATGTAGTCAACACTGTTTGATTACTTATACGTATTACTTCATTTTAAGGTTTTATTATGTCTTCCAACAATTTCCATGAAGACTGTGATAGAATTTCCTCTTGTGCCAAGTTATTTTTATTTATTGATTTTTTAAGTAAAATCAATACAAAATACTGTCCTCTAGAATATTATATTTGCTACTCCAGAGCAAGTGAACAAAAGCCAAAACAGATAGCGTGAATCAGCGCATTCTGAAGTGATTATCTCGTTAAAATTGCTGTGCCACTAGAACACCACTTGCCATACGTGGAACCAGAGATGTCATGTTTAAGCAATAAGCAGGAAATTAAGAGAGGAAAAAAAATACCCTGAAGAATCCAAAGACCTACAGCACTTTGCAATAATACTTAATGGAGACTGCAATAATACTTGATAATATATGAGAGAGAAATAGCACAATTAACCAGGAGCACAATAATGATGTGCAGAACAGCCCTTCTTAGAGACAGCCCACCTATGGGAGACCTGGCCATGACATCAAACCTGTGTACTACTTCCAGTAAAAGGTCATCTTTAACCCAAACAGAGAGAGCTAAAATCTAGTAAATGCAAAGGGGTCATAACAATATTCACTGCCCTTCAAGTTAATTTTCACTGGTCATGTACTTTCACACAAAGTATAAGGACCATGACATGCACTGTCCTGTACTCATGACTACCCTTTCCCACTGATTTTTTTTTAAACTTTACTCCAAAGTACAGTCTGCATACAAACTAACCTGAAAAGGAGGAATATCTGAGAGAAAGAGATCAGTTATCTGAGAGAACAGCCATAGTATACTAAAACCACACTATAAATATACTTCTGTATATTCTTAAAACACTTTGAAAATCACAATTGGAAGACACTACAGCAATGTAGTCTTTATTAGTGATTAAATATTTATAAAGAAAGACTCTTCCTAACTTTACACATTTCTGTGGATGAATGCCCTTTCCCAAGATTTTCAGTTTCCCAAGATGGCAGTTTTCAGGGTATTCTTATGGAGATGGCCTACACCAAAGTTTATTACTGATTCAGCTATGATTTCAGGCCTATTTAATCTGCTCAGGCATCTTTGTGGATTTTGAATCTATTGACTTGATTCAACACACCATATTATGTAGTCTCTCTTATCCACTCTCAAAACCTGAGATGTAGAAGAAAATCCTTAGTAGAGACTTCATGTTACTATTTGCTACTTTTGTCTCTTTTAAGGTACTGAATCCTTTCCATGACTAATATGGTCAAGTTGAAATGAATCAGAGATTATTTATTTATTTATTTTGTCTGAAATACCCTGGAAGTGAGAGGTTCTCTTCTGTGTCACTGATAGCAGTGTGACAGGGCAGGAATTAACTAAAGCAGAGCTCCAGAAAAGTTATTGCACTATTAGATAAGCTTGCTCACAAACATTTATTTGCTAACTCACTTTGCTGGTGGACAGTTCTCAGTGATAATAGACATATTTTACAGTTGGTGTTAAGGAAAAAAAAAAAGTAGTAGATTATAGCTCAGTGACACAGGGGAGGGCAAGAGTGTTTTATGTAGGACTGGAAATAAATGAGGGCAGTTGGAAGCAGAAAATCATCAGGGAGAAACATACCAGACTGTGAAGATCAAAGGGATCAAATGCAATTAGACATGGAAATCTTCTCATATATCAACCAGTCCACCTACTTCATCACACAGAAATATTCTTTCATTACAGACTTTTCTTTGAATTTCCACTTTTCTGCAAATATTTACTGATCAGCTTCTCCTACTACTTAAAATTCTACAACTTATTTTTTTTAAATCATCAAAACTGCTTGTTGTAAACTACACTACACCTATTGAGTAATAAGATTTAAAAAGACCTCTTCTCTAGCAAATGTACCCCACAGCAATTGTACTCAATACCCTTCCAGACTCCAATGCACTAACTGAAGAAAATCCCCCTTCAAACTGAGTAGTAGGTTGTTGTCCCTGATGTACTGCTGCAAGACTGTCCCATGACCTTAGTACTCTGGAGGTTAAAATTTTTTCTTCATTCTCCTTATTTGTACTTTACCTTTTTCTTTTCTTCCCCCTCATGGCAACATTGCCCTTTAACACATAAAGCACTTCTCTACTCTGTTCTTTTATAAAAACAAACTAAGAACTTTAGTGCTTCTTATGAACAACATCGATGTCCCTGAATCTTTTCATGGTCTACCTCTACACATCTTGAGCCAAGGTGACCAGTCTTGTTCAGAGCATTTTAAAAAGTTATGAAAAAAATGACATATTCAGTGGAGAATGTCAGGAGAAAGACTTGTTGGCACAACTATCCCTTTCTTGTCTATTGTCTCTGCAACCTGCTGTGCAAGGCCACGACTGACTTGCAGATCTGTTTTACAGATTAAGATTACCTGTAGTCTTTTTTTTTTAAATAATTTCTTAAGACAATTTCTTGTAATTTTCTAGTAAGTATGGATGAAGAATGATTTCTTTTCCCATGTTTTTTTTTTTTTAATGAAAATAAACCCCTATGATATAATACTGTAATATAAAATGTTGCTCAAAAACAATACAAGGGAACTGTTATTCAAGATAACTCTGTTGTTCTTACATATGCAGAAAGCTAGCTGGTAAAACATTGAATTCAATAACTTTATGTCAGTTAAGTTTTGGATACCATTTTCTAACATATGATGACACTTCCAAAACAAAAGTTTCTGCTTATTTATTTATTTTTCCTTTGGCATAGTTGAACTTCCACCTTGTAGGGATATCAGAAAAAGAATTTATTGTGTAAATCAATGAGAAACATGTCAGAGAATCTATCATTTCACATCCCTGAGAATCTATTTATATACAGTGTTCTCTACATCATCTTCTGCTGACAACAACAAAATCTCCATTTCCTAACTGTTGAAAAACATACGAGGGATTAGTGTGCAATTTCCAAGAGGTTTCCTTTATTTCAGCCTCATTTTGATGGAAACATCTAACACCACATAAGTAAGCTTAATGCATTCTGTTCAGCATGGTATGAATAGGCTTACCATGACTAGCATGTCCTCTCCATGATTCTCTGTAATGAAAGAAGTGACAGCTGAAGGTCTAGTTTCACTAAAATCATCCATTGAAAACTCTTTTGGAGATGTTAGAGTAACCCCTTTAAAAAACTCCACTGAACAAAGAACTTTTTTCTACAGTTTAAGTATGTAACTACATAAAAAGCTATATACGTGTCCAGACACACTTTCACAAAATATTTTATCTTTAGAATAATAATGAAAAACATAGATGAAACTTCATATGCCATGTGTGTGGTAAACTACGTCTCCAATTTAGTCAACAGCTCCTTAATCAATGTCTCAAACCAATTACCACTCATTATTCTTGATACATTTTAAGGGAACACATGAGCACATATCACTCTAAGTGATCACATTTTATGCTAATTTAATAAACTACCATACAAATCAAGTCAAGGTTAAAAAGAAAGAAAAAAAAAAGCTCAAGCATTTATGAAAGACAAACAGCTCATAAATTGACTTTCATTCCTATTATTTAAGATAACTAGATGTATAGATTGATAGATACATTGGCCACTATTGTAATAATTATCCTTTTGGAGTAGATTATCAGGTATGAAAGAGTGGAAACGAGGATCAAATTTTGCTCCCAGCATTTGTTGTCCGTACTTTATCTGTATTTGTTATTTTTACTTGAACTCAGCCATTTTGATAAAACAATGGAAAGCACTGCATAGGAATTCAAACAAACTAGGCCACCCGTCCAGTTTATGCTGTCTAGCAGGCTCATACTGTTCATGCTTTCTGTGGTAGGGGATGGGACTAAGAAACAGAAAATAAAGTCTCATGAACACTAAACAAGGCAGAGGAAGGAAAGGCAGGAAGAGAAAAGATGGAGAAAAAGCAGGAAGAAAAGAAGGAAGGGTGAGATTTGTAAGAAAGCTGGGTATTAAAAGGTGCTGATTATGGAAGCATTCAAAACACTACAAGAATTCCTTTCATAACAATGAACGGAGGTATGTGTAAATACCTGAAAGCTTGAGACTGTAAAGACGTATAGTAAAAAATAACAGTTAATGATGAGATACTGTTGAACATCGGCAAAAGGGAAAAGAGTGGGAGAGAACAGCAACCTGTTTCTCACTGTGATACTGTCTGATTTTGTTTCTCCCCATTCATTTCCTTATCGCATTTACAAGTTCTAAAAACCTGTTTCACTGTAAAGTTGCAAAAATTACTGGAACATCAACATAAGCAAAACCCAAATAGACAGCCTTTCCCCAAATATTCAAAATATTTTTTCTTCTTCTACTTTTGGATTAGTACATATATAGGATATAAATTGCAATGAACTGCAATAACTTTAATGCTACACTCAAGTTTAGTTTTTTTGTTTCCTAGCAGTGTTCACTGTACGATGATTTTAATTTCATCTGAGATACTGAAAAAGAAATTATGACACTGCCAAAACAGATGGTTGTTGTAAAAGATACCACAGCTGAGAGTCACAGTGAAATTCTGCTGATGAGAAGAACTATTAATATCAAAATGTCCTTTCTTAACCATCAAAACTTACTTTATAATCTGCCTTTTGGGGAATAAGGTTGTTTTTCACATCTCAAGGTGTTGTAAACCAAACATTCAATGTAACCACTATATATAATATATATATATATATACACACACACTCTTAGTGTGTGTATATATATGCTTTATTGTTTTTATACTTATTATGTAGAAGTGTTACCAAACATCCACTCCAAATGCACCTAATCTTTTAACAAATTGAATAATTATGCCTAACACTTATAATACTAATAGCCCAGAGGGAAAGTTTTTCATGAAAATGTTGAATTTAGATGACATTTTTCCATATTCAAAAAATTTCATTAAAAAATATATTGCTAGTGACATTTCTCTATCATTTAAAACATAAAATGTTTACGTATATAAATATGTATTATATTTAAATTTAAAAACTTATGTGTAGAACTCTTGAGAGGTATAATTCATGAATGCTTTTATATCACTTGGGGATCTCTGGATGAAAACTACTATACACAGTATTTCTATGAACAGAATAACATCACTTTCACATCACTGAGACTCTAGAACCTCAAGAATGGCACATTATGGGGTCACACATGGGTGAAGACTGACACGTGGAAAAAGGAACCACTGTCTCAAAAATAAGAGCAACCTAAGTTCTCTAATACTCAAGTATAATAAATACAAACTCAACTTGCTAATCCAAGTCTAACTGCAGTATATTTACACTGTTTCAAGTAAGCTCTTCAGCCATTACAGTAACCTGAACCTTCCTGGTACAATGGCAGCTTAAGATGGCACGACAAAGGCAGACACATTTTCCAAGAAGAAACTCTTCAGCATTGACCACTATTCATGCAGGTATCATTATACAACAAATATAAACTTCACAACAAAGCATAAAGTCCATACAGCAAATTAAACTGTTAATGTGGTCCATGAAAGAAGCATTAAAAAAAAATAAATTTTACATTAGTAACAGTGATCTGCCCTTAACCACAAGGACATTTTGATGAGCTAAAACTACATATAAGACCATGTCTTTTGAGATCTTCGTTACACTGCCATACCAAAACCTCCACTACTGGAAGCGTTGCTGACTCAAGAAGACTTCTGAGCCAAAAATAAAATAGTACAGGCATCATGTGCTAGAAAGACACAAAGTTACTTCGGCCTGTTTGATCTTCTGTATTTTACTGAGGACAGAATATCGAAGGACTAAAGGGAACAGAAAAAACAAGCTGCATCTTTAGAATGCACAAGGACCATAAGTCAGTAAGGTAAGGGCTAGAGCTAAGTCAATAGTAGGGCCTTGGCAGTTGAAAAAAAAAAAACATCCAAATGAGGGTGCACAACAGTTTATGTGACTGATACAGTGAGAAAATGAGTCTTTCCACATGCAGACTTTTCCTCAGTTGATAGGTGTAGACTCTTCCCACTAACCCTCCTTCAGGCTAAGTTGAGGAAAACATGAATATAAGCAGAAATGAACTATGTAAGTCATAAATCCTCATCAAAACTGGTCCAGGAGCACAGGCTGTTAGGCAGAATTTGCTAGATCATAGTTTCAGACACAGATATCCCCAGGGCACTGTACAGAAATGAGGAATTATCACAGGAAATGATGAGATTCAGATGCACTTAGCACAGTATATCAGTATTTTATAATAATTCTGGTCTCTGCGAGTCCAGCCAGTGCAGCTGGTGGAGAACAGGGATGGGTGCAATGGCCCTGATCATCTTATAATTTCTCCTTGATCACAGATCCTATAGAGATATAAACTGATGCAAGTAAGCAGTAGTACCAATCAATGCCAACTCCCCATAAGGGAAAAGGAGAAGCAGAAGAATAAACTTGCTCTCATTCTCCTGTGCAACCACTTAAGCACGTTACATTCACATGCATGTCAGCACAAACAATGGAAGGAATGGTCTTAAAAGAAACCACAGACATATGAAGTTGACAGTGACAAGAACTTTAATCAGTTCTTGTCCTAGCACCCACCAGAAGCAGCTGGGGGTCACATTCAGCAAGCTTTCCTCTGGAGAAAAGTGTAGCTTTAAAAAACCTGTATGATAATAACACTGCAAACAGCATTTAGAACTACTACAAGCTAACAGTGCCCCAGGGCCGAGTGAATTGCACTCAAAATGTTACAAAAAAATAACAAGGATGATAGTGAGCTGTCAGAAGTCTGTTATGGCTGTCCATTAAGAGTGGGAGCGCCATGGGAAGCAAGATGACTAACGTTCACAAAGGTGCGAACAAACTACAGATCTGAAGATTAACATACAGCACAGATGAGCCTCTGAAAACATTGATAAAACTATCCTCTACAAGATCCTGCTGAAAATCCTGGCAGCATACTGTGCGTTGTTCATTGTCCACCTTGCTGTTGCTGTCACACTAGAGATGACTTTATTACATTTGTGTGATAGGTAGACAAGACCTGATCCAAAAATCCATTTTAAAGTCAATGGAAAAAATGTTCCCCTGACTTTAATGGCATTTTCATCAAGTTCAGAAGCGGTAAGCACTTTAGGTGCCTGCTAGATAAAGGTTGCTACTTAAATATAAAGGTAATGATATTGCCTGCACAGTGAAAGCCAAAGATTGTAGAAGAAAATTAAATACTGATGTGCTTGTACTGGTCCTCTGAAATGTTACAACCAGCTTTGGAGCTCCCACAGCACAGAACACCCTCCAGCTTTGAGATCATTTTTGTGTGGGCATTTGAGAGAAACAAAGATTCTCCAAGGGACAGCTTTCAAACGTTTGCTTATGTTCTGGCCCCCTTGCCATTGATACAGGTTGCCTTTAGCACATGTACTGATACTGATCTTGTGACTGGAGTGACTTGTGCTTTCCAAAAAGGTGACAATTTCTGTATTTCACACTACTATTTTTTTTTTTTTCCCTCCATGAAAACAGGCAAACAAAAAAAAAAACACCAGGCACTCCTCAATTCACAAAATCTAGGGGAATGCAATATACGGAAAGGCTCTCTTTCAAGACTAAAAACAATAAATTGAAGAGCATATAAAACCAGGACTGTCTGGGGAGTCTGTTTAGCTCGTTGTGCAAGAATTCAGCTCTGGATCTGCCCCAGGTAGGTGGAAGAGGTTACCTCTTCTATTAGCTAGGCCATGGAAGGTGGCTGAACACCATAAGAAGTGCTTGAGGAGCACTCCTTGAGCATGACCTCTGCTGCGTCTGCTTTTCTTCTTGACTCAGTTCCCAGCTTTCAGTTTTAGTGCTCAGAGCTGATACAATGCTCAACTGATAAAGACAATCATGGTAATTACTTCAAAAATAGCAATAATAATGATAAAAGAATATGATGTGGATACATCCACTCCTTTCCAACTTTGATGGGGAGCCCAAGATGACACATGGAACAATGCATCTTTCAGGCTTCTCCACGAGCAGGCTTATAACATTCTTCTGCTTGACATGCTATCACGAATATTTGGAGGCAGTATATATCAATTTATGGTCATGTGATAAAATCTGTTATTGATCTGTTATTGCATAGTAAATTTAACATTGTGTATTTGTAAACTTCTAAAGAGAAATTAGATTTGCAAGTTTAACATGTAAGATGGCCTAAGCAAAAAACATGCTCAGATCACATGCATGTCTATTAACTAAAAAAGAAGAAATATATGAATACTTGATGAAAAGTTAACTTGGAAGCTGAAATGAAAACTGAGCACATCTGAGATTATGTGCTCTTTGATAAGTGAACTATATTTCTCATCTTGTATACCTGCTGAAGGGACATACGCTGTAACTGTTGTCAAATGATCACAACCTGCCTTCTCCCCTTCATGGCCTTGATCTGAAGATCAGATTCAGACAGGAATAATGGGGGGGGGAAGTAAAAGTGCAGTCACACAAGATGCAAGCAGGCATCATACATTGCAATGCTAAGTTAAAAGAACTGAGGCTACAGTTAAGCAGAATCCACACAAATTAAAACCATTATCAGAGGAACACAGTTTGAGGACATTTGTTTCCAGTATTGGTATTACACAGGAGTCAGCTTCACAAAAGCAAAATATAAGCTGCCACAAAGATAACAATGCAAGCTGCTATTATCACATAGAAATGCTGTAACAAAAGATGGATGTGGAAGCTTGGGGGTTGAACTATCTTTAAGGTCCCTTCCAACCCAAGCAATTCTATGATGCTTCTATGTAAGCTGACTATGCCCTCGAAAGACTGTTAGGACAGAAACAACCAGAGATGCTGATTAGCTGGCATTTCCATGTAAAAATTCTTTAAAAGCATCTAAGTTCACATAGGATCTATCTTCAATATATAAAGAGACTTTGCCGTGCAACAGAAAGCAAAATAGATTCTTTTAATTCAAAAAGGGTTGACTGATTCTTGACTTTGCTTGTACAGTTTCTTTTACTCACATACAAATAACTAGAAAACATAGCACTGTACAGCTTTGGAAAAACAAATGATGCCAAAGGAACAAATTAGTATTGCTATTAAAGATAATGTTTTTCAATACCATAAAGCTGATTTATTACAATATTAAGAATGCATTGGTTACACTTCCAGTTGTGAATTAGATTCTTTTGACCAGAAACTTGCAATCTGGAACTAAAAAAAAAAAGTTGCAATTTCCTACACAAAATTAAAAAATTATTCACTGTGTGCTGCTGACAGAGACAGAATTATACACAGCTGAAAAAGCAGATATATCCTAAAATGTGAGAGGGAAAAAAATAATTGGTTTCCAGAGATGTCTAGACTGTTTAACTATTTAACCATAATATGAAGTAATCGTTAATCCTCACTCAGAACTTAGGTTTTTCCTTCCGTTAATTTTCCTCATTGCTCGTTTTGCAGAGCACAAACATTTCAGAACTTTTTCCAAGCAAATCTGATTGTTACTTTAAGAATTTTATCTGTTTATCTGTTCACATTATCCAGAGAGGCAGATGATCAGTTTTCCAATATACACAAAGGTATAAGAACATTTGGAGATTAAAAATCTAAGTGAATATAAAAGAAAATGGTGAACAATACTATTGAGAATGGCTTAAGGAACATTTATGTGTGACTAAACACTTTGTGAATAAGAAACTGGAACATGGGTAAACATTTGAGATTCGTTTTCAAGTGCAGAGAGTTTGTTTTTGTGAATATCTGCAGAATCTTTATCTCAAGCAATAATATTGCTGATGTGATAATATTGATTCACAGACTCATCCAGGTTGGAAGGATCCTAGGAAGTGTGTAGTCCAACTTTCTGCTCCGAATTAAGACCAGGTGGCTCAGGGTAAGCCCTGGTCCAGCTTCATACTTTAAGTTTAACCAGTGAAATACCATATGCATGTAATGTTTGGGATTTTGATTTCAAGACACTGTCACTGGTAGACTACAGTCAAAAGATGTATGACAACACAGACAAAACTATGGAATTATTAAATTTTTGTGTATGCTTCTACTTTGTGTTGGATTAGATTGAAATAAATATATCAAACTATAGTTATTTTAATATATACACATATTTAAGTGGATACTTACATTAGAAATCTGAAAAAATGACAGTGCTTCTCTACATAGTTTTTGTTTAGCTTTTCTAAATATATTCCAAAAAAAATAGTATCTCTGCTATTAATGTGAATTCAATCTAACTAACACATCAATTGATATAGTAGAATAACTCTACCTCCTAAATAATCATTTTAAAAACAGAAATTAACAAAAAAAAAAAAATTCAAAAGCTGGTAAACTCTAGGCTCCTAGACTGTGCTTAAGCATTCTATTTCATCTATCAAAAAATTTTTACCATATATTTTTGCATTTAGACAAAACAGGAGCTCACTAAGTCATCGGTAGTTTGTGAATCTAATTCGTAGTCTTGCAGCCAAATAAGAATGTTAATTTCTTTCAGTATAAAATTCACAGCCACTTAAAACATACACTAGTTTGGCTGAAAGACTGCAACTCTGAATGTGCGATCACTAACTATGTTAAGATTAAGTAGCTAGTTAAGTGACATTCATCAATACTAACAGTATCTCATTTAAAAGTTTATTGAGAAGACTATACTGCATATCACATTTCTCAGCAAGATACACTTTTTAATTTTTCATTATATCCTCTATCTAAAATTCAATAACAAAGAAAAAAGTTGCTTAAAATGGACTTCCAAAGTGTATTGAATACATGAACAGGATTGTAGATATTTGTTAAGATGTTAATCTTTAAGTAACTCAATCTCATCTATGTTTAGCACATATAGAAAAGAGTATGTCTGATCTGAAATTAGTCATTATGGAGCATGTTGATGTCCATCATTTAAAAAAAAAAAATCATTTTCAGCAAAATGCTTAATGTAACGGGTCAGTCAAATCCATGAAGTGGTTTCTGCTCCTCAGTTATCACTTATTCACCGTACTTGAAGATGTGAGAGCCAGCACTTGTATTTGAGAAATCAACGTGTAGAAGTTCAACTACCAATGATTCATGCTTAGGGTAAAACCTGTCAAAACTGAGATGTGTAAAATATTATTTTAGTCCCTATTCTTTTGAAAATAAGGGAGAAAATATTTCTTGGGAGCAGGGAACAAAGAAATTTTAAAAACAGATGGGTGCATCACCTGGCTAGAGTTGCTTGTGGTGAACACCAGCAGATCTTAATCCAAATTAAAGCTCCATTAAGCTTTTTCAGCTACTAACAGCTACTAATCCAGTCTCCAGTTAGGAATCCTAACACTCTTTGCCCTGTTATTTTCTAAGAATGTCCTTGATTTATTTATTGTTAAAAATATTCCTATTCAGTATTAAAAATAACGAGAAAAGGCTGTTTATCAGACAAATACAAAACAAACAGCAATGCCCTTGATTCTCAGCATAAAACATACCCTTTCTATTTTCTCAAATTCTGTGTTTCCCTATCTTCTATTTATAAGGACTGGTGGCTATTATGTTTTGCCACGTAATTTAGATGAAGGCCTAGACAGAAGTGGGGCGCTGAGTGCTCACAATCTGAATGCTCGCTTCAATGGGACTATTCATGAGAGCACACAGCATCACCAAATTCATTTTGCAAGTGTACCACAAAGAAAACCATATCCTCCAGCAAAGGCCTTTTCTTTTTATATCTTCAAATTATCTTGCATATCTGTGGAGCTATATTTAAAAAAAAAAAAAGTCAAGTAGATGCAGTAAATGCCAAGATCCTAGCTATTAAATTTTTAACAAATTTGTACCCAGTTAAAACTTCAACTCGAAGCACAACAACAGCCTTTAAAAGGGAGAAAAATGAGCAGCCTGCTTCCAAAGATTTCTTAATCTGATCTTTTAGATACCTCTTCTTTTGATATCTGAGAAGAATAAAATATATTGTAAAAATTCAAAATTGAATACCAGGGATGGATGAAAATTAAAATTCCCTTAATTTTTTTTTCCTCACTGTGCTACAGCTGGTAAAAGTTGGTCTTCCATATTCATGATAAGAGATGAAGAATGGTAAAGTCATGTCTGGATGAGACTTATTTATCACCTATTATGTTCACGAGTATGCATTTTCATGGTTTGCTTCCGGACTCATCTCAAAATGAACAAAAGAAAGATCACCCTGAGGACCTATGAAACACACGAACAGGCTTATCTAAAGAAATAAGCATTTCTGAAGAAAAAGTTGATAGCGTAAATTTTAAATTAGATCTTTACTTTGTACACAGCACTACATAAAATACTACTGTCCAGGTCACTACAGGTATATGAAGCCTTTTGAAATTGCTTTGTATGGAGACACCTTGTTGAGAAAACTTTGTTTCTAGTATTGGAAGACAGTTTTCATTTAATCTTTTTGTGTATGTTAGCAACCTCTAGCTAGTGCTCCAGATAATGCTTTCAAAGTAAGATTTTCATAAATACTTGTTGAAAACACTTCCACATGTTCTGATATTTTAACACCAGTGTCTTGATTAAAAATATGAAATAATGCAAGACATTTTCTTTATCCTTTACTTTTCATGGAAAAAAAAAATCCAATAATTTATTTAACTGACCAGAAAGTTTACCAACAACTGAACGTTTAGTTTCCACTTAATTGGTGGTAAAATAATCTCTTAATGCAGAGCAGATAATCATAATTTAAGACTTCATTGAATTTTTCCCTTCATGGATTCTTCTAATCTACAGATAAACTCCTGAAGATTTTTCAGTGCACTCGAGTAAGCCACTATCAGAGGCAATGTCTAAAAGTTTGATGAGTGTGTCACTTCTTGCCATTTGCTCTCCACTCGCAGTAGACTGCGGTTAGTACTCCCTATCATTAGCCTCTAAAAATTGAGATTATAGCAGCAAAGCAATGACAGGCATCAATGTACAGCAGATAAGTAACTTCTTTCTCTTGGGGTTTCTTTACTTCAGACGCTGTGTAGGACTATTGTCTTTCCTTTGATACTCTAAACTACAAATATTCAGAAACACTTCTGAAGTATTTTTCATTCCTACTGAACGAATGATAAATTCCACACAAGTTTAGATCCACAGCTCTGCTTTTCTCCTACCTTTGTGAAGAGGACTGGATTAGTCTTCATCCTGATCTTACCGTAAGAACTATTATTTTCACAGTGCTATAAGATAAATACACTGTGTTATTAAAATTCTTTAGCTACAAGAGATTATAATTTGAAGCCTTAATTCAGCTAAACATTTTCTATTTTAGGGAATGTACAAATGCTTATGCTTCTAGACTATAGATGATCTTTAATTTGTTTTTAAGCACCTTCCTCAACCAAAAGCTAAAAACAAACTTCATGTAATTCAACATGCATTCAAAGAGGAAAATGAACATTAGTAACAAAGAGAATAAAGTAGGAAAAATTCATTAAAATTGCTGTTCAATAGGGATTTGAAAGCAGGGAGAAGGCAGTTGGTAGGAAAACAAAACAATCACAAGGTTATTAAAAACAAGTGAGGAAAAAAGGGGAGTTACAGAGAAAGAGAGGAACTGATCCTATTTCCTTCTTCACTTGCTCTCTTTGACATATTATATTCTAGCAAAAGCATGGGGAGAATATGCCTATGATGTCTGAGCTAAAAATCTCTAACATCTGGTATAAAGTGTACTTTCATTTCACACAGACTCTATGGACAACTCGCAACACATAACCTTCTGCTGAGGGACACACAAAGTCCCCACTGGTAAGAATTTCTTGGGACCTCACTGCACTATGAATTGCAAGTTTACTGCCCCCTCCGTTACCATTAATGCAAGGACAGAGTGTCTGATTTCCATTTTCTAATCAAAACTATGTATCACTTTTTGGCAGTTGTGAATGCTACCACCAGCAGAGTAAGAAAAATTTTGTACGTCATTTTAACACAGCCCTTATTAAAAGCAATAGTGAAATAACCTTTCCTCTGGGATCTCAACTGGCTTAGATGCTCAGACTCTCAGAGTATCACATTCTCTGCTCACACCTTGATAATCTTCAAAGTAAAATCAAAATCAAAAAGATATACCACTGCAAAACTATCCCCACTCTTCATACAATATGTACAATGGCTTCCCTGCTGCTGCGCTCACACTGTCCTAGAAGAATCAGGTTGGCAGGACATTCCGCAAGAATGTATGTGTTCATTTCTCAAATTAGCTCCTACTTACTGATCAGGTGCCTTGGAAAAATGAAACTTTTTCAGTGATGCCAATCGAATTACAGTGAGTGACAGAAAGAAAAGCCTGAACTACACACAGTCAATTCATGCAAGTTTTGGCAAAGTCAAAAAACTTAGAGAACTGATAAAAGTATTTCAGAAGCAAGGAGTACTACAGCAAAGAACACACGAAGTATATCTAAAATTGCCACAGCCTCCTGTTAAGAAATGAAAATGCCAGACAGCCCCAGTGCTTATGCCAGTAACACTGGCTTACATTCTGTGACTTGCTATGATACAGATGGAGGAACCTTGATGTCCAAAAATCAATTTACAACACCACTTCGAATTCTTCAATAAAAGAAATTTCTTCCATATGAAGTTTACAGACTGACACTAAAACAGATACTATGCCAAATAAAATGGTTATGTTCCTTCCATTAAGCATGGTTTAAATGATTCATTCAATTATTACTTTTGTATTCAAAGATGGCTTATTTTCATGCAGATTTAAGTCCCATTTTGCATAGAGGACATTCTTAATTGTGCTGAAACAACTGCAAATTTAATTAAGGTTTGCCATTCCAAGCATAAAATAGATTAAAGAAAATGCTGACAACAGTAAAATAAATATTCAACTATTTAATTTAACTCAACATTTATTTTTAATCCAAACATCAAAATAACCTTATTTCTAATTACAATTTCATGACAAAATGTCTTGAAGAAACATTTGTCTCTATTTTTCTTCAATCTGTTCAGCTGAAGCACACTAGCTTATTTATAAAACTGTTGATTAATAAATCTGTTCCAGCTGTATCACTGTATTCTACAAAGACCACAGATTAATGTACGTAAACAACCATTATCATTTAAAAAAAATAAAGCCTTCAAATTCAGTAATAGCAGAAAACCTATCAAATACCTTACAGTGCAATTAAATACTTAAATCACAAGAAATAAGGGACAAACAGAGGCATTGAAGTCCTGAAGTTCAGAGATCTATGACACAAGCTGGTGCTGAGATCGACTAAACACCTACAGGTAATTTGCTGTTCCTTGTAGTGGGCATTAAAACCTCAACCTTTACCCTCACACAAACACAAAAATAAGCAAATCCTCAGAACCAGTAAGTCAGGCTTTAACTGAGGAAAAACCGAGGAATAAAAATGTAACCCAATGAAAATGAACGTTAACTTTCTCCTTATTTGTGCATCACTACTGTTTCTTATATTAAAAAGGAGTCTTCCCAAGGCATTCCTTTCCCTTAAAGATTTTGAAAAAACATAGAAGTGCCCCACCAGCCTAACAAATCTCTCAAAAACTAAACATTTTAGAGTAAGAAATGGCTTTTTACCACATATTCGTTTTATAAATTTTGAAAGAATTGTTTTACGCTTCTTGGTGTATTTTCCCTTCTATCTACCTTAAGGATAAGATTCTTCTCAGGAGGTAACAGACTTCAGTGGCGTTATTTCTGCTTACAAGAACTGAGGATCTAGCTGACAACACCCAGCTATTAACCAATTTTAACACTGACACCACCACTTCCAGAGGATGCAAAAATCATAATATTTTTCTGTTTTGAAAGTCATGAGCCCAGCTGGAGTACTCAGGAGTAAGCAACAAAAGCCTCATCCAAAGCCAACCAGGACTACAAGTACATGCTGTTTGCCAAACTTGGTTCCATTCCCATTTTAGCTGTTTTTCGTCAATATAATTGAGCAAAGGAGATAGCTAGGTGCAAAATATAAATGCTGCAAGCCTTATCCCTATATGTATCTTCCAGAAACTAGACTGTAAAAGGAATTAAATGTTTCTTTCCATAAGAAAATATGGAAAGGGATTTCACCTGCCAAGTTATATGATCAGCACGCATTGAGAATTCTTTGCATGTCAGTGGATCATCTTTACTTAGGGACAGAGATTCAGCCCTGATGTGACTGCATTTATATGTAATAAAAAGTGATGGATATTTTCATGATTTGCCATTTTTCTGTATCAGTATACAATTACTAAGAAAATCTCAATCGATCAAACCCATCCAAAACAAAAATCAGAATACAGCAAATAAGGAAACGAAGTAATATTAGTAATTAATAAATTTTTGCACACAATAAAAAACAATGAGGAAGGGAAACAGCAAGGAGAAAGTTCGTTTCAGACAATAATAAAACTGGAACCCTCCAAAAACAAAACCAGTGAACCTAACAACAGCAGCTATTTCCTGCTTATTTGTCAACACACGCTGTAAGAGTTTCATCTACAATCCACTAGAATCGGTAGAAAATCACCTACTCAGATTTAGTCCTAAATAAATGAATCATTTCACCTCAACACCTTTAGAATATTTCAGATTAGGTTTCACCATATTTTTTAGTTTGCAGATATAATTATTAAAGCTGCAGATATACAGGTCAATAAATCAATGTTAGCAGAGGCTGGAAAGCTTTGTACCCTAACCTGAAAATGAAATTCTTAGAACAATAAAATATTCAATGATCAAGAGACAGATATCATATTATTTACTGACACGAAACATTAAGTAAAAGACTATATTGTAATCTAACACAATAATGGTAATTTTTTTTTTTTTTTTTTTATTTCTGAGCATTGACTTCTGATATTAAGGTAACAAGTATTAATGGGTAATTGTGAAGTTCAATGCTCTGAAATTGAAAAAGAAACATTTTACTAGCACTTTTTCTATGAACACTTATATGCATAGAGGAAATTCATAAAACCGTTTTCATTTTTTATTGTATTCCAAGATTTATTTTCAAAACCAGTATGTAGTATTACTCATTGAAACTTTTTTTTTTTTTTTTTAACAATTTAGTAGCCTTCAAAATCTCTCAGATTACTGAAGCCAGTGATAAAAATTATTGGACTTGAAACAGTCTAGATTTTTTTTTTTTTTTTTTTTTTTTTTTTTAAGGATAGCTCATAAATGACACAAGCAGCTGTATGAAACAGGAAGGAGTATCAGAAGACGGGCTTTCACATCATCAGCTCATAACACAACAGTTTAAGGGTTATGAAACCTCTACTACATAACTGGCATGACACTTCAGAGAAGTCATGGCAATTTACCTCTAAACAGAGAATATTGCAATATTTCTGTGCATATTTAAGTACACACTTTACCATCACTTCATTAGAAAGTTAGGGAAAGAGATATTGAGTCATTGAATCAAATTATGTTATGTGGAATTACATACAAAATAAACAAAACAACAAGGGTTTCAGAGTTTTAATTTAAAGGCTCATTTAAAAATGAATAGTCGGCTTACCTGTTTTATATCATATGCAAGAAGAACAAATCTTAAGTCTGGTGAAACTGAGTATCTTGATGCTTTGAAAGTTACCTAAATGAAGTAACAATTACAGTGAGTTTACAGAAAGAAGGATCATTTCTTTTTCTCTCCAAATTATCTTACCATTAATTTAAGAACTCCCCATTCAGAAGAGTTCTGATTAGTAAAACCTACTTAATTTTCACAAAAGAAGTACTCCAATAATTCTTAGTCTAGGCTGGAATGGGTAAAATGGTGACAGATCAATCTGGCTTCAACACTAACTATGAATTAAAAATCTGATGAGTTTCTAGTCTTGATTGCAGGCACTAAGCTTAAGGATAAAAACTATAACCAATTCATTTACAGAGGATGAAGGAAAATGCTTTGGTTGGTATGTACTTCAGGAATGATTATAAGGGACATTCATCACTAGGTTAAACTTAAAGATAACATACGAAAAAGAAAAAAAGTCTGCAATATGTCTCTGTTGCTTTTCTTCCAATACCACATACATAAACATTTGCAAGACAACTTCCACTAAAGAAAAATTCTTTTTCTTATAAGAAATAAAATGCTTAGTGGAAAATAAAGTGGAACATAAGGTACCATTATAAAACTAACATTGCTTTATATCTAGCTAAGATTACATGACACCCAATTGAATTCAGGCTTGTAATTTAATCAAGGAGTAATGTTGACATTGGAAAGAACTTAATGCATTTAATGTAAAAGGAAGATAAGAATGTGCTTTAAAGGGCATTGCAGGAAATAATTTTAAATGAATCTTGAGACAGGTCTGCAGAAGGAGATGGAAAGAAAGAAGTGAAAAATGGAAATAATAGATGTAGAAGAAGAACAACAACAAAAAAACAGAACCACAAAGATACAAGATGAAAGAAAGCATACGAATAGTTGTGCAAAACAACACCTATCCCCTCTTTGAATACTTTCCCTGATTTTGCTTCTTAAGCATCCTGTTCTGTTTAGCCTAATCCCACTGCTAATCTAATGAATTCAACAAGGGTTTAAGGTGCACTAACCAACAATCACAGACCAATATATTTATAGTAGCTGAGCTACTCCTAAATAACAAAAAAAAGTCTAATCTTCCAATAAGTTTGGAAGACACCACATCTTGATGTACAAATTAAAATCAAGTTATTAGGTAACATAATTAGAACCAAGTTATCCAAATGAAATCTAAAGAAAAAAAAAAATTTTGAAGACAAACTACGTATAAGAGCATGGAAGTATCAAAACTTAGAAGATAAGTCTGCAGTCTTGAGGAAAGAAGACAAAAATATGCTTTTAGGTTGTGTGTTTTTTTAATCTAAAAAGTACACAGAATAGATTTCTACTGTGTACAAAGAGCCTTTTATGAGATAATCATTTTTAAGCAGAGACTAAATCCATGAGCAACATTCCCTTTACATAGCACATCACTGAAAACAATTTTAGATGGGAAATTTCTCTACTTTGTAGTGGTTTATTAATTATTACCCCACTACTTCAGTCTTAAGCAATATATAACACATGCAGCTTTCCAAATTCATTCTCAGGGAATGTGGTGCTTACCATTTCCTCTATTTATTAAGAATCTTATTTCACTGATTATGCCACCACAAAAATAATGATGCATTTAATGCAAACACCTGAATAGCTCAGCTGCAAAGTATTGGTGATCTGAGGCATCACAAGGAAGAGCTACTCACTTACTCTGTATCCAGGTAGAATCTTGGGAATTTGGGATTTAAAATAATTTGAATCCCACTCAAGATTTCCTTGTTCATTCAGCTTGCGCTCACATGCAAAATTTTGTTTGCTTCCAGGAATACCTTCGACACATGGTATAAGTGCAATACCAATGAGCTATAATCTCTTCGTTGCAGATAATGGTTTTAGCAAAACAGTTTTCATTTTGTTGGTATAATGGGATTATTCTTGCTAAGAGGATCATAAAGCTATTTTATACTTTTTTTAATATTCCACTTAAGAAACAAGAAAATAAAAACTAGAAGATCACAAAAAATCATGTGTTCATGGTCAAGGCTGATAGTACTGCTGATTTCTTTAAACTATCCTAAAAACATAATCAACCTATTTTTTAAGCTGAATTTACGAACAATAAACAGAATTTCAGAGGGATTTAAGTGACCCAATTTTGTTTTGTTTTCAGACAAGAAAAATCATGGCAATAAATTCAGAAACCATACTTGTGTGCGCAAAAGAAACCTTTCTGATTAAAAACAAAACAAACAAACAAAAACCACCTGACTCATTCCTCCTGCCTAACATGGAAAGCAAGCTCAGAAACTGTGAGCTGACTAAAACAAAAGAAAGATTTCAGTTTTTCCCCATAAATATGTCTAAGGTATTTCATCAGCCAACAGAAGCCTGACTCCATGACTGAGGAGATAAGATCACCAGGTGATGGATTTAAAAGAAAATTTTGGTTCCCTCCATAGGAGACTAGATGTATGCTGCTGAAACCCTGAGGAGATCGTGTATTGGGATGTTTGTTACAGGGATGAATTTATTTATTAAAAGTAAATTTGTGAAGGCTTTGACCTCAAGGATTTGTTCCCAGAATACATTGTTTTCTGAATTTTAAGGAAAGTGTTGAAAAAATATCATATTGGAAACAGTGGGAATAAATAACCTCAAGTGTCTTGTTATCAGAAATCTGGAGAATGCTTGTTCCACTATCATGTCTGCATATCTGCAACTTTTCAAGCTTCTTGCTTTGTCAGGAGCTACTGAGCCTTCCTCAGGATGATAGAACTAAATGCTGTCCCTTATGATTCTGCCTCCATGGCTTATCTTTTCTTGATCTGTAAGAAATGTAGCTCTGGACAAATAAGCACTGAAACGGGGAGAAACACAGCTAATTAGGCTTTGTTCCTGGATGCAGAAGCAGGGCTCGTTTCCCTCTGCATCACTGCACAGTATCAGCTGGTTAGCAGACTGGGGGTAATCCTACCCTGGGCTGCACTGTGCACTCCACATACACCCATATCCTCTTTCCAAACCAGAACAGAGGAAAGGCTGAAGACAAGGAAGAAAGAAAGGTTATTTCCTTATGTCCTTAACATTTGTCTGTACTACCTAGCCACATCAAGACATAAAATGTCTACAAGAGCAATCAGCTGTATTCAAGCATAAAACATTTTGAGCAGATAAATTGTTGTTATCCCCAAATTAGTCACATTTCACCTGTACAGTCTTCCTTTCTTAATTTACAAATTTGTCATCAGTTTTTTCCAAGATTGCTGAATATGACATCATTTCACTTTTTCAGACATAAAAGAATGATCCTGTATCTGCCCTTGCATTTCTCACCCAATTGAAAACCCCTTGACTATATAATTATATCTCACCATACTTAACACTGAATTTCCAGGTTCCTTTGAAATAAATGCTTCATGTGATAAGGGTTTTCATTTTTTTTCCTGACAGTGATGCATGATCTCATGGACAAGCAATGACTGCAAGTCTGACTGCCACCAGAGATAACAAGGGTATGAGTCAAATGGAGGCAAAAGGAGATAGTGTCTTTTGCCCTTTAGTTTTCCAGATTCCTTCTCTTGTCCAGATACCAAACAAGTTTTGCAAAATGTAGTTTTGCATGGAGAGAAAAAGAGGATGAGAACAGCTTGAGACAGTATGAGTGAAAGTGAAAAAATGAAAGAGATTATGTAACAGAAACATAATGCCGCCACACACACTGAAACTGGCTATTATTCCACCTTTTCATGCACGGGTGATTGAAATGGAAACCAAAATTCCAGTGAACGTTTCTCAAGTCAATGTTTTGCACTGATTTTTTTTTTTAATTTTACATTTTATGTGTGTTTTGCTATTAACAGAAATGCCTGTTATGATTGTGTATAGAAGAGGCTTTACATTGGGTGCCCCTCAGTATAAGCATGCTTTTATTTCTTTTTGCATCTACTGTAAAACGTTGTTTTTATGCTTCTGGTGGATTTAAACTGCTATAACATTTAAATCAGTCCCTTATTCATAAACTTTCAAAAATATGCCACAGAGCATACAGATAGAAGTTACCTCGAAGACAGTCTAGCCTACAGCTGTAAGAATGGATCCTTATTACCTGTCAAACAATTTACTCTTCTTTCATATTTTCATTTGGATAGTTTTAAGTGAAATAACACATCACATTTCAAACTCATTAGAGGAAATTTTTGCTTTTGCTGAATTCACTTATTTGTTGTTGTTTTTTCCTTTAGTTTTACACTTCCTTCTGTTTCAGTTTCTTATACTTCTGCTTTCCCCAGAAATTTACATCTTTCACACTACTATTATTACTCTTCTCTATTGCTTAATACTCCTTTTACACATATTTAGGCTTTTAAAATTTTTGTTATTCATCCAGGATAAAATATTTCAGGAGTTCTAGACTGTCACTTTAATGCTGGTGGAAATACTACTACCTAGCATATTATACATCTTTCTATATCACCTACCTATATCTCCATCAGAATTTTAATTTAATGATATAACTGAACACCTATGTTTGACAGCTCATTAGCATTCATTGGTAGGTATTCAGCTCAACTTATCAGACAGACTTTGACCAAATGGCAATGCATAAGAGGAATCAGATGGGACAGAATTACAGTAGCTGCATAACGAGAAGGGATTTGCCATGTAGCAGGTTCCTAGAGTGGTATTAGCAATCAAGGGAGCGATGGGATTTTTCTTCCATTACCAGTGACTGTGACTGAAAGGAGAAGATGGACCACTGGGAGGTCAGATGAGAGAGCGGGGGAGAGTGGAGCCTAGCAGAAGAGCAAACCCTGTAGCAGTAAAAATAGGGGACCTCAGAGAAGAGAGTCTGGTTGTAATTAGGAAAATGCATCATAATTAGAATGTTGAAAAACTTGGGTTTCCAAGGTTACATTTCTTAACACGTTATTTCCCGTGTCACCTGAGCATTTAGTCCACCTCCAAAAATGCTCTGATTCTATATATTGTAATTGTTAACAGTCAGGTTTCCTATCCAGTGTAAAAGGTGGAGGGGGCATCCTGGGTAGTTCTGAAAACATAAACCAACCCACTCAAGAGTTTTCATGTGGATGAAGAGGTGATTGTAGGTTACAAAAAAGAATGAACAGACCTATGAATCTCACTAGAGCCTTGCACCGTTGTTTCTCTAGTAGAAAATAACCTCTAATGAGTAAACCACAGAATTTTTCTTCCTCTCATTCCTCATCTTTGGCATAGTTAGCCCTGAACTCTTTTCTATATCGGGGGTATTTTTTTAGAGAGATCCCACACAGAGCTACCCTAACCTGACATTATGGCACATACTTCATTGCATTTTATACATTGAAGCCTCCTGTACTTGGACAAACACCACTGGCCACCACCAGACCACAGTGACAGCAAGCCCTTCCATCTGTCAGGCCTTCCCCTCTCTCTGTGCAGTGGTGCAGTGCATCAATAAACCCTAACCCATAAAAACCCTGAAAAGGTTTTACTGAAAAGGTTTTGCTGAGGGGGTTATTTAACATTTAGAGGAGCATGGGAGAGAGGAGATAATGTTGCAGTGTTCATAACAACCTATTTACAACATGTGTGGGTCATTAAAATGTCCAGTGTTGCAACAATTACTAATATTTATGAGGTTATATAATGTTGTTTAATGTATTTACCATTATTCACCCTTTCATTAAGCTCTTATACAAGACTCTTAAAATATAAGCATGTAAGCTACTCTTGCAATTAAAGCTATATTAATCAACAAAGAAACTATAATTGCATTAAGATGCTGCACTGAGTTTCCCATCAAAAGAAGGGAGTGTGTGGGGACAAAACAACAACAAAACAAAAATAAATCAAAAAGAGGACTATCAATGAGAAGGGGTGTTTATGAAGAACGCTCTATGAAACGGCACAAAACAGTTCCTGCCAAAAGCTCTGTTCATACTAAAACGCTCATTCTCGGCTTTTGGCTGCAACGCTTCCACGGGGTTTTCACAGCTGGGCTGTCACTGCCTAATCATGACTCATGAGCCAAGACTACTTCTGCTCTGCTCACCCTTCTGATGCCATCCACTAATTACTAGGCAGCAAGAAGCAATCCTTCTCTCTCCATCCTTGTGTAAAAGATGGCCCACAGGAACACGACAATACAACATACTCTAGAGTATACTCCTGGCAAGCCCCTGAAAACAGGTTTGCAACTTATAGGATTTGTTTGCTGTGCACTCGGATGCAGTCTCCCCTTGAGCTTGAAAAGAGTCATGGAAAGGCACAGAAAGAAAGGGGGAGATAAGGTCAGCAATGGCTGGGCTTTAGAAGAGTCCAAAGCATACAGCTGGGTGAAGGCTATTATAACACAAGACTTTACAAGTGTAACTGTTGTCAGTTTGGACACTCTAGAATATTGTTGGGTATCACAAAGAAATCAAAAGCTTTTTATTTGATGACTCAAAGCATATCTAATCACCTATAATGGGAAAGCATAAGGGGTCATGGTAGATTCATTTCTGATCAAGGATTCTGGACTGAGTGCATGCAAGGCATCTGACTATTTTTGCATACATCCATGACAAAGGCAGTGGAAGTGAGGCCTAACAAATAACAATTTTTACCACTGTCAGAATAATTCTGGCTTTTTTAAGAGAAAGATATGAAGGCAAAATTTCTAAAGGCTTCTTTCAGAGGTTTACAACACATTTGAACACAGAACATATAACAGTCCCTACCCACATTTTCTCTCATCTATTTGCTTTCTTCATTTTGTTTTGGGTTTGAGCACTGGAAAACAGATAAGGGAGGCTGAGCTAGAAGTATAATAAAGGACCAGATGGACAGCCTCCCATGCCTTTCCTCCATACTTTCCTCTACAGCATACCCAGGTCTTGTGGCCAGGTTGTGTGGGAAGTGGTAACTTGCCTTTAGTGGCTTTATGTAATGATTGATGACAAAAAATATAAATAAAATGTTTGTTAAACTCTGAAATTACTTAGATAAATGAGGCATAATGTCTTTTTTTTTTTTTTTTTAACTGTAATGTGCAATAAAGTATTGCTAAATGCTGAATAACTGGTAAGCAAGTCACTTAGGCTCATGGTGATAGGCACCTCAGACAGATGATAGAGAACATATTGTAATCATTTATCGAGGCAACAGTGCAAGCATCAGGATGCCACACAGTGATTAATGTCCAGGGCTTTTTTTGGCTCCATCTACTAGAAGACCTGTCTAGCCTCCAGCTGTTAACATTTACATGCGGCTGGCTGAGAATATTAACTATTTATTAGGCAGCTTGAACAGGATGCACTACATGAAAATAGGCACAGGACAGGTATAGTTTAGAAAACATGTCTTTAAATTATGACCTCCAGAGAAGCTAAAAGATATTCATCATGCTTTAAAAGCTACTCCTTTCTGTTATAACACTGTATTTGTTACACATAAGATTGCTTTGATAGCAGTTTAATTATATAAAGGTCAGATTGTTTCACTAATAGATTGATTATAGAAAAGGATTCCATTTGAAGAGGGTAAATGAAGTGCAGTAATTTCTTCTACTGTCTGAGTCAATCTTCATGAAACTGGAAAAAAAATACTCTAAGTCAGGAACTTTGCATACGTATTTCCCCATGGAAGACAAATGGGCATCTTAGAATGTCAAAACCCTAGCTTTTCTTCTTTCCATGTGCATGGGCACTTTTAAAGTTATAATTAAAAGCTGTATTTTATAACACCTCTCTATATAACAAGTTTTTAACAAAAATGTAGTTTGCTTTTTTTTGTTAATACCCATGCATAGTAAGCATAGTGGCTTTTCAGTAGGAGTACCTTTGATTTTAGGCAATAAGCAACACAAAGAAGGATAAAAGAAATGTACTTTGCACAAAAAAATGGCAGTCTCCAAGATACAAATCAAAAGCCAGTGATCTGTACACAGTGGAAGACTGCTTTACAGGATTAGTAATAAGGAAAAAAGAAAATGTCTTCTGCTGGTTCAAATACTGCCCGATCAGTAGTGACAAGGAATCATTACTAGCCCCTTCTCCCTGTGCAATGACTTTACTTTGGCAGTTCAGTTTTCAGTGGATAATTATCAACATTACTAAGAAAAGCCTGCCACTTCTGTGGGCTGCTTGAGCACAGGCAAACAGGAGAGGGAATGCACACTGAAAACAAGCTAATCACTCCCATCTAAAGGTGACTGTTCCACAACTGAAACCTTTTTATAGGGAAGAAAAAGGGAACTTTCATTGCCACTGCTTATATTGGATCTGTGCTGTATTTTTTATTAATATAAGACAGCTCTGCAGAGTCATTAAACCAGCACCATTCTAATTATGCACTAGTGGTTAAGCAGATGTGACACTGAGTGGGGAAAATGTTTGATTAACGAGCCAGGCATCTAACTTGGAAGAGTACTTTCAGTAGTATGAATTTGGGGACAGTGGATCTTATAAGAACAGGACAGCTTTTGATTTCAGATGCACAGTCTGCCTCTGTAATATTGTGATCTTCTGTTAGGATCACTGGCCACCTTTTTCAACAGAGACAGACAACTCAGCATGGCAACATTTCCGATTGCTCTCTGCCAAACATATGCCAACAAACTTACTGAGACTTCTGCTCTGTTTTCAACTTTTTATTCTACTTCCATGTAAACAGTCATTGCTGAAATCCACTGTATTTACATCTAACACTCTTAGCTATTGACTCTGTACAGAGTGAAGCTTTACAAGAAAAAACACGTCTTTATTTGACTCTGTTCCATAGATAATTATTAAATGGTTGCTTGAATATTATCCATCTTGGATCAGTTTCCCACATTTAATTAAGTGTAGATATCTAGTGTCTAGAGCTCTGTCAGTCTGCAGGACTTCAGGATGAATCAGCTCCATAAAAAAAAAAAAAAAAAGAGCAACTTTCTGACAAGATGAGACACTCACAGCATGAAGCAGCTTGTCCATACTGATCCATCATTACTTGGCATCACTGGTTTAGCATAATGGCCCGAATAGCTTGTCATGCTGGCAATAGCCTTTGCATGAGCCAAACACTTGCAGCCAAAAATGTATGAATTAATTTATGAGGAAACTCGTGGCTTGTCATTACAGTCAAATTTTAGAGCCTGAGATGTCCATGTGGCTACTTGCATTCAAGTTATGCGCTAAAGGTAATGTGTAGGCCTGACACAGTTAATCCTCTACTTAGCCAGGAAAGCACTCACAGATACACACAGGTAAGAGGGAAAATATTTCCTCAATGTTTCGTGGTTTGTATTTGACAGATATTCACCTTTTCATCCACTTTTGTGCCTGCCAGTCTTTTTTGGGCTAGGAAGTACATTGAGACACATCCCAGCATATGGAAGGGTGCAGCTGACAGTAAGGGAGCCTCACACATGCACTCTTAATATTCAAATCTCTCCTCCCTTCTCATTCATCTTTACATTGACCTGGGAAGTCAGTGTCTAGTTCATTCTCCCAAACTTCTGCTCTCCCCTTTCTAGTTCAAGGAGTTAGAAGGAAAAGTCAGCAGGGGCTTAATGCTTTGAAATGAGGAATCTGTATCAGCAAAGGCCAGGAATAAAATCAGCCTTTGCTAAAGATCTCTGATGAAAATGAGTCATCCTTTTGGGTCTGCAGGTGCAAATATTTTTCTAAATTAAAAATACAGGGATTAGCAATAACAGCTAGTGGTCTGTATGGAGTATTTAGGAGGATTGATTGACACGCCATGTATTTACGCTGCAAAGCTCTGATAAACGAGAATTACAGGGTAGGATATAAGTGGTATCACTGAAACTAACCACATAAAGCAAAGGAAAATGTAGACTAAGAAATAAAACATTTCTTAGCAATTACTGCTACTCAGAAACATATGCAAACCACTTACGTATATACTGCTTTCTGGTCAAGAGGAATAATCTCCAACCATCTAGTTTGACGTTAAAGCACAGAAGAACAGGTAAACCAGAGAATACCAGGACTAGGAAATATATATATAATATATGTAATTGCTTAAAGGAAAATTTTCATACGATTTTTGAACATTTTTCTCCATTTCTGACAGGAAAAAAGCTCTCAATATTTTGGGTACAGATCCTTCATTTTATGAAGTCTCTTCCTATAATAGACATCAGCTAGTTTCACTAGCACGCATTCCAGGTATGATCGCTGAAATAGCCTGAAAAAAGCATGGACTGTGGCCAGAAACATATCCCCCAACGATTTGGTTATTTACACCTAAGTTGAATAAAACAACAAATAACTTCAGCCAGAAATCATGCACTGACAGAGGAATGGATCATACTTTCCATTTACATATAACCTACTCTAGATTATAAACACATTTTCTGTAATCTTTAAATATTACACTCACTGTTAAAGGAAAAAAAAAAAAAAAGCAGACTAGCAGACTTCCAACAAGAAATAAAACTTATTACTTACAAAAGTTGTATTTTCCAATAATAATGTAGTTGTATTTGTTTCTACATTCAGTTCAATAACGTGTCCATTCCTATTTTTATATATCACTGCTGTATCTGCAACAACAAAGGCATTAACAATTAGCAAACACATTGATTACTTAATAAAATATCTGTAGAGAAAACAAGCATACTAAAGTCATTAGAATATCTTCATTACAATACACAAACAAGACTGAGAGAAGAATTGCATATGCCATAATCTAGTGGAACCCACATAGCAGGGTCTACATGATCTTTATGGTCCCTTACAACCCAAACAATTTTATGATTCATAACGAGTTTTGTTATCTTCCTCATGAGCTTCAAACAAGACAGAGAGAAGAATTGCATACATCATAACTAGTTTTGTTGATCAGTCTCATGAGCTTCAAAAAAATTTGTTTATGCCCTATGGCATATTCACCTCATTCAAAAATACGATTTCATTTAAATGGAAACATTTTATGTGGTGACAACATGTCCAGTGAGATTGATGTGAATGAAGTAACATCCTGAACCTAAAAATGCTTCCATCAAGAAATCACTGCCACTCTGACATTTTAAGGTCTGAGCGCATTCGCTATGGAAAGGCTGTATACCAAATCAAAGTTTTGCAAAGCAAAAACCTTTTACTGTACACCATGTTCACATACTCCTTGGACGTGTTTCTAAAAAAACCTCTGTACTATTCTATACCTCTGGTAACTGGATTGATAAAGATATGTACTATATCTGTCTTCTGTGTGATTAGTGCTGGGCCAAAGAATACCAGATCATCAGATAAGTGGCATGTTAAGAAAGAAAGGTTAAAGCAATATGTTTGTAAAACATGTAAAACACTGCAATGAACTCTGTCATGATTTTTCCTTCTACCACTTAACTTGATGTATAAGTTTCCATAACAAAAAAAAAAAAAACAAATACGTCTGAATTAAAGAAAAAAATATGAATTACTAAGTTAATGGTGGCTCCTATGAAAAAGGCTTTGTACCTGTTTGTTTAAGTATTTGCAATGATACAGTACATGATACACAATAACTACACGAGCCTTGATTAAAAAAAAAAAAAAAGTTGGTTCCAAATTTCTCACTATTTCTAAAAAGAGATCAAGCACTTACTCTTTGTTTATTTCAAACCCTTGTAATCGAAGTATACTTAATCAACTGAAACTATTTTGTTATTAAAATGTGAAAAGCATAAGAAAAGTTCTAAATTAAGCCTAAAGAAAATACAAAAGGACTTTACTAATCCTCAGTAATGCCTGAGAAATTCATTACAGATGCCTGAATTTTATGAAGAAGCAAGTAGACATGACTGGAGAAAAAGGTTATGCTATCATAAAAATATGCTTCACTTATTCAGAAAAATGTAGCTGTATTTTAATTGACTGCACAGAAGCTCCAGATATGCAGCATTAGTGAAAGTCCTCTGGTATGTTCTGAAAAATTAATGAAGCCTCATTTAAAGAGTGTACTAAGCTATTTTAGATTGTGGCTGGGAAGTGGGGTGGGATTGATGGAATTCAGGGCAGGCATATCAGAGCTGGATTTTAGGAAGGAAAATTATATTGTGAAGTGTGAAATTTAAAACTTTAGTAAATAAAGATTTCAAAATCATTTTGACAGAAAAGCAGTAACAATTCATAGAAAGTTACTTTGGTTTCAGGTTACTGGCTACCCCAGGATATTAAACTTTTTGCAACTTCTTTTAGGTTCTTTTGCACTTATTTTTTAAGGTAGGCTAGCAATGAAAATTCCTAAGAATCTTGTTCCACACTTGTAAGGAATATTATGCAAAAAACAAAGTTGCCTAGCCAAAGTGCTGTTCCCAGTTATGAATAAACCAGAATGTGATAAATGGTGTATGTAACCCAGAGACACTGAACAGCCATCAACAGCTCTCATGTTCATGCTCCCTGCTTGTACAGTGCTCTGAATGATGCATATTTAAGCCTAATGCACTACCCCGGTCCAAACAACAATATCAAGATATAACTCCTTTACAATTATCTACCTGTCCAACATGCCATGTTATTATCTGTCCAACATGCCATGTACAACTGGTCAACAGGATTTTTAATATCATGCTTTATTAACAAATCCTACCAAGAGAATTTCATTCACATAAAGAACTTGCCCTTAAAATTACTAATAGAACCAAGGCTAAAATACACAGTCCTAGGGCTCTTCTAACAAGTTATACACATGGTGTGCAACAGCATTTGAAACAGCAGATACCACGAATTACGTAAAGCAAAGCCTTTGTTCTTAAGTTAGAATCGTATTTTATTCAAATGATCAGAACAGAAAACGGAAAGTCAGACCTCTCCAAAAGGCAGACTTTAGTGGACAGTAATTATACCTCTCACTGAATCCAGGCTTTCATCTGCATATTGGATTCAGTAGTTAACTCCTGAAGTGCATAAACTAAATGAACACTTACAAAATGCATGGAGATTCTCAGATAAAGATTTCATCAAAATACCATGCAAGTGCTGAGCATAAATGCAGTCTTCAAAAGTAATCATATTAATTTCTACAGAAGTCTCATTCCAGTCAATAGCTTGCAGAGCTCTTCTCAGGCTGGATAATGGGACAGTAGATGGCCACAATGATGATTTTTTCATTGATAGCTCAGATGTAAGTAAGAGCCATAAACATATTTGTTTCTAAATTTTTGTTACCTAGGGTCACAAAGTCTACAGTAGAAAATAATACCCAGTCCTTAACATTGCCTATTCAAACAACTGTTTTTTTTTTTAATATATTTTTATTATCTTGTTATCTTTGCAACAAAGTTCAGTGATCCCTACCACTTCACAAAGCCATTCAGAGGAGCAAAGTTCCTCCTCCAAAAAATTCTTGTTTAATTTGAAGTGAAGTAAGAGTACTGTCATGGAAAAATCCTATGTCTGGACAGAAAACACAGTACTGAAAACTATATTATCCATCTGAGGACATCACAAAAATAGAAAGCATTCTATCTTGAGCAAAGGATAATGAACGCCACATATTTTCAGGTCTCCTGCTGTAGATGATGTACACAAAGCAATCTTTAAAACTACTAATTGAAAACTTTCTACTTTTAATAGTTCTCAAAGTTCTGATGGATAAGATTATTCTGTGCTAATAAAGGTGAAGAAAGACTACCAAGGGTCTGTATCCTGACAGCAATTCCAGACAAAATAGTGTCATTATGAACTTGTGATTCTTCCTACAAAATACTAGCTAGGAATATAATTAATACCTGATAGCATTTTATGGAACAAAGATCTTGCCAAACAAATTTTGACAATGTTACATTTGATAGGGGCAACTATGCTGAATCTGTATATTGGGTTTTATTCATGGCATTTGATTTGTTTTATGACACTGTGAATCCAAAACTTACATTATACAGAATTAAAGGAAAACATCAGGAGGACCAAAAGTGGTCTCACAAAGAAAAATGAGGAAGATCGAGTACTCCTATCAAGTGATCTGTCTCACCTGGTTAACCAATCAGAATTGTAGATAGGATATGGAAATTAAAATTACGGGTTTATATAGATGGATACTGTACTGTGTGTTGCCAGTGCAGTATCATGGTAAAAAGGGTTGATGCAATTCTTCATTATAAGGGCCACAAGTAAAAGTCACAGGGTGATCTTGTCTCTGGTCACAAAACTGGTGAGATTGACATTGTCAGAAAATGCACAGTTCCTGGAATGCACACTGCAAGAATGGGAAATGAGTAGAGAGGAGCGCTAAGAAATTGTTAAGTATAACTCTGGGTCAGAAGGCAAATATAACAATGCAAGGTTCAAATAGCTAAAATTATTCAGGTTAACGAAGAGAAAATTCAGAGACATCTATGTCACATATATATAGTTACTGAAAAGCTGATGATGTACATGGAGGTAGGAAAGCATGGAGGAGCTCAGTAAAGATGACAGAATTGGCAGCCCTGGGACATTTTTTCTTAAAGATCAGCTTTGGATCTTTATGTCAAGAGTTAGTTTAGTGTGACTGTGGGTAAAAATATAAAAGGTTGAGTTCAGATAGCTTCTGTGATCACTTCTGGCTTGGAATCTGTAGATTTAACTCCTTCTATTGATTTTCTCATCCCCTTCTGCAATGAATCTTTGGGAATACAGGACTGTCTGCATGACATAACTTGTATTTGTAGCTCTGAGTTAAGGCAATTTTAATAAAAATCTCAAACCTTTGGTTTTTTTTTTTTTTTTAATCGACTGCCTGTGGGATCAAGGGATATTTATTTTTCCTTCTGATTCATAATTTGTCTGCTGTTTGTGCCTTCTACTCCACTTTCCTACAAACTATCAAATATTGATCTCAGCTGCAGATGAGATACTGGTGTTGGTTAATGCTGCACCTCGGTTCAGAGAATCCACGTGGGTGTATGCTTGCTATGATGGTCAAAGGCACAGCATGCAAATTCAGTGAATCTCAGAAGAATAATCCTTCCCAGGCAGACAAAACGTGCTGCCCTCTTTTTCCCATCTCATGCTGCACCCTGCAGCGTGTGGTTTGCTGGAACTCAAACCTGCAGAGATGGTTTGAGTACGGCTTCCCAAATTGTTTCACTTGTTTGCAGAGGATTCAGCAAAGAGTGCTGTAAATATCTTTCCTGTTCTTTGCCTCTATTGTATATTTAAAGTTTTTCATCAGAACTGCAGTATCTAGTTTAACTAACCTCATTGGGTTTGTTAGAAGACTTAATGACTGTGAGAACAGGGTAACAAACTTGGTAATTCAGCAGTCACTCTGTCAATAGATAGAAAAGGTTATGGTAGGTTTAGCTCTTATTATTAGATAACTCCCTTTGGGAGGAATTTATTCCATTTTGATTTTGATCTGATTTCTAAAGCTGACTCAGTGACTGCCTAATGAGCATACGGGTCTGTAAACCAAACCTGCTGCTGAACAGGTTCCCTGCAAAGTTCTTTGCTTTCACAAAGAATGCAATATTAAATAAAAAAAATTTTTAAAAAAAAAACCTTCCTTGAAAATAAAATTATTCTGTGATTATTACATCATAATAATTTCACCTGAGTCAGCAATATATTACATTCTTACACAGAACTGTATTAAAATTGTCTGTAGAACAAACAATAATTTATTTTAACATTGTAAGGCTAAATGTCTAAGTCCTTATGCTTCTGTATGTTTTTAAAAGTAAGACTTCATCACTTGCTCTATCTCTAGGCAAAGAAAGTGAAACCTTCTTCCTCCTTCTACATTCCTATCAATAATATTTGGATAAATAAATAAAAAAATCCTACATAAACACTACATATTGCACTTCGCAAGTTTTACCTAGTAACCCCTTCAATTTGTGACAAACAAACCAATCCTTACGATAGGCTATTACACAATAGCGATGGGCTATTACATAAATACAGCACCATCACAAGCCCAATTGTCTCTTAAACAAAAGCAGCACATTTATACATAGTCTTACTAAGGCTATGGTTCCTGTTTTAGGTTCACCACTGGTAAGGCTCATGCTCAGGATATGAGCTGTTGGCAGGAGTTACAGCTCTATACTGTGCTTGGTGTTATATACACCTTATTCCAGCGAATGTCAAAGTACAGGCAGAATATCACAAAGTGAAAAGAAATCAATGCAAAATTTTTCATATTTGACCAGCAGCTTGAACCCCAACCTAGACAATTCTGAAACAACTTCTTTACCCTCATTCATTGAATTGGCAACACTGTCAAGTCCTAAATGCTACAGAACTCATTTGCAATATTCCCTTTTCTAACTAGCTTCACATGGCATCATACCCGTTCACGTTTTCTTTAAAAAAAGATAAATAAAATTGGAGGGAAAAAATGGACTAAATCCCACCCTGAATTATATTGATGTCACTGAAAATCAATTATCCTAATGTACTAACATAAGAATTTGTCACAGGGTCTATATGGCCTTTAGCAAATTAGCTTTCTGAAAGCAGAATGCTGAATTGTGGTGGTTTATTTGATGAGCATAGACTCTGATTTCACATGTCACTGAACTTAAGCAACTCCAACTGTAATTTAAATTATGCAGACTAGGTTGAAAGGGCAAGGGCCCATATGCTTTAAAGCTAACCTTCTAAATTGTGACTAAAGCTCCATATTCTAAACATTTAAAAGCTTGCTACTGTTTAAAGACTGCCTCTATTATCTTTACTCACTATGATTATATCTGTAAGCAATGCTATAAGAAGTGGTAATTGCTCTGGTGCAATTGTAATTGCTTTACCAAATAAATAATCTAATTATTTTAAATGACAGTTGTGAAATATTAGTCTATTGCACTATTTCTTTATTCCCTTTTGCTAATGTCCCCCAAATGAACATTATATTTTTCTTTCAGCATCTTGAAAAACAAGATTTACTAAAAGAGAATCCTTACCCCTTACTGCACAAGAATACATTTAATATTCAGCACAACAACTATTTCCTGAGAAACCAGCCTTTTCCTTGTTTAATTTTACAGGTACATCCTTCTGTTGTGTTAGAATCTGCATTACCCATCATCAGAGGTTTGCGTTGCAAAGAACTAAAAAAGAAAAGACAATGCAAAGGGTAACAGATGAAGAAGATAGAAGAGCTGAAGTGATTTGCCTGGGGTCACACAGGATGTCAACAGCATGGTGAGGAACTCAAGTCTCCATTTTTAGTCCTGTGCCCGATTCACTTTCACCTCAGTATTGATCTGACTTTTTATTATTTGGAAATTTTCTTCTTTTATTGGTGGTATCTGCATATTACATGACACAAAAAGCTTCAAGCTACTGATCGCACGAATACTTTTCTTGTTTTTCCCATAGAGTTACTGCAAGAGATTTTGTGTCTGCCATAAACTGTTGAGAGACACAGTTGCTGTAAGAGCCAACAGAAAGCCGGTCATGTCCTAAACGTGAAAGAACAAAGGTGATGTTATATGTGTCAGTATTTCTGTAGGTCTCTAAATCTGGGATATGTTACAAGAGATTCCAGACCAGTGGAGATATGAGACAGGATCAGTCAACTACATATTAAGCATTGAGGAAGAGTCATCATTGTCATACTTGTAAAGATCCAACAGCCTGAGGAACAAGTGGTGATTCCCAGACAAAAAATCATTAATCCTGCCCTGCATGGCCTCTGAGAATTTATGGAAATTCAGAGAGAGAGCTTAGAGTCACTAAAGCTACAGGAGTTAGGAGATTTCTTAATCAGAGACTACAAATATTCTGTACATGCTTCATCTTACCCATGCAAGAATTATGTTCCTACCAGTGGGTTTATTTTATTGATTATTATTCTTTTATATTCTATTCACAGAGTTTTTAACATAATGTGTACATTTCCCATTGTGTTTTTCCTCTGGGATTTTATGACCATCACAGCAATCCAAGCTTATCAAAACCACAAAAACTGCCTAGCTTGTAAATCTACATTTCCACTCTGTTTACTGTGATTTACTTCAATAATGTCTTCAGATGCTAATAGTGACAAGGAGTTTTGTTTGCTTTGTTGGGTGTTTTTGTTTGTTTGTTTTTTTGGGGGGGTTACTTCCTACTAAACTTGCACAGCTGTTAACGTAAAATTTGTTTACAAAACAAGAATACTTTGCTAAAATAGGTGCTACATTGGAATTATTCATTGCTAACAAGGTTTGTTTCAAGATAATTCCTGAATTAAACTAGGGTGAACTAGTAAATTATCACCTTCAATGGAGACATGCCACCTCCAACTTGCTAGGACCTGACTGTACAGTGGTTTAGAATTTATTGTCTTGAAATAGTTTGAAGAATTAACTGATCTATAAAGAAGGTACACAGAGCATAGACAGCTAATTGCTGTACTTAACACTAAATCTTAGTAGAAAGTGTGCCTAAAAGAGCACAAAAGCACCACACACTGATACTCTTTAAGTAGTCACATCCTAATTTACAAAGAGTGAATATCACAGAAACCTGATGAGCTTTTGTTCATTTTATTCTTGATGTTCTCATGATAACACAAAACAGGAATCTGAAGGTGTTTCCTCCATATTGAGTGAGGACCACAGCAAGAGAAGCTGACACATCCCCGCCTCTCCCCAGCAGAGCCTGCCTTTTGCTTGGCAGGGGGGTGCCTGCTGTTGAGACTGGAAAGGAGCCCCAGGTTCCCTGCTCTGCATCCCCAGGGCTCCCATTTTACATCAGGGCCGAAGGAGCTTGCTGGTCATATAGCAGCCTCAGTACCCAGCCAGTCTGGGTACCCAACCATCAGATATGAAGGCAACCTCTCAGACAGTTTTGAGAGTGTAACTAGCATCTAAAAAGTGGAGGAAAGAGAAGAAGAGACATCCCAGTGATGCTGAAAATCTGAGTATCTAGAATGAGGAGGCCTCAGGGCAGTCTTTTGAAATTATTGGTAATGTTAACCTAAGGACTCTAAGTGCTTGTCTTCCCATTGAAATTATTTACTGAGCTTTTGTTTGTTTAAATAAAATTCTGCTTCACAGCACAAAACAGTTAGCAAATGAGTCCTCTTTTTTCTTACATTTGACATTTTTTTATAATACAAACATAAGAGGAGGTTGATAACCTTGCTGTCAACACATATGTCAATCAGCCTTTGCTATACCCAGTATTATTAGAACTACAGATGGCATTTCATTAAATTGATTATAGAAAATGTCATGCTAATTAAAATAGAGAATGCTTTCTGATTTAATGAACAGGAGGTGCTAGACAAATCTTTGTCTAATTAAGTGTTTGCTAATTAAATAAAATAGTCATTTACAAAGATATTAGAGATACAGATGAAATTTCAATATGCCAGACAAGTCACATGTCAGCTGAGCAAGATCTGCATTACTTTTCTAAAAGTTTGGGCTCTTGTTAGTAGTGCTTTCAAGAAAATATTTATTCAGCACTAGTTTTATAACGTAAACTGTGACTTGTCTAAAGAATTAATCCCTTTACATAGAAAATTCCCTATTCAAAATGGTTTGCACCATTTGTGGTTATAGACACAGGTAATTCCTGTACTTCCTAACTTCCCCAAGTCTTCTACTTCTCTCTCCCTTGTAATGCACAACACAAACTAACCAAATAACATGCGGAAATCTTATGGCACAGTAGCTACAGAAATGGAAGCAGCAGAGTCACAGTAGCATCCCTCCAGACACCAGCAAATTAGCTCTGCTGAGAAGGTCAACTTCGCAATTATTACAGAGTCATATTAATGGGAAGACAGAGCCCAAGATAGCAGATCCAGACTGTTATGCTAATATTGATGGATCCATCAGCCTATTCAAAAACAACCGGGAATTTTTTGAATTATGCTTTATTGTATGCTGTATACTTGTGTAGAAAGGGGCAACTAGCACAAAGTGGGAGTGCAGGCATTTGCACAAAACCTATCCTCCTACTTTCTTCAACTCCAGAATAAAGTGATCAGCTGCTCTGGACTGGCCAGAAGAGTTAAAAATCTCCATCCTTTATCAATGTTTCCTCCTCTTTTCTGAATAATACCATCAGCTGTTATATAAAGTCATGCTCCAGTCGTGCCAACTTTCAGTGGTCTTGGTTGTATTTTTCATCAGTGTATGAAAATCTACAACTCTCTCAAGAGGCACAATTCATTTACAGAATCACAGATTTCTCTACCACACCATTGCACAGGGTCCTGCCTCATAATTACAACTACTGATAACCCCATGCCAGCACTTTAGATGGGAGAGAGGAAGCAGGCAGCTCCTGAGTATTAACAAATCTGCTGCAGGATTGATTTACAAGGAAAAAAAAAAAAAGTGAAATATATAGTGCAATTAAACCAAGCCTTCTTCAGTTTGAACTAAGCAGGTGATGAAATATTCACTGCAGAGCTGTGGGAGGGAATAAGGTGGACAGTGACCATCAGCCACAGGCAGTAATGTCTGTACCAGCTCAGCTGGAAGAACAAAACTGTCTACTGCCTAAGCAAGTCATTTCTTCTGTATGTGTTGGGAAAACGTAAACACAAGAGAAGGAACTGAGTTATTTTGCAAAGACATGAAAGACATAGCTAGATAGTATGCAATGCATGCAAACACAGAGTGTGTAGCTGAAAAAAAGTCCCAGGGACTCTACTGGGCCTTAATCCAGACACGCTGTGGGATCTCAGTACTCTGTCAAATTAGTTTTCACAGAAACGAAACCACCACACCCAGGTTTTTGAAAGACACATTCCTGTTCTATGTATTGCCACAATAACACAAAGCTGATGCAAGTTAGAAACTTCCAAGTTTTTCCTACAAGCTTTTCAATTTATTCACTGGTAACTTAATAATTGTAACCCCTTGAGGACTTTGGTCCTGCCATCCATAGCAGCTAGCAGAAATAGCTTGCTGCAGCTATTTCTTCTCTAGCCTTGTTGGATGGAGTAAAAGCTATTTCATCTCCAGTCTCTCTGGATGGAGAAATTTTCTTTCAGTTCACTCCTGCCCTCCTGGGACTCAGCCTGGGAGGGAGTGCAGCACCTCTACATGGTCTGCTCACTCAGACTTCCCAAATCCAGGCTGCCCCAGCAGGGTCTGTCATTTTCTCCATTTCAAGGGCACACTTGGATCAATGCAGCTACAGCTGAACTCCAACTTTCTGCAATGGTCAGTTCACCACGTGAGAGCAAGATGTTAATTTACATCATTTCAGGAACTAATAATTACAAAAAGTTAAAAGAAAATAGGAGTTATGCCATAATTAATCTCCCATCAGCTATAATACAAGTTTAGAACACAACTGAGCAAGGCACGGCAAAGGAAATGAATAAAAATAAATGAAAATGCAAATGCTAATTGTGCACTGCCATAAATGGGAGCAATTATCTAGCTTAAACAGCAATCAGCTGATGGACTAAAGCACGAGATTTGTCTATTTCTGCCATTCCTCCTCATACCTTCCACACTGAAATTCTTTTAATGCAGAAATTTCTGTCATTACTGGGAGTAAAATGTTAGGGATATTCATTTCCCACCACAGAGGAAAGCATTGAACATGATTTCATGGTGTTGAAAGCTAGGAAAATAGACTCAAGTCTATTAGTCCATTCTAATTTGTTTGAAATGCAATTAACAGTAATACAGCACCAAGAGAAAGGGACAGTATTTGTGACAGAGGGCTTTCCTAGGGGCTACATGTGTGCCTTGTGTGCCACATAATGCTGGCCTGACCCACCAGGTTCTTCCTTCTGAATACCGTTAATGCCTATACTTATGCTTTTATTTAGCTGTTCCCTCTGTAAATAAATAAATAAATATACGGGCTTGAAATTGGAAATTCTACTCTATGTAAGATGCTAAAAACTGTAGAGAGGGAGAATAGAGAAAGATACACCAGCACTTCATTTTTCCTCACGCCACATCATGCAGTGACATCGGGCATTTTGTAGTGTAATTTTGCCAGCACAGAACAGTCCACCTTTTCCTAAATTTCACACAAAGCTGCTCGGCTTTCCCTACTCCATGGAGATATTTTTGTTCAGGAATAAAAAGGTGATCTCCGCTTGCTCTCTTGAATTGTACTGAGGACCATGATTGAGCCAGCTTGGCAATGGACTCAGCCAGCTGTTGCCCAAATAGCATACATGTCTCTGGACTATTGAGAAAATCAGGGAACAAATTGCCAGTCTCAGTCACACAGCATATCCCAGCCTCTTCTCCAGAGAGATAATCAGGTGTCTCGATACAACAGCACTTCTCTGACAGCCTTGGGAGCTGACCCTTCTACTGAGACCGTCAAGAGGATAAGCCAGATGGGACACGGACAGCTCTCCTCTGGAACAGGCAGCATGGCCCAGGGCAGATTTCACACAGCTCATTATTGGCAGGGATGTACTTTGTATAACAAACAGTGATTTCAAGGTAGGAAGATTTATATACTTCTCTAGTCCTATATAATTACAATTCTCAAATAGAACTGGCTATTTCAGCCTGCGACAGAAACATAAGCTTTCTGTGCCTTGAAAACATCCCTGACAGCTCAGCACTGTTCCTGCTGCAGTACTCTAGATGTGACATAGACAAACCCAACAAGTTAGAAAATTAAAATTCATTGGCTATGCACATATCACAGTAAGAGACCAGTCTCAAGGCTGCAGTTTGCTCACCCCCATTTGTTTACATGAATGCGTCTCAGCAAGCTGATTCAGCCAGGGCTGGTGGCTCACTACCCCTACCACCCCACTCAGGCTTGCAGTGAGAAGATCACGAGCATAATATTGCAGTGGTCACAAGGCTGTCCTTAACAAGCTGTGTAATGCAGCCCTGGAGAATCCAGCAATCCCAGCAGAGCATGTGAAAGGCAAGCTAGGTCATAGCAGAGGATCGCTGGGTTTACGCTCACATTGATGATGCTTATTATTTACTACTCTCCAGATCATTCCTATAGTACATGAAAATTGTGCTAAGTCTAGTATAGATGTAGTAACCTTCATCTTGAAGAGATTATAATCAAAATAGAGGGTAGAGAACAAGTCATTATGCAATGTGATCTTTAAACAATAACTGAAAGCAAGAACAGTCTAGAGACAGATTATTTGCTACTGCAAAAACTTGCAGATGGTTTTGTGGAAAGTAAGCATTCACAGGCAATTGAAAGGAGAAAAATATATAGGTTTACTACCAAACTAACTTTACCCAGATCTTATCATATGTTTCATTCAGGACTGGACAACTTTTTAGCAATGTATCATGTCTCTAACTTTAGTCAATGAAATCAGATGACAATATATACTTTTCCAAAAGAAAAAAATCTATCAATCCCATTAAAAACTTTTTTTTTTTTAGAATATGGTGGTGGCAAATAACATTCCATTTTGTTGCTCCATTTTCTTTAATTCTTAATGACTCCTCTTCTTCAAAACTAGCTTTCTATTATAACAAAAACAGAAATCACTAAATTTACCACACCTGGCTTTGCTATTGTAAGGCTGCATCAGACACACCAAAAAATTACTCATTAGCCATTACACAAGCAAACTTTCCTCAGTCAACCTGTTCATTACAATCTTGAACCTTAGCCTGTGGTCAGTACAGGGAGAGAATAATCTAAGAATAAAACTAATCATCATTATCTACTGGAGTTCATCATTCAGTGACCGGGAGGATATTTAATTCTACCCAGCCTAATTTGAATGACTCTCTACTGTTTTTTTCTGTGACTGGTATACCCCAGGGTACATCCACGTTGACAAAGGGTACTGAATCTTTAGTACCCAACAAAACCAGGAAATGACTCTAAAGACAACATTGCTTCAGATTTATTTAATAATATCAGAAATATTAATGCTTATTAATCAACAAAAATAGAAACAGTTCCAAAATTCTGGTTCTGGATACATGGATGCAAGCATCCTCCAGTGCAAGAAATATGCTGTCACTTGGTGGAAATATTTGTTAATATAACTGCTATTCTGGCTAAGAGTGAACTAGGAATCTTCAAAGCTTAAAGTCTGAGCTTCTACCTCTAGAAATAGTGATATCACCATCAACTGGATGATAGCAATGTACTCCATTTGAGACGGACAACATATGGTAAAAGAGATTTCTAACTATATTTGAAAAACAATCCTCTCTATTTTTCATTAGTTTGTGTTTAGGTCTGAGAGTTAGATAGCAATAGGTGAAAGATCGTGATCTTAGATATACAGTTTAGATCTAGTCTGAAATTTTGTCATAGATAACAAGACATTTCTTGCACCTACTAATTTGCTGCAACTGAAAGTGAAATTAGAATTCTAAAAATCTGACCCTGAATAATAACTTAATATATCTGGTGCAACATAAATGCTTCTGATTTTAATAAGTTTTTGTCACTATGTAGTAGGTACAAAAAATTCAATAAACCTTTTGTATATTTACTTTCAGCCCCTTTCTGCAAGATCTTTACCATGTGCTTCAGTTTCATTCCACTGAATCCAACAGCTTTGCTAGAATTTAGACATGTTTGTTAAAATCCTGACTCTGCTGGAGTTAATGAGAATTTTGCTTCACAGTGCAGTCGATGCAGAATTTAGCAGGTGCAGCTAAATGTCACAGAATGACATGATTAGCAGGATGTGCTTTTTTATTATATACTACCAAAGGATAAACAAAATATTCAACATTATTATTAAAATAAACAAAAGGTTGGCAATTTTCTGTTCACACTTAATTATTTAACCTGCAAAATAGCAGGTGTCTCATTCTGATTTACAAGAAAAACATGATGATTAAATGAAGATCATTAGTTCCTGAGAATTATTATGCAACCAGAAATATGTAAATCACATCATAGTGCAGTTTCATTATTTTATTTATATCTTTTTGTGAACTTAAAACAGCAGACTAAATTTTTATTTTTTTTTGTACTGAACAGTCACCTGGACTTTGAACAGGAATTAGACATTTGAAAGTTACATATGCCATTAAAATTTTTGTCCAGATGTATTAAATCCTGAATATCTAAATTTAATTTATGAAATGTAAGCTTAAAAGGCCTTGTTTTCATATACGTTCATAATTTACCACACTATTGGAGTTCATGGGAAATACCCATGCCTGTTAATTTGAAAATTAAATGCTGAGTGTTTAGGTCTCTGATCAACATAGATATGGAAACACAGATTTAGCACTAACATTTGAAAACACTCGCAGAATGTCCTTTGGCATTCAATTTTTGCAGATGTCATTGTATGGACTGGACATGTATTTTGACTTCCTTCAAAATTGTGAATGCGATATGTTAGGGACACCTTGTGCAGCTCATCTATGCAATTAATTTAAAATAAAGTTTAGCTAAACGGTAACATTACACGAAGAATATCAAAGATTGAACAATAGCATATTATAATATGAGCTGACAAAGGAGAAAAACAAAACCTATCATGACACCATTAACATCTTACCTATGACTTTTCACTATAGTAATGCCAGGGGGAACTATCAATAAGATAAATCCATTTAATTTTACAGTATAGTGTGAAACCCACTAAGGCAATGCAGGAACTCAGAGCCCATTCTGCTCTGCTCCATCCTGCTGCAGCACTTCCACTGTCTGAATCTGTCTGTGTCACTGAAAAAAAATCACTATTAGGGTAACAATAAAAATTGTATCTAAACTGATCTATCATGCTGCGAACATACCAGTGGGGATTGGCCCTACGCTGCCAGTTAAATTGCTGCTTGCTTCAGCATTTCGCCATTCAGGAGCTTTGCAAACAGCTTCAGCTATCTCCCCCTCACTTATTATAGCAAACAGCCCCAAATACTGCCCCCCTTTGACTATTATAGCTTTGCACATAGGAAGCACATTTATTTTAACATATTACACACGGGAAGCAGTAATCCATAAATTCCATCAGGATCTGTGCTTTCCAGAACAGTAAAGGGCTTAGAGAAATACAGTTTAAACAACTATGAAAGTAGGCTTTCTTTAAAAATCCCTACACAGCAATGACAACAGAGATTTATACATTCAGCTGTTGCTGCCACCCATGGGGACTGGCTCCACGACACAACTGCCCAGCTTACCAGACACATACTGCTGAAAGCGTGGAGCCAGGGTGGCTGCAAGGAATGATTCGAAAGCACAAATTCCCTACAGAAAAGGAATGCTGAAATAAAGGTGTTCAGCACTTCCTTATGCCTCACGTGTCCCATCAAACAGGAGCATATGTAGTGAACTTGCATCTACTTTCCCAACACCCTTTTGTACCCCCCCACATTTTCAGCAGCAGTACCTTTTAGCAAGGCCCCATTAGTGACACTATTCAAGTTTTCAGGGCCAAACATGGACTTCTGAGTACTTGCTGACGGTTCATTATGACTCTGAAAATACATTTTGTAGTTGGGCCACTGGAAGTCACAGATAACAATGATGTATCTAGAGATGGATTACACAATCCCTATGGCTTACTGCACATATAAATTTCTATACCACGCGCAAACACACATTCCATCTGCACAGAGCTCAAACAGTCCTTTCTCTACAGCGGCATTTCCCTAAATATAAAAAGCAATAAAAAGTGAAGTGGCAATGTTACTCTTAATATAACACTGATTTGTAGCATTGGATTCGATTTTCTAAAAAAAAAGAAACAAACAAACAAAAAAAAAAAGAGTTCCCTAGGATGGCTTTACCAAGGAAGGAAATAGCTACTACATTTGAGGATGGATGTCTTGTTCCAAGCAATGCCTAGTTTGGACCAAGAACCCCCAGCCTGGTGCCAGTGACTGTAAGGAAGACTTTCCACTTTTCTTACTCAGCAGTAGGGCAGAAGAAGAAAGCCTCCAACCTCCGCAGTGTGAAATATCAGCGCTATCAGTCACTGCACAGTAACGAGGACATGCTTGGCATACTTGGTTTTGGGGAGATAAGATGAGAGGAGAGGAGAGAGAAGCGCCTTAACTCTCTCCACTTCAAAAAAAAAGAAAGAACAAAGTTAGCTCTTGGCAAGAGCAGGTTACTTACTCCCTACAGCAAGAAGACCAGCTGGGAGAAAACTCTGACTTTCAAAATATTTGAAGCTCGTCACTGACAAAGTTTAGCACAGCTTGGCTCTGGCTGTTACTGCAAGACTTACAACTTTCTTTTCCTACCTCTAGGAACTGTAGTGGGAGCATGCATCCAAAATACAGTCGGTAATTTCAGTAATTACAAGACTACCTACAGAACATGATTTTGTTTCTAGTTATGAAAAACAGGCCAAATGTTATCAACCATACTCTGCAGTCTATAGCCAATAGACTCACTCTTCTTCTGAAATACCACAGAGCACTGAATTAAAAAATGCAATAAATAACCTGCATTTTTTTTTAAATGCCACCTTTTAAAACAAAATATTTTGAAGTATTTCTGCACAGTGAAAATGTACTGGGTTTCAAAGTATTGTGTTTCTAGGTACAACTTCTAATTAGTATCTGTGATTCTATCACATTTATTTTTCACTTGCAAGGCAGAAAAGCAAAGATGGTTAAACCTGAGGGTGGGATATATAGTTCAATGTTAAAGTGAAGTGGCATCTAACGCTATTCATTTTTTTTATTTTTTTAAAGTGTTGCATTTCACATACACCATTATAAATTCAATAAAAAAGTTCTACAAATAATTATCAAAAGATAAATGTTAGCTACACTGCATAGACCACATGGAGATTTCTCATATCCATGTAGAAGAGGTCATATAATATTAATCCCCTTTAAACTATACTTCAGAGACAATTCAATAAAGCCTTTCAGGGAAACAATACTTTAGAAACAACAGAATATTGCAAGCAAGCAGCAAAGGAAGTTCTAAAAGAAATAAGAATAGATACTATTCTGAAGTTCCTGTACTGCCTGCCTAATAAGATCCATACACTTAACTATTCAATATGTCCAATCAAACCTCAATCACACCATATAATAATATGAACGTATATCACACCAACAAAATAAATAACACAATTCCACAATTTCATATACTGATTATTAAAAAAATAAACAACAAAAAACTAACCAAACAGAAAAACTACAGTTCATATAATGTAAATGTAATTAAATTATTTTCTTCTAAGTATCAATTTTCAAAATGTACTTTCTTGTGCATGGTTCCCATACAAAAGACACCAGGGTGGCATTAAGCATTATGAGAATAAGCAGCTGCTGCAAGGGCTGTCTGAGCAGAGGCAGGAGCACAGCCTCACAGAGAGCGAGGAGAAGCACAGCAGTTGCAGTGACCCAGGGGACCACCAGATCTTGAACTCACACTCAGCTGGCACAGCACCAGTCACTTAATCCAGAATATAAATTCAAAAGAATTTATTTGTGCTCTAGAGATGCTGAAAAAACTAATATGTAATTAACAAATATAATATTTCCAAAAATGCAAAATAGATATTTTTTCCTTTAAATGTTTTGTGTTTATAATTATATTTTAATTATTTTTTGTAAAAGAAAAATTAATTATTTCAATAAATTGTGGTTTTAGAGGAAATGTTAAAATATTTAAAGCTTAATATAACAGCGCTCAGTCTAACTGATAATTCATAGAAGCATACACTGAGAGTAAAAGAGGCAAGGGATTTTCTACAGCCCTTCCACCATACTTCCATTCAAAGTATTTTGCACATCATCCACAGCAACTTCATCTGTAAAGCACCCTGCCTAGCTTTGCATCCTTTGAGTTAGAAAAAATTTCCCTCAACAGCTTGGGCACAGAAATAGGGCTCCTTACATAGTACTTTATTCTACAACTGCTTGCAGTGCCATTGGTGGTGACGGAAATGCATTCTGAGGAGATTTGCATTTGGTTGTAAAGTTCACTAGTGAATTCCTTAAACAAATCTTTTCCACTCACAGGAGTTACTAATGCTAAGAAAGAGTTTTCCTCCCATTATAGAATATATAAGAGATCCGTTTAGATCACCAGCTGGTGATTTCTGTAACTGAGTGAGGCATACAAATTAAAAATATTTCAGTAAGATGTAACGCTTCCTTTTTGCATTCAGTCAACATTATGAGATTTTGCTATTCACAGATGATCCATGCCAGTAATATTTAAGTGCTACAGGACAGCAAATAGAAGGCACTAAAGGAAGAAGTCAGTTCATTCAACTGCAAAAGCAAATTCGTGCTTACAGGCAAACATTTCACAGTCTCTTCAAATCTGAAGGAGATAAAATGAGCTGACAAACCTTTCCTTTCTCACATTGCTATTTTTCTATAGATGGAAACAATATCTGTGAGACTCTCCTAGACACTTGATGAGACTGATCCTGGAAAAGATCCCAGCAAACCTTCAGCAAAGATGAAGGTGTTGGAGTCTGCATGCAAAATCAAGGACACAGTCATAAACATATTAAGTGGGTGGCTGCAGAAGGACAGCATTTGTACATGATTATAAATAAATGTTGGGGGAGCAGCATTCTCTCTTGAATCAGGTAAGTCGCATTGATAGAGTTATGGTGGCAAATGACAGGAAGGAAAGTATGGTGACTTCTGTGCTTCTTCAGCTAGAAAACAAAAACGTGCATTTCTTGCGTTAGCAACAACACCAGTTGTGTGACTTTTATTACTGGCTTTCTGTAATTTTGCAATGACTTTAACCTTCTTATTTTCTACATGCAGTACTGTGTGTGCTACATGTAACGTCTCCATTGTATTTTTTGCCTTTGAAGATACATACTAATCAACTTAATATGGTATATGATATTGCCAAGCAGAATGCCCATTAGATAAGGCCATTTGGAGGGTCTTAATACATGCCTTTATCACTTGGTGTCTAGTTCTTAACTGCACATTGTATTTCTTGGCACAGATTACCCTAGTAGTGATGTACGGTAGCAGCACAGGCTATAATTATTTAAGTAAAAGGCACAGAGCATCGAAATTAAACCTGTTCAAGACAGAATACTACACCCAGTTTAATGAAGTACCCATGTCAACAACCCCTGCAGGTAACAGTGGTAGTCCAAGAGAGACAAAACAGGTGCTTACGGCTTGCAATTCAGCTTTGGCATTCTGAAATGCTGAGGACATTATCTGAACCTTCTGGTAATCCACCGTATTTAGTTTTACTCTCTGCGGATTGTATGCTGTAATTTGCATATCATTTGTTATGCTAGCCTGCAATATTTCTTTTAATGGGAAGGAATATCTTTTATGACATATATAGCAGATACACTGTTAGCACTTCTTCCTCAGGTCTGAAAAACAGAGATATTAGCACTAACTATAACAGCAGCAATGCCATTATAATGTACTTTAAACTCCCATCTTTATTTTTAATGATGCCCTAAAGACACAGGTAGAGGAGATACCTGACTTTTCCCTAGATAATATATGGATGACTAAAGATTCCTGCACCTTCAGCTTCCATCAGTTTTCTCATAAGGTTGAAGATAGATGTCGGAAAAAGCTGCAGAAATGGTACAATAGTAACTAACTAAAAGGTGAAAAGGAAAAAGAAGAATGTGTTATATCATAAAATTTACACAGTTAGGAGTCTTCTTAAATTTCACCCTAAGATTAGTCTGTAGACCTAAAGAAAAGTTATCTTAATAACAGAAGCTAAAAGTATGTTGAATTTGGGTGAACCATATTTAGAGTTTTACCAGTAAGGGAGTATTTTGCATACTGGAAAGGTGAAAGAAACACCATTTAAACTAGCTTTTTGAAAATAAATAGATCAAGATGTTTGCTTCAACCGGAGCTGAAAATATTTTAATACCAACTATGCCTTCTGACATAACAATAGAACCTGGTGAGCACAAATTTCAGGTTCAGATGCCCTCACCGTAAACTTCAACAAACAGCATTAACTCAAGTTGCAGGAAGGACAAGACTGGCCTTACTGATAATCTGTCTCTCTCAATTTTTGAGTAGGTTGGTCTTACTTTTCCAAAATGATTGAGCTGAAAAGATTCAAAAGATGTTTACCACATCTCTAACAAACATCCCAAATGCTACAAGATAAAAAGAAACTGTATTTCCTTTGCTGCTTCATGAATTGTACCTGAAACCCTTTGTGAATCAGACCTTTATATTTGTTCAAAATAACTAAAAGCCCCTTTTCCTGAAGTAAATTTTCCGCTTTGATGAAAATCCTTGATCTTTGAGCTGAACCACAATCACCATTTTACGTATATATACACACCTACGTCCCTCTATCTTTCTTCAGTTTAGTTGCTATAGCAAAACATTCATTCACTGCACAGTCAGTTTTTCAGCTGAGAATGAGCAATTGCTGTACCAGTATCAGAAAGGACAAAACAGTCAACTCAGGACTCACAGCAGCCAAAAATTGCTTTAACTGCACACATCTCTTGAAAAAGAATGATGAGAAGTGCTAATATGCTTTGAATCAATCCATCCTGTGAAAGGAGAGGCAGAAAGAACTTCCAGATACACGCCAGTCATACAAATAATCATACAAGCCATCAAACTTTTCACTCACATTTTCTCAATTTTAAGTAACTAAGCCTAGCACTTAACTCATAGAGATGGCAACACCATCCATACAGAGAATGAAAAAATGCAATGTATATGCTTCACTGGAGATGGACTAAAAAAAAAGCATAGGATGATGAAGTCTAATATTAGCTTTAGGAAAAAAAAAAAAAGGTATATTTCTATAGGCACCATAAATACATATGGAATATACCTTTGCTATTGCTACTAGCATGTTTCTGTTAGGCTCCCGCTGTATAAGTGACCATATTCTCTTGCTAATCTGGATGATTAAAAGCCTCTTGCTTTAAAGATATTTCCTTGACAAGTCTGAGGAAGAACAATTGTGTAAGCAGCAGAGAATACGGATCAACTCTTCTCTCACAACTGTTGAGGGTCTTCATGTAAGTAGGAAAAAATAATGCTACCAGCAGAAATTATTTTCTGTTAAGATTTTTTCCATTCTCTCCCCAGGACGCACAAACTACGGGTCACTTCTTGCAACCCTCTCATCCTTTCAAAGATAAAACAACTTGACTGACTTGTCCTAACATGGAGTGGAGAAATCTTGGCCACAAAGTAGAGAAAACCTATTTGACAGAAAAATCCACTTTATTCATTACTTAAAATTTTCTCTACAAATCTGTAATTTCCAGCACTAAGAAGTCAGATTAATTTGTTTATCAAATACTATTAAATTTAGTATCAGACTTGTGCTACAAATAGGTAATTTATCTGATATCCACCAACAGATGTTGCCTGTTGTATGCTTTTTATTATATCTATATTTGCAAAGAGCAATCTTTCTGAGACATCTCTCTCACCACAAGAGCTTTTACAAGAAAATGCAATGTGCAGAAATACCATGTAATCATATCTGCATGTCTTTCACTGGATAAGCTGTTCTGAAATTAGACTACCTTTAAATAGATTCAAGTGTTTTTTCCGTGTGCTTCTTTTTCATATACACCACTATAAAACTCGCTTGCAGTCTTGCTACAAGCAAGACTCAGGATGTCATTGTGATCTATCCTACCTCTGCCTCTGATGGTAAACAGCAGTCTTAGCTCGTCTTTGATCAGTGAGAAGAAGACTGAAAATTGAGAGGTTTTGATATTTCTAGTGTTTATCTTCTTTTCCTCAAATCCAGCTATGATTTCTTGTGTTGTTTTTTTTTTTCTCTTATATTTCCACATTTCCTTAACAACAGTATGACAAAAGGACCGCTATTCACCTAAAAGAAATATTTTAACTCATCATGCCATTCAAATAAGCATTACAAGGTCACCTCCTATCATCCTAACAAGGAGACCTCAGAAACTCACATGTAAAAACAGGCATTTACAGTATCTCTGCAGGTGCAAGGGCCAAAGCACAGCCTTCAGAAGTGCTTACAGAGAACTCAGTGCACTGTGATTCCTTCTCACGGGCCTTCACTTGCATCTCCTAGCAAGAGAAAGTCAAAGTCTTAAAACCTGTTGGCACATATCTGAACAGCCAGCATTCCTGAAGGAAGCACTGACTTACAAGGAAAAGCCCGTGCCCCCAGTAGGGGGGGCAGCACATCAAGTCCCAGGTGTTTGCATTGCGTTTCCACATTTTTTTCCTTTTATTCTTACATCAATATAACTTTCAAGCTATTTAATATTTAAAAGTCCCAAAGAGATTATTAGAAGCTCACAGTTGAACTTTCCCAAATCAACAGTCGCTGATGCATCTCCAAATGTGAACAGTGTAAATATTCGTACATATGAAAACAAATTTTTGGTCGTATTAAACACTATTCATAAAACCTCCTGACTAAGAAGTAAACAGAGCACTCTTTTTGTTGTTGTTTGTTTTTCATAATAATGGTTAAAGAATAGCCTGCAACATCTTTCATGTTAGATATTCTCATGTATACATATAAACAACTGTTGTGGTGTGAATGTCATTCTAAAAGCCCGATTTGGATCTTGCACAAGTTAATGGAAAGACTCTTTTTGTTCTCATTTGGAGATGTGGGTCAAGCGTCATTAGTAAAATCAGATGTTTCACCACATTTTAAAGAAAATATTAATGTAGGCAAGACATGTTATTTACATGAAAAGGGAATATTACAAGTCCTAAAACTTGTAATATAACTTGTAAACCTGGGTGTGCATTGGTTTTCACCCCTGTTTGGGACAACCTCTGGAATGGCCTGATAAAGGAAAGACTGTTGACACAAATAGCTTTCTATCATCACTGTAAGAGATGAGATTTTAATGGGCTGCTTAATTAAATCCTTACATATGAATAGTAACATTATTTTAGAATTATGAAAATGAGGCAGAGAAGATAATGGCTTACTTGTGGGAGCTGCTGAGCAAATCTCGAAACTAGCTAAAAGGTACTGTGTTGTCACATCACTCATTGTCCATAAAAATCAGACAAATTACATGATAAAGCAGAAACTATTAAAAAACTTCCTCTTCCTTCACAACGCTACTTTGTGTCTTTCCATACCTATTTACTTGTGAAAAAAAGCAAACACGCAGGTACTCAAGAGTCAACATAAAATTATAACTCTTATAAGTGTTTCCTTATAAATGTTTCCTTATAAGCATTCCTTAGAAGCTTTTGGGTGGGTGAAGGAAGCCGTGACCCACCACGTATTTTTGAGTAGAATGAAGCACACTGCAACACCCTAAAAGATATAAAATACAATTCACTGGTCTGTGAAGACAAAAAGAAGGCTGCATTAAATGAAGCTTCATGAATGATTCACAAGGCCGAGAATTCCCTCTATTTTCAGCAGTATTCTCAAGCCAGTTTATATTTCTAGGTAAATAATTTATTACTACTACTTTTGTTTCTAGCAATAATGCATTCTCAGAAATACCAGCTGCACAGGATACTGGGCTCTTTTCTTGGACTTTCAGGCTGCGATGTCTGCAAGGACATCCCTTAATTCCACTACCAGAAGGGATCACCACCTTTTTTTCCTGAGTATGAACAAAGAAGAATGAATAGTGACCAAGCTTTTCAGATATAGCTTCAGATATAATATAGGAAAATGTCCATAAACACAGAAACATAAAGCTGGTATTTCCATATTTGACACACAATCACCAAAAATGATAGCATACTTCTTTGGGTTGACAGACAGTGAGAACTGAACACTCAGTATTTCCAAGGACAGTCCTGCTAAGAAGAAGAGTATAGAAACATTTGAAATTATATTTATGAACAGTGTACTACATATACACTTAACTCATATCCTTTGCAAGGATAAAGTTTGCAAGTACTGATTCCTTCCCCCAAAAAATGTCACATTCTGATTTGCTACAGGGATGGCAAAGACTATTATTTAGCAAGCTTTTACTTTCATTCTGAAAAAGATCTTCCCATATAAGACAATATAGTACTGCTGTATCCTACAGTGTACTAGCTGTGATAGAGCTGTAAAAAATCAGTTATAAGCTTATAGCTATTAAAACAGACAATTTAAGGACATTAAAAAGGTAACATAGTTTTATGCCTGGATTCTTAAGCATAATCATCCTGTGCAGGTTCAGATACCAGGCCAAGCAGGAAAGAATACTTTTTTTCTGAGTTACCTACAGAATTACCTTTATCTTTCAAAAAACAGCATGAGACTTGAAATCCCAGGGTCTTATAATGGGGGTAGGTTTGGGGCCATCAAGCATACCAGCAATTCTCCCAATCACTACAGTGATTTACACCACTACTGTGACAAGGAAGAGAAAGGAACCATAGTGTTTCTTGCTATTTGGTTTCCAGAAGAGCACAGCAGTTGCTCACAATCACTACTATTGTTATGATTCCTCCCAACAAGTTTGATGTCACAAAACTAAGATGCAAACCCATTACGATCCATCCATGATAATGTTTGTAGAACTACGGTGCGCTTGCATAATGCAGCTATTATGTCACTCAGAGGTGTGCAAAATCCTAGATTGGGAGGGAATACAATGATTCTGAACACAAGTGAAATCCTGTTCACTCCGATCAATAGGGATAAGTGTGCTGAGCTCAATTACACAAAGCTCAGTATCAAGCAATAATACTAGCACTGCAATGATCAAGTGCACACATGGAAATAGGCAAACTTGAGGTGGTAACCCAAGCTGAGCTAAGTTTTACTATTATTTGAGATGCTATAAAAGCAGAGACAAAGAAAAAAGTAAATTTGGAGAATATTTAATACATATGTGCAGATGGGAATACTACCTGGGCATTACCTATTTATTCATATTGATAATCTTCTTAAAGAATAGTCTATTAATCATGTATTTTATTGCTGTCAACTTTGTTTGCAGAAGTGTCATGAATAATGAATAATTTACTGTATCAGCTCCAGAGGCCCCAAAAAAGTATGTGCAGCAAAACAAATCCCTTTCTTTCCAATATACGTCTCCTATGAATTTATGTTTCATTCTGTTCTCCCCCCAGAATAACGTATTCCAAGCTTGAAAAGGGAAAAGGCATGGGTTATCTGAGCATGTTTCACTACTAAATATTAAACGCTTGGTCTCTCACTGGCAATGAAATCTACTTTATCATCACTAGTGGTGATATTCTTTGATTGTGACAAAATTCATTGAGACAGATTTGTAATGGCAGCAAACTGAAGAACAAAACTGCCTTCAGCATTTGGAATTTTTTCAATGCTATGGCAATTTCAGTTAATCAGCAAAGACTGATTCAAGTTGAAGCTCAATATAGTTATTGATTTGACTTTGGATTTTTTTTTTTAAGTGTAAATATTTATGCTTCCAAATATTTCAGTAACTGGCATGTTTACAGCTCAAAATGTTGTATTTACACATCTGTGATAGCAGATCATCATCTAAGATGATGATATGATATTATCAGGTCCAGTGACATTTAAGAACTTTTCCAGCCATACTAGAAAAATAAATCCCTCCCTCTACCAACTTAAAAATAAAGATACAAAGCTAAAAAAAAAAAATCAGAATTAGATCTCCCACAGTATAATTCACTATATCATCACAAACATCACTGACACTATGCACATTTGCATTAGCTTTGAATATGCCTTTTTTAATATGTTTTTTATTTTAAAGATACAAACAGTAACCATGCCATAATTCATTTGCAGTTTAACTCTTTTTAATCAATGATTTAAAAGTCCGAGATGTATTTTAAGAAAGAACCCGAAGAAAAATTGCCAGTATTTTCCTTTGAAATACAGGTAGTGTTTATCCACATGCTAGGTGTTGGCAGGAATGCTACGCAGCATTTATATGCAGCTTTTTAATATAGTTTAAGCAGTGCTTTTGTTGGCTGCCTACATAAAAGTGAATTTCACTCTTCAGAGCAGAACATTTTCTAAGCAATGATGTTAAGTTCTCTTATATATGTCCCAGCTTAGTCATACTTACAGGTACTTTTTGTCTTGATAATTGTGCTACTTCCCCACAGGAGACAAGCCCACATCGCCCTGCCTGCACAGCATATACCACAGAGGAGGGAGTAGTCTGCAACATTGAAATTTCCCTTAATCATATTTCTGCCTGGTCTCTTTACTGTACAGGCTGTTATTAGAATTAAAATTCAATTTTGAATAACTCATTATGCCAACTGTGGGAATTCTTAATCTGTAAAGATGTCCAGTCTCACCTTCAGTTAAGCACTAGGGTCAGTCCAAGGAAGATGTTCACATGCCAGTGCAACACCAGAGTTGGAAGGTGAGATGGAAGTGCTTGTTTTTTTTCTTTGCAATTGTTTTAGAAACCTACAGTCCTCAAGAGAGTATCACTATTCCATGCTGTGCTTCCAGCTCTCAGACAGTATAGTAGATCTCAAGGTTAATTGACAAAACCAAGAAAACTGTGAGGAACGCAACACCTGCAAACGTGCAAGAGGAGGAGGTGCATTCCCCTCGCAGCACTATAAACGATTGCATGATCTTCCAGCAAAGCAGCCACAGGAGTTCCAGTGTGTTCACTGTCAAGTGGCATCACTTCTTTCTGGGGTCCGACCAATGGCCGGAGCCCCTTCTGCACTGGCTGTTTACTATTGCTGCAACACCTAAACGTGCAAATATACAGAGACTGGGCCTAAACAGAAACGTACTCTACTTGGCTGTTAAGATTTTTTTGGGGGAAAAAAAAAAAAAAAGTTATACTGGGAACATAGTAGATAAAAGAAGCACTTGAGAGTGGTGTTTTAGTTTTTTCCCTCTAAATGTCAAACTGCGCCTTCAGCTCCCTGAGAACGTGTAATAGGATAAAAACAAGCCTGACAGCTATTCAACAACCCAGATCTTTTAGAAACAAAAAACAAGTTGCAATTTTCTGTGAGTACAGCTAAGAGTAGCCAAGTTTCAAAGGAACTTGAAAGACTTAAAAGTGTTCATTGTCTTAAAAAAAAAAAAAAAAAAAAAAAGAAAAAAAAAGTTGGAAGATATAAAGAACCTGAATATATGTTCAGACTACAAAACCCTTCTTCTCATTTTCCTTCATCCATTCAGGTGAGCCCGTCAGAGAAGATACATTCACTGCACGAGCCTTTGCAGAAGCGTACACACAGTAAACATGCCAAATGGAAAGAATGTTCTCTGACAACAGCAAAACACATTGGTATTTGCACATCCTGCATTAACCTGTGATTTCTTTAGTGAATTTGAAGAAACAAGCAGTATGTGAACTATAACAATAATGACAACACAATGCACATGTGCTTCATTTATTAAGCAGGGTTCTGGTCTTCTACTTCATGATGCAAATATTAGATTACCATTCTTTTAATCCTTCTGGAATACTTATTTCTAAGATAAACTTTCAAAGATACATTTCACAGCTCTGAACTTTATTTCTTTTTAACAGAAAGTGGACATACACTGTCCATTTTTAGAGTTCATGTTTGCATAATGGCCCTGAGTACAACCAGGAATCCAGCCAGACTTCAGAAACCATCAAGAACAAAAAAATCTATGGCAGATCACATATTCTAGGTCATGCTTCTGAACATCAGGACTAGCTGGGAAGTACATTCAAGACCCCGGCCTTCCACAGCTTTGAGCTATTGGCTACATTCCCTGAATGAACCTTCGCCTTTCTGTAACTTGTGGAAAAGCTACCTATCATTTCAGCGTGGTCTGAAGTTGGTAGATAGCGAAGTGCCAATCATTCTAAGACAGTTTCTTTTCCACTTCTTTAGGAGAATGATGTGCAGAAACATTCAGTTGTCAAAACGTGACACAATAATGAAATACAAAAGGCTTCACTTGGTGGATGACATAGGTGAGTAATAAGGAGAGCATAAACAACTTATTTGGGGCCATCAGAATAAAACACTGAACCTTCAGTCTTTTAAATAAATATAGTCAAATCCTGAGGGCTTGAAGCCAAAATTCTAAATCTTGCCCCTAATTACTGCCTAAACACAGGGACTCCTAAATGACAAACAACTTTTTATTGTCATATTTCTCTATGTACTTTAAGTTCTGCTTCTGAGCATTCATTACACTTCCAGAGCTAAGCATCCTGATGCCTACCTGCATTCAAGCCTCAGTCTTGATCAATAAATTAGCTGTCCTGCTGCCAAAGTCCCCTGTGGGTCTCCATCCAGACACTTGAAAACAAACTGTAACAGGACTGGGATCTTCCCAAATTGAGCAGCAGGAACTTCTGTTCACAAACATTTTCATAGAAACACTTTTATTCAGCCAGGATACAGAAAACACTTTTTAAATCTATTCTCTACCAAGAGGTACCAAATTCCATGCTCTATGCCAATTCCACACCCTGAGCTAACAGTCACCTCCCTACTTCTACAAATGCTTTAGTAGTTGTAGACTCTGTGTGATGGTACCACTTCTCCCAGTTGTGTTTTGCTGGAATATCACACTGGGAACTCGCTTGTCTTTCTTTATCATGACAGCTAGACTTTTCTCAGGGTCACTGTTTTCCAAAATACAATTGTATCACAATAGTGGTACAATTGTAACACAAATATATTTTTCCTAGGAGTATAGGTGGGTTTGGGGTGTTTTCTTTTTTTGTTTGGGGTACCTCAGGGCACACAGGTCCATATGGTTGTCAAAAACTCTAGCCACAGATAAGGCATATTAATGTCCTTCTGACCTCTAAAGAGTTCCCTGTGCACCATCTCATCAATGATTTTCTGTTGGGACCAGGAAGAAATGCTTGGAGTTTTGAACATTTTTGTATGCTTAAAAACAAATTAACCATAAAATATGCCTCCAAATACATAAAGAGAAAATTGGCCTCCACGATCTCAATTAAATATGCATTATAGCAAACATTCTGACTGTGTTGAGATTTGGTTTCCGTTTTGTCTCAGCACAAAACAAACACTCACATAACCAGAGGCAATTGCAACTCCATTTCTGTGTGAAATTCTGCAAGACACTCCTGACAGAAAGAGCTGATTTTGTTCCTTAGAATTCATAACTAATTTAAATTTCAATGAAAGAAGTGCACACCTGTCTGCACATTTTGTTCTCTGAAACCTATCAAGTCTAAAGTCTTCAGTGCCAAGCTAGTGAATCTTCCAAAACAAAAAATAAAAAAGACTCCATCATGTATTTTAGGAGTTATGGATTATATTTTAATAGTCACTGTTGAATTCTGTATTAGCGTCTGGTTTATATTCTCCGCTTAGTTTTATTGTTTTATTGGCATAAGGAAAATGCTACAGTAAAATTTGTAAGAACCAATATCATACAATGAATATTTTTATAATCACAAAAGCATGTCATTCATTGTGTTCTGTTCTGCTATAGATATGGCACTGATGAGCATATATCCAGGGAAGACAAAAGACTTTACTTTCTAAAAACTTTAATATATTTTTCATTAAACAGGGATCAAAATACTGTTTTTGCTTTATTTCCCAAGATAAATGGAACTATTTGGTCTGATAACAGTATTTCATCAAATAACAAACATAATTTGGGTGTGTGCAGCTTTTTGAGGCAAAAAAGCAGAGGAGTTTGTTTGCTGTATTGTTTTTAGCCAACACTATTGCAAATATTAGATGACAATGATAAACACAGAGCAGTCAGCTGTTTCAATTAATTCCCTGAATAATCTTTGCTATGCATGTGCCCCTCCAGAATATACATGGTAATCATTTGTAGTATAGTGACTTACATGAAAGATTTTCTTTAAATATAAATTTTAAATATGGGATAAAGGCAGATCTCTTGAAATTATATAAACTGAGCCAAGTACAGGCAAGACACAGCAGCCATGTTCTTGTGGCAAGAAAACATCAAACAAACCATGATCATATGCATGCTGGTCTTCACAATTACTACAAAGATGCAGAATGAATAAACACTCTCATGATCACGAAGCAGACAGAAAAGAGAGTAAGGAAGGAAAAGTAAGGGAGGTCTTTCAGTTAAATCCATAGAATCTAGGGAATACCAAAAACATATCTAAAAATCTAATATTTCTAGAAATCTGACACACCTGATCCAAAGCCAACTGAAGTCAATGGTACTCTTGTCAAAGCAATTCAAGGTAACACCTTGAGGAGTTTGTATCTGGCCAATCTATAGTGTCCTCAGAATCTCAAAATAAGGACAAAAAGTTATCAACAAATAACATTTTGATTGTACAAATTTCTTCTTATGCAAGTAATGCTACTGAATTAAATGTTTCTTTATAAGGACTATTTATGTAATGGTTACTTGAAATTACGATGCACTTAGGATGTTGCTAAGGTCCTGAGTTATAACACAAAATCACTTTGTGACATTCAGTGTCAAAGATTATAATTTCATTGATGTAAAAGCTTTCAAAGTAAACCTGAACTTGCCATGAAGGGGAAGATAAAAAATAAATAAATAAAGCAAATCTCTCTTACTAGTTTATTACTTTTCTAGAGAGTAGAAAGCAAACAAAAACTATATATATATATATATATATATATATATATATATATAAACACACACACATATATATTTAAAAGGAAGGGCTGAGCTTCCATTAGTGACTGAAGTACACGTGGGGTCTTCTGGCATCACACAGACCAAGCAAGCTTCATCTGAAAGAATCCATTTCACAGGCTTTGGAACCAATGCACAATGCAAACCTCAGTAAAGTAAGTGGGAAGTAATGGGGTAACTCACTTTGAAAGTGCAAATCTGACCCAAGCAAAAAGCCATTTATTTTTTTTTGGTGTAGATGTGCCCAAAAGATACCACCATCCTGAAAAACTTCCACATACGCACATAACTTGGAAGCTCAAGACTACCTCTGTACTTTCACAAGGCTAACTTATAACATAGTGCCCCACATCCCGCAAGAATATTCAACAACTGATCCTCCCTGGGGAAACATCTGGAGACTTCTGGCACAACAGAAAGGTCCTTAATACAGCATTTGTATTATGATCTGGAGTGTTGTGAAAGGGCTGTAACATTTCACTTCAACTGGCTCACAATGATGATGTATGATGATTCATACGATATATTATGTTCTGATTAAGAGTTTGAAAGCTTGAACCTTTGGTCCAGATGTTTGCAAATTGCTGGATTAGAAAATAGCCACAAATTTATTCACAGCTGCTTTGTGATAATACACACCATTATGCATCAAGAGTACCTCCACTGAAATCAAAGACGGGCGGGGCTAGAACTGGTAGAAGTAAACACAAAACAAGCTGTAGACATCTTGTTTTGCTGTCTCTTTTTTCTTGTCCCTAGCGTAGGCTGAAATAATAATTATACACAAGCAAAAGAGTTTACTATGACTTTGGAATTACATAATTAATATCAAAGGAATTTTTGACATCTAGCAAAAAGCATATTATACAGTCCTGTTCAAAAAGATGCTATTAATAAGATTTGTTATGTGGATCAACCACTGAACTCCTAAAGATTGACCTTTCAGTTAACAGGAAGGAAAGTAAAGGGAACTAAATTATCAGAGCTTTGAGACTGCCCTTTAACCTACCACCTAAAGTGAAAAAAGACGATCGTTAAATTAAAGAGCTTATAGATTAAAGAGTCATCTTTTAATGTGGTTTACACAACTCACTCTTCTTGTAAAGGTGAATGGAGACCTGACTGAAATGATGATGAAAGAAGCCTGATGTTTTCAGTAACCTCTGTGGTCAGAAACAACACTAATAGTTATGAGAACTGGTCTTTCAATATCTTTTTTTATTTTTTTCTTCTTTCTTTAGCACTTTGAAATCTATGACAAACAGTTCTCTGTATTAACTTTTGTACCAATAGTGCTATATATACGTAACACTTTTTCAGAAACAGCTTTGCAATAAATGCAGTCCTCATAAACAGGGAAGCAGTATCTCTCCAGTCTCAGTTCTGCACAGCCTTATCATTGCTGCAGTGTTTCACTGAGACAAGATCTGAAAGAAAAAATAGTAAAGCCATGTAGATATGCATGCAAACCAACAATGCTATCCTGGTTGGATTTTTTTTTTCCTGTATGGACATGCAACAGGAAGGTAACAGCATTTATCTGGCATTTATTATATGTTTGCTCCCTGGGGGAGGGGTGGGAGGGTAGGACAAGACTGGTGTGTGTGTGTGTCATGGATCACATTTTTGTTGTTCCTGGTTTAGGAAAGAGTCAATTCAGCAGGAGCATTACCTCCCATTAAAGGCCCAAGTCTGGAATGTGAAAAAATACAGTTCAATTTCTTACACTACTGTCCTGCTTGGTTGCAGATGTATCACTCATATTCTGACTCATAAATGAGTCAGAATATGTCGTCAAAAGGGAAAAAAAGCATTTTCATCCCTCCTCCCTCCGCAGTTGTAAGGCACTCCAGTAATATGGCAATGGCGTTTACACCAAAACACAAAGCTAATTACATTGTAAAGCTGGTCTCCAGCCTGTCTCTTGATTGCACTGAGATGGCAAAGGAACTGCTGGATGATGAGACAGGGCCAGAATGGACACAAGGACCCCAAAGAGCAAGAAGCAACATTTCTAAAATTTAACCTCTTCTTTAAGGGTTTAAAAGGCATCTGTATAATAATATTCACTGATGTCATTGGTGTCACTGAAACTTGCCCTCTATAGTCTCTCAGCTGGTAAGCAAATTATTTTTATCAAATGAGTTTAAAGGAGTGAAATTTTTTTGCATGCCTAATGCAAACTCACAGCACCTCTTTTTTCATAAGGATTTTTTAGTAAGCAGCTTACCATGCACGCAATCATTTCATGCAGCTTATACAAAATAATGTTATTTAAAAATGAAAACAGGCAGACAGATTGCAGTCATTCCAAATTGCTTCCTACAGGAGATTACTCCAATAACCTAATAATGAATGGCCTTCCCAGGGTACAGCTAGGACCACTGCTCCGGAGCTGTCATTTTCCATGGCCTGAACACCACTCAGCCTGTAGCTGTTCCAACACTGCCTTCAGAAAACTGAATTAGGAAGGAGAGTAATTCCCATTAAAAATAAAAAGCAATATCCTCATTTTATGATTCCGCTTAATCTACTTTGATTTGGTTTTGCATAGTTATGGATTCTCTATCCCAGTCTATTTAAACTGACAGAAAAAAAAAAAAAAGACAAATATATAAACCTATAAACACAGGATATTGTTTGAGCTAGTGAATTTTTCCAGAGCTGCTTATGCCACTGGCTCCAGTAACAAAAGGCACACAGTCTACCTCTGATGTACCTTGGCTGAACAGGAGCACAGGGCAAGTGAGAAGCATGAAACAAAGCAGAGGCAGCCCAAAGATGATACTGGTGCCGCTGTGAGCAATTGCGAGAAGAGCAGCTTTTGCGAAGCACATATCCATCCCCCAAAAACTGTGATATTTTCCAAGCCCTGGTAGTATGGGTGGTAGGAGAAGAACTGTGCTTAGCCTCTGGTGATACCTAACCACTCAGATATGTCTGAAGACAAATGTTCTTTCTGCCTCTAGCTCCAATGTCCCAAAGCATAATTTCTGTGTGCAAGTATCAGAATTTCCTACTCTATTTTCTACAGTGTCTTAGCACATACAGACTTGTGCTATAGGAAAATCCATCCTCACTCTTCATCTACTCAGGAAAAAGAAAAAAAAAATCTAATTACATTTTTTCCTTTGATTACAGTATTTTCCCTACCTTCTGTTTGAGTCTTTCTAGAGGACCCAGTGTGTTAGTTCTCTAAGCACATCTCAAGAAGCTGATATATATATTTTGTCTGAGCCAGGAAGAGCTCCCCAGATACGAAATCGTCAGAGGCTGACTGGCACTTCCATTTATCAATTTCAAAAATGGCACTTGGTTACAGTTTTTATTCTCACACACACATCAAAAAAACCTTAATGTTTGTTCTTTCAATATGGCATTAACTGCTGATGTAACACAGCATTAACAGTCTGATGAGGCAACTAAAAGCATTAAAACAATCTCATATAGAGTATTTTAACAACCACAGTTCCACAGAATTAACTGATAAAAAATAAAGGAAGCATTTTATTTGTGGAATCATTTCAATAAATCTACTTAATTTATAAATTTGCAGTGGCTAGTGGGAGAAATGCAAGTGTGCTGACTTCTAAGTATTTCACATTCTGACCTGTATTCTAGAAGCACTTTATTTAGACCTTTGTAGATACAAATCCTTTTACCCTTTCCTGTCTTTTATCTCCCACTGTCCTTTCTGCTGTATAAAATGACCTGAATCTAAAGCCATTTAGTCATATCTAATCTTTATAGCATTTTCGATGTATTCCTAAAAAATGAAGACTTCTGTAATAGTACATATTTTTCAATAAAGTAGCACTCGACATGCAACACAAAAATGCTAATTACATTAACAGATTTTCATTGCACTTATGTAGTATAATAATTAACAATGTAGGTTTATCACAGCATTCACTAAATGATGTAAAATTCACTAATGTAACATAGAACTCACTCATCCAGTTTTTCAAAGTTATTCTCTCTCCACTTCAGTATTGCATCTATTTAAACTATGGAAAGAGAAAAATGCTCTGAAATATAAACTGAAGGGCTATTTTGTACAGATTTTGTATTTCTCATCGTCAGTGATGGGCTCCAAGCATATCTTCTCTTTTTTTTTTCTCCTTATTTATCTTGAAGTTAGTTTTGAGGGTTTCCTTAATTAGTTTAAATCTCCTGTACTCTGAAGGAGGAGTGGGAAATTAAAAATAAAAATAAAATCCATTGTGGTCCTGTACTTCACAGAGTCAACAAACAGAAATGAAGACAAGTCTGAAACGAAGACAACTCACATCCTTTTGAAGACAATTCAAGAAATGAAGACAACTCACATCCTCTCACAGAAAAGAAACCAAGAGTGACACCATTCAAGTTGACCCTTCCAGCCTCTGAACTGCTACTCCAAATAGACACAATCTGGCAGAACAGCAGAGAGGAGCTATTTAATTTCCAGGCAGGGTAAACATAAGTGACACCCAACAAAACATTTACTACAATTCTACCTATGCAAGCCAAGCTCTGAGCACAGAAAACAGAATGGCAAAGTATGGTACTTCAGCCCTAGGTGGAAAACACATGCTATATCCATGGTATCCAACACAATTCCTGCCCAGAGATAGCTTTTCCAAACTTTTTAGTCCCCACCATCTGTCTAGGTTGCCTGCACATCTAAGAGTGCTAAATAAACTCAATCACAGTAAATTCCATCTGCAAAACTGACCAGGTGCGCAAGCAAGGAGGTTTTGGTAGTAAACATGCAGGTGAATTTCACCTTCAACTGACTCTAATGCTGAAGAAAACCATAGTGTCCACTAACAAAGAACGAGTTTTGTTCTGCCTAAAGTAACTCTGTCAAGGGAATTCACAGACATCCGGTCCTACTTTTTTCATTTCTTCCTTGAAAGGATATGAAAAAAACTACTGAAAGAAAAATATATTCCCAATTGCTTAAAGTAGCAAATTATGAAGGCAGTATATTATATAACTTAGTAAGTAAAAAGGTAAGACAAGATTATCATCTTTAATTAGAAAATAAATTTGAATCAATTATTTTACTTAGCTACTGGTTAGCATTTGCAAAGAATACACTATTCCTGCTAAAAAAGATAATAAAACCAATTATAAAACTCAATCAGTCATAGAAATACCATTTTACAATAGGTAAACAGAATTATTTTCCTTTCCACCTTTTTTTTCTAACCTCTCTGTCAGCCACCACTGACATCTTCTGCAGCCCTACCCATTTTAAAGTATATATTCTAAAAAATATTATTCAATTTTTGAGAAGTCCTTACTATAGATACCTCATAGATACATAATGCATGTGCTACTATACCTTGAAGAGACACAACTGGTTTGAGGAAATGTTTTAGAATGTAGAAAGTCAATGTCCATTTTTCACTTCTGTTTTGTTTTTTAAATACATATTTTTTAAAATCACATTCTTGTGTTAGGTATTGGCAACTGGGGAACATTTCTGTAAACAGGAAATATCGCTCCCACCTTTAAGAAGGAAGACACAGGGCAACACAGAAAGGTCAGACTCACCTTGATCCCTGAGAAGGTGATGGAGCAATTAATCCTAGAAACCACTTCCAAACATATTAAGGACAAGATGGTGATTCGGAGCAGCTGACTTAGATTTATGAAGGGATAATTGTACTTAGCCAACCCAACAGCCTTCTACAGTGAAATGACCAGCTCAGCCGATGAGGGGAGAGCAGTGAATGTTGTTTATCTTGACTTGAGTTAGGCTTTTGACACTGTGCTCCATCAATTTCTCATTGACAAATTGATGAAGTACAGGTTAAATACATGGACAATGAAGTCTATTAAAAACAGGCTAAAATGCCAGGCTCAGAGTGCTGTGATCAGAAACAGAAAATCAGCTGGTCACTAGTGGTATAGCCCAAGGGTCAATAGCAGTGTTTAACAGCTTCCTTAATGACCTGCAATGTACCAGACTGCATCCTCATCAAGTTTGCAGATGACACGAAACTGGGAGGAGTGGTTGATACACCAGATGGTTCCACTGCCGTTCAGATGGACCTCAACAGAGTGGAGAAATTAGCAGGTTGATGTTGAACTTTGTGAAGTTCAGCACTAAGAGAAATGCCAAGTCCTGTCCCTGGGGAGAAATAACCCCAGGTACCATTGCAGGCTGACACCAACTGACTGGAAATCCGTTTTGTAGAAAAGGTCATGAAGGACTTCAGCCAGCAGAGTGCCCTCACGGTAAAGAAGGTCAATGGCATCCTCTGCTACATTGAGAAAAAGAACACTGCCAGCATGCTGAGGAAGGTGATACTTCATCTCTGCATAGCACTGGTAAGACAACTCTGAAGTGCAGTGTTCACTTTTGAGCTCCCCAGTACAAGACTGACATGGATATACTGGAGCAAGTCCAGTGAAGGGCTGCAAAGATGACAGCGGGCTTGGAGCATCTGACAGAGACTGGGACTGTTACACAGCCTGGAGGAGAGAAGGCTCAGAGGGATCTTACCAATGTCTCTGAACAACTGATGGGGGGAGTAAAGAAGACAGTCAGACTCTTCTCAGTGGTGCCCAGTGCCAGGACAAGAGGCAAAGGACACAAACTGAAATGGAGAAATTTCCATGTAAACCCATGAGTCAAAGGATAGGTAAATCACAACTTGGAAATTCCTATATATTGACTCACATATAAACATAAGCTATGGACAATAGGAAGAGGAAGAACAATAAATATAAATTTTCTTCTTAGGTGGAATACATCACCTAAAGCAGAGATACAGATACACAAAAGATCACTGCTGATAAATAGCTGGGTAGTTCTCCCTCTCCCTCAAATCCAGTTTCCATCCCAGTTTCCCTCGAGCATTACCAAAAACATTTCAGCCATGCCAGCTACTTCCATCTGCAGGTTTTGCGAACTTGAACATTTCTACTGTAATTTTTTTCTTCATTTTTTTAAATTCTTTTAAAAAAAATTCTTTTTCTCCATTTCCTGATAGTTCTTAGCTACCTGGTTACCAAACGAAAGTCCACAAAAATGCCATTGATTGTAGCAGTGCTCAATTTTTAGAAATTTCACCATCACCACTAATCTAAATCCCTTGTCCACTTTTACAGTTCCATCCTCTCTGAGGTTGATGTAATCTTTCTGCTTAGTATCTTCCTCAATATCCTAGGGTTAGTCTTGGGAAAAACAAGGCCATCTAGGAGTTATTATTTTGACACTAGTGTATATGCATGTTTTTCTGACAGTTTTATCTTGTTTTATCCAACTCCTTTTAGTAACTGAGTAAACCACTAGAAAAAGCAGAAGTTACATTTATCAATGAAGAGCTACTTTTAATTCCCAGTCCAAATAAACAAGCTGTTAGATTATTAGCAAGGATGGTGTAAAAACAAGCATTACCCTAATTTGTGCAGCAATTCTTGAGTACCTGTGGCCATTCTATGACTCAGATACCTCAGACACAGGTAAATTCCTTCCCAGTCATTGACTCTTGGTCAAAATGCCACCAATGCAAGGCTATGCTTTGCATAAGAAACTTACTTGGACCCCATCAGATATATACTAAGACATCCCAATATTGATATCTTATAGGTGGTATTTGTAAAATAAACATTTTTTTTCTAGTGATTGATGCAAGAATTAGGAAAAAAAATTGCTTTTATTTCAGCCAAAATCATGTATATTGAAGTCAAATACAGGCTAGAAGGATAGTTGGGGAAAAAAAAAAAAAGAAGAACTTTAATGTTTTTTTTAAGCTAAAAATGAAAACATTACAATTAATAGAATTTAAAATGTCACCTGACAGGAAAGATTTATCCTTGTATCTTTGCTCTGAAAACAACAACAAATATTAAAGTTTAAAATAATAATAATAAAATAAACACTATTTCCACTGTTGTAACCATGTGCGAATGTTTTATTTTTATTCAAGGTAAACAAAATATTGTTAATAAAATGAACAAAATATGCTTAAAATTGAAAATCCTGGGTTATCTCAGACACTTCCACTTTCTGCAATAAGAATAGATTAAACGAAATAGACTAAAAAAAGAAGTCAGAAGGAAAGGATGCTCATGAAGTATAATTACTCTAAATGGAAAATAGGAAAAATATAAAAGACCTAAAAGGAAAAAAACACACAAAAGTACTCAACAAAAAATTTTTCATAAGGTCAAATGGAATGTTATTTTAACAGTAAAAAAATGAATTTATATTTGTAACAAATTCTTTGCTATGGTTAAGTTTTTCTTCACCTTTGACATTTAATTTCTGTATAATTCTACGTTGTAATATTATTATATACTAATACTATCCATTTTCTCCCTGTAATTAATTTTCTGTAGAAGAAAGAAAATTAAAAATAGCAAAAAGATAAGAGCAAATAAACAACTACATAGAAATTTCTTGCCTTATGAGTGCATGAAGTTTTGATTCTAGTTAAATCAATGGCAAAATTTCTGAAATCTGCAAGCTCAGTGAACCATAGGTGGTATGAATAATACTGTAACATGCCTTCCACACAGTCAAACTGCAAACAAAACTGCTGTTGAATTTGTCCCAGGGTTTTGTTATTTAGTATAAGAAAGCATATAACTGATAAAATAAAACTGAGTTTTAATCAAGTCATCCAAAGTTCCACTTTTCTTGAAAGAAATATAACCCTACAGTATAATTTCTAAAAAAAAATCAGTAGGGGAAGTGGAAAAAAAGAAAAAAAAAAACACTACTATCAATAACTGCAAACTAAATCAGGAATAAAGCAATATAGCAATATTGCAATCAAATCAAGGTCAAATCAGCAAGCTAACTTCAATATTGTAATCAAATTAGTTAAATTGTTAGATTAATACAAAGATAATCAATCCTTCTTAATCCTATGAAAGATCTAAGGAGGCTTTTGTCAGTTTAATTATAAGCCACAACTAAAGGCTTACAACTCAACGTAATCAAGTCTTTAATTTACAGCCAAATAAATATTTTAATACCAAAACTCTTATGTAAAGTCTGAACAGATGCCTTGGGACCATCACTTTTTTTTTTCCATCACGTCTCCTAAGTTATAGTTATTTCTTCCTCCAGATGTTAAGAAATTTTAGTGCAGTCTTAAGCAAAAATCTAAATGATTTAAAGCCATAATGCTTCTTTATGCCAAAATGTACAAATGATAGTTAACGTTTGACTATGTTTGATTTTTCAGTAGTCAAACATAAATAGTTCAGCACGTACTCAGGAACATACTCCCTAAACTACGTTTTAGAAGTGTTTCAACCTGAAGAATTTCTCCCAAAAATATTTTTATGGATTTTAATGGTGCTTATATGTTCTTATACACACCCATCAAGTGAATCTTGCAGATAAAGGATTAAAATAAGAATATAAATTTCTATTTTTAGAAAAAGTGTACAGACTCAGCTCTTGCAAATAAGCAGATTCCCCTAAAAAACAGGGGAAAAATAGCCTGGGACTGGGATGATTGGGATGCAGAGCTTTTTCTGCCATTAGAAATCCTGCAGCTGTGGAGATCTGCCAAAGGCTATAAGACATCATTCTCAGGTGTTGTGACTTCCTCTCACAGTTCAGTCCTGAGACTCTGGCACATTAATGTTGTTGTAAGTGGTCTGTTGACAAGCAGAAAGCAGATTTTTGTCTTTACTTTAACTGTCACAGGTTTTCTCAGCTCTGGACCTGCCAGTGCCTGTGCCATACAAATCAGGCACAAAGCTTCTCTCCAGAGCACACAAACTGACCCACTCAGATTTGTGACATCTTTGTTTCCTAGCATCAAATCAGAAAAGTCAAAAGCTTAAAAACAGTGATTACAAACCACAGGCATACCAGAGGATTTAGGAGGGTAACTAAAACCAGATTTTTAGTATATAAGGGTTTATATCCCAAGACACTGCCTGAAGTAAAACGCAGATAAACAAGCCCCTTCAGCAGCCAGCTCAGAGCACACAAGACCTCTCTTTGGAAGAGCCTTTCTTTCAAAACTAAAGCAATTAATCTCAACGTTTTTAATATTAACCTCTAAGATGGTCCCTTTCTTCTCCCTTTTACAACTCCCTGACATCTCATACCTTAACACCGAAAGCAAATAAAAACCTCAAGACAATTTTGTGGGCTTCTGGCACAACCTCGTCTAGGTAAAGTAAGCTTGTGACAACACATTTATCACAGATTTACAGAGCACATCCCACAAATTAATTGAAATAACTTACTGAAAGGAACTAGCAACCATAGCTACTCAGCATTCATCTATCAGCAACATTAAAAATAAATTTGACCTCCTTATGATGAAATGCGATGATTTTTCTTGCAAACAACTCAGTTCAGTGGGAGCTAGGCCATAAATTAAACAGCCTACCTCTGAAACTTTCAGTCTGAAATCAGAACAGGTATTTAAGAGCTTTACAAAGAAGCAGCCATTTTAGAACAAATTAAATTGTATGAAAGGACTGTGTTATCGTATACGCTGTATTTCACATATATGTAATTACAGTACAAAAATACTGTACAATAGTTCCGTAATCAAACATTCCAGCAAACAGAAACCTCAGGAGCTTTTTCTACTGTAGCACTGCATTGCTGTCTTTTTTATTAAATTACATAAAAGCTTCTTACTGACCACTTTCTTTTCCACCATGGAAGCACTTAGCTAACTAGAATTTAAGAGAACTAGAAAAGAGAACATTTCTCAAAACCTCAATTATGGAAAATTTTTTCCTTCCCTTTTTTTTTTTAAAAAAAAAAAATTGTTTCCCCTCTTGTTCCTCTTTCTTCTCAACAGCATTTAGAGATGTCAATTGTCTGGCATGTAGAAACAAATAGGTTCTCAAGATCACCAATATCACTCTCAATCTATTTAGAAACTCTCAAAAAAAAAAACAACCTCTTATCCATGTTTACTGAATTTTTATTTTAGATGGTATTAGGAACCCTGCCGAAATTGTATAATTATATAATTTTGAGCTATGAAGCCTAAAATTTTATGCATAGGTTACATAAAACATACAGTGGACTTTTGACATCCAGTCTGGGAGTCAAATACCCAATTTATAGTGAAGTACTATGCCTAACATAATCTGTGCAGCGCTCAGGATCAATGAATACTTAATCATTATATGCAAAATGAAACCACTTCAGCATGAACCACTGAAAAAACCCTGCTCCAGAACATACTAGAGGGTGGTGCTTATCTGGGAAATGAGAGTCAGGTTCAAATCCCAACAGCAGAAGAGCATCCTTGGCAAACTGACATTTCACGTACATGTCCTACAATCTTTGTGCTACCACAATTAAAGCTTACCACAACAGAGCATGAAGAAAATAAATAAATAAATAAACTCTTCATAAAATTGTAGAGTATGAAACTTAATATTCAAATTAAATGTTAATTGCATTTTACACACCTAGCATTCCACCTATGGACAGAACAGCACTCAAAGTAACTTTGAACCAAATTGATCTTGCAGTTTCCAGGGAAGGGCAAGATACTGGGCCTATGAAAAGGTGATGAGGGTGAATGATCATAGAAACTATCAATAGAAGAAAAGAGGAGTCATCGGAATGTTAATCAAAAGCTCCTGCTATTTCCTTCTGACAAATGGGTGGAGTAAGGACTGAGAAACCTTGGAAGAAATTCATTAAAATTAATTATGGAAGTTATTTGCATCTTCTGGGACAGAGGATGTTCAAAGATTCAGAACTGTCTGATCTTTTCTTGAATTCTTCAACATAACTGTTATCATTGTTATTATTATTATTACTATTATTACTACTACCCAAAGTACATGATGAGTTATAGATCTGACATTGCCAAAATAAAACAACAAAGCAGATGCAGTAGCAGACAGCAAGACATAAAAGTTAATGCAACTAAAAAGATTAGACCGACCTTCACAACTCGACTGAGTGACTCCCCATATTTGTTAATTCAGTCCTTTTAGGACTACAACCTTTAGTAAACCATATATATGTAATCTTAACCACTGAAAACATTTCATTTTTAAAAGTGAAAATCCAAGGACTAACAATGGAGAAACCAAGGTGATCACCATTATTACGACACTTGACCTTTTGCAATAAATTGATTATTTTAGTAATTAAATAAAAATCAATATTAAGCTCAAAAACAGATCCTAGATTTCCTGATTCTCATTTTTTACCCCAGAGATACAATTTGTGAAAATTCTTCTAAATATTTAACTCAGCTGTTCCTGAGTTTTGTGTCACTGCAATCTTCAATATCAATCTGAATTAGTTTGACGTACAGAAAGCCCTGGTCGGCTTTCAGAATTCCGCTGTCTTGGTTCAGCTAGGAGTTAGACTTTCAGCAGTTCCTACAGGGCAGATTGGATTTAGTTTGGATTTTTGAGAAGAATAAAGGGAAAGACCTATGCTGCAAAAGGTTTTCCCCCTCAGTGCGGATCACATATAAGTGCACAGGGGAGGCTGCCTACAGATGATCATGTCAAAGCTTTCCTCCCTTTCTTCTGTTTGCTATCCTTATCTCAACCCCCCATTTCTCAACCATTTTTTCTTCTTTATTCTGTACACAGAGAGTACGTTGTCTGCATCCCCTCTCAGAAATCCACCTTAAGTGTGATACCCTTTCACACAATCCAAAGCACAAGCTTTGGTGATGGTGAACCTCTGCGACGGCGACGCTCCCACTGAAGTGTGTGTGTCTCAATAAGAAATGTGCCTTTGCAGACACATCAGTGACAGGAGTCAAAGAGGCAGTGTTAGCTGGCTTATCCCCACAAGGACAGGAAGGGGCCTACGAGGGAAACTTCATGAAAACGAGAAGGGCATGAAGACAGTTCATCATTTCATTGACTACAGCAGAATAAGCCTTCTCCCCCAATATGATCAGAGTTACAGTTCACAGCTCAGGAGGCAAAAAAAAAAAATTGTAGAGAGAAATGAAGAGGTATTGGAGACTCTGAAAGACTTGTAGAACTAGCTGTTCACTGAAGGGGATGTATGCCAAAAGAAGTAGGCACAGGACAGTAAGGAAAGAATTTCAGTTTGCGATGGCCACTGCCCTCAACTCACACCATGGCTGGGGAGAAATCACAGCCTCTGTCTATTTTAAACAGGGGCCACCCCAAAAGCTTTGCATTGGTGCCATGTAGCCAACACAGCCCTGACACTTCCATGCAGACAACAGATTACATTACAACACTACCAGTGCATTTCAACTCTCCCTTCTAATTTCCAGTAAACCGCAGTAGTCTGCCTCTGCAGGAACAAAATGCTATCAGCACAGGCAAGCACAAGTGAGTGCACACTGAGAATATTTTTTTTAATAATTTGTGTATAAGAATGAGCTCTGAATTGATTCTAATTTCTCAGGAAAAGAAAGCAGAAAAAAATCATATGTATTATGTTTTCAATGCAGGACAGAATCTGATTGTGACAGTCAAACTACATAAGGAAAAGGGATGTGTTGAGAAAGATGTTAAAAACAGTCATTTCATAGAGGTACATCTTCAATTTATTTTCTATACCCAAGACACAAAAGAACCCATGGAAAAAAAATAAAATAAAAAAACAGAACACAGTTAGAAACACATATTTCTACTTTCCATTAAAAAATTACAGACAATATACTCAATTCAGAGAAAAAAAAAAGATAGAATAATGCCTCAGCTACTGTAACAAAGAAATCATTCATACTCTGTTTTCCTTCTCTGTAAAGACAAGTGTTTCCTTTATTACATTAAAATGGAGACATAATATGGATAGAATAAAGATTTCCTCAGAAAATATAATGAACCTTTTGATCTTGCTGTCATAGGAAATCTTGAGGCAAGTGGTAATTAGACTGAGCAAAGATTTGACAGTGCAAAGTTAGATTTACGGTGAAAGCATAACCTCGAGTAAAATGGCAGAAGTCCTATCAGTTTTAATATGGCTAGTGTATAAATAATAATAATTTCAGGATCAGAATGAAACAGTATTTCCCAGAAACGGGGCGGGGAAGAAGGGAGGGGTGAATTTCTGGTAGAACAGACCAGTACCTACATACCTTCATGCTGTCTGTAAATTGAGAAAACAAAATTAACCTTCACAATCCTAATAAAACCTTTTAAAACCCTGCACATATCTTCTAAATATTTATCTTATGCAAAGACCATCATTCCAAAGACAAGACTATCCATCTCTGGAACAGCTCATCCTTCTGTCACTACTGTGCTGTGAAGTGAGGCAGGTCATACAGGACACCCACTAGCGCTGTCACCATCCTCCACTCGACCATGAATAAATACAGCAAGACTGTGCCTAGGGGAAATAGGGCCAAACCTACTGCTTTCCCTTCTTACAGCTGTCACTCACTTGCATTGGAGCACTGGTGATGTGATTTTGAAGGAAACCAATATACACCAATATAATATACTTTACGTATATATTTTATATTACCTATTACACATGTATATATTATAATACCAGGTTACATGTTTATAATATATCTATAATAATCAGATAAAGTATTTGTTCACCGGTAGCTTTTATAGTACTAGCTGTTCATGCAAGACAATCAAGAAATTTCACATATCTAGAACTAAGCTATGTTTACGTTTCACTAAGGGTGAAAGGTTTTCACTAGAAACAACTTTTAAGTTTGAGGTATCCTGACAAAAGCTACAAATACTTCTGTAGGTTTACGACATGATTAGCTTCTAACAAATGACTAATTAGGTAATCATCAGACTTTCAGAAGAAATAGGAAAACGCTTGCCCAGTAGTCCTTCGGTAGTCTGTTCACAGAGAGCTGAAATACTCATAAAAAAATGGAGAGCAACACTTTATCAGACCTGTTATACCTCATGTCACAGACGACCTGTTCTTAGTAAGAGAACAGAATCACAGAATCATTCAGGTTGGAAAAGACCTCTCAGATCATCTAGTCCAGCCTACTACTAAAGTCCACCACTAAACCATGCTACTAAATTCTACATCTACACATTTCCTGAAGACCTCCAGGGATGGTGACTCAACCAATTCCTGGGCAGCCTATTCCAACGCTGCCCGACCCTTTCAGTAAAGAAATTTCTCCTAATATCTAACCTCAAAAAGAAGCTGCACTACCTAGCGGGAAACCCTTCAAGGAGTACGTTCAGAAGACTGAGCTGTATGACCGACACATTTCTAGCTATACACAGACTGATGCAATTCATAAATGCTGAATTGTTTACTGGCATTCTTCTTTGCACAGCCTGCTATTCTACTCCCTAAACCCAACTGCCTAAGTAGCAGTGCATCTTGCTCATTAGTGCTCCTCAGATCTGTCACTTCTGTTACCTCAATTTAGGCTGCAAGGCTTTTATGACGAGGTTTGGTTTTGCAGGTGTCTCTACAAGATGCTGCCCTTTACAGGTGCTATAAAAAGTGTTAGCTAATAACTGAATTTTCTTCTGCTCTCCAAGCTTCTTAGTGTTATACATTTCCCATAAAAACATCTTTCAAGAAAAAAAAAGAAAAGAAAAGAAAGAAAATGCAGTTTCTCCATACTTCTACTTTTTTTTTATTTGGAACACCCAGATTGTGCAGGTGTCTACTGGTTCAGATGCAACCATTACCTGGTTGCAGCATTACAGCACTACATATGCAGTCAGCCCACCTGTTCTCCAGGAGACAGTCCATCTTTGCTCTCCGATCATTAGCAAACAAAGATCTCCCTCCAACTGCTTTGTGTGATGGGAAAAGTAAGATAATTAACAAAAATAACTTTTAGTAACAGTCATTTTGTCTGAACTCATGCTATGACCAACATCCTACTGCATCAACACATAAATGAGATGGCTGATCTGAGCCTACAGAATCCAAAATCTCTACACTGCAAGGCCACACGTAACACACACGAATTTCTGAATTAAGAATTTACCACAGCACTAACCGTTTTACCTTAGCCATTTAATCAACTTGTTTCATTCTGTCAGAAAAGACTATTATCTCCCCAGCAAAATACTACTTAAAGATTCCCACCATAAAGAGTAAGCCTGAAAAACAAATAACCTCTGGGAGAATCGCCCACCATGAAACACATCACTAATCCTGAATCTGAACAGGATATTCACCTAAGGGTTTTCCGCACTTATCCCTGCCACAATAAATATGATGGAGTGAGGCTGTCACTGCAGTAGTTTTCAATAGGCAGGTGCACAGCATGTCTTATTATGCTTTAAGGAACAGATTCAAGCTTCTCACAATGACTTATAAGAGCTATAAGGGCTGACCTCTTTCAACTCTTTCACCTATTTGCACTAACACAGTGCTTATCCTGCAGTTCTACACAGCTAACAAGGATTTCCACCAGTAGCATTTTGGGTACTTGCACCTGAAAATAAAAACATGGAAGAAAGGCTTTTCTGAAGAGAAAACCTAACAAAAGCTAAAGGTAAGGAAGGAAGTCTATACACAGGTTTGAGTTAGATGTTACGCTTGCTTCCAGGAAGAAAAGAAGTGGGACTCAATTTGTTTGCTGAAACATAGTATCTTGGTATTTCCATGAACAGTGACTGCTTGAAGATTTCAGCGTTCATGACAATTGTGCTTAATTTCCATTTGATGAGATGACACTACAGTTTAATTGAGAAATCTAAATTATTAACCTTCAAGCTGTTGGAAAAAGATAATTCCTGCAGACCTTTCTTGTTTCAGTGTATGATAATATACAGGACTCTTCCTTGAATTTTTCACTTCTTCACATAGCTTTGTAATTAAAAAAATGCCGGTCTGACTTAGTCAAGCTCAATGTTATCCCAGCAACAGGCAAGAGTGAGCCTGTAGATGATGAATATTTCGGTCTAGGTTTATTACTACAGAAAACAAAGTAACACTTAAAATCCCTGGAGGTGTGCTGCTGTGAAATCAATGCAAGTAAGGAAGCTATATCTATCCCCCAAACATATTAAGAGAGTTGCAAAATAAAAGAAATCCCAGTCTCAAATATTTTATCCTTTGGGTGTAATTTGCACTTATTTCTCTGTGGATACACTTGCATGAGAATCAGACTGCTCTGATTTCACGATCCCTCACCAACTACTGAGTAAGGGGTTGGCTTCATACTACCTCCCTGTGGGCAAGTGACATTTTATGCAAAGCAACTTGGAATTACTTCACAGTCATTTAAAGCTTTAACACGTTTCCTGGAAATACTGCTTACCTTGGCAGGTACAGCAGGGAGCAGGGCACAGCCAGTGAGCATTTTGATGTTATTCTGCTTACTCTTTGGTTTGTTTTAGCAGCTCTGCTTCATTGGGTGTAATGTCTGTGAAAAGGTTTAGCTTTTCAGGAAGAAAGCCCTTTCCTTTAATAACATATAAGGATACCAAAATTCTGTGTCTTTTTTTTGATTTCTACTGCTTTTTATTTATTTATTTATTTATTTAATGTTTGGTCTAAACTACACCATCCCGCTCTCCAGACAGCATTTTGGAGCAGGGAAAAATATGGAGTGGCAATACAGCAACTGAAATTTGTTTGTTACAGCAATTCATATCAAACAGCTTGACCCAAGTTTCCTGATTATATTTGCCATTAGAGCACAATCACATTTTTGGGGGCATTAAGGTCTAAATGCTGGCATTAGACACTGAAAATTAGGTGTATGTTAAGTACAGTCATTGATCATTTTAAAGGTATTTTGGTACCAAAGGAATTGTAGGTCTAGACGGTGTTGTAAATTATTATTGAACGATGCCATGATTCCTTTTCTTATATATGCCATGATTCCTTTTCTTATATTGGCTTCAACCTTTTTGCCATTACTTTTTTGCCTTTATTATTTTATGCCACCCAACAAAGAAATTACTGTGTATCGAAGCTAGGTTAAGAGGTGGTTCCCTTCCAGCAACATGCATTTAATCTCTATAGAGCTTTGTTCAATAGAAACTCAAGTGTGTATGTTCTTTATAAAATTGTAATAATAACCAGCACTTTCCAAGAACCTCAAGTTAAAAAAGTCTGTCAATTACTGTGTATACTTTAAAATACAGCTTTCTACTTAAATGTTGCTTTAAAGGAGCCTTGTTAAAAAAATAATAATTTTCATGAGGTTTTGAGCACATGCATAAAAGAAGTACATAGTGTTCACACACACACAAAAAAAGCTAACATAACAACATACAATTGCCATTTTGAGTATTGCAATTGAGTATTAGTCTTGTTTGCATTCAGTCCTGAAAAAAAAAACTAGCACAGAACAAACTATGCTTTGCAGGATTGACAGTAATTCAGTATATGTGGGCTTTATCAAAGAAGGTTAAGAAGTCCACGATTTTTCATCCCACTTCTTGAAGCATATTCACCCTGAGTATCTGCATGATTAACTGCATGGCTTCAGATTGAAGACCTTGGCACACCTCTGAGCCATCATGAGATGAAATAGCAAAAGAGCATTCAGCACAAATTCTTATTTTAATTCAAATTAATTAGCCATTATGCTGAGTTAAGCACACAACTATAAAAGTCAGTCTAGACATACCTCAAACATTTGTGGATTACTCTTGGTAATCAATTAAGTCCAATTAAAACAGACCAACAGTGTAGGCATACCCTTTGGGATTTAATATACATATTATATAAATTATATCAGCAGATTTTTTTATTATTAAACTTTATCCTTGAGCTACCGAAGAGCTTTGGGTAAAGTCATTCTACTGCTTTGACCAAAAGTTTTTCAGCCCTGGAATGTATTTCTTTTAGGGTTTAGCATTACAAGGCAGTCATCAACATAACATGCAAAAAGTATAAAGACAAATCACAAGGTTCATGTCAGGCTTCACATGCTAATCAATATTCCTGATGGGGAGGAGTGTCCTACAATAATTATAATACAAGAAAAGGAATGAAGAAATCTGAGTTTACTTCCCAGGAATACTCCTTTCCCCTGTGATGCTAGGAAAAGCCTCTGAACTTAAACACTAGAGAAGAAAGATCAGAAGAGACACCAAGCAATCATTTGTTCCACTCCCTCAAATTCCTTCTTCCCATGATCTCTTCCTCCTGCAATTTCTCCTGCCCTGCTTAGAACCAGCTACACCTAAAGTACTCCTGGTAGATATGTGTCTCATCTTACCTCTGTTCCTTCAGCCATGCTTTGTTTCACATCACAGAGCAATCTCAGAGCACACAAGATAGAGTCCTGAACAGTGACACTGAACTAAAAGATTTTCTCCCAGAGGGCACCCAATGCACTTCAGCAGCAGTTTTCTCCCTGTCTCTGAGATAAGACTATAGGTTGGTCTGAAATAAAACATCCCACATAGCAAACCAGGTAGCACCAGCTGATTCACTCTGAAAACCTGCCCTTACAGGCCCACACTACTAGCTAACCCAGACACAGCCTAAACCTGTAATCTCTTGCCATCCCAAGCCTGGAAATAAAGAGTTTATAATTTTTTTCTCTTCAATTACCGTTTTCATTTCTTCAGTGCTGCACCTTTATTTCCTCACAATAGACCAGGAACAGTGATTCTGCTTCTCGTTGATAAAACACCGAAATATCTATGGAGTAAAATGTTCTATCTAGATGATGCATATCTTTATTGAGGTCATTAGTCCTCTGGCTCCAAAAATAAAATACTCCTGCTCAAACAAAGCAGCTCTTTTTGCACTTATGCAAAGGAAGGAACCAGGAGGTAATGGTAGTTCACGTAAACTTTTTTCCACAAAATTATTTTTTTGTAATTACAAATATGAATTATAGTATCCAAGTGCTCTTAAAAGAGCAAGGACTTTAATAGCTTATGGTACACAATGACGACAAACTGAGATTTACATCTTGCTCCCTTCTTCTTTTAAGAGAAAGTTTTAGTTTACACACACAGGAAAAAGGCTGGCTTATCTCCAAACTCGGGTATGACAGTCAGTCACAACATCACTTCTGCTTATGTTACAGTTCTAACCTACCCATAACTATCGGTAGCTGTCAAGCAATCTTGGTTTCTGATACAAAATCAAATCATTTGATAGTAATATATGTAATATGTTTACTAATAAATCAGTCTCATTGCAGGTTAACACGTAAACTTAGCCAGTTTGTTCCCATTTTAAATAAAAGCATCTTTTAATCCATTCTCCAGTTGTGTTAAAACACAATAAAAGCAGGAAAATTGCAGAAAACTATACTCTGTTAGTGCAATTGGTATATCATAACCAAATACAAAGCCAGAAATTTGTACTTAGGGCTGACAGCTCATTCATTTCAGCAGAACTCATGCCACTGAGATGGTCTTTTTCCATTTCACAGCTGTGTTAAAATAAGACAAAATGCCATTCCTAACTCTCAGTTTCTTCCCGTTGTCATTTCACACCACAGCTTTAATTTTATTTAAACATTCTCCTCTGTTGCGATTACATCTCTCAATTTGTTACAATACAAATTACAAAGATACGTGCCAGCTTTTACGCTTATCAGCATAGTTTTCTAACTGCGTCTTGATTAATTGCTCATTAGAATAGATGAAACAACAGAACTTACATTTTGAGAGTGCCTTTTGTTTGCATTATGGGAGGAAATCTAAATCCCCATAGAGACTTGCTCTTTTGCCATTACCATAATTACATGTTTTCTAACTAAACTATCTTAACAGCACATTCACGCTGCTGTGGTAAAGGATCTGTCAGGATTTTCATCATCAGTTCTGCAGTCAAGCAATAGCCTGACTTGAGCCACTAAGAGAAAACATTTCTCTTGTGAAAGTCAGTACACAAGCATAAAAGAAATCTCTCCAAAAGTACAAAATCTGCATTGTGGATAATAAGAAAACAGAGACACAAAGAAGCATTATCTATAATGGACTTCAACATGTCAGGAAAAGACAAAACGTGTACTACTAAAATGCAGTCCTTATCTATTGATAGAATAAACAAGTGGAATTAACTAAATTATGAAGCATCATATTTTCAGCCTAAACTCTATTTAGAAAACTCTGGTACTATAATAAAATTTAGCTTTAAATATAAAGAATAAATAACAGCCACAGTAAGACATGGGGCTCTAGGCATATACCATAATGAAGAACCACCTCAGTTCTGAAAACTGTTTTGGCCAGGGATTTGGTGAGGACACAAGCTGCGGCCAGTGAGAGGACAAACCTCTCCCGCAGGGCAGAAAATTGAATCCGACAGAGCAGAAGCTGATGCTCCACACAATCGCAACAGTGCACAAGGTGCCTCCGCTCTATCCAGAACAACGGTCTCTTCTCAGCACACATAGCTCAAGAAGTTACTTGTGTCATCATGACCGTGAGGCATTTTGTGAAAGAATACTGTATGTCTTAGTCAAGGCCTTGGAGCCAATATTTCCACACTAAGAACGCATCTTAAGACTGGTTCCCCTTCGGGGCTGATCCATGCAAGTAGTTCATTGTCTCTTCATATCCAAGAGGACCATGATTTTTCTGCGTGTTGCCAGCAGGTAAGGTGATGAGATCATGAACCTGCCTAAAAACCATGACACAGAATAGTCTGATAACTCCTTGCAATCCCATTTCAACAGACTGTAGTTTCTGTCATTGAAACAAAAACTGACCTTGCAGTCTAACAGTTTTGGAATCCTCATTCCCAGGTCTTTCTTTGGAGACCTCATTCACCTGCCTGCAGCTGCAGGGTTCAAAAAGGTCATGAAGGCAGGAAACTATACATGGAGTCATCCTCTCCTATGGGACTGGCAACTTTCTTGTTCCACATACTTTACTTCAAGAAGGCATGAAATACCTGTCCCATCTAACCTTAGGTTCAACAAGGCTGCTATTAGAGGCTTTTCTTCTTCACCTTTCGCATCAGTGGAGGCACCATCTTCTTTTCTAGTCAACAAACAAGCTGAATTTTGACAATCTCTGGGTAGTCTGGATCCATAAATCTCAATCTTCTATTCAATGGAAACCGAGTCCAAACAGCTATAGCAAGAGGAAGTTAAATGGTAAAGTGCATTCTCCACTCAAAGGAAAGCCTGATAAGAAACGTGGCACCTTTGTTTTCTTTTTTTTCCCCGTCTGCTTTTCCACTCTCTCAGACACTTTAGAGTTGTGGGCTTGGTGTGGTTTGATTTAAAGTTGCTATGTCTTATCCAGCGAAGCTATTTTTTTTCCCTCCCTTTCCCTCACACAAGCAGAAAGTCTATCTCTTTGCCTGGATCTCTTTGTACATCCTCTGTGTCTTTCCATATTCTGTACCCAACGTTTACTCTTCTGCTTTGCAGATACCATGAACACACTGCCTCTTTCAGGCAGATACTCCAGGTGATGCATTTGCTACCAGCAGTGTCTCTCAGGCCAGGAGCACAAAAGACTTCTGAGGGCTCAGCTCGAGCTTGCAACAAATTGAGTGGCAAATTTTACATTGTGAGTGAAAAAGAATAAATATAAAAATTGTTACATTCTTATCTATATTGCTCAGATCTGAGATCCATGATCTTGAGTTCGAATGCAATTTTTACTCTTCCACCTCCAAATAACCTCCACAGAGAGATTTCACTCTTAACACTGGATTTGTCAGATGCCTAGGCAACTCTAAAAGTCATACATCAGGGAGAAGAAATAGAGACCAATATTAATAAGCTGCTCTGGGGAAAAGAAATAATTAGGTCTCTTTGGTTAACCTGATTCATCTTCTTTCACTTTGTGCTGATCTCCTGTCATTTACATACCTATTTAAAGAGCAAGTTGCTTAATTGCTTTTAGTTTCCAGATGAACCTATTGCATCACCTTCAGTATGCGTGGCAATCAACAACAACACACACTTGTTTTCTGCAGAGCCATTCAGCCTTTTTTCCAGCGTGGCTTCCTGTTTGCAATCAGATTTGTAGCACAGGATACGAGAACAATTTCTTTTCTGATGCTCATTGGTTTCTGCTCACAACAGAAAAATTAAGGAAAGGTACAAGGAACAGAGCTCACTCGTCTATCTCAACTTCTGTCAGATAAAACCTGATCTGAGGTTAACCTTGGAATTGGTAACTTGAATGGAACAGTTATTCAGCTGTCAGCTCAAGGTAAACAGGAAGAAAAAGAACCAACAGGAGGTAGGCTAGATATCTCAGAAAGAACTAGACGTGAGATGACTTAACTATAGATATATCACAATGTAATTTCAATTAAACAGATACCAGTATTTACAAGATTTCATGACAATATGTCAGTCAATGCCAAAGCATTCACAGATTGAGAAAGAACAGAATAGAAATTCAAAAAAAAAAATAATAATAACAGCAAAGAATCTCTACCTTCAATAACATCTCACATTTTCTTTAAAGTGTTATAATTAATTGGAGTGTAGACTCTTCAAAGAGTAAATGCATAACTCCCATTAGCGCTAATGGAAGTTAGACACACTCATCAAAGGGAGAATATACTTCTATCTTTATGAAAGTAACCAGTGTGTCACAAAGCTGTATTTTTCTTAAGTTATCACTCTCATGCTATGCAAGCTGAGTACAAAGGTTTGCATTCATTTAAATTCAGATTATGCACTTAGAAAAGATTTTTCCTTTACTGGAAGGACTGAATGCAGGAAATCAGCTTGCTATTATGTTAAAAACATACATTGCAAAATGCAATAAAAGTAATTACCCTTATAATTAAAGGTTGTCACTGTAAGTGGTTTAAAAAAAGATATTGAAGGAACTTTTCATTGCTGTTCTGGTGAACATGTAAATAGATTATTCTTGTCTGTGGTCCTTTATTTAATATTCTCTCAAGGAATAATTAAGATTTTGTCCAAAAGCAAACTGGTTTTTTTTATATCTAAATTACCTAAATAAAATATACAGATGGTCATGTCTTTATTAAGAATTAATGGCATTTATAAACTGAAAAATATGTTCATATTTGCTTTCTTTTTTTTCAATTATTCAGTAAATATTTTGATACACCAGTAAGCTTTATTCTTTCTTGGGGAGTGGGGAAGAGGGAGGCTGTGAACAACTCAGGGAAAGCACAAGATGACTGACAGATGCCCATCTTTTCTTTCTGACACTATTTGTTCATTAAGACTAATTACCCCAAAAAAGACCAGAGCCTGGAGCAGCACAAGTTGTGTGAAAACACAACAAAACAAAAACTGCCTGAAAAGACATGCAACAAATCTTTGCCTGACACATTAAACCAGAGTTTCCGTATGCTCAGCACCATTCACTACTAGCTAGTACTGTCAAAATCAGTGGCCATTAGGAGTTTTCTCAGCAGCAATTTCCCTATTCTCTAGAAGACGAAATACTTTTCCTCAGTCCCAAGCTCTTCACACTTGTCTAAACCTCATTGACTGAAACAGTTAGGAAACTCCCAAACAAGGAACTGCCTAAAATCTTTTTACAAAGAAAGAATATATGCTATTTTGCAAAATCGTATTTTTAAATTGTTCAGCACTCCTAAAAATCAAGTTTTATGTTATTATAATATTTGATAACAAATATTTGGGTATTTTTTTGTTGGTTTGCTTCTTTGTTTTTTATATTCAACAAATGAAACAAACTGTTAATTCAGCAGAGGACTAACATCACTAGAAATACCCATGACTCACAAGCCTTTTTGAAATTAATTCAAAAGGAATATCCATATATCCTGACTTCCTTGAAATTGAAATATCCTTGTTTAAACCTCCATAATAAATAAATATTCCATTGTGATAGTATACTGAAGTTCAATACTAGATACTGAATGAACAGGTATTTGCTGAGTATCTACTGTTATATCAATGTACCCAGTTCAAGTTATTGAATAAAATTGTGTGAGAAGTTTTGTTCTGAAGATTTCTATTTTTATTAAACAAAAACCTGAATCAGAGGATAAGAGAAACACTAAGTTCATGTCCACAAATGCACTTACTAAGAACTAAAATGTCTTTCATGAAACACTTTACCAGTGCTGGGAACTGAGAAATTTCATGTTTTTCAACAAAGAATCTGCTTTTAACATGGTGCTCAGAAACTCCCACAAAATTGCCAGGTGAAGTCAGGCTATTCATAAAACAGTTTTCTTGCTATTATTTCTGGAAGGTCTTACCCGGATAAATCTGTATTTCAAATGTAATTTTAATTCCTCAGAGCTTAGCATTACTTAATCAAAAAAAAAAACAAACAAACAAACAAAAAAACCTCCAAGTAATCACATAAAGGAATGCAATTTATTTAACACACAGTTGATTTTCATAATGAGAAACAGAATAAATGATATTGTTAATTCACAGTCTTTTTGAATCTATGTTACAGTTCTCAAGACAGACACATACTGTACAAAAAAAACCCAAACGTTTTGTTAAAATTAGTTTAAAAAAAGTCTCTCTGAAGATGGTAATGGGATACAAAACATTTATTCTGAAAGGCATATTGTCTATCTTCTACCTCCATACACTATGTACGAAAGGGAGTGGGAGAGGAAACATCACCTATAGTAGAAAAAAAAAAGTGTGCTTTCACTTTTATCTCTTTTTCAATACTCTTGACCCTCTGACTTTAGCTACGCAGTAAAAAATATAATTTAACATTATAATATATACCAGAATAATACAGTAGAACTATTGTTATTATTTCCATTATAATAACGTGCATAGGCTAATCAAGGTCTTCAAAAATACAGTTTTCTGGCCAAATTGTCTTCAGCTAACACAATTTACCTTAATAGGAGCACAAGAAATAGCTGAAAAAGAGGACAGAGTATTAAAAGAGAGGAACATTTATGTAACACTTTATATGATCATTCTAAATGGCTAAAAAAAGAAAGGACTAACTGGCTAGAACAGTAAGTCCTTGCCTCTAGGAGGACAAGATACAATGCTGGGTATGAAAATAGAAAAAGATAAAAATTTATAACTTAGATAAATTTCATTACACGTGCAGTTACCTGGAAAGCAAAGAACCAGCTTCCACCTTTGGAACAACTCATAACAGCAGCCAATTTCCATATCTCTGTACATCTGGAATCCATCAGAAATCAATGGAAATGCTGCAGGTTATAATATTAACTCTGAAATTGATTTCTATGAATAGAATACAACATCAGTTTGGGTAATTTATAATGTAGTTCAGAGCTATAATTGATAATATGGCTTAGAGCCTCCTTCTTTAGATTGCCCATGGAGATGACCAGAAAACAAAACATTGGAGAGTGCCTGCATTTTATTCCATATTAGAGTATGCCACAAATCTTGTATTTCTTATTTTAAGAAAAGATTCCTCAGAATTTCAAACAGAATATATTGAAATACTTGTTTTAGAATGTTGAATTGTTCTCTCTGATAATGCCAAAATTCATGTCAAAAGTATTTTGACATTAATAAAATAGTGTGCACAAGTAATATGAAATACATTAAAATAAGAGACATCAAAATGATTACGCAAAAGAAAAGATTTTAACATTTTTTAAAAATCGCATCATCCAAAATATAAGAAAACTGAAGTGAACTATTTAACCTTTTTTCACAAAGCTTCCACAGACATATTCCTTCATACAAAACTTGAAGACTTAGAAAAATTCAGTTTTCTGACAAAATATCTTCAGCCAACTGTAATTGTCACTCTGAATCTAACTCATGCCAGTACTATCTGCAAAGTTATCATCATCTGACAGCTAGGTAGTGACCTTTAGAGATGAGCCACCTCAGTCGGGTTCTCAGTAACAAACATCGAAATATCTGAATCATTGTTACAGAATAAACTGACCCATTTCTGCAGACAAGACTCATAACACAACTCTAGGACTAAGAAGAAAAAGAAAAGCAGCTGCCTTCTTATGCCTGAGATGGCTGTTCTAGGATGGGGTCAATTACTATTACTTTTGAAGCTATTATTACTAATTCTCATGTAGTGCCTGTCCTGCAGTAAAATAGATTAACTTAGCAGCTTGATGTTTAGAGTCCTTGTTGTAAGTATTAGTGAAGTAAACTCCTGGGTTTTCATGGCCACAGTTTTAAAGTTTCAAGTGCTTACAATTTTTACATTCAATTTGTAATTCACAGATCCGAAGATAACTTGTAGCTTTGGCTGAACTTAAAAATCAATATTCCAAATGCAGAAGAAACTTTGTTAACCATATGATTAAGTAGGCTGTATGTAGAGAAAGCACACTACATTTCTGTTTGAAGCACTGGCCATGTAAGATGGTCTTCATGCATCAAGTAAGCTCTCAACTGCAGATTAAAAAAAAAAAAAAAAAACAACCTCTCAAAACTCACGAGTGGCTTTTTCCCCAAGGGTTTTACATGAGAAAAAATATCGTGGAAAACATCAGCTAAAATTGGATTAAAGTTGAAGCACTTTCAACATGGGAGGCCAATATTTAAATTCAGTCAAAAGCATGAACATATCTCCCAGTCCCATGTTTTGGTAATTTTATTTTAAGAAAGAGCCCAGAATTCAATTATCTCACAAGAGGGCTATGGGTTTGTATAGTTCTATTAATGGATCAAAATCAATCTACATTTAATGATTTGGCAAAGAGACACATGGTTGCTACACTGATTACTAGTTGGCAAATACCTCACACAAACTGCCTAGAAACTTTGTCAGACTGGATAGACAAGCAAATATCATTTGCCTCTGTTTTGTCTTAACTATCAGTCTCATACAGACAGTATGTTGGCCATATTTGATTTCTGCAAGAGTAAATTAAAAATGTAATTAAGTCAGAACATCGAAAATAAAATTATTTAAAGTTTATAGCACTTTCTTTCTCACTGCATTTCTCACTGCCCCAGATAAATACACAGCTGCAATTGGTAAGTTCAACTTTTGGCCATACAGAATGGCAGGCAGGTCACCTCACCAGATGTTCCTTGGGCACTGTGTCAATGGGGTGAGAGCAATTGTAGAGCTTTAGTCCAGCTCTGGGGAGAGCCACAAGTGACATTTAGCACCAACTTCATGTCTCCTGCTCGTCACATGGGCCAGCACTTGCCTCTCAAAAACCACGAACACCGTGATTAGGTGGAAACTCTCACTGTCCATGTGTCCTCCTAGAAACTGCCTGTAGTTACAGAATAGAGATATGTCTGTAATGGGAAACACATGCACCCTATGGCACCAGTGAAGCGCTAACACAGGCCTTTGTGCTCTCCGTCGGACTGCCCCCTCCCTTCTTGTTCTTTTTCCTGCTTCCACTTTAACTATACCTTGTTTATTCCCATTTTTCTCAAAACCGTGCAATGCTTGCACTGTCTCCTGCTCCCGACATTTGTGCCATACACATGCCCTCATTATTCAACTCTGAAGTACAAACATTTGCCAGGAGAACTCAAGCAATACCAGAAGTGAATAGACTTATGAAAGAATCTTAAAGGTATAACCAAAATTTATGTGAATATATCAAATTTCCCAAACAAGCTAAAGCCAAAAGTCCTTCCTTTTGCAACACACCAACAGAGATAATCAGCTAAAACCATTCAAGTACCAACCACATATTCATAAGAATAACCTCGGTCTGGTACCCATTTCCATGCATCTGAAGCACTTTAAGAAGTAATGGCTTTAAACTAAAAAAGGGCAGATTCAGATTAGAGATTAGGAAGAAGTTCTTTACTCAGAGGGTGGTGAGGCCCTAGCAAAGGCTGCCCAGAGAAGCTGTGGATGCCCCACCCCTGGAGGTGCTCAAGGCCAGGCTGGATGGGGCTTTGGGCAACCTGGGCTGGTGGGAGGTGTCCCTGCCCATGGCGAGGGGATAGAACTGGATGGGCTTTAGGGCCCCTGCCAACACAAACCATTCTGTGATTCATGAATCTACGATAGCAAGAAAAAAGGTCTAAAGGCATAATAAATTGATTATATATATATATATGTGTAGATATATCTATGCCTAAGAAATTCATTTTTATGGATCTGTTACATAAGCATTTAAACAACACAGAATGGTGTACACAGCACTATTGTTGCTGTCTCAATCCAAGAAAAACAGAACAGACAACATAACAAGGATTAGATACATAAAGTTTTGTTCTTTAAAGATTACTTTAAACACTGTAAAGCTTACTAATCTGCCACAAAACACTGACACTGTGCAGTAGTCATTAAAGGACTGTCTGTTTAGACAAGTAAGAAAACTGAAGAAAATGAAAAGGATTTGCTTTAGGCAAATGGGAACAAGGCAGAATCAGCCAACAGAGCTGTCTCGTGGAGCTACGGCTGAAGGTATATCCCCCTCCCATGCAGTTCTCCTTTGCAGAGAATCCAATTGCTGATAAAAAGATTAGAGTAGATTTAAGTGAGCCTGTAAGAAGGACCATAAAACCAGCTGCACGTGTAAACAGCAGCTTCCAAAGGGAAAAGTTAGCAGTTCACTCCAATCCCAACCCAAGGTGAAATGACTACAGCTCCAGTAAGCAAACAGGTACCCTTCTGCTCAGGAACAGTAATGATAACTGGGGAAAACAGAACAAGGAGACACTCCATATGTATATAAGCCTGCTGCTGCATGAGCACATACTTCTCTGGAGTCCTTCTGTATAATAGAAAGAAGTGGGAGGGAATGCTGGAGGGAACTCACTGACCTGTTGTACAGCATCTGTTCTCATTCCAGTACTTGCAATTCACCATTTAGGTTTTCCCGTACAGTAAAAATATTTGTCCTAGAGGTCAGCATCCTAAGAGTAACGGTGTAACACATCAGGTTTCTACTCTTTTACATTAAGAGCTGCTTTCTTAGTCAAAAATGTATTAGCTTGAAAAGGTCTCCCACTTTCATGGACATTGCTATGGTAACTGGAATAGCAACCTTGATATGTGCACTATACTCAGGAGACTTTTCCTTCAACAAACAGGGAGAACTAAGATTTATTAAGTGTCTGGTCCACTTTCCTAGGGGTTCACATACAGAATTACCGTACTTACTCCCTGAACATGAGGTTGATATCTATAAAGATTACTTGGAAACTGTAAACCATTCTGCTAACATCTTCTGAAATACAGTATGCTGTGTATGACAGATACACTCTGCCTGTGTAAACATTTTGTAAGTACATTGACCTCTTTGTTAAATTTTTAATGCTTTGGGTTGTGGAATAAGTCAAAAATCAATAGGGACATAAATTTGAAGAAAGATTGTAATGAGTATTTTTGGCTAAATGTGGCAAAAGGCAGTTTGATGTTCCACCAGCTGGAATACTTAATTTCATTTTTCCTCATGTACACAATCTGTGGATTTTGTCCCATCCCCACAGATTTCATTAAGCATGGAATCTGTCCGTGTCTTTCTTAATACAACTCTAAGTAAGGCATTACAAAAAATAAAAGACTCTTCAGGAGAATAAATCTGTGGTAATCTGCAGACAAAATATGTCTAGTGAAAAAATAAATAAATTAATAATAATAAAATCAGAAAACAAATGCCCAGAAACAAAAACTTTTGCAGTCAATAATGGTAATGGTCAAGTGAAGAGAGGTACAAGACAGTGTAGAGGTCATATCTAGTACAATGCTGTATCAGTGTACAAAGAATGTCTGTGAGGGAAGGGAGATTTCTGAAGAGGTGTGCTAAGAAGTCATTTACAAAATGCAATGGTGACACAAGTTAATGGCCCTGAATACATAGCACTATTTAATGCTTGTTAACGATCATTAACACTGACACCAGTATCGACGCAGCAGTGGGACTTAACACAGTTGATCAGAGCAGAAATTACCCAAGATCCACTTTTAAGCAACCAAATCATGTGGTACCTTAGAGACATCAATAATATCGATAAAAAACAGAAAGAAACATAGCATTTGCAGCAGATCCTAATAGTGTGGTCGTGAAGGAAAGTCCAGTTAAAACACCAGCCACTAAATATCACTATTTAAAAGTTAAACTGCATACAGTCTAGAGTAAAAAATAACTGAGGGAAAAACTCTACTTCACAGGTTGTAACACAATAAAGAAGGGCAGAGAATCAGTGGATAAAAGGAACAGTTCTCTGTCCTCCCCACAGGGAAGATCTCTTTTGCCAACTTCTGGCCACAGAACCACATCAAAACAGATTCACGCACAAGGTTGAATCTCTGAATCTGAAGCACAAAAGCACCTCTGCATCATGTAAGAAAATCAGTATTTGCTTTATAACAACCACTATTGATGAAGACCACCACCTGTTGTCTGATAAGTTAGTATACAAGATGAAATCTCCACGTCTGTGCAGAAAAAATGTATAGAATCCATTTTTAAGGGTTTTTGTTACATTCATGCACACCTGCAAATCAAATTATCTCATGCTTTCTTATTTGCACTTCTATTATAGCGCATGAAATCATTTATTTCTATTTGTTGTTTCTATTTCCTGTTCACATTAACATTTTAGGAGCTTTATATGCCACCTATATATTCTGCTTTCATGCATTCTTCACCTATAAAATTTAAAGATACATTCATTTTGTAACAAGAGACATGCAGAGAGAACAAAACCAAAGAACTACTACAGCAAAACTTCAATTAAAAATAAATAAATAAATAAAATTTCTTCCTAAACCAAGATCAGCCATTATTTGCGGAGCCACAATTCCTGCATCAAGGGACACAATGGGAAATGTTGTGCCTGGTACCAGGGATAGTTGCCACCACAACCTTAGCCTGAATGACCAATTACCCACCTACAACTGACCTGAAGGGAAACTTTCAGCCTGAGTGCAAAAACAGCCCCAAGCCCCTGCATTCAATTCCCTAATGAGAGAAATTAATCATGCTGCTATCTCAACCAATTTTACAACAACATTAACTCTTTCATTTAACAAGTTATTAAAAATAAATAAATCAGCGGAACACTACTGATCGAAACGTTTATTCCCCTATTTGGCAGTTTCTGAGAGAAAGTTTAATCAATCCAGAGACAGTCCACATATCTTTCCCCATTTTTTTGGCACTGTTTCAAAACTCGGTCTTAAGATTTGGCAAAAACTGGGTGTGTAATTCTCACCGTTGTTGCAGTTCTATGAAAGAAGAGTTTTAGCTAAAAGCTTCCAAAGATTGGAGCTCTGTCTGGGATTTTTTTATTTGCTCTTCAACATGCTGCTTTTCCCCACATGGGGAATCAAAGTCCGACCCTGCGCTGCCTTACAGAAATAAACCCTTCACAGTGAACCACAGGCAACAAAACAACTCTCTGGCCTGGCTTCAAGCTCCTGGCTCTGTACAGATAGATTCAGATAAATAATGAAAGCTATATCCAGAATTGGCAAGAGTACCACTGTACGTACCTCTCTCACTTCTTCCCAAGTCCCTGCCAGAGCATTAACGCATCATATCACTGCCTAAATAGCTGAATGCCAAGCACAGATCCTGCTACACTGAAAATGCACAATGGCTGCATTCCAGCCTGGCTGCTTCTGACTCTCATTTAGGAGGAAAATAAAATACAATCAAAAATAAGACTTCACTCTTAATAACATCCATTATAAATTACAAGAGTAACACCAACACGATAGCTACGTGTATTTATGTAATTGTAATAGAAAGATTTGCCTGTTTGTCAGCTCCAACTCAGCCGCAACTTTCTGGAGCAGAATCTGTGTTCTTTTGTTGCTCAGCGATGGACTGATTTCTTACACTTGACCCATATCCATTGGCAAACAACACTCCACGCTCAGCTCTGATAAATAAAGTTCACATTTGTCTCGTGCACAGGAAGAAGCTCCCTTTAAAAAGCGCCAAATGGTTTAAACCACAATTTCCTGCACAAAGCTGGCACAGGTTGTACCATGGAATCTCAGTGTGCTTTGCTTCCCAAACCACTTTTGTTTTTATCTGCAATTCTTACAGCAATTTCAACCATCTTCATGCCAAGTTTCCCATATTCACTTTTTATTTAATTTTTCAGGATAAAACAAAGCCAACAGAGACTTGAGCAAAGCACCAGCTCCAGCAAAGGGTACACATTTCAGTCCCTAGGTGATAAAGGCAGAACACAGCTAGAAAAACATGCTAGGGACAATCACAAATAAACGCATTGGAAGTCACCATCTCATTCACTCATTAAGGAATAAAGCAATAAAGCAGCAATAATACTTCTTCAGCCAAGTAACACCTTTCTGTGCTAACTTTAATACACAATCTAAAAAATATTGCATTGAAGTGATCATTCAATTGTAAAGCAAGAGTATATTAATATTAATAATAATATTTACAAATGAGAGACTCTACTGGTAAACATAGTTAATGTTTGCAAAATAAAATGTGAAGTGGAGAGAGGGATTTTGTCCAGAAACCAGTCCATTGGTTTCACCACTGATTCCAAGGGTAGGCATCACCCATTCCTTTCTCCTCCATGCTGATAAAATTGGTATGTGAAACTAAATAATGCCATCATCAAAGCTAGTAGATATTACTCAGAAAATGAAAGCCATGTCTCTACTGAAGCTAATACAGGAAATTCTGAAACAGTGTAAAAAGAAATATAAAACGAGTAAACGCAAGGGCTTGAGTTAAAAAAACAAACAAACAACAAAAAAAACCATACATCTATTGTCTTTATATGGTTCTAAAGGCAGAGCGAAAATACTTCTGACTTGGGATAAAATAGTTTATCATCATCTCCAAAGAAACACATTGAAATTGTAAAAGGAAAAAAAAAAAAAGTGTTGGAGAGTCTTTGCCTTTAAGACATATGTGCATGGAAAATGGTTTGTTTTGGGAATGAAATCCAAACAGGAAAATGACTCCCCTCCCCAAAACGCCACTGAAATCCACCCCAGCTATTCCCTCTTCACTGGCACCTGCCACCTCCCCAGTCCTTTCCTCACTTCCCCAAAACCTACCCTCCTTATTCAGCAGGACTGTATTTGCCTGCAGAGATGTGATGCTGAGCAGCCATCCAAGTCCCCGTATGCTTTCCCTGTGACACAGTACTGCAAGGGTTACTCAGTAAGGGAACAAACAGCTCCTCCAGCAGCAAGCAAGGTAGAAGGAGAAAAACATTTCTTTTATCATCTCACAGTTTCAGCAAAGTACCTTACAGAAGTTTTACCTTAAGCAGATGCCCACATCCCTCCCTGCTCTGGAAAGCGCATCTGTACCTACATCTCAGGTGTTTTTCTGAGCAGTAGTACAACACGGGATCCCAGGGCACAGCCTGCTGCAGGCTGTCACTCAGACTTCAGGCTCTTCTCCAACACTCTTAATTTAGATACATGAAAAATATCATGACTACGCTGACTACATACCCATCTGAAGGAATACAAACAAGTATCCAGGACACTCTTTTATGTATAGCAACGGTTGGCAAAGATTATCTAAATAGCAAAAATGAAATCAAATCCCATAAAAACAGAAGGAATAAAAGCAAAGATTCAGAACTTTATTGTCATTAACAGCCAGGGTTAAAATCAGTTAAAAGCAGTTCAAATTCAAGACAGAAGCAATATGATAGATACACAAATCTCTTAAGCTTTTTTGGCAACAGAAAGTCCAGAGAAAGTTTAACTGCAGTACCTTCTTTAATTTAATTACTCTGCATATTTTAAACTACGCTTCCAGCTCTCCTCTGCAGTGGTACTGTTTCATCTCAAGTAATGTGTACAGTTTTGGGCACCATGATACATGAAGGACATAAAACTACTAGACAATGTCCAAAGGAGGGCAGCAAAGATTGTGAAGGGTCTGGAGGGCAAGCTGTATGAGGAGCAGCTGAGGTCCCTTGGTTTGCTCAGCCCAGAGCAGGGCAGGCCGAGGGGAGGCCTTATGGCGGCCTGCAGCTCCCTCACGAGGGGAGCGGAGGGGCAGGCGCTGAGCTCTGCTCTGTGGGGACAGCGACAGGACCCGAGGGAACGGCATGGAGCTGGGACAGGGGAGGGTCAGGCTGGGTGTCAGGAAATAGTTCTTCGCCGAGAGGGTGGTCGGGCACTGAGACAGGCTCCCCAGGGCCGTGGTCACAGCACTGAGCCTTCCAGAGTTCAAGAAGCATTTGGACACCTCTCTCAGACATGGGGTCTGGTCTTGGGTGGTCCTGTGTGGAGCCAGGAATTGGACTCGAGGATCCTTGTAGGCCCCCTTCCTACTCAAGATATTCTGTGATTCTAAGTAAAGCAAGCTGTTCTGCCATCTAATGCAGAACAGTAGAACAGGCCTTATCAGTAGCAATGCACTGTAGTAAAGTACTTATAAAAGTACTGTAATAAAGTACTTACTTTTATTATTCACTGGCAGCATTTTAAATTCTCACTTTCTATTAGAAAATCTGAAGATCAATAATGCTAAGGAAAGATGCACTCTCATTTCACTTCTTCAAAACTATGCCAAGCAACTGCAATGCTTTCTGAAATCTAATGCTCTTTCAGATAACGCTGATTGAACTGATGGCTATGTATGCTCTCCTTAATGTCCTTTTAAATACAGTTGAATTGATCAACTTATAATTGAAAAAAAAAAGCTTACTAAATTGTTGAGTGATTATTTTCAAGAAAAATACTAGCCCTTATCCATAAAGCAAGAAAGAAACAAAAGTATGTAGACAATGCACGCATATGTGATGCAAATTTTCAAGCCTTTAAAAATTGCCTTTGAAGTTAAAAAGAAAAAAAGGGAAGTGAGAGAGGAAACTGAAGGATATCCGCATAGATATATCTTAAAATGATGACCAATATAAACATACTTTCTTACTTTTTAAACTCTAGTTCAGAATTATTATTTTTTTAAAATTTCTTTGGCAGCAGCTGATTATCTCAGATAAAGAATAGCACTTCCTATCAGCTTTAAACATTTGAAGAATTATTAACTGGTGGCAAGCACATAAAAATGTGGACTCAGTTTCAAGTAGAAAAGAAAACAGACTGTAAAAACATATATAGGAGCTTTTCTTATTTAAGACTGGGTTATAGTAGAAGTAACTACATGGCAATAATCTTTGTAGTGGAGGAATTTACAAACATGGAAGAAACAATATTGTGTTGGAAAGATAATGCTAGAGAAATTAATATCTTTGTATGGAAAGTTTTACTGAATGGCAACAGGTAAACATTAGACCTTAACTAAAATCTATCTAGAACTCACAATCCTTAAGATTGGAAATTTTTCTACAAAATATTCTCTACATTCTGAAGAAACTGCTTACTGCAGGAATCATTTTTTCAGGTTCTATTCCCATCCTTTCCCAGGAGGTCAAGATAATAACATTTTTAGATGGATACAAATTATTCTACTCTAAGAGGTGCATAAAGTAAGTAGGTACTTAATTTTCCACAAAAATTTTCCTGTACAGAGTCCAGATGCACTTATTCTGCCAATATCCAAGCAATGTGCCAAATACTCCCCTCCAGCTCCATAAGGAATGATGAGTATTAAGATATGTATATGGAGAATGAAATATATAACGCCACCACTGCAATGTTACCGTAGTAGAAAAATGAAATACAATCTTATAGTAAGTCAAAAGAAAGAAAGAAAGAAAGAAAGAAAGAAAGGAAGGAAGGAAGGAAGGAAGGAAGGAAGGAAGGAAGGAAGGAAGAAAAAGAAAGAAAGAAAGAGGAAGAGGAACTAAAGATGTTACTTTACAAGACTCCTTTTTTTATTTTTTCGTTTTATCTAAAATACTGATTGCATCGACTACACTGGGAAATTTCAAATAAAATAAAATAAAATAAAATAAAATAAAAATCTATATGTAATTTTTCTGCATTCATAAGAAATCCTAAAAAATTAGTAAAACTCGGAGAATTATCCCCTATTCCCTTCACACGCACACACACACACCCCATGTATTCTAATGATAAGAAGTCCATTCTCTCCCTTTTTTCCTATCACTAGACTTAGTTGCTTCTTTGTCAAACAAACACAGGAAAACACTTAAGTGCTAGCTTACGAATTCTCATATTGGCTGAGGAAAACATCCCTGCAGAAAGCCTGGGTATTAGTACAATTGTATTGCTAATGCAACATAAGGACTTTCTTTATTAAATAGTATTTCTAATACTGTTTTCATTAGATTAGTTTTCATTAGATATTAGTTTATAACTGTACAATCTCATCACTTTTACACTAGATTGCTTATATCCTCCATTATTTTGAATGACACCTTTAAAATTATTTTCCATTGTATGAGTTTCTTAAGATGGATTTTGAATGCCACAAAAGAAACCTGTATCCAAGCAAGTGGTTATCATCAAATTCAACACTTCAGCATAGAGATTTAAAATTAGAAAATCATTTCAAAAATTAATGAAACAGACATTACAAGGAAAACTTGGGCTCCGGCCAATTTCAAGAGAGTTTGAGATTTTAACTGATTCTTTCTCAAAGGGTACTGACATCATTCAATTCTTAAAATGACTACCTAGATTCAAATTACATGGGAGAGAATACACTTACCATTAATCCATTTGGCTTCTGGATTATGAACTATGAAATCTTTTCTGAAGAGATCTTCCAAAGACAATCTGGTTTCAGATGAATTTGCAAGTTCATCTAAAATAAGAATAACAGGATCATTTTAGATGGTTATTAAAGCAATATAATTAGTGTAGTTTGCACAACACTGGAATTAGAGGACTAGAATACATAGTTCAGAGGTCCTGTTGAAATCAATAACACTACATTGCTCTAACTTTTTTCACTAGAAGAAGTAGTTTCATTTTTCTTCAGTAAAGCTTCAGGAAACAAAGCAGTAGTTGGTACCTTACAGACAGGACAGCTGAAACATGAAGTGTGTGGCTATTTACTATTCTCGCAATTTAGTGGTATGGCTCCTTCCTCCCACCCCTCTACTCCACAAGAAAACTGATTTCAAACCAATACAAGGATTTCATCACAGCCACAGGATGAAGGCCATATTGATCACCTTTTACAAATAGAAACTAAGTAAAATACTCCTTTAAGTAATCAGTTTGGAGCCAATCTCATGTATTTTAGGATCCAAATGTTGAGAAAAAAAATCAAATGCACATTTTATGGCCTGTACCTGTTCTCAAGTGATAAGCACTGAAGCCTTGTGTTTTTTTTTTTTAAACCTTGGCTAGCAGCTTTGTGTTTTTCCCAAAACATGATAGGGCCCTGAAAGTACTTCAGAAAGTTGGTTAACATTTATTTTAAGGTGCCAGCTTTTAAAATAATTTCCATACTTTAGAAATGAAAAAGGAAACTGCTAAATTCTGCTTTTCTTGTGCTTTAGGTTAAATAAACAATAAGTAGTAGATATTGAAAGGTAAACTGTCACAGGAATGTGTGATATCAGAGGTAGTATTCAAGCAAAAATCCTATTTTGCTGTCAAAACAAAGCTTCCAATGAATATTCATATATAGCAGCTACGTACTTCACCTAACGGCTTTAGGCTATTTAGAAGAACAGCAGTTGCCAAAAGCTGTGTTGTACGTCCCCTGTGCACTAGCAGAAATATACACCTATTCACTTCCTACACAATCAGTCAGACAGCTGCCTACTTGAGTCTTTTAATCATTTTATCATTATCGGGGAGGACTGTCATAGATTACAGCAGTGTCCCTCTGTTCTGTGAGCTTTTCTTTCCAACATATGGGCGCTCCAAACTACCTTCTTTGTGAGAGGAGCTTTTATTTTTCATAGTCAGCTTCTGTCTTTCTGGATTGCTGATATTAGGTATCACCACTGAGGACAGACCCATAGGAAGGAGTATCTAGAATCACAGCAATCAAGGAACAATGTTGTCATCTTTATGTTGACCCAATGTGCTACAGCACAATTTTAACAAAGAAAATGTGCTTTGTAAAGGCAGTGGTATCCTGTATTGCCTTTCAGATGAAAATATGACCCCTTCACAGTGAATGAAGTCCAGCACTGTTCAGTTATCAGTGTTTATTCAGCCAAATTTCTCAATTAGAGGCCTGGCTGAAAGCTTACAGAAATGGACAACGTGTTCTGTTGTGTTTTTTTTTCTTTTCTTTTTTTTTTGGCCTTTTAAATGTCAGCACTGCCCACTGCAGCCACTTAATTTAGTATTCATAAGGTGCATCTTTGCTGCATTGGAGATAAACTTTTTAATGCACACCACACATTTAGGATAGATGCAAGGCCACTGCAGCTGCTCACTCTATGGCATTGCTGTGTTTTGCACGCGCCTCCCTCCCAGCTCTCAGTAAGCACTTACTCACTGTAATCAGCTCCTCTTGTACATGATATAAGGCTAAGCATGCAGAGTTGTTCAAATCCTCTCTCACAAGACAAACATTCTAATCCTTAAATAAGCTTTTTGGCCTCTTCCCACCTTCCAGGGATCAAAATAGTCTGTTTGGGTTGTTTTTTAGTCTTCAAGTCCAGCACGGGACAGAATATTCCACTTGTAGTCTTACCAGAGCTTTACAGCAGAGTAATATCATCTCTCATGGTTTATACCTAATCCCTCTGTTTACGCATTATGGGACTTTGTTAGCTCTTCCTCCTGCCAAACACAGAGTTTTTATCTTCAAAGTAAGCATATGTTGTTACATATGCTCTGCTCAGCTCCACAAATACATTTCCTGTCTTCAAAACACTACCTTAGACTTAACAGCATCAAATACTGGGTTCTTCATAAGCTCATTTTCCCCATTCTCCATAACCTTGCATACTACCTACCCCACAAGCTGTTTTCCATCACCTATTCTGGTATAACAGACCCTGGTCCTGATGCTGTTTGTGATCCCAAAAGGATTCCCCTTCTAACCTTTCATGAGTCTCTGTTTCTATTTATTGTGACCCCTCATATATTGCTGGTTTGCCAACTATCAATCAGGATCACACAAGCTGTTACACTGCCGAAAATTATCTTGCCCAAGACAGTTTAGATGTAGAGCTTAGCGATATGGTTTAGTGGAGTACTTAGTGTTAGGTCGGAGGTTGGACTCAATGATCTTGAGGTCTCTTACAACCTAGAAATCTGTGTCTGTGTGTCTGTGTGTCTGTGTCTGTTTAGTTATCACCGATTGTTTTTTAACTGCTTTAATAAAACTCAATAGAACAATGCATCAAGTGTGTACGGAAGGCTATCAGAGAAGAAAGGCATACCAGTTCTGCTCTTCTGTCTTGTAATTCACAAGCCTGACAAGTAATTTTGAAATAAATTGGATTTTAGAGTAACTTTTAAAATTGATGTTAGCATTCCTAAGATGAAACAATCAGCATCTTCAAACAACTTTAATATATGTTTGAAAAGTTGTGAAGTTTTTTTGGTTGATTGGTTGGTTTTTGCTTTTGTTGCTGTTGTTGTTTTGCAATGCAAAGTCATGACCAAAATAGAGCCTTGTTTGTAATCTTGGACACTATCCTTCCACTCTGACAATATTGCATATTGTGTAATTTTTGAGTAAAATATAGATTTGACATCAAAATATTTAAATAGTACTTTACGTTCCCCAAATGCTTAGTTTATGTACAGCAAGATGAATTTCACATCATTTGAGCTCTCAAACACTGTACTGGGTAAATCTTTCTTGAGCACAGGCACAAATTGGTATGCATTTTGCAAAGCACTCTTTATTTCTAGTCTGCCTTTTTCCACTTCATGTTCATTACCACATTACCTAATACCCTACTAGCCCTCTTTCTCTTCCATTTTCCATTTTATTGAATTATTCCTTGAAGGAATAATATTTCACTGTCCTCACACTATTTCCCATGGATTTCTATATTTTGCTCTGAAATTACATAAACTACGTATAGAAAATGAACACAAGATTACAAAAGATATCAACAAAATCAAATGTTAAAAACCAAATAGCTACATTATAAATTAAACACCTTAACAGTTCAACAACTGGTGCATATTTATTCAAAATGACAAACCTGTTCATGTTTACTAAACTAGAAGATTGCAAAAATAGAAATTTAATAGCCTCATCACTTTTCATGAGTTTATAGTTATTTTTGCAAATGACTAGTTAAAAATAGTCTAAACACCTCAAAATTTACTTCTAACTTAGAAAGTAAAACTAATAATTATTTAGTGCAGTATATTAAGTCAAACTCCTTACTGAATTTTCTGTGGAGATTTAAAAAGTTTTAACACTAGAAATAGAGATAAAAGCTTGATATTAAATGATGCCTGAAAAGTGGAAAAACACCACTAGTTAACTGTGTGCAAGCTAACATCTATAACTGGAAATTAGCTTAGTTGTATTACGTTTGCATGAAAAAGGAAAAACAACTTGACAGAAAATAGATATCAAAACTTGCTTGATAATTTATGGTAGCTACATGGAAGGTATACAGAATTAAACAGAAGCCTGAATCTTTTTGTAATGAATATCTACTTCAGCAAAAAATATTTTTAGTTCATTTTCTATTCATTTAAAGAGCAACATGAGAAATGATGTGGTGGGGTTGGTCCCAACCCCATTCTAAACAGAATATTTACCCATTGGACATAATCCCAATAGATTTCCTTCCTGGAGCTAGACTTTACTCCAAACAATTTCACAAAAACCTTTTCTGTGAGTTTGGCTGACCTATGTGTTCTCTAAAGGAATTTTTCTGCAAAGCTGTCCTTCCCCCCATCAAGAGGCGTCAAATCAAACTATGTTTCGCTAGAGTTGAGAAGCCACTCTGCTCAACAGTAATTACCACACATCAGCAAACATGGTTTAAATGCTGACATCAATATATGTCAGCAAAGGAGTCCCACATACAGCATTCAAGTCTGCCACATCTTCAGAAATTGTAAGCTACCATGAAGGTACAACTACTCTCATTCCCAAAAAGAGGATCAGCCTTAAGTGTTGCAGCAAAACACCTCAACAAAGGTGGCAGTGTCTGGACAACTCTTAGAGCATTTTTAATACAGAAGCTTTCAGTTTCTAGTACTTCCAACTGAACATTCCTCAGTTTTGAAATACAGATTTACACGAGGTCTTAAGATAATTCTTACCATGTGGCACATCCTGCCATTATGCACAGTTTGAAAACACACTGATTTAAAGGCAAGAGTGAGGCACTGACCCCAGAAAGTCTACTTGTGACTATTTCAGTCTGTTCAGGTATATGATGAAACTTCAGATATGTAATAAAATCAAAACAGAACTAGTAAGATACCTGTGTTATATTTATATAGACATATAATGATAATATCTGAAAAACAGCTATTCTGTCTCTGCACTGGCCATTAATTCACAATATAAAGAAAGAAAGTTATTATTCTCAAGGCATTTTCTTTTATTATCTCTCATATATTTCTCCAGTAACCTTCTCCAAATATTACACTAAAAAAATCACTGGATTCATAATTACGTTGGCCCAGACAGACTTCTTCTCTGAAACTCCAGGTTCTTCCACACTCCAGCCCTTTACTTTAACAAGATTATGTTCTTTGAAATCCTCATGTACTTGCTTTATCAATACACTTATCTAATTGCAGAGAAAACCGTCAGAGATAGCTGTCTGCAAGCTTTCTACTTCCACCTACAGAGTAGCGTAACAATTTATATTTGGTGGACACAATGGTTTTGTTTTGTTTTTTAAATATCCTCCTAAATCCACAGAGCAACATTCACAGAGAGCTGTTAAGAGTCCCAGCGACAGGTAACAGGACTGGGAGGCCATTCAGACCCTACGACTAATCCATCACATGACTGAAATCGCCTGTTCTTCCATTTTTCTGTCTCCTTGTTGAGAAAACTAACACATTTCTAAAGCTTCCGAGTATTATCACGGATGAAAACAATATACAGGAACCAAAATATTACTAATATCTTTATTTGTTTACTGAAGCCACAACCATAATTGTGACACAGATACTGTGTTTTGTACTTTAACAGAAGCTACAATATTAATAGCTCAAAATACATCCCTTATTCACTGCAGTTCCTGCTCCATGTTGTACATTCAAGTAATAATTCACATAATAAAAAACACTAGAAAACATACCACTTATTTCCTTGTAGTTTTAACACTACTTGTGTTAACACTACTTAGCTGAAGCTAAGGCCTCTTTGAAGCTTGTTGCATGGACCTTACATAGAAAATTTTGTTTTAAAAACCAGTTAGGTCACAAAAAAGCATTGATCCCCCTACTAAAAAAGGCATGAAAGATGTTTCTTAAAGCTTGAGACAAATCAAAGGACAACTATTAAAACGTACGTGAACCTAAGGGTTTCTCACATTGTGGATAAAACAATGTATAAAAATCATAAGCAAGAGAAATAATTTCTGTTGGATTTAGCGTACCAATAAATCCAATTTTGCCTTGACATGACTTTCACGGAAATGCTTTATAAAGATTAAACAGGCTTCTGAGCAGCCACTGTCTAAAGTTATCATTATACCCCTAAAAAGAAGCAGAATGATGCACAGTGCTTAGGAGAATTTGTATGAAATATAAAAGGCACCCATCAGTACAGGCAGAACTAAATAGAGAAAGAAATCCAATAGTTAAAACATTAATATTAGAAATGAATTGCAAAAACAAATATTTATAACAACAGATTTGTAGCACCTTAGCACTAATCACTTCGCAATAGACCTGTGAGACGGTCTCCAGAGTTTTTCACTTCCTTGAGTGCTAGACATCCAAAAGTCATCCTGGATATATAATCAGAACCACACAGCTTCAGCTACAGTGCTTAGCATCCATCAGCAAAGCAGCAGAGTATCAGAATATTATCTTCCAAAAACATATTAATCATGAAAGTGAAAGGGGAACAGCACTGATTAAGATCAAAAGTACGGAAAGCAGCTGCCCCCACAATGGACCTCCAAAGCTTTCTTTGGTAAGCATTTTTAACCTGCAAGAAACCCCAGTTTTACAGACTAGGTCATTTTTGGAAAAAGACTTTTATTTATATCAGGTTCTACAGTCTCTTTGGGATATCTTAGTACATCTGAGCTGACAGAACTACTTTTCACTCACATGACTCGAACAGAAATGTAGGTCCCAGCTTACATCAAGTTTTCAAGCAAGCTCGCTGGATTTTGAAACCACCCCAGAGATGCTGTAAATCACTGAGCTTTTTTTTTTTTTAAATCATATTCAAAAATAATAATAATATTTCCCTAGGTTGTTTGTTCTTTTTTTCAACAAGTGCCTTCAAAGACTTCAATTTATGTTTTTACATCATTAATAATTCTATTCAGATATAAGAGCCAGAACTGATGTTTATTATTGTGAATTCCACCATAACACTTCTGAGATTTTACAAGCCATGAAAGAAAGGAACCTCTCACTGAAAAGTAAGCACTCTTCTGTCTTAAAGTGTACCATGACATGCCACCATTTGCCCTCTGTGTCTGTCTTTATTATTCCCTGAAGAAACTCCTGTGCACTGAGACTAGAGAGGCACAACTTTGCTTTTATTTTTCTCAAAATGTCCTAAGTGGAAATAAGCAGTCATTTCTTTATCATTACCTTGGACAGCACCGTTCGCATGTAGTAAATATTTCTACAAAACAGAGGAAGCAGAATAGCCCAGAATGTTCCTACAAACTTGCTTTGCTTCTCAGAGGTAGCTGTTTTGCTACCTCTGAGAAGCAAAGCTTTTTGATCTTTTTCCATTCAGTTTTACCACCTTCCTTTCAAGCAGCAGCAGTCTATTAGCATGCTTGCTCAGGCATGGACCCACCAAGCTTCCCTTGATGACTTCATCCAGTGGCCAAATGGTCCGAGACCATCATTTAATGCAGAGCATTTTGCTAGCCTTTTGGCTTATAAAAATTGAATGGTTTATACAAATTGAACTCACATGACAAAATGTTTGCAGACCGATATTTGATATCTAGACATACCATCCAAATCAGATACTTTACATCATAATTTCAAATCTGATAGAAGGAGTTCAAATTTGACAGGAAGAATTCAAATCTGATAGAAAGAATTCAAAGATACACATAAGTAAACAGTTGCTGCCCCAGCAATAAAATCTTTAGAAAATAACCAGGACCAAATTAGAACAAAATAACCATTAGGCATAATTATTTATATATGTGCAATTGCTATTTTGTCTATTAATTGCCCCCCACTTTTTTTTTCTTTTTTCTTTTTTCTTTTTTTTTTTTTTTAAGTGTACTGTTAAGTAGTTTCCTTAGTTTTAGGTCACACAGTTGTTTATTAAGAGAAAGAAAAAGGAAAAAGATTGTGCAGGTACATATGAAAGATGCATGCTTCTGATTCAGTAAGTTTCATTCTCAGTATTAGTTTTCTATGACACATAGTCTTCTCTTAGCTCATCTGTGAATCAGAAATTACACTAAGACAAGTGATAAAATCTTAACATTCGGCTCATACCCACTGAGGCTAATGAGGATCGCTTGTAGCCACCTCAAGGCTGACACAGTCCTAAGAACCTGCTGCCAAAGCCAAATGCTTCTGCTCCACAAGGACTCCAGTAACTCTCAAGTCCCTAAAGGCACCAAATTTATAGTAGCCAGAAGTTAAAAGTTCTTAAGGCCAAGACATATTTTAACATTTATACATCATTTTAATGACTGCATTATGAATCATACACCTTCAGTAAGAAAAAAATAAAGTAGGTTACCTGGGGTTAAAAGAATGACAGACATAGTGATGAGTGAACAAACAACTAGAATCACCAGCAGCGCAATAGCAATTCCTTTCCAGTTCCTCTGCGGAGGGCTGTTACTTCCAAGTTCCTACAGGAATGGAAAAAAATAAAATAAAAGGAAAAGACCATGTTTCATAATCATATATTTCTAGAACTATTATTGATAGGAAAAATTGCTCGGTGCATACTCATAATCACAGCATGGGAGCTGATCCCTATCCCTCCCCTCTCAACAATACACATACATAACTCCAAAGGTGCATATCCGAGGTGCATAACTCATGCTTTTTTAGTGAATGTCTTTTTTTTTTTTAAATACATGTAAATTTATATCCCCTATGAGACAACAAAATGAGCTTATATAATCTATCCAAAATATGACTGGTGTTAAAACTCACTGAACATAAATTTCAGGACAATATCAACTAGCAGTTTATAAGATAATTACAGAAATGAAACGCAGCAATTTACTGTAATTCCACCTAACATGGTATGGACCATAAAGGTTTAAATACACATCCTTTTTAATGTACACTATTAAACTTATTTGTAATAGAAAACATTTACAGAACAGCCTGAGGCTCCTTCCAAAGCTGAACAGCCCTTCTACAGTAGCTCAACTGTAAACTGCTCCCTTATTACTCATAAAAAATCAACAGTAGCTTGTAACTAATGTTAAATGAATGCTTCTGTAACTACTAGTATGCTTAAACCTATGTTCTCTGTAGTTCATGTTTAACTCCTACTAACTCCAGCCCAACACAATTTGTTAATAGCCACAGTGCACTGCCTGTATTCACAGTACAATTTTAGACCAAACAACAGGTTAGCATCCAACAACAGAATGACAAAAACAGTAAGACAATTGTCTCACACGATCCGAATTTGCTCCCACAGTAAACATTTTTTCTATCTATATCCACTCTCTCTGCCACATTTACCCATATATACCATTATCATCTGAAAATTAAATTGCTGTGATAACACTCTCTGTGAAGAGAAACATCTCTGAAGATATTATTTCAGCCTATTTACAAAGCTGGGTTATATTACATGAATGCTGCACAACTTTTCACCAAGTTCCAGTGAATACCAGGTGGTGTAAAAAATGTGAAGTTTAGCCCCTGCACACAGTCTTGATAGTAAGGCCACATACAATCTCTCCCCCTCCCCATGACCTGGACCTGCATCAGCAAGGCCCTGTGAGGCAGCCGCCACCAAATACATAGGGAGGGACTGTCAAGAAATATGAGAGATTACTTGGAGTCTCTCCTATTTGATCTGAGATCCTGGGTTTGTTACTCTCACAAGCACACAACAAGATATCATTTTATCTTTGCCCTTTCTGTAAGCGAAATGGATAGGGTGGCTCTGCCACCTCTGTCATTTTCTGTAGGGAGGACTAACCTGAAGGAAGGCGTCTCTTGCTATGTTTCATAAGCTTTCAAAAAGATATTAACACTTTGTCACACATGGATTATTTCATTTGTGTTTTCCAAATTATATATGACTGAGAAATCGAGCTGTTTTAACAATGGAAAATTACGTGTTCTTATACTTTTTTGTTTAGAATACACCACTTCAAAACCACATACCACCCAGAACAGCATCTTTAACAGCGTCTTGATTTTGAACCCCTCAACAGCTCATTTCTACCTGTGCAAGACAGTTTTTCTCCCTTGTCTTCTTTTCGAGGAACTTCAAGGGAAATTGCTCTTTGCAGTCTGCAAGCAATTCCACAGGGGAAGTCTTGCAGTGGCCCTCAACCCAGTGCAGCCCCTGGCAAGGAACTGCAAGGGGTCCTGGGAACCATAAGTCAGCAATGTGCCCTTGTGGCCAAGAAGGCCAATGGTATTCTGGGGCGCATTTGGAAGTGTTGCCAGCAGGTCAAGGGAGGCGATCCTCCCTCTCTACTCAGCCCTGGTGAGGCCAAACCTGGAGAACTGCGTTCTGTTCCAGGCTCCCCAGTACAAGAGGGACATGGAGCTACTGGAGCGAGTTCAAAGGAGGGCTACAAAGATGATTAGAGGACTGGAACACCTGTCATACGAGAACAGGCTGAGAGAACTGAGCCTGTTTAGCCTGGAAAAGAGAAGACTGAGGGGAGACATCATCAATGTATATAAATATCTGAGGGGAGGGTGCCAAGAGGATGGAGCTGGTCTCTTTTCAGTTGTGCCCAGCAACAGGACGAGAGGCAATGGACACAAACTGAAACAGAGGAAGTTCTGGCTAAATATGAGGAGGCACTTCTTTACTGTGAGGGTAACAGAACACTGGCACAGGTTGCCCAGAGAGGTTGTGGAGTCTCCTTCTCTGGAGATATTCAAAACCCACCTGGATGCCATCCTGCACAATGTGTTTCTAGGTGACCCTGCTCGGCAGGGGGGTTGGACTAGATGACCTTCAGAGGTCCCTTCCAATCCCTCCCATTCTGTGATTCTGCCCCTGCCCTGAAATGGCTGCCAGGCTCTTTCCACCTGTCTGAGCTTGCTCATTTTAGAGAATTTTCACCTCACCAGAGGAGAAAAGCAGTCACCCCGCCTACCCAATTTAAACTCCAGGCCACAGGTCTTCACAGGGTCAGCTTCCTCACCTGACTGACATTAACATCCCCACAGCTAAAGCCAACTCAGGCCTAGTGGTAAATGCCCCCCAGCTCCTGTCAGGCCCTCCCTCCAGGGGGCTAAAATAGTACTTGTACTTAAAAAAAAAAAAAAAATCATTACACAAATCTTCTCTTTGGTGTTGATATCAAGCAGGTAATAGATGAATAATGTTGAATTACAGCATACAGTAGGAAATTACTGAGGACAGTGTAGTACAGCGCTAGCAAGCAGCACCCTCAGACTGAAGGTCAGCATGCACAGCTTTCCTGGGGATCACCACACAGCCATACAGAAGTTTGGTAACTGTTGACCAACAACACATCCTTGAGACGATACTTTACTTACCGAATTCACAATTACCTGTTTTTCACAGAAAGGGGAAAAAAAAAATATATTAAAAAATGGTTCAAGCAGGAATCCATGGCATCCATCTCCTTTCTCTACATCCATTGCCCCTGTTTCCAAACCCCTGACAGACCTGCCTGCTCCCCTCATTTTCTTCATCTTCTTCTGATTCACTTCCACCTTGTTAAACACTAATTATTGCTGCCTATTCCTGAATAGCCTTATAGGTGGTGGGTCTTCAAGGGTGTATATCAGCATAAAACACACGCCGTTTTTCGATCCCTTGGCTATGAGGTTTGGATGGATCCCAAGACAGTCCCATTGCAAAACTTTTAAGGCCTAGACATAAATTGAGATCCAAGCTATTATTTTCACTCAAGTAAGAATTACTTTGATATTCATAGTACAGTCTAGAAAATTAGGACTTACCCTAAACAAAACAGTATAAGCCTTATTGTTACGACATTTAACAGAGTCCAATTGTAACAGAAAAACTAGTAGTTTGTATAAGCAAGCTATGGTGAAAATGCAGTAGTTATTCCCTGAGAACTGTGAGACGCTACTGCAAAGTATTGAATTAAAATGACAGAAGCTGGACAAGTTGATGAATGCCGTCTGTACTGAAGCCTCTAAAAATTGTACCAAGTCTTTATTATTCAGAAGGTTCTCTCTGAAGATTTGAATATCATTCGGTTTCTAAAAATAAATGTCTACTTTAAACACTTCTACAGATTTTTGAAAGGAAAAGATCAAATGGCACACAAAGCTTACTCATACCCACAGTGAGAAAGAAGGCAGGTTTCCAGCTAGAAACTAGTTTTCTAGCTGAAAACGTTGGAGACCGGCATAAAGAGAAAGACTTATCTCTAAGAAGAGATAAGAGAGAACTTGGTTTTAATAACTTGATAAAATTGATTAGTTCCAACTTATTAAAAGTTATTAATGAGGATGACATTATGGTAAGACAACATTCTGTAAGACCTTTGCGAAGATAATGCACGCTAAAAAAATATTTGATAAAACATCAGAAAATTACTATAGTAATGGAAACTCATAATCAATATCAAGGACATCTTTGATCAACTTTCTTGATGTTAAGCAATGCAACTCTTTGAGAACAACCTACAAAGTTTAAAAATACAGTAAGTTGTTAAATAAATAAGATATATTTAGCCTTGCACTACTTTTTGAAAGTTATAAACAAAAGGGACTTAAAACAGCTTTTTAGACCATATATCATTGCCAAGACAGAAGCTGTGATTTTTTGTAAGATAGAGGCATTCAAGAGGAAATATCTAAGAAGCTGTATGATGAGAAGCTTCTGATGTTGCAAAGTTTTCCCATAACTAACTGCTAACTGGCAGATGAAGAACGTGCAGATGGAGATTTAAGGATCTAATCTTGTAAAAAGGCCCTTATATTAAAGTGGTTTGAAAAAATATCAACTTCTGAAAATGGTGTTTTATATATAACGCTATCTATAATGTTGTTATAGATTTTACAATCTAACTCTAATGAATCAGAAAATGGCTGCCTAAAGTGTAATACAATTGCAAGCATTCTCATTATTTAAAGTACCTTTTTCATGAACCATTTAATTGCATTGTTGCCAAAAACAATCCTTAAGTAATATATATTTCTGAATGTAATTTGTGATTGAGTAATACCTTACTAAAACACATCTGCAAAACAAAATATCTATTCTAGTGCATGCACAAGAAAAGTACACCAGTGTTGTAGCTCAAAATGGTTTTGGCCTATTACTGCCGAATGCTAAATGCTGGAAAATTTCATCCAGAAAACGCAAAAGGCAAATAAAAATCAAATATGCGGAAGCATTTTTCTTTCGCCTCTACTAGGTTGCTTTCTAAATATAACACAATTTACTGACTGATGATGAACTGATTCACTGCAAGCATGAAAATCTTTTAAGTCCTATCAGGATGTGGCTTTGAATTTCAAACTATTTTATAGAATCATTAAGGTTGGAAAAGACCTTAAAGATCATCTGGTCCAACCATCACCCTACCACCAATGTCACCCACTAAACCATGTCCCTAAGCACAATGTCCAACCTTTCCCTGAACCTGAAGTGGTGACGCCACCACTTCCCTGGGCAACCTGTTCCAATCCCTGACTAATCTTTCTGAGTAACCTCATCCAACAACACTGAGGAGAGTCTCTATTTTTTGACAAAATACAGAGTCTGACATGGATGTTTTGTCTTTAAAATAAAATTAAAAAAACATTACCTTCATAATGGATGTTACACCTGAGTCTAACAAGATATAACCCAATGTCCTATTACAATAGAAATAAGATTAAATTAATTTCCATTGAATTCATTTCATATAGAGATATCTTTCATCATTTGACACAGAAATGAAAGTGCTTATAATTTAAGTGTGCTGTTTCCTTTGAAGTAGTACTGGGGATATTGATTTGGGAAAAAAAGAATCAGTTAAAATTAATAGATATGTTTAAAAAAGAAACAGCCTCTAATATTTTCATATTTGCACCTGAATAAACTTAGTCTTTTTGTAAGCAGCAAAACCAGAAGAAAATCACATCTTCCGTGTTAAAGCTTAACAAGCTGAACAGTTTTATTCTTAATCGATGACGATAAAAAGTCTTTAAGACAATTTTTTTCAGCAGGCATGCATACAACTAAGGCAAAAACAAAATGTCCGAAAATATTGCCTTAACATGATGCATTAATGTGTCTGGTTTTTGAATTATCTTGATAGCATTTTCCCAACTTCTTGGAAAACTTTTTATGTAAACCATAATACAATATATCTTCTACCATAGTATTAATGACAGAAGCAGGAGGACACTGCCTGGTGGGAGCAGTCACACTGAAGGGCACTATTTAAAGCCTGGGGACTGAAGAGTGCCTCTGCCAGGCTTTTGCCAGAGAGGCAGGTTAGTTAAAATGCAGCATCCCTGTTGGGACAAGAAATTAAAAAAAAATAAATTTTAGAGGCACTAAACCTTCTGAGAGCTGGAGCTTTGCTAAACAGCTTTTTCTCATAGTACTACCTCCCCATGCTGTGACTGACCTAGCTGATAAACAGTGAGATGACCCAAACACAGAAATACGCCTCCATCAATAAAAATCACAAACAAGAATTCCAGAAGTTTTAATTATTTCTGCTATGTTTATGGGTACAGCTCAAAGCTAAAGCTGAGACTCTGACATTTGTGCAGCCTTGGGTGAACGTTACCAGGTTCACCACGCTCAGTGATACAAGCGCGCAGGTGCACACATTGGTGTTTACCCCTGTTTTTTGGAGCAGAAAACCCAGCAGCACTGAGCTGCAGCAGTGCCTGGTGGTTGCCTGGTTTCATGCTGGGGTACTACAGGCAGACAAAGGATCTCAGTCACAGGACCACAGTTAGTTTGTGGTAACACAGCATCTTCTGAACCCTTGAATGACTTGTCTTTCTTTTTTCTTCTTCCTTTTTTTCTTTTTCTTTTTTTTTCCTAAACTGTTCCTGTACTGTCGCCAGGACAAAGCCTGCAGAGGAAAGCTCTAAATCACAGCTTTCCTTTATTTTGGCAGGAATTTCAGGGGCAAAGTGCATTAGGCTGTGAAAAGCAAATGTAATTTGCTTTGCAGTAGGAATGCGAATGAGGCTCATTCTGTAGCTTAGATGTAATCACGACAATATCACTTAATGACTCCTCCAGCATCTACTTCATTAAACATTATCATTTACATTCCCCAAACATGAAGAAAAGGTGATAAACCTAAATAGACAAACAATTTCATGTTGTATCTCAGGTGTTTTAAAAGATAGACCCAGGATACTTACAATAAAAAGCATGCAGACTTTCTGGAGTTCTGGTCTTGCAACTGGTATTAAATACTACATAACTTGATTTGGTAGTGTTACTATTTGCAAGAAAATTACCACAAAAAGCATTTAGAATTTGTGATTAAATGATTGCATCCATTCCTTCCCAGCTGTTTTTGAGTAACCCCATGGCCTAGATAGCAAGAGAGACTAAAAGACAGATCCACAGAGTGGCACAGGATAGTTACAATCCATTTGCATAAGTACCTATCGTTTTCATCCCTCATGCTCCCTTTACAATTTGCCGTGTTATAAGATCCTATTGCTGCAGTTCTTGTCTGAATGATTATGGTCATACAATTACTTTCTCTGGTCAATATCTTCATTCATCAAAATGTTTCAGCTTCCTTTCAGAGGTGCTGTAAAATGTCACTTTCACCGGAATGCATGACTTGCTGTCAGCCCTGTGGATAATGGGCATTTTAAAAAGAGAGCAGCTTGTTAGCAATTATACTGCTTAGCATAGGTATGGGATTTGGTTGTGGGAACAATCTGACTTCACGTTCTTATTTCTCTGGGATGTGCTGATAAGAGAAACCCCTCTACTTGCAGAATCAAATGGGGGGGGGGAATAATCCTAATCCAAACCAAAGAAAACAAAGACAAAAATCCACCTCTGTCTCTGAAAAAAAATAAACTAAAAGAATAAATGTTCACTTATAAGTCATTCGGAGAAGCGATAATCAATCACCCACACTGGTTATGTATTTTCTTAACTCTGCGAAGCATCTTGTGCTTTTTTCAGCCTTGATCATTTTTGTTCTAAGCACAGAGGTTTTTCTCCTGGCACTGCGAGTGCCCGTTCATGAGCTGCACGATATTTTAGAAGAGCTAACGTCAACACCCTTACTTCCAGCCACTCACGGAAATGGTCAGAAACATTTATAGAAACTATTCAATGTATTATGGTTAGTATTAAGAAGGAATTTCATATCTTCCAACTGATTTTGCAGTGTACCTTGTAACATTTACTAAAACGTAATGAGTTAGCTATTACACTAGAAAAACAAGTAAAAGCACAACTTCTAAAACATTCTACCAAAAATCACTGTTCATGGTCTAATCACAGTAGATGCGTTTTAAATAGATGAAAATGGGACAGCACAGCTGATCAAAACAGCATGGCATGTGCACAAATCAAATTTTGTGACCATCTACTTTTTTACGGATATGATAATATTCTCACTCACAATGCAGAAAAGCAAGAGGAAAAAGAGAGAATTCTCAAGCTTCATGGTGCACAATATTAGAAGATATGTAAAAGTCAGGTAGTGGAATATCAGTCCATATAGCAGTCCATAAGGACAGCTGAGTAGCTGGGGCAGAGGGAGACTTGGATAAAATAATAATGGATGGCAAGACTAGTTTGTATTTGAAAGAAAAACTAGTCACGATGGAGAGACAAGCTACAGCAGACAAGGGAATTGCTTCGACTTTTGGGAGCTGAGTTGAATGTAACACATTTCTGTAAAGAGGTACAACGCCACACAGAATTATTGCAGCTTCAGAGGCAACTTCATTGTGACTCAGTAATTCAAAGTTTTTCTCCCTTTTCATCTTGCGTTCACGGTCTTTTGCAATTTGCTTCCAAGTTTCACAAGTAAAAATACTGCACTCTATCTAGTTCAGCAGAAATATTTGGATTATTAAGGAGAACCACAAAGTTCTGGTAGGATGTGTGTAAGTATGTTGAGGCTTAGAAGTACCTATGTACATTAAAGTTACATTTAGCCACCTGTGAGGATTTTTGTAAGTTCCTGAGTAGGATAACTTAACACCTGCTTGGCTAATTAAATCTGTTTGCAACACTCAACCAATCTTCCCTGAGAATCTCACCTCCATACAGCTAGTTGTCAAGAGGAGTCACACCTTCTTTGGGGGCTTGAGGATCACTGCTAACCCTGGTGTGACTGCAGGTTATCTTCCCAATATCCTCATCAGACCAAAGCTCCAATATTTACACTGTGCTACATCTTCTCTTCCTCACACAAATCTGATCTTGAAGCTAATGAGATTTTTGTCTGAATGTATATATATATATACTAAAAAATAAAATAAAAAAATAAAATCTGTATCTTGAAGATTGCCTGTAAGATTGCATGGAAATAAATGGTTCATTTCCAGTAAGCCCATGCATCATTAGTATCTACAGGAAAGTAACAATTCATTCGTCATAATTAAACAAAATTCTTAATGTATTTTACCAAAGTAAGTAATGCCAATGACAGAAAAAGATGGCAAAGCAGCAGACACAAACATGATTTTATTGCAGATGTCTGTGATGTAGAGGAAGAAGTCTATATAAATACTGGCACAGTCATTTATGGCCAAAAAGGTATTTTCACAAATTCCTATTGATCCAAACTTTAATGAAATGTCACAAGATAGTAATATATTTCTTCCATTCTTATGTTGAAGAAAAATCAAGTAAAAAGTCAAGTAAAATAATATACCTTTAAAAAAGACATAAAAAATGGATGAACACAGGCTATACAAGTTGCATACCTACAGATCTTTCAATAGATATAACAGTCATTTGCTGGAATTTGTCATTTTCATTACCCAGAAACTAAACAGTAATTGGCCTGATTTGCAATTAAAAATAAAAAAGGCATTTAAATTTATTTTTAATTCTCAATTATATTTCCAAGTTCCCATAACAGAGGACTTTTAAAACTGACTTAGTCAATTTTGGCATTAATAAAAACATAATATCACTGTTCATTGAGGGTTAGAAACAAGGAAAGGTTACTATACTGCAGCAATGTAAGTTAAATTCAGGCTTATGCCACATAACTTTATAATTTAAATTGAATCCAGTGCCCCTATATGTAGTGTTATAACACTAAGCTGTGCAGAGGAGTCTAACTCTAAACTAAGACTATTGTTAGACCAGAAGAACCAAAATCGCCTTCTGGAGTTTCTCATTGATCAGATGTTTATACACACACTTGATTTTATACCATTTAAGAGTCCCCAAAGAATGGATACAAGAAAAAAAAAAAAAAAAAAAAAGCTCAATAATATTAATGTAGGAGTTATCAAAATACAGAATAAAAAAATACAGAATAAATTTTTAAAGAATATTTTGCAAATTTCCATCAATATTTTTCCACTTGTGTTCAGATTATACAAAAGTTGCTTGCAAATAAAACAGGTAATCAGGTAATTACAATCCAAGCATGTCTTAATCTTTTGTGGGCATATATACATATATATATACACACACATATAAATGTCTCATTGTGTGTATATATATATATATATATATATATACACACACACACAGATATAGATTCTTAAAGGCAACATTACAATAAAGAAATCAACATGTAAATAAACCAAAGCATATCAGTGGCAGGAAAGGGAACACCTAACCTCTGCTTTTAGGGGGATCCAGGGTAGTAGAAAGTTGGATGAGTTTCCCAAGGTAATGGCAGAATGGCAAAACACATATCTTTAGATGAATACCTGTGAACAGAGCTGTAACAAACAAAATTATTTGGCCAGTATCACTGGGCTCTGATTAGGAATTTATCTCCATGATTAAGTTACCTGGTTTACAGAAAAATAAAAGAACTTTATGTAAAGCAGAGAATTATGATTCATCAGAAATAAAGATGTTTTTTCCTGCATACAGTTAGAGGGTGAAGACCTCAGAAGGAGATTCATAGATGGGATACTATATACTATATTATATAGAGATAATATATGTATAATCACCTAATGAAACCAAGACCACAGTTCACTTAAAAGCAATGCAAGTCCTTACAGCACTAATGACATTACATTTTTCATATGCACACACACACACACAGCTTATAAAAAGGTATTTATTGAAAGACTGTGGGTAACCAACTTATCTCCTTATATATACTCTACTCAATTAACAAGCAAATGCAGCACTAGGAGAAAAAATATATATTGGGAATTTCTTGGCTGTTTTACAGGATTCATTGATTTCAACAGTATACTTCAAGATAATTTAAAAATCCAGCATTCTTTCTGCCTACAAACTCTTCTTAACTTAATGGCCAACACTACCTACATAAAACACTTTAAAGGCCACTTTTATGTTTTATGGGAAATGTAAGTGTGGATTTCTTCACATGTAAGTGCCAATGATTAACAAGTGTCATTTCAAATTTGTGGAAGCCTGCCATGAATTATTTTTTGGCTAATTCACAGTTTATCAAAAGTGCTAGCAATATCTTGTGCAGGAAACTACTCTTCACATTTGCTGTTGAGTCTGTGAGGTTTCAGAAACCTGTGAGGTTTCTTCCTGTTCTCTACAGCTCATAATATTATAAGCTCCTTTTTCCCTGTAGAATAACTGAATAATCCTTTATATCCTTCTTTCATTGGTGTAAACAATTTATTAAGTTTTATGGGAGCAGCTATATTACAATTGAAGTTACACCTTTAGGCAGCTCTAGATGTTTCCACGGAATTAGTTTTGAATAACTAGCCCAAAGAATTAGATCCTCGAAGCTGGCCTGACACACACCAAGTGATGAAGCAAGCGGCAGACCACGCACTGCACCTGTGATTTCTGGCTACAGTAGCCCTCCAAAGAAGCAAATCCACAAGTGGAGGATGATGGAGGCATGCAGCCACATCCCCAAATACATGACACAACACATCTACTGAAGTAGCTGTTGTACAGCACATGGAGTAGGCAAATACAACTAGAGACTGAACTCCATCCTTTCAAAGTTCACCACCACCAGAGTTAGAAGACACGTTAAAAAAAAAAAAAATAGGGAGTTTTAGTTCTAATAAAGTGGTTGTTTTGGAGTTTGGGTTCTAGAAGTGGTTCTAATAGAACTGGCTCTGATGTGAGTTGGTCTGATGGGCCAACTAGTTCAAAACTTGGAATTTCTACCCCAAATCCACATGCTACAGTGATCACAAGTCTTGCAAATAACCCCATTGTGCAACAGTCCAAGATATTCTTTTTTGTGTATAGTCTTTTAGTCTTGACTTTTCTTGGGATGAATGGGGACAATACACTGATTTTTCTTCATGAAAACTAGAGTCAATGGAAAAGCTCAGCTTTGAAAATCAAAACAGTCAGTAGCCTAGAGTCCTATGTCCTTTAAAGCTTACTACAGAAAGTTTTCAAGGGCAAAAAGAATGGCTTATCACACATTCGGAACTGAAATAAGTGTATTAGTCTCATCAGTTCAAAAAGACTACCTGTCTACAACAGAATCATTTGCAAAACAATATGATATTTTAATCACATGATGTTCCAGCCTGATGCAGTGAAAGAAATTGAGGCGATAAATCTCATAGGAAAAGTATCTAAAGTTTGTAGTCCAGTATAATTATAACTAAATATCCATATTGCTCATGTTATTCTTAATTAGAATATATCAAAACAGCTGCATGCAACATTATTGAAAGGTAGTAAGTGGGGCATTTTATAACAGTCATTTTTCTGACTAAATTACCAGTTGTTGTTATTATTCCATTTATATACTGGAATATAAATAATATATTATTAATAATATTATATATTTAATAATATCCCATTATAAATTATGGAATAATTCCGTTATTTTCATTAGGAGAGGAGCATATATACTTAGTATTATAATCATATTAGATAAAATAACCTTTAAGCATAATGAAAACAGGATTTTGTAACTAAATTAAACTAGGACAACATTTTGACTTGGTATCTTTATTGCATGAGTGTTTTTACTGTGTACAGTTATGAAGAGAATTTACATCTTACTCCGAGCAAAAATATAGATTGTTCTTTAAGAAAGAATGGGAAAAAAAAAAAGAATTAAAAAACTGTACATACGAAAATATCCAAGAGAATAATGAAAAGTTTTGCAAAATACAGCTACACCACCAGTAATTGCATACGTCAGCTTCTGAAACAAGAAGCTACTAAAAATATATACAGTAATTCTTCTGTGTGCCTTTGTCAAAGAGACAATCAAAAAATTGCTGTTTACCCAAAAGCTGCCTATATGCCACTCAGCGTCTACCAACAAATACAGCAGCCTTCCCCTTAACCTCCTCCCTCTGAGTATATCCATGTCAGTAGTCAATGCGCTGCAAGACACCGCAATAAGAATGCTTTATTTTCTGTTTTCTATGCATTCCCTGAGGTTATTAGTTGCATACTTAGATAAACCTGCAAGTGAAAAATGAAAGAAACCCATGGTACTATTGTCAAGCAATTTATTTTAAGACTGCAACTTCAAATATTTAAGCATAGCAAGCAAGAAAAGGCCATAAAATCTTGAAAGAATGAGACCTGCTCTTGTTCTGTAATATGCCAGGCACACAATAATTACTGCATTAATGTGAAAGTTGCAAAGAAAAGACAAACGTATTATTCAGATTACTAGTCAAGCTATTGTAATAGGACAAAGGAGAAGAATCAAATCAATGCCTTGACTACAGCTGGTTTATCAGGAAGTGCCCACAAACAATACTCAGTGCTTTCCTTCATGGCCATGCATTAAGGCTGCAAATCTTCACTAGTGCTCCACTTGGGCTCTAAATTGAAGGTGCAATTACTTGTGCTCTGACTGCAGCCAAGCTGATTTGCAGGCTCCATCGGGTAATTAGGCACATGAATGGAAGAAATCATTGGTAAAACTAATTGCAACTCAAAAGACTGCATCTGAAAATCCATGTCAGAATGGACCTGATAGCCAGAAGGAAAAACAAGTGGAAATTCATTCGTCTTACACAGCACAAGCAGCCATGTGCGGCTCGACCTCCCCAGCAACACCCTCTTCTGTGACAGTGTTTCCAAAGACTCCTTACTAGAAATACAAAAAATTACAAGGCCACTCTCATCTCAGAGGAGAGTATCATCATGACCCACATCTATCCTGACAGCTGTATCTGAGCAGCCAGCTAATGATGGGTAAATTAAGGGCAGATATACATATTACCAGACAGATCTAATACTTAAATGTGTATTTAAAGAGACAATGATCATATTTCACGGAATCACAGAATCGTCTAGGTTGGAAGAGACCTCCAAGATCATCTAGTCCAACCTCTGTCCTAACACTAACAAGACCTCCACTAAACCATATCACTAAGGGCTACATCTAAACGTCTTTTAAAGACCTCCAGGGATGGCGACTCAACCACTTCCCTGGGCAGTCCATTCCAATGCCTAACAACCCTTTCAGTAAAGAAGTTCTTCCTAATATCCAACCTAAACCTCCCCTGGTGCAACTTTAGCCCATTCCCCCTCGTCCTGTCACCAGGCATGTGGGAGAATAGACCAACCCCCACCTCTCTAGAGCCTCCTTTAAGGTACCTATAGAGAGCGATGAGGTCGCCCCTGAGCCTCCTCTTCTCCAGGCTAAACAACCCCAGCTCCCTCAGCCGCTCCTCGTAAGACTTGTTCTCCAGACCCCACACCAGCTTCGTTGCCCTTCTCTGGACTCTCTCGAGCACCTCCATGTCCTTCCTGTAGCGAGGGGCCCAAAACTGAACACAGTACTCAAGGTGCGGCCTCACCAGAGCCGAGTACAGGGGCACAATCACTTCCCTAGACCTGCTGGCCACACTGCTTCTTATACAAGCCAGGATGCTGTTGGCCTTCTTGGCCACCTGAGCACACTGCTGGCTCATATTCAGCCGACTATCAACCAATATTCCCAGGTCCTTCTCGGCCAGGCAGCTTTTCAACCACTCATCTCCCAGCCTGTAGCGCTGCTTGGGGTTGTTGCGCCCCAGGTGCAGGACCCGGCACTTGGCCTTGTTGAACTTCATACAGTTGACCTCAGCCCATCAGTCCAGCCTATCCAGATCCTCCTGCAGAGCCTTCCTTCCCTCGAGCAGATCGACACACGCACCTAACTTGGTGTCATCTGCAAACTTACTGAGGGTGCACTTGATCCCCTCATCCAGGTCATCGATAAAGATATTAAAGAGGACTGGCACTGAGAGCCAGAGCACTGAGCTCTGGGGGACTCCACTAGTAACCGACCTCCAACTGGATTTGGCTCCATTCACCACAACTCTTTGGGCCCAGCCATCCAGCCAGTTTTTAACCCAACAAAGAGTACGCCAGTCCAAGCCACGAGCAGCCAGTTTCTTGAAGAGAATGTTGTGGGAAACGGTGTCAAAAGCCTTACTGAAGTCAAGGTAGATCACATCCACAGCCTTCCCCTCATCCACCAAGCGCTTCACTTGGTCATAGAAGGAGATCAGGTTCGTCAAGCAGGACCTACCTTTCATGAACCCATGCTGACTGGACCTGATCGCCTGGTTGCCCTTCAAGTGCTACGTAATGACATTCAAGATAATCTGCTCCATGAGCTTCCCTGGCACTGAGGTCAAACTAACAGGCCTATAGTTCCCCGGGTCTACCCTCCGGCCCTTCTTGTAGATGGGCGTCACATTTGCTAGCCGCCAGTCGACTGGGACCTCTCCTGATAGCCAGGACTGCCAATAAATGATGGAAAGCGGCTTGGCCAGCTCCTCTGCCAGTTCGCTCAGTTCCCTCGGGTGGATCCCATCCGGCCCCATCAACTTGCGTACATCCAAGTGCTGTAGCATGTCGCCAACCATTTCCTCGTGGATAGTGAGGGCCACATTTTCAAGTATATAACTGATTTCCAATTGTACATCTTCTGTGCATCACTGTCTTCTGCAATTACAACAGTTATTTTTATACCTGTTTTTGAACAATAATCACAGGATGGGTAAAACTTCATTAAGCTCCATAAATTGTGGCACATACTACAAGGCACTAAAAATTGATTGCCATTACACTAACTTAGACAGAAACACGGGCACTAGCAGTAGCCAAAACATCAGCTATATTATTTTCCCCTCAGTTTATTTTGCATTCTACCTAAATCACCCCATAAACATTGCCAAAATTGAAGTGTTTTATCCATTTCAGTGGTTCTGAGTCTGACTGCAAGTAACCAGGGAACACAGATGACACAAGGTCAAATAAAAATAAAATATTATTCAGAATGAGTAGGAAAAAAATTCCTTTAGAGAAACGTAATAATTTATACCTGAGGAACTGCCTAAAATGTGACTGTGTAGTGCTTATCCACTTTTTTTTCCCCTTATTTCCAGGTCTTCTGTCTCAATTGTCAGCTTTCTATCTAAGCCTATATTCAAACTGGTGTCATGAATTTGTTATCACAAAACAGTGGAAAACCCTGTGGGGAAAAACAAATCTCAGACAACAAAACAGGTAGCTCAGAAATTCAAAATTCTTGCTGCTTGACAGTATAGTACCCAAATTCAGTCTTCATGTATGTCTACTCAAACCTTTTGAATTTAGCCACTACTTTTTGAAGACATACCTTCAAATAGATAAAATCTTCATTATTGACATTGAACTGAATAGGAAAACTATTTTTCTTCTTCTGTTTTGTATAACAGCAAGTTCAAGTAGAGATCGTTGCTGTAACTGATCTTTGCAATGTGATTCTCCTTCCCATGTAGGTCACTACACTTCCTTACCTACTCTTGTTTTTGTTGCCCCTAACACTGAAAAACGAGAGTTTGACTTATGTTCATTTCTTCAAAAGCTCCAGTCTCTCTCATCTTTACCTTTCTACAGAACAGGCTTTTTACAGACACCATGGAACTCTATCCTTTCCCTTCCACAACTCTCATTTTCTCTACATTGACTGTTTTACTGTCTAGAAGTATAAGTAGTCCTGTTACCTACAGTGACTATTAAGAGCAAGAAAGGTAAATCAGATCACTCCGTTTTATCAAAAGTTCACAGTGATAATAACAACTTCTAACATTTTGAATGAGTATAAGTACTTAGGGCTTTATTTGAAAAGATCAATGTTAGGTAAAATTTAAGTAAAAATATTTATGAGCAATATTGTGGTGTGAAGCTAGTTCATTGCGAATAAACTGCATTTTAATTAAAAAATAAAGTAATATCTTGTAATATTAGACATATTTTTAATGATCTTCCAAGCCTATGAAGCTGGTAAGATTGTTTCAACTGTTACAAGAAGACAGATGTACGGCTCCTGTTCTTGCAAACACTTCAGCACATTTGAGAGACCCCACAATCAGCTCACTGTGATGTGTCCACAAGGCTCGTTGGGTGTCAGAATTTGTGAGTTCATCACAGAAGTGCACGCATAACCTTCAGTAGCTCTGTATTTCTACCATGATTTGAGCATACGATGCAAAGACAGTATGCAACATCTCCAAACACTTGGTAATCTGAAGGGCTTACTGCTGCAATATGTATTAACTCACATCAAAAAGGATTTGTCAAAAATAAGTAGCACTGCCAATCAAAGAAAATCAATGCAATTTTTTGCTGTTTTAGAACATAATCTTTTCTGTCAATTCTTTCTTTTGAATATTGTATTTTTGAATGAAGGTAGGACATTATGTGAGTTTGCAGTACCTACAAGGAAACACTACATTATACTGTAAATTTGCGCATACACAATGAGTAACTAACATACAGCATAACAAACCTCGAAGGCCAATGAGACTATGACATCTTCCCATAGCAACAAGCAGAACTTCAGAATGTTAGAAATTAAGATGAAAAGCAAAAAAATAAAAATTTAAATAACCGATAGTCAATCAACCTTGACCAGATGCCACAGGGACAAATCAAAGGCATGACTGAAATGATGTGAATTTTGAGTTCGTTTTTTATCGCCATGTATCAGCTTTGGGCATGGACTCCACTCTAAACCACAAATGAAGTCTAAGATTTTATAAACTGATTTTGAATTTTATTCTTGAGAGGAGCATGGAAGGAAGAATTATATTATCATGCCAGACTGAATTTGAGGAGAGTGTTAAAAAATATGCTTTTGTCTAAAATATGATTAAAAATTTGGCTTTTAACAATTCAAAACTGCTCCCTTCAAAAAAAAAAAAAAGAGAGAGTGGGAGAGAGAAAGGAAAAAGACATGGAGAAATGGAAAGGGAATGCAAAAAGGAAAGGGAAAGAAAACAAGGAAAATAAGAAAAAAAAAGGAAAAGGAAAAGAGGTGCCACAGAAACTTCAGCACTGCTTCAATTTATAACCATCAGACAAGGTAAAACAATTCATGTTTATAGGCAATCACTGTTTACTCTGTAATTGTATTGGTATTGAACGTACTTTGTAAGGGCTCAGTTGTTATGAAACGATCATGCAAAAGCATGGACCTGATCTGGAGTCCTCAGCAGTCTCTCAGGGTCAGGCTTTTCATGGCACCTGATTTAAGCCTCTTGATTTCAATGGAGATGATTTTACCCTAGTACAAACAGTTCCAATTAAGTCCTAACCATGTGAAAATACAATGAAAAGCACTGCATTTTAATTTTCCTGTACTTTACTGCTTACACATAGCAGCATGCAAACCTATATCACATGGACATCCTCCCTTTAAATAAATAAATAAATGAAAGCATAAGTATTGGCTAAAAATAGTTTTTGAGCTAAAATACTAATTTCTGTTTTTATGATTCCAGTGAGGAAATCCTTCTACCTGGCTACAACCATCCTTTATTTACAAAGCCGAGCTGAGGAGTTAAAGGTGGTCAGCTGCTCTGCATATCTGGGCATCAGTAATTAAATCACAGTGCAGAAAACTTAAGTGGTGCAGTGATGGACACAGCAGTGGAAGACAACTTCTTTACGGGAAGCCCCCAGTGCCCTAAAAAGGATGATAAGATGCTTATCCATTCTGAAGGTGGGCTCAGATGAGGAACACCAACGTACTCAAGGATGAAAAGTGCTTTCCCACTGTGGAAAGTTATCCAGATGCTGTATTTCTTCCACTGGAGGAAGTGTATTTTTTTATTTAGTGAATCTGATTTAATGGACATATAAATACTTTTTATATTTCAAAGATAAATATATATCATAAGCTCTTAAAAAAAATAATCTTAAAATGGGGTGTAAAAGTATTTAAACAAAAGAACTTAGCAAGGATGCTATTTTGCCAAAATGCTCAAGTCCAGAGTTTTAACATATATTGCCATTTTTCTTAGTAAAAATGTTTCCAAGGCAAAATCAACTCTGCAGAGTCTGTGTCAGAATGATGCTTCCACTTCTCATCTACACATTTCCAGTGTACAGGCATCCTGCTTTTAGGTGTGATAATTTAGTTGTAGCGGAGTGGCACTCCGCTTAGTAACCTGCGCAGTAACTCCTGAAAGGAAGAAGTACCAGAGCTGCCTACATCAATGCACTTACTCTAGCAAGGCCATTTCGAGGACAAAATCCAATTATAACTTTGACATAGTTTTACCTTCAAAACCAAACATGAAAGTAATAGTATAATATGCCTTACTTCCCTTGTCTATTTTTTCTATTTTAATTTTCAAATTTTAATGAACAAAGACACTCCAGAAGCAGATCCATTATACAAAAAAATAGACTCCCGTCTTCAAATATGACCTTTTAATTAAAATATAACAGATCATTAAAAAAAATATTTCAGCAGTTGAGAACTCTGAAAATACAATTCTCTTAAAACTTTATAAAGAGAGAAGTGATGGCTGAAGTTACAGGCAATTTTATTCTCAAGGGAAAAGTAATACTTGCAGTGGGAGTGAGCTATAAACTGATTCATTTGGGGCTGAACTTGGGCACGGAGGTACAAGCTAAAGTCATAGACAACCAAGGGGAGTCATAGACAACCCCTCAGGGGAGGGGTCCAAAACACTTCTCTGAGAATATCTTAAGCACAAAGCAGCCCAATTTTGTGAGGCAGGGAGCAGACAGGCCCAGCAGGTGAGCACCGCCGTGCCCCAAAGTGCTGCCACTGATAGCCAAGGCTGTGCAGTGCCCCAGCCGCTGAGGAGATCCATGCCTGTCTCAAGGGACAGAAAGCCCCTCGCTGTCAGATTCACAAACCTGCCTCTACTCACAGAAATGCTATGTACTTGATTAAAAAAACATAATTCCCATGTGTCAAACAACAGGACCCCAAACAAACCTAAAATAAATTTTTAAGCATGGTCAATGGCAGGAGCTGAACTCTATTCAGTGGAAATAGAATATAGGTGAGTCGGTAGCAAAGCATCAGTTGATTTCTATTGTATCATTAAGCCATGACATTACTGCTCCTTAAGTGGTAAAGAAAGCACAACCAGGCTGACAGTGCAGCTGCCTTGGAGCTAGGAGGGAAAGATAACCCTTCAGTGTAGCCTACAGCACGGCCTACAGGAGGTGCGCTCCTCAGAAAGGCAAGGAAGTGAAAATAGTAAATAAACCTCACAGAAAGAGCAGTGTGGCAATGTATGACAGACAAAGCAAAAGAAAAGGATATGTAACAGGTCAGAGTCTGGCTTGAGAAAAGACCTGAGCATGTTACCGTCCACGTTTGTTCCTGGGGAAAAGTCACTGAGCTCCTGCCCCGTGGAGCCGGGCAATGGGATGAGAAAGGGGAAAAGTGTGCTTTTTTAGCAGAGAGTGAGGAGTACACACGCTGAATCTGCTCAGTAGTCTTGCAAAAAACCTGCACGCCAGCAGCTCACTTTTGATGTTCTCCGAGAAACAGGGCAATTTCCACCATCACCACACAGACTGTTAGGCCACCTCAGATCTTAAACCCACGTATGCACAAGCAATCTACCAGGACGAATGATCGTTCGTCTTCCCCAGAAGTTTCTGCTGGAGGAAGGTCTCATTTCCTCTGCTCTTGATGTCAGCAGCAGGAGAGACAATTCTTAACTACAAGTTACCTCCCTCACATCACACCCATGTGTGCAGCGCTGGAGACAGCATAACAAACTCATCCCTCTCAAATCTTTCTCCCAGTAAGAAAATAATTTCTTTAACCTCAGTATAGCAAGAGATACCATTCATCCACAAGTACCCATCGTGACATATCTTCCCTGAACAGATTATTTTTATTAATGTTTTTTCTCCATTAGTTCTTATCTAAAAGATACGTCTTTCTTGGACAGCGCTGACAACAGAAATAAGATAATAGTGGGAGAATGGTCATGTATTACTTTCTGAACACATTGAACTGGTGAGTTTCAAGAAAATTTTCTGGGAACTTCCCCTGAGCCCAGTTCCCTGTGCAAAAAAGAGCCTGAGAGCGCTGCCTGTGCTGCAGTACGTGGCATGTTTTAAAGTGAAATATGTTCCACTAGCTGCCCACCCTCTCTTCACCCTGCCAAGTCTACGAGTTTTATTATTAGGCAGAAGTTAACAATTCACACAGCATTTCAAGTTTCAATATTTCTGTTTGGTGCCTCACTGTGTTGCTCAGAAGAGCTCTGCTGTCTGGGCTTCAGATGCCAATGTGGATCAGAGCCAGCCTTAAAAGTATGTAAATTTGCACTGCCAGAGAAGTAATGATTAATTAAAGGCACAGGAATTAGATTCAAAAAAATGTTCGAGGTAACATTAATTTTAAAACCATCTCAATTAGTATTCCATACAAATGCCTAAGATTGCATATATTGCCAAACATTATGAAGAAGCAGGCTTCTGAGAAAGATTATGAACAGTAGAAGTTTTCACAATGGTCTTTTTCATCTTCTGACTGGGGAGGGAGGGGGAGAGAGAGAGAGAGAGAGAGAGAGAGAGAGAGAGATGCAAGGCTTCTTCTTTTTCCTTTTTTTTTTTTTTTTCAGGTTACTATAAATCAGTCCACTACTTCAGGGTTAACTGCCACTTCTTAACAGAAAATAGAGACAACAAGAGAGAGCTGAAGATTCAGGTTTATCTCACTTCAGAAAGCTGAACATTACAGCATACATTTTCACAACAATATTAATGAGTTTGGGTTATTTTTTTAACAGCTTCTTAAACAGCACAGTAGATCAGATTCTGATTTCAACTCCCACTCTGGAGTAGCAATACTAAAATGAAAGGAGATAATTCCAGTGCAGATGAAACCCAAATTGAGACCATTTTTAATGTAGGCAGAGTAGAGCAGTGCACTCTACATTACCAGGTTAAAGTAAGGGGTTTACCCAAAGATTAATTTCCAAGACAATGACAAATTCCCCTGCAGCACCACACCTCATAACCACATCATGAATTTTCTGACCGAAAACAGCACATTTTAAAGAAGAGATGGAAGGGGCCCTGCTGAAAGGGTTGTTACAAAAAGGATTGTCCCATCCTCGACCAGGGCTTTGCTGATGGTAAGACACACTGATTGCTTCAGGCAGAGAAGGTAGGGATTGAAACTGAAGGTAGGACTCAGTATAATTCATTTTTTTGAAGCTATGCCCTTGATGATCCTCAAAGCTGATACTGCTTTGGTTGAGTAAGCCCTGAAACCTTCTAGGATTGAAGACCCTTTACTTCTGTAAACACTTTTCATACAGTACTTGAACAAAGAAGGTTTCTGAAGTAGCCAATTCTTTATCGACTTCTCCAAACATCCTAAAACACTCTCTTCTTAAATTCTGTAGATCTCTCAAGATAAATGAACCACCCCTCTGGAATTCAGACAATAGAAAATGCCTTACAATTTCTTCGATCCTTCTGAGAATTGATGCACCCTCATTTGAACAAATAACTGTTATTGTGTGCTAAACTTGGATCTGGATTACTAGGTGCCCATCACAATAATGAAACCGAGCATTACTCAATATCAATATTCTATTTTGAAAATGTAGGATTTTTTCTAACGTTCAGTGCAGACATCATGAAGGGAAGGGCCTCCAACGCTAGTGTCTGCATGAATTCCTTACATGTTTTCTTATTCTAATCTTCCCTGCTTTTTACCTATCATTTAGTGTAGTAACTTTCTACATTTTCCTGTATCTTACTATACTTCTTTGGCAAATTGTTACTATTCTTGTCCACCAAATATTTGCAGACAAACCTGTCTTAAAGTGCTGCTTAGTGAAGTCATTTTTCATATGAACATGCCACAGTTGCCCAAATTCTTAAATATATCTTGGCTTCCTATTCAGGATTTACCATTCCTAGGTACTGACCATGCTATCGGTGTTTATAAATTGTAATGAACATCTCCAGATCTCCATGAACTACCAGTCCTCTGCTAAGGCCAGAATGAAGTATTGAAGTAAAACACTAATGGCAACTGTTCATGTTCTCTGCTTTACGGCAAAGCAAATGCACACAACCAACCTGTGCCCGTTCCAGTACAGCCTCTATAGGACACTGGGGATAGGAAGCCAATGGTTTTGCTCCCCTCCACTGCAGACACACACCACTTCTTCAGCCAAGACAAGCGACAGAGAGCTCTCCTGAACTCTTTCCTTCAGCTATATTATTTGCCTGTAATTTCTCTAATGAATATTCCCACTTTCCCCTCTCTAATGTTTTAATAATCCATTAGTTACTGGAACATATGGTTTACATGCCATCCTCAGTCTTCAAACTAATAGAGAATACATTTTTTTTTCTAGCCCCTGGTGAAGAGCCCAGAATAAAACAAGGCCTGTGTTGCTTTATCAAAACCCTATTTTAACAGCATGGCAATGTCAGATCCTGTAACCTTGTCCCTGTCTCCTTGGTGTGCATCAAAGGATATTTAAAAAAAAAAAAAAAAGTATATAAAAATTTTATTGTGGTGACTACAGAAAACCAGCAGCTCAAGTTAGAAACTAATGATAGCTTTATTCATAGGAGTATAGCACAGGACATAATTCATATGTCAGAAATGCAAGTACCATTTCCTGAGGCAGATGACAAAAAAGCTCATCAAAATAACTTCAATTAAATGAAAGTACTGTTGGTTTTTTTTTTTTTTAAATTCAGGACAGCAAAGCAAATGATTTTATAAGTCCAGTATGATGACAGTATGGGACTATGCTGTCTTCATCTTCTTTGAGACTCAGGAAATAAGAGCAGGAACAAGCAGTTTTGTTAAGGATAAAGCACTGACACAGTGATATAAATAGCAGATACTGAATAAATGAGTATTCAAGTATGAGTTCATTATGCCTCCACAGCAAATCAGCTATTCTTGTCTTTGGGATGGATGTATCTGCTCCCAGTTGTATGCTGTAGAACAAATATCAGAGTTCAACCTATTTCAGAAAAATCTCAAGTCAGGAAAGGTAATCTGCATAGAAACAGTGTCCAAAGTTTTGGCTATTAATTCATTACATGATCAGAAAACTCTTGACAGTCCACTCAATAGATTTGAGTTACTACTGGTAATCTGTCTTTCTTTAAGATGGAAGGCTCTAAAAATCTACTCAAATTTGCCAAGGATGTGACGTGAGTCTAACAATTCATTTATCAGATACATTTTACATGATTTTTTATATACAACTTATACACAACACAGTAAGGCAGTAAGTGTCACAGCTTGTGACACTGGCCAAAGGCTATTCCAGTTGTGGGGGGTGTCATTCTCCCATATCCTGTTACAGCAAGGTCCTTGGGAAGCTCTCTCTGACAGTGCTCTTCCTCTTCCCTGCCTGACACAGGGTAACAGAGTGCCTCAAGGCTTGCACCAGCACATTACTGCCTTCATTGCCAGTGCAACAAGCAAGCAAGGCACCTAAGACACTGTGCAGCCACCCAGCATGGACTCCAGCTGAAGGCTCAGCACCTGGTGATCTACCAGTTCTTCTCCCCTACCAGTTTACCAGTCATTTTCTCTTTCATATATGATCTGCTAGTGAAACATCTCAAAAGATATGCTTCCTATCCAGCAAGCAGCTTTGGCCTGATACAACCGGGATGCTGTTCCTTTTCTCTCCTCCAATCTCAAGATCACAGCTCCCTCTAAGCATTTGAGCAGAGGCAGACTGCCTGTCTTCCCATTCTGGGATTAAGTTTCTTTCTCTACAATCACAGATTAAAAAACAAATCAAGCCATTTTGTCTTTAAAGGCCACTAGAAAAGAAAATTAATTTCACGAGGGATGTATCCAAAATGTTAAAATATGAATTTGTACATGCTGGATATTATACCCCGAATCCTTCTACCAAAAAAAAAAAAAAAAAAAAAAAAAACCTGAAGTTGAAGTCTAAAAATCATCGTCAATGTGTCAAAGCAAACTAATCCAATAACCCAAAACGAGCTGCTGACATCCAAATCACCTCTGAATGACCAAATCTGGATCATTCTTCCCACTGGAACTTAGTGCAAAATGGTTCAGTAAAGATGCTATATATCTTAATTATGACTCTAAAGGGACAAGGGCTGAAAACTTGCTCAAATTAATTATATACTGATTATTCATCAGTATTCGTAGGTTTATACTGAACAATATTGAATACGTATTATTGATAAGGACTCTTACAGCACTAATGAATTCTTCAAAATGCCCTGAGAAGTTCCTTTATGTAAATGCATATCAGAATCGCTGCCAGGACATGTACAAAAGCAACCTGCCAATCTGCAGTCAACAAGCCTATGTTTGCCAGCTTGCAGCAAGGACAACTGTGTCCTTCACTACCACAACAGATACTGTAGAGATTATGCATTGCTAATACCTGGCAATAAAATTAAAATAAATACTTCAATATCTAGTATTATCTAGTAATAAAGTACTTTGCACTTTACAAAAGTTGTGTATTGTACAAAAAGTCTTAACAAGCATGATTCTACAAAATGAAAACTAATCTCGAGCACATGACCCTTCAGGAAACTGTTCAGAGTTGCAACTCATTTGAAAACAAAAACAAACAAACAAAAAAAAACCAACAAACAGGGATATATATATATATATATATTTTTCTTTTATAAAGTCATTTCACTATCGGTCCCTTTACTGACACTTAATTTTGTACAACATTCTTGTGAGTGAATATTGCATTTCTATAGATTTTCCTCCACCTTTTACAAAAGTGTTCAATGAACCAGTGTACTGCACTATATTTGCAAAAGGTTTCCAGTTAGTGAGGTTCAAATTAGTGCACAGCTTTACAGCACATGCTGCTTAAAACTGTAATAAAATACACCAGTGAACTAACCTGCTTCCATCACTGTGGGTCTGCTTCTGGTCCTATCTCACCAAAATTTGGTACCCTGCAAGATGAGTGTAACACTGTTTTAGTTGACACAGTGTTCAGAGTATTCACTGAGATAAAAATAAGTGCAAGCTTTGCTGGCAGCAGTTGAACAGTGAATGCCTTCCCCCTGGCTGATGAAACCGTCAAGAAGAGTGAGCGCTAGTAGGATAAATGAGGTCACTGTTTGCAATTCCCTGCCAGCTTGCTGGTTGAAGAAAACACCATTCGTCAGTAAACAGAAAGCAAAACACACTACACCACAAAGCTGTTCATAAGTCTTCACCCACTCCCTCCAAAAATGAAAAGAAAATAAATAAATAAATAAATAAATGATTTTAATTCATAAACACATCCTGTATACCCCTTAACTAGTATAAAGATGATATTCATTTAACCACTGAATACAATGTAAAATGTAGTAGCAATGGCAAAGAAATCAGGATAACACAAAAAAGCACTAAAATACATGCAAAAGCAGCAGCTGTACCACTGCTTCCTACCTAGCTTCTCCAGAGGCATGCTGCAAACTCTCAGAGGTCCAGTATTTACAGGGTGTCATTAATTCACACATAGCACGTTCATCATGTTAATCAGCCTTAATAAATAGCTCTACCCCAGGGCTTCAGGCAATCCTTTGATGCTCAATCTGGTTGCACTGAGGAACTGCTCCAGGAAATGGATTTAAGACTTTTAAATAGAATACCTGCAGAGCAGGCAACTGTGCTGCGGGGTTAGCGGTACAGCATGGGGAAGTGGTGTGCACCAACCCAGGGTTTCTCCGAGTCTCCGCAGACACCAGATCCTGGCATCAAAGCCTTCCACCAACCTGAGGTTTAAGCTCCCCTGTGTTACCACCAAAAGAACAGCTGTGTGAGATAGTTCCTGGAAGGCCATTTGACTAACAACAGCAAAATCTTTACCTTCATTCATTTTTAATTAGGCTTTGTCAATAAGGAACCCTGGCTGAGCTTTACAGAGGCCTCACTACTGCTGTATGCAGTGCTGGCCCTGTTTATCCTCATCAATTCTAATCCCACTTTGAAAAACAAAGTCTCAGCATCAAGAATTAAATACATTAAAAATGAACATGGGAATGATCACACAGGCCATTTGTTCCCTTTAAGAACTGCTTATATATAAACAGATGAAAGAAGTACTGCGGAGATAAAACCGAGGACGGTTTGACAAGCCTTTCAGGGAAAAGTGCTTCCTAAGGCGCAGGGCGCAGGAAAAAGCAGCCTGCAAAAAGTCAGGGAAGGAAGCAAGAGACCGTGCATGCAAATAGCCCTCTTCACTGGTGAAAGCAACAACTAAGCCAGATCCACGGAGAAAAGAAATCATTAACAAGTGTCTTCATCCCACTAAAATAACCCAGAGTCTCAACAGCATCTCCCTCCTCCTCACCCGGCTTCTTCACTTCTTTCCTTTCCAAAGCAAGTTCACAAAAATCTTTCAGCCAAATCCTTGTTGGTTTCAATGAATGTAAATAACTACAGGAAATCATGAGTGTCCAGAAAAGGGCTGACTGAAAAATCTGCTGCATGCATATAGATATGTCTGCTCATTTTTGTAGAAGAAATCTTTCAGGCCAGAAACACCCAATAATTTATTAAATATGTTTATGATCACTTTCAGTATGACTTCAAATACTCTCTCCCACAAGAAAAACCCATCACTGAGCTCTGTGTTCAGGTTAAATATGCCCCAGAAACTTGTAAATTAGGAGCATCATTAATTTGAACAGCTACAGGCCTGCCAGTGAGGACACAGCCTGGCACACGTGGGCACGTGCCAGACTGGCAGTCAGTTTTAATCCATGTGGCTTCTTCCATGTCATGATGATGCAGATTAATAGATAAATAATCCACCATCAATCCTAGTTGTAAGAAGAGATAAAATATTCAGACCTTAATTTATATTAAGCAATTTCCCTTTCCACTTCAAGTAATTTTCTGTGAATCCTTCTGGTTTGTCCTTAGTATTTGAAGTGCCACAGAGAGAGAATTTTCACTTTCCTGTGTTCAGTGAGTGTAGCAGAAGTTGGTTACCTGTGGCCTTCACAGCACCGCCACACAGCAGAAGTGCCACCACCATCCATGCCTCCACCACAGCAGGACCGGCTGCATGTGGGATGGAGAGAGGCCCTGAGGCCTGGGGCCTTGCATGGCTCAGGAATGCAAGTTGTTATTTTTCCCAAGTTATTCCTAAATTCCCTAATATTTCTTAGGATACTATCTGGGCCTTAGGGCTCATATCTTCAGGAAGACAAGCCTCTTGTCTACATACAGCCCAAAGGCATGCTGACCAATGTTGGCGTATGGTATCAGTAAGTGCTGTGCTGCTCATGAGGGAAGGGTACTGAGGAAACCAACGCTGGTACATGGAAAAGAAGGAAAATTTTCCAGAGGCAAAACAACACAACTAGAACTTAAGAAGCTTAAGAGCTTTTAATTTCCAAAACCAAGACAATTTTTGTAGCATTTCACTTTCTGAACATGTTAAGCCAGCAGTCAGACAGTGCCCAAAGACAACCTCTTGGAAAGAGCGCTTGGTGAAAAAATAAAAACTTGTTCCAGCTTTGGTCTGAAGCTCATTCAACAACATGCTGTATCAGCTAAGGCTGTCCTACAGGCTCCATTGTTGAAAAAGGTTTTAGAAACGCATGTTTTACAAATATCTTCCATCAGAATTTCCTTTATCTCACGTAAAGACAAAGGTGCTATTGTGGTAAAATAACTTCTGGTTTAACTGGGTGACATTTAAAGTTATCTGTGATACGTTTTTCAAAAAAGTCCCCACTACAGTATAAAACTTCATAAAATTGGACTGTGCTTGATTATTATCGCATTTATTAGAGAACCTTGTGTTAAGAGATGGGTGAGAAGTCTATAAATTATGAAAAGTAATCAAGCATTTATCTGACTACAAGTTTTTTTTGTTTTTTTTTTTTTTCCGTGTTCTTTTGAGGGAAAAATACAGACAGGTTGTGTCTTGAAGATGTGCTCACATCACAACTGAACAACGATCAAAAAAAAAAAAAAAAAAACATTACTGGGAAGAAGAAATTACTCCTTAACAGTTTCCTGCTGTCTACAGTATCAGGGCTATGTTCTCTGCCAGCTTTCATCCCATGATGTCCCTGCTCAGTCACAGGCAGTCATGTAGATAGAATTAATCCTATCTCCTTCTACACGTCAGTGAGTTACACTTTGCCATGGTCCACGTGGACTGGTTTTACTGACTTCAGCCACCTGAGGATGGATCTGGCTTTGAGCCTCAACAAAAAGCACATATGTAACTGAGAATTTTCTACTACAACCTGATAAAAACACTGGGAAAAATACCCCGTCCTGTAGCTGATGCTTCAAGGAGAACTGTAACTCTTTTGTCTTTCCCTTTTAAAAGCTGCAGAAGTGCTACAATGATGATTTCCACTCTCTTCATCTGACAGCTAAAACAGAAAACAAGATGGTTACCAGCTCGGGCAATGCTTCAAGGAACAAGTTATTCCTGTAACTTTCACGGGGGGGGGGGGGGGGGGGGGGGGGGGGGGAGGGAAACAAAAAAAACTCTGTAGTGAAAAACATAACAGTTGCACTACAAAATTTAGCCGTGGATCTCCAAGCAGATTCAGGGACTTGGGACAAGCCTCAGAGATGTCCATGTGCTGTATCTTCTCCCCACTTACTACAGCAAAGCGCTCCCATGAGTAAGGCCAGGAAACAACCAAAGCAAAGTGGATTGTTACTAAACATTCACCAAGGCTCTCTTAACACAGATAAATTAATTCCTATGCTGATCCACACATTCTTTTCCAAACAGCTTGCTGGTTGTTTTTAAAAAATACACAGTACAAAGGTTTTCAACTTCCTTTTCTTGTTCACAATTACAAAACATTAATCTTTGCCAGTCACCTTTGTATAAGGTTTACATGTCACGACACCAGGACACACTGATACAATGCCACTTTCTCTCTTGGGATACAGCAGCTTGAGATGGCTATGAAATAATGACATAATTCTCATAAGTCACCATAATTATGACAGCTCTGTTTGGATATAAACGAGACCCAAAGTACCTCCTGTGATTTTAGTCAGCACTGTTCTTACACCACTGCAGCAATGGTTCAAAAGTACTGCGGAGGAGCCCCAGCTGGCTCTGACTGTCTTGCATAATTCCTCTTTGAACTGGTTTCTTGTGTTTGCTCTCCATTTCAAAAGGAAATGCAGGGAAACGTCTGAAGAAAAGCCAGCTCAGACATTGCTATTTTTGATGCAAAGGAAATGTTTATAAAAATTGATTCTGAGAATGCATTTTTAATAGCAACAACAACAAAGGAGTTCTTGTATTTTAGATTTAACCTGCAAATACTGCGACCTGAAGTCATTTCACCATGCTAAGATCCAAAATCCTTTCAGCATCACTGTAGACATCTAATTTAAGAGCAGAGTCACCCATGATTACTCTATAATTAACAGCAAAGGACTGATGATCTGAATTGTTCTGTTAAAATACCTAAAACTTGTCTCATCTTCTCTGCTGGTTTAAGAACTTCATATCAAGACTTAAAGTGAGATAAGAAGACTTTCAAATTAAAAAGAAATTAAAATAAGTCCCAAAGAACAAAAAACAACCCAGAAACTAACATAGGAGATTGTATGCTTTAAAAGCCATATGGCTACTCAAGATCTAAATATGGAAATTTAAATACACAAAATATTTAATGCCTATGCATTAATATATGTTAAAAAAAAGAATCAGTTTTACGGTTTAATGAAGCAGATGGGCAGAGCGCTTGCTGTTTTCTATGCACAAGAGCCCAATCAAAGCAAAACATCCCTTCTGATGTCCACATGTTGGTAAACTCATGAGATTAACAACAATAGTCAGAGTGGTAGCATTTTGTTTGAAAGAAGTTTGTAAATGAGGATTAATTTTAACAACTCAATGCTTATCAGAAAAATAATACTAGAAATACAGAAAATACATGTTTCAAAGCTGTATTTTCAAGTAATTATTTGAAAAGGCTTTGTCACCATGGCATGAAAATTGATTACTGTCTACTGGTTTGTAATCGTTTCTGCCTCTAGAGTGGCTTTCAGAAGCCCAAGCACACCAGGCTTCAGCAGAATGTTGTGAACATTTGGCACTTCTGAATAGTGATCAGTCACATTTCTCTCCAGAGAAATGAGTTTGCAAAATCAGTCTCGGACTTTCTTCTCAGCTCTGCCAATGGCTGAGAGGTGAAACCACGCTTCAGCATCTGCAGCTCCAAACAGTGCCCAAATCACTGCATTCACACTCGGAAACATAAGAGAAATCGCTGTGCCCTCAACATGCTGGTGACGGGTAACATGGCAACACCACAACAGCATCAAGACTACACACAGAATGAGACAATACCAAAATGACAAGGTGATGCTGCAGCACCTGTGACACTGCACCTGTGCTGCACTGCCCCTGTTTGCACACTGTGCCACCATGTGTCCATCTCCCTTCCTGACATCTTCCATTACAGCCATGCATGGTCTAAAGGCCAGCAGCACCAATGGCAACTGAAACAGCCACAACTTCATGGGAAACTTTCTGTGTGCTATGGGGCACAGCAGGGCCACCCAACCCACCCACATCACATCCTTCCTCCAGTATTTAAACCACAAATGCCTTGTCCAAAGTCTGCATAATATAAAAATACCAAGTGCATTCCAGCTGTTTTGTTTTTTTTAAAATATATATATGTCATGGGTGTACCATGTCCCACCCCTGCATGCTGCTGCTGGAGCCCTGCTCACTGGCCAGCAACAGGGGAGCAAGGGGCAGATTACGCACGGATAACCAATGTTTTCATTATGTCCAATTTCTGAACAGGAAAATGGGATTTGGAGCTTTAGCTTAATGTTCAGGGATTTGATGACTGGATTAAAGCTTTTTACTCACTGTTCTGTTACTCCTTTCAAGATTGGTTATTCTGCTGAGGGGAAGGGGTTTTGCTTAGAGGAAAGGGTTATTTGTTCTAAGCTGTATTGCTTAGAGTAGAGCGTTAATACAAATCACATCCAGCTTTACCCATTCAGTATCTTATATGAATGGAGATGCTTTGGTAAGGCTGGTTTCTTCAAAGCTGTAGCACATTGAATGAGAATACAGCTATTTTCCAAGCAGCAGGGCTACTTGTAGCTTCATTAATTTCTAAGAAAAATATCAATAAAATCTCCAAATGAATTTACACAGCACATATCCCAAGATGAAGACTTAAGTAAATCTCAACAGTAAGAGCTACATGTTTATGAGCACTTCTGGTGAGAATCCGTGTATTTTTGGGAATAATAACAACATTTTGCATTTTCAAAGCACCTTTCATTGTAGCATTTGAAACTGCTTCACAAATGTTAACTACCAGAATGTAAGCTGTCCTGGGAAGTAGGTACCATTACATCCAATTACAGCTCGGTTTAATAACACAAATGATTTGGTGCCTCCACATGTCCAAACTGAACTGTAAGCACTAGCACATCTTCCAGGGATGTGAGTGTATGCTGAAAAAATAAAAAGAAGAATCAAGAGAGAAGGATAGACACTAGCTGTTACACGTGCTAGATATCATTAATCCAGGCATGAAAAGGCTAGTTTTGGTCAGCAGCAATAACTCAGAATAAACCACCCTGTTTCTTCCAGAAAGGATGTTTAGACTCTTTGAAAGAACTGAAGAGAGACACACACACACAAAAGGGATGAGAGAAAGCCAGTGTTACAACTGTGAAATCCTTTTCAGAAGTGATGGTTGGTTTGTCTCTGTTTTCAGAGGCTTTTTGCAACCTCCAGCTTCAGTGACTCATGCTGAGGACCCCCTCCCAAACCCCCAGGTTTCTGGACACTAGGGGAAAGCAGGACCATGAAGGAGATGAACATATATCATGGCCAAAAAGGACAGGCATTCACCCTGAGGTTCAAGATACCAATGGTGGCTAAAAGGGAAAATTTCTAAGTCACGAATAATTATAACACAGATAAAGTGTTAAAGTAGATAGTTACCACTACATGGTATGCTAAAGATATTCATTTAAATTCATTCACTGTATGCATAAAATTTTTAGTATTCAGCAAGGGTTCTTGAGCAAGAAAGGTCACCATGAAAATGATCCTACCATTTTAATTAAAGATTTTCAACTACCCTGCAGCTACCTTTTTCTCCGAATATACTGCCTCTTTTTTCCAGTTTGATGTGATTGTTTGACAATTTTCTATTTATGTTGTACTTTAAAAAAAAAAAATCTATTCACTTTAAGTGAATGAAATACTCTTCCCTCCATAGTCTCCCTCTGTATGGAAAGACACCGTTTCCATTTCAGAGAGAGTCAATGCAAACAACTGGTAGGTTAGGTTTGTCACACCACAGCAACTCACTTCCATTTTAGAAAAACTGAAATAGAAAAATGGAAAATTGAAATAACAGTTTTATCATTCATCTGCCTAATTCTTATCCTATCTATTTGGATTTCAGGAAAATGCTTTTGTTTCCCCCGGATGTTAGAAGCACAATCCAATCACGGATGAGGATCGAAGCCCTGTCACAATATAAACAAACCTTTCCAAAACACTGAGCAGCCATTTGCTCCCTCGGAACTAAACTGGAACTGCTGAAGTACAAAACTGCAGAAATAAAGTCATAGGTGCCATGTAGTTGAAGAATGGAGCCCTCAGAAGAACAGTGACTGCTCTGAAGAGAAAGAATGACAGGTCCTACATCCTTGGACAAAGTCTTCCATTGATCACTAAAAAAGATGGGATATTGCAGCAATTTTGACAGACTCAGAGCTGCGTGCCCCAGTACCAAAAGCCCTGGTTCAGAGATCCATAATGGAACGTGGTTTTGCTGGTGAAAACAACTCACCCATGTTAACCTCTGGGCAGCCACCAAATCCTGGTTTTACTTAGAAGTCTTATACTCAAGGGGAAATTCTGGAGAGTCTTAAATTTCACGCTTCATCAACATCAGAGAACGCTGCGTACAGAATGCAATGCCTTTGGGCAATATCTTAAAAGCCAACTAACTTCTGATTTTTCCCCAGTGATGTTAAATCTTGATAACAGGGAGTTGTTTTCAGACTCTTCAAGGTGAGGTACAGACACCTCTGATTCTCAGAAGAGGACTGGAACATGATCAGAAAATAGAGGCATTTTCCCTAAGTATTACTTTAAATTTAAGCCCTAAATGCATGAAGGGCTCAGATGCTAACGGGCAAGGAATTTTTTGGTAGTAACAAGAATAACGACAGGGCTAGCCATGAAATATAGCAAACAACAACAAATCAGTAAACATTGGTGTTGCTAGATCATCAAGCAGGATTTGTGAGAGAGTTGATGTGGAAAATATCTTCATAACATGAAGAGATTATTTTCATCACCAGCCTCCTTTCCTTTTCTGCAATGTAACCTGATGACAAACCTTTCTCAAAGGTAGAACAAAACCATGCAAAAGGCTGAATCTTTTCCCATGTGGAGGAATCCATCAATTTCACATGGAATAGTCCATCCCAGTGGAATGAAAACATGAAACCTTTACAGGTTCAGAAACAGCTATTAGGTGTTTTCTGCAGGACTGGTGGACACTTATGATTCCCTTAAGATATTTCACAGAGCTCACTAGTTTATTTAATTGGGCTTGGAAATCCTTCAAACGCCCATGAAATTTTAAGGATTTACACTCTACATGTGTCCCTCCTCAACAATAAGGGCTCTTACTTCTGGCCTGAAAAAATACATCCCTTATTCTATGCACAAATATTCATGGGTAACACTCTCTGGTGACTACTTTTTGCAGAGATGATTAGGAAATGCAGAGCACCTCCCTGGATGTTGTAAAAGAGATCTGCTGTGGACAAATCACAAACAGAGGAGCAAGCTGTTATAATGCATTATATATGCTGATGTGTACAGAAATAAAAACACAAGACACTGCAGGAGAAAGCAGTGTGTGTGTGTAAAATATATAAAAATCATGAACTGGTAGAGGAAGGTAAACAAGTATGAGTTTGTTTCAGGAGTAACAGTGTTGCAGGACTTTACTGTGAAACCAAAGCAAAACACCATCTCTGCAGGTGTGCTTTAAAATCTACCTCCATGCATTCTCAAGAAAAACTCTCAGAAGAGCCCCAACATCACCAGTGCAGCAGCCCTTACCAAAGCACCCAAGAAAGCAGATTTGGAATAATTAAGACCATTCACCGATTCCTGAACGGCTAGTATATATTTTCAAATCATGAGGTACTCAATCCAGAGAAGATAACCAAGTCCAATTTTTAAAGGGTTGCAGGATTTTATACATTGAAATTCTCTGTGACTAGAAAAACAAAAACAAAAAGAACAAATGAGTTACCATAGCCCAAAACTCAGCAGAAACTTATGCTCAGATAATTTATGTAATATATATTTCACATTCCTACTGTTCTGCACCACACCGCAAAACCTGCTGTTATTACATGCTATATTGACATGTCTATTACTTTTCAACAAGAAAATCATTACTCTGGCCTGCTTCTTGATCTTGTTGAGCTTTGTATACCTTACCTGGCCATTTCAAAAACACGAGCTGAAAAGCTGCCTATAAATCAGATACTCGACAGAAAAATAAAAGTATTCTGCACTACTGAGCAAAGCCAGGGCTGTACTGCATCAAAATACGCCTTCCACTTTTTAACCACGCCATCACCTAGAAAAACTTGCACTAGCAGAACGGAGCCAACATTCAATATAATGAAGTAGGCGCAACAGTGCTCCACCAGTCACAAAGGAGGCATTACTGTCTGCTGTTTGTGAATAAACTTCCTTTTGTCGTGATTTAATCAACCTTCATTTTTAATCTGCATACATAAAACATTAAATGCTAGAAGCTTTAATTACTTTGAAAAACACTTGCTGAATAATTTAATCTCAAAGCATGGTCTTCTCCATACCAAGAACCTCAAGAATCCTTAAGGGCAAAATCCTCACAGTAATCTATCAGCTACATCTGAGAGCCTTCACAGAAACAGTTAACTCATTTTCAATGGCTAAACACCACTTCTGCAATTACTTTTAAATACGAAACTTGTCTACATACAATGTGCAACGTAGGGAAAAGAGATACAATATGGCAAAACACCACCATAGAGCCAGTCTTGAAAGCAAGTCCCAATATAGCAGATGTAAAACAAGGCTTTCCTTTTTGGGTGGGAAATACCACCCCGAGGTACAGAACAACCGATGCGCCAAGCAGATGGATGCTAGGTGAACATTACCCATTTGCACAGCCTAACTTGTACCTGCTGAAGCCACAAAACAAGTGTTAATGTATTTTCAGGCCTGCTTTAACTGAACCAACACTGAATATATTTACAGAGAGGACACACAAGAAGTCTCTTTCACTGCAATAGCCAATGCAATGAAAAGCAAAAAAGAAAGAAAGAATTTCCTTAACATGTATGTAGCAAGTGAGACTTGGTAAAATTAAAACTCTTGAGCTATCAGATAGAAAAAAAAAAAAGGAGAAAGAAAAAGAAAAAGAAGAAAGAAGAAGAAGAAGAAAAAGAAGAAAGAAGTTGGCATTGTAATGATAGCCAGACGGGGGTCCTAGAACCAGAATTAACACTAGGTCATGGATGAATACTAGCCACTGAATACAGCAACAAAGCAGGCTTCAAACTCCTTTTCATAGTCACAGCTGCAGCTTTCAGACCCAGGAATAAATATATATTAAGTTTTGTCAAAAGCTGCATGGAAACTTTCCTAAGAGTAGGATTTCATATTTCAAATTGCAGCTCTTTAGTAGCTCTCTTGAGCTCACAGATAAGAAAACCTATTCTTCCTTTGCTATTATGACAAAGATTTACAATAGCACGTAAAAAGGGAAGGAGGAATTTTCTATCATTGTCAAGCAGCAGAAGGGAAAAAAAAAAAAAAAAAGAAAGATGATTGGTAAAGAAGGTGTGGGGTTTTTTTTTAAATACTAAGAGTTCATTTATCAAGTCTGGTAAGAATACTAAAAATCCCATACAGCCTGTAAGGCATCGAAAGCAAACCCCATTATTCTGTCTGCTGTAGACTCCAGTCCATGACATTTCACTCAGATACCTCTGTCTGCAGGACAAGAATCTTTCCTTGGGAACATTTCCAGAAACCATTTTTAGTTAAAATACATTGAATGCAGAAGAGTTGAAAACTTACCTCAGCAGTGCTATTATAAGCATTATATTGCCTCACTTAAAAAAAAAAAATATGCTCCTTATTTTACCTTTTTTTTTTTCTTTTTTTTTTTTCCTTTTTTTTTTTTTTTAATGTAGCTATTGGTCCTTGTTATGGTTTCTGCAAGATGGGAAAACCAAATGTTGTGCAAACCCAGATCTGGAAGGGGACACTTACTGTGTATCTGTTCACTCCCTCAGCAAGTCAAAGTGAGGGACTTCTGTCTCATCCATCACTCTTATTTTATGTACTTCTTCCCACTGAGCTCTGACCAGCCCATATTTTAGATGGCGAATGTGCTGGGCACCCTGCTCTTATTGGAAATCCTCTACAGTAAAATGGACAACTCAATTCCCCTTATTAAGGGAAATGGTTTCCATGTCAGTATGACTATGGCTCATTCCTCTATGTTGTACTTGGGCACACTGTCCCTGAGCACACAGACAGGCACAAAAAAGCTCATGTTTTCAGGTTCCTGGAGAACGGGTGACTGATTAAGACTCCATCCTGCTCAGCTGAGCCATGTGGGACTGTGCTAACAGCAAGAACAGGCAATGAACTTACAGCCCTTATCTGCTGGGGTCAGACAAAAAGGGGATACTAATTCTACCCCAAACTACTCACATAAAATGCTGCCTTAAATTTAGCCCCATTAATCACTACATAGCCAATTATTGAAAGATATACTGGATCTACCTGATCGCCAAATGTATTCTCATTATTTACAACTTAAGAGTATTTTCCTAGAATAATGGAAAGAGCTACCCAAGTCATACAGAAATCCTGCAAAAACCCTTGTTCTGTTCTTGGCTTGCTACTTTTTGATGTCCTTATCTTCATCCTCTTTCAAGTTAGTGGTACTCTTTCAGGTACATTCACCTACATAGCATTATGGAAAACCTTGTATGCTCCCTCCCCACCATGAAATTTTCAAGCTAAAAAAAGACAAAGAAAGACTTAATTACAAAACATCATATGTTCTATAAACCTCCAGCAAGATTTATACTCGTTATCTTTCCATGTGTCTATTCTCTCTTCCATACCCAGATTCTGAGCTGTTCCTATCAGCATCTCTCTAGTGAAACTGAGACCTCTCCAACACCTGCAACCCATTCATTTTTGCCAGTGTGTTTCTGTCTTAACCAGGGAGTCAACAGTGTTTTTTTGAAAAAAGTGGTGTTTTTGAAAAATGGCAAATATCTCCAAACACTTAAGAAAAATAAGACAGTAGCTCAATTAAAAATGTCTTACAAAGCAAATGTATCAGACCTACAACCAAGTGAAAAACAGCAAGCACACAATTGCTTTTAAATCTATGCATTTATGCATCACCTTCTGTGTTTTCTAAAGCTCTGTTTATATTAGCAGGCAGGAGAGCAGAACTGGAGAGAGAAGCTGTTTGTGTTTAGGACCTGATGTCCACAACCTGCATGCTTCTGGGGGTTGCATGTGCCAGCTCTAGTCTGATCCTGGAGACAAACACCCATCAGCAACTGGAACACCCCAAGCATTCTTCTGGAGCACATCACCGTGCTTAATTTCATCCTAAAGGAATCCAGTTTACACAAAAACTGCTGTGAGGTGCAAGCCAACGTTCAATAAGTACAAGCAGGATTTGTTTCACTGGTATGCTTTTAATCCAATCTAAAACGCTACTTTGGCTTACCCAAGCATTATTGCAATGCAACACTGAAATTACTGCAGACCAAAGGAATGCCAAAGGGCATGCAAACAATTGGAAAATATTATTTCAGTGCAAGTATTTCCTCCCTAGAGGTAAGCAACGCCCAAATGCATTCAGCATCTCTCCCACCCCACTACAGGGGAGATGGGAGAAAGATGCCTGACAAAAAGAAATGGAGCAAGTAATTAAGAGTAAAGAGAATCACACCTTTGTAAGTTATAGTAGTTTAAAAGATATTAACAGCAGCAGGTAAGGTTACTTTACACTTCCAATGCTTTATTTTGGCAGAAACTGCTGTTCCTTTTTAAAGTTAAAGGGAAGAGAAAAAGTCCTGTACTGAAGCACCATTTCATCTCAGGCAAGAAGTGGTATTAAGTCCACTTGGGCTGTAACTGAGACAAAGGTGGCACTGTATTGCATTGCACTTGCCTAGCTTACATTTTAGAAAGGAAATTTTACCCACTCAGAAGTGAGGGAAGATTTATAAAGAATATAATTGACAGTTTCCTAAATACAAACAAAACATTTAAGAAAGTACAACCTGAATGAAGGAAAGGATAAAGGGGAAAATTCACAAAGTTGGTTTTGGAAGAGGAGGGTTTTTCTGGTTTTGGTTCTTTTTTGTTGTTGTCTTGCTTCTTTTTTTGTTATTTAGAATAAAAAGACCCAGCCTGACTTAGATTCCCAGATGAGCTGGGTGTGCCATCCCCAAGGAAAAAATCATGCAGGGAGGTGACCAGAATGAGGGAGATAAACAAAGCTCAAGAAAACAACATTTTCAGTTGAGAAACTTACTTTTTCTTTACACACTGAATATATTCCCTTGCTGACATGACATATGGCCCTACACAGGCTTCTTTCTGAAATTATCTATCATCTCTCTGTATGCACTGTATGGAGTGAAACTCCAGATTTTTGGTTTTGGTGTTCAGGATGTAAATAAAGCAATAATATATACCCTGACCTGACACAAAGGACTGTGCTGTGCTGCTCACTGAGTTAGTATGCTAACCCTTCTTTCTGCAATTCTTCCTCTTCTTGAACAAGCAGGGTGGTTCTGTGCTACAAGCAATTATGCTATGAGGAAGAAGAGAAGGAACTGCCTTTTCCCAAATCCCTGTTCAAAGACGATACCATCTACAATGAAAAACAATTCTGACATTATCTCTTTATATTTACAAGAATTAAAATAGCAGAGACCAGACACAAGAAGAATTTAGACTTCCTCTGATATCTCTGATGAGGATTACTTCATTTTCATTTGCTGACAAGCGCAGTTTTTAAGCTACAAGCTTAATATACATTAACATCATTAATGTTGTGGGATAGGAAATTAGAATGGGAAATTACTAGAATAAAAATATATGAAATGTCTATCTGTTTGCCATTGTTTCCACTGAAGACACCTTTCTGGCAGCTGAGACAGATTACCACAATGGCACTGTTGTTTACCATGAGTATATTCTCTTCCACATCCTCAAACATAACAACTTCTCAGTGTATAATGAAATCACTGGATTGCGATGGAAGTATCAAAACACAGCACTTGTTATATATGTTATTGTCCTCTACTCGAAGACTCCTCTTACACTGTTTACAAAAGCTAGCATTACATTCAATCAAATGAGACAACATTCTTCAAATGATTAGCAATGAGGAAATAAGAGTAAGGAGACAAAGATGACAAAGGCATTGTTTAGCTTACAGAGAGAAATACAACATTGGTAAAGAAAGGCAGAAGGACTGTTGGAATAAAAGTGTTAGGAAAACTCCAAGTATAGAAGATTAAAGATGGGAAACTGGGGGAAAAGGTATGATACAGCATACAGGTGTAATAAAACTGAAAGGAGAAAATAGGGAGACAGCTTTGCAACTGCTCATGCAGAACAGAGCAGTTTACAGCATCAAAAACATGTCTAAAAAGAGATTATAAGGGGGCCAAAATAAAAGCTGAGGATGCAATCCAAATAGTGACCAACAAAAAGAAACTTCACTGGAGTCTTCATGAATTCATCCAACTCAGCTTTCATCTTCCTTCCTTCAGTTGTCACTAGTCACGAAATAAGAAGTGTAGGGTATTAACACCGCTACTTTTGACTATAACATCAAGCTCCTTTTCTATCTGTAGTGACAGGACACAAAAAAGGGGCAAATCCTCTCTTCAGCACAGAATTACTTGTAGAAACCCTTCAAGAAATACAAGAAAATACATATGCTGTATATAGGTAGAAACCCTGCCTTTCTGGCAATGGGTGAGCAAACCCCTTGCTTACAGTGACAGCTGACTTCAGGAATCTTTTCAGAGCATGACTTATAATACTGGCATTGTAGTTCTGTTCATTAAGTCTGAAAACATGCCGCTACACAGAATAGTTGCCACCAAACCCTTCAGAAAATGCCAGTGACAAAATCTGGATAACTACTGCAGCCTGATCCATCTTACCATACACCAAAGGATTATTTTTTTTTTCCAGGATATGATGAAAATGATTATGGTGTAAATTATATGTATAGTCCTGTAGACATTATTCACATAAGTAGTCCCACAGCTTTCAAGGGGAATATTCTTGTAAATAAGCACATTAGGAATGGGCTAGGATGTATAAATATTTTCAACCATCTCAGGGACTGAAAGGTAACGTATTCAATGTGCCACAATACAATGAACCTTTGAATTAAAAATAAAAAGGAACGTTTTCTAACTAATTCCTTACATAGCAGCTACCCACTAATTTCAAAGTTTCTGACTTTGTGGGCTTATTACCCTGAGAAGATTTAAATTTATATTTATGCTTGATGACATCTAATTACCTGATACAATCATCTGCGCCCCAGAACAAGAAATCCCCTGCCTAAACTTTTCGGTAGGATTTTGTTGTGTTGCAATTCACACTGGGATGTTACAGGACTCTTCATAAATAAGGTAAGAATGCCTAAAACAAGATTTCCAGCAGGGACAACTAAGAAAATCTGCACATTTTCTTACTGATACCACCTAACTCTTACAGGCATCTTGTGTTTGTTTAGAACTTTCATTAGACCGTCCGATTTAAACAGTTCTACCATAAAATTTAAAACTGCAGCACGTCATTACTCCTAATTAAGTGCACTTAAGCTCAAATCCTTCCTCTGAAAGACTCCCCTAATATATATTAAATGCATTGATTTAAGCAGTCTCTGAAGCCTTAGGATAGGAAAAGGGGAAAGGAAGCCAACAGTCCCTGTGCAGGCAGGAGCAGAAAGAACAAACACGGAGGCTGAATGATCAGTTGCACTGGCAGTGTTTGATTTAGTTTCTAGCACTCGGCCAGCATTCCAAACAAGTTTAATGGTTTTCCCACTAGCATTTAGAATTCTGTTCTTATTGTCAAAAAGAAAGCTAATATCTGCCCTATTTGTTTTCTGGAAAGCTACAAAATGTTGTGTTTTTTTTTTCATTCCTGAAGGAATGTAAATTGTAAATATTGCCCCAGACAGTCTAAAATAATGCCCCACAGCCCTTAAAGAATCTTTATTCTCTTTAAGTCATAACGTTGTTTAATGCTTCCTAACTGATTTTCTTAAGACAATATCCTCCAAACATCAGAGGGCTTTTATATTGGTTGAGAATCATTCGAAACTGTTTACAGATTCTCTACATAAATAATACATAATAAGTTATGTGACTGTTGCCAGCAGTGCTAAGAACTATTAGAAAAGGTCTTTTAGATTCAGCCTCAGATCTGTAGGTCATCCAATGTCCTTCCTAATGGATAAATACAGTAATTTATCATCATCAGTCACCATCAGCATTGTTCTTTTTACTATCATATATTCATGAACATTATTCGATGCAGCTGAGTGGAGCGTAAAAGAAGTGTATGATTAAAGTGGAAAGCTACAGAGTTTGAGACAGCTGAGATCTTGTGGCTAATGCATGGACTTGAAAAATGACATGGGTCTTCTAACTGTTACAAACACAGCGTCAACCAACTGCAGCTACCCACTAGCAGGACACGGGCATTTCCCTCAGCAGCAGAGTCTGCCCATGTCTTCCAATGCAATGTTAGAGAAAGTATAACATGAGAAGTATGGACTTGTACACTTAAAAGTTTTCCATAAGTGAAGCATATTTCAAGCTCTAATAGTTTAAAAAACAAGAACAACAATAACAACAACTAAGCTACTTCTCTAGGGATCACAAGCTAAATGCATCCTTACAACCACTATGGAAAGAAAGCCTTTGTTCATGTTTGTGAGTCAGTAACATGTGTGTAATCTCTGAATGCCCTCAAGTTACTAAAAAATGCTAAGATGACGGCTTTCAAATTCTACAACAACATCAAACAACATCTCAGCGTGCTTGAAGAGTTCCTCCCTCTTGTTAATTATCAGAATAGCTTGCCTGAAGCAATACCTTCAGTTGGAAAACATTGGAAAGAAACACAGAAAGTAGGTTTTAAAATAACGAATGGAATACTTATGCTCAAATATCTGAGGCTACTATGTAACCTACAGTGTGCCTGTAACTCACTGTAACCCAGAATAGCCAAAAAGATTACCCTATTTCCCAGCTTTTGCATTCCTGCAGTGAGTAATCCCTTTAATCCACCTGCAAAGTGGAGGGCTCCAAATGCTGAGTAACCAGGTGCTGAGCTATGCTACACAGATTCCTACACTCTATTTTGAAAGCAAGACACGGAGAGACACAGAGAACCTGCATAAAGGCATGGGAGCCATGAAGGGAAAGTGCAAGGAGCAAGAGAGCACGGGCACCATTACCTTGGTTTATGTCCACCAAGAGACCTCTTCACAGCAGTGCTCCTTGCAGGTGCCCTGAACAGATCAAGCATTGGAAATTCTTTGAAAAGCATTCTGCATTAGGAAAGAGAGTTTCTTAAGAGAAACTCTTTACTTCTGAAATTGAGAGGTACAGAGAAACACATTTATGTGCTATACAGCCACCTAAAAAAATAAAAAAAAATGCTGCTTGCTTGAGCCACACAAGATCCTACATGCAAATAGACTAGTTACAAAATATCACATGAAATGATGTTTCTCAATTAACATGAGAAGCACTTCACCAAAATTGAGATCTACTTGCCCCTTCTCCACAGAGATCACGTTAGAAGACTAGAAATGTAATGAAGATTGAAGATGAGCTTCAGGATTTTTGTGCTGATCCCCACACAATCAGGTACGTGACTGAATTACATCTCAACAGCCACATGGGAAAGAGAAAGCGCATCAAGACCATGTGTAGTACTTAAAAGGTGCATGCTCCTTGCCTTCCCCTAGATCCTGAATGATATTCCAAACCAACTACTAATACTTTCTACATAAGCTTCTTGTGCTGCCGGTCATATATTCAACAGATACTAGAAGTGTGTAATATTTCTTTCTGGATCCAGCACAGGAATAGCGTGGCATATATATAGTGTAAGAAATAGAATGTAAATGTTAAAGCTAAGATTCAGATGTTAACTCTTTATGAAATATTATGGGCATAATAATATAACCTTATTTCTCCACTTTTATTGGCTTTTTTACCTGATGCTTTTGACATTATGTTGAACCTTGCACACCAGCACATTTGATATATTACCACAATATAACAAGTACAAAATTCTGCTAGATGGGTAAGAAAGAAAAATGCGAAGTCACTTTGGGTTACCTACTAGAACAGAATTTCTTATCCCAGCTTGAATCTAACTCTGAACTCAATCAAGAGCAGAGGACATGGATCTGACTACCTAAATAATCTTTCACGTTACTGGAACTGTTGTAAGTATACGATTAAGACTTCAAGCTTTTTCCTGACCCACTGAGCTCAAAATTACCTCAGTGGGGCAGGGAAGAGCCCTTTCACCTCTGTAAAACCACCTTAAGATAAATACTGCTCTGGACAAACACAACAATCCATCAGCATTTTTCCCACTGCAAGACCAGAGTCTAATTTGGGGAAATGCAATGAAGGAAGACCTAAAACTATAAACCATTTTAGCCTTAGTCACTGAGAAATAAAACACAGATCGTTCTCTTATGTTCAGATATACTTTCAGAATACGTTCTTTGCCTGGTGACCACAGAAAGTGGTCCTGAGACAGAAAAAATTCAACTTCTTAACCAGGACAGTCATGAAGCTCTGTGCCTGTATGTATATTGAACATGTAATTCATATGCTTATCAAACAGTTCCCCTATTTAATGCAACACAATGAAGTCTCATTTCATTTCTGCTCACCTGTTTTGAAGCACAAGAATGCAGTAGTTTCTAACTGACAAACAGTAAAGAAACATTCTCTTTTTTTTTTTTTTTTTTTTTTTTGTATTTTAAAATCAATTTTTAAAAGTCCTTAAGCTGAGTAAGAGAGGCTCAGGAGAGGATGGTTATAAATTTCAAAGGTCTGCCTTCTATACATACAAAGAACAGCAAGCAGCACCAGGTGGTGTAGATCATCTGTTTTTTTGTAAACAGACTGAAGCCTCACAAAGGTAATACCTAGAGGAATTATTTTAGTTTTTCATCTGCAAAGACAGCAACATTCATCAACCAGCAAGTCATACAGGTACATTATATTTCTCAAATATGTTGTGTCCACTGACTACTGAATGGTTGTACTTTCTAAAAACAATCACTAAACATCATTGTCTAAGACCCTGGGACAGTTCCTAAAAGCTATGAGATGAGAAACACCCTTTTTTGTACTCCCTCTTGTACAGAAGGAGCCAAATTTACTTCTGACACAAGCCCAAGCAACACAAGTCTGAGCCCTTTGATAGAGCTTTCCAGAAATGAGGAGAAACACAAGTAATTTACAGCTATTTCCCTTCTACAGTTATATCATCAGAATATAAAACTGTAATTTTAGCAATAAATATGAGTCATCATTTAGCAAAGAGTTGAGAATAAATCTGGCTAATTTATCAAACCAACTGCTGAAACATCGATAGTGCTGTTAATGGAAGTTGTTATTAGATGCCTTCACCCAGGGGAGAGCTACTTTAAAAATACCATCAAGGGAAGTGTTGGACATGAAGTTGTATCCAATTTATTTATAAGTTGATAGCTATGGATGCTTCAATTAGTCGATCCAAGCTTTTATTTAAGTGGAGAGTCCCAGCATTAGCCTACTATAATTTGAAATTGCAGCTCAGGTCCCAAGCCTATAAATTTACCACAAATGCATCAGCTTCAGTAGGACTGCTCTCAGGAGTGTTTGTATACCGGACTTTGAAATCAGAAAGATTTACTCTTAGAAAATCCTGGTGCAATTCCTTATTTCTTCTTAGACTGTCCACAGGTCCAACCACGTCTATACCAGAAAAGCTTTGCTGCTCCTGCTGTCTCAAGAAGCCCTCTCCATGCAGATGCGGCTTATCTTTAGAAATAAGTGGGTGAACTGCAGTCATCACCTCTATTGACACTACAAGTTTATACAAGCTCATCAAGCCAAATGAAATGTCAAGCAAGAGTACTCTGAGGGAGATGGATTTCCTGAAGGCCCTAAGAAGGCTACGTCTGCCAGAGGGACCAGCTATGGGCTATGGAAAACTGGGAGGATGTATGAGCCCATTTGTTCTTCTGCCCATGCCCACCACAGCTACAGCCAGCTCACAGTCTATAACAGCAACCACAAAAAGCCAACAAAGAGCTTCTATCTAACCCATAATATCCCCCTGCTAAGGTCACGGCCTTAGCCTGCTGTACTAAGAACATTTTCCAACATAAACCTGGTGTCATACCACCCATGTCAAAGCCCTGGAAAGAGCTCATCTATGACTGCCTGGATCTCGGCTGCTGTGATGGTGCAGGAGCACGATGTTGTGTTTGTCGCTCAACAGGGAGCTCATGGCAGGATTTAGGCCCACGTCCCTACTGCTAGCATTTAAACCCATAGGAAAATTTGTCATCCGCTGAAAGTAACGTTTGGTAAGTGATGTCATTATCTACTGCACAAAATGACAGCCCTGGCATCTATGGCAACAGACAATCAAAGCTGATTTAATATCGACTTTTACCAGGAAAACCAAACTTGGTCTGGAGAAAGCTGATGCAAACACAAAACTTGGCACCCACACTTCACACAGTCAGGTGCAGCCCAGCAGTGTCCCCATCCACCACTGGGAGAGGCTGAGAACTCCAGAGCGTTTGGGTAATAACATTCCTATATTTAGGACAAATTCTTAATGTTTGGAGTGTTTTAAATGGCGAACTTACTGCTGTTCCTCGTTATGACCTAAAAGAGCAGTCAAACCAGACATTTTAGTATATAATATTAGGACTGCTCTGAAAAGATTTCCACCTGCCAACAACACAAAGCCATTCTGGCAATTCAGCATGTCTGAACCGAATATGAAGAAATAAAGATTGGTTAAGTTCAAGTACTTTTTACTGTGTCTAGAAGCAGTATCCCTCTAAAGCAAAACAATGCTTGTGAAATTTATGAGCTCTGTGAATCTCCGCTACCCAAAGTGATCTCGACTTTTCCATAAATTCTAGTATTTACATGAAATTTAAGTACTGATGCATTGCCCATCTTTCTTTTCCAGATAACACGACTTATGCAATTAATTTATTCAAGATACCAGAAGGCTCCTCAAACTCAAATGTATTATTTTATCAATATTACATGGAGATGTGTCAGAAGGCATATACTTTCCAGCAAAGAGCACCCATCGTTAAATAAGCCAGACGCTGGGTGCCTTGATATGGGAAGGACTACCCACAACCTTAACGAGCAGCCCCTGCAGGACTGGATACCGGGCTAGATGTGCTTTCTGAACCGCAGCCGTACACAGCAGCTCGCACTGGTGATGTTTTTCACCCGTTATCAGTGTACCGGGAGAAAATTAAGCTGTGCAAAGGCACGCAACACAGACTGAAAATGTGAGATGCAGTTAGCTACGCTCCGCAAACCGGCGTTCAGAGTTCAAAACACTAAAAAAAGGGGGAAAAAAAACCAAACCACCACCCCTGGTGTCAGAAATACGGTCCGAGCTAGCCCGTATCAGGTGTTCGCGGGCAGGGGATGGCTCCGCAGCCCGGGCCTCCCGCGGGGCCGCCCCTGCAGCATCGGCAGCGCCCGGCCGCTGCCCCCGGCCCCTCTCGGCTCCGTCGCCCCGGAGCAGCAGCCGCAGGGCTCCGGTGCTGATAAACTTGGTTTTGGCGGTGCTGAGCGCCCAGCTCAGCTCTGCCCCCGCCAGCCGCCCTCTCCACGCGGATGCTGCCCGAGCCGCGCTCGTTCCGCAGCGCCCCGGTGCCGAGAGGAGCGGGGATGCCCCGCGGTCCCGGTGCCCGCTTCCAGAGGCTCGGCTGCCGCCGGGGTGCGGGCAAACCCCCCCCGGGAACCCCTCCCCGAGCCGAGTGGGGCCGCTCCCCCTCCGCCGGACTACGGTGCGGAGCCGGCCCCACAGCTGCTCCGCAGCCGGCACCGGGCGCTCCCCGCTCCGCCCGGCACCCAGCAGCAACCCGGCTCCGCGGGGCAGGACCCCGCCGCTCACGGCTCCCCCCACCCCGATAAAGCGGAGCACAGACCCCTGCGGGACGCCGGGGCTCCCCGGCAGCCCCCGACGGTTCTGCCCCTCGCTGGGGTCCCCGCAAAGCTGCCTCCCGTCCCCAGCCCCCCAGGGATGCTCGGCGGGGCACCGGCCCCTCCGCCCCGAGGGTCGCCCGGTGCCACCCCATCACTTGCGTCCATCTCGGCGCAACTTCGCCGGGACAGCGGCCGCCCCCTCCCCGTTCCCTCGGCGCCTCGGGTCCCACCTGGTCGGGCTGCGGCGGCGGCGGGTTCCCCCTGCCGGGATGCGCCGGCTGCTCCTTCATGGCTGTCATCGCAGGGGGCTCGGCTCGGCTCGCCTGGGCTGCTCTCGCCGCCTCTCGCTGCCGCTACGGCCCCGGGCAGCCCTCCCCAGGCGCCAGCCGCATGTCACCAGCCTCCCCTGGAAGTGGCGCGGCGGCGGATGGAGGAGGAGGAAGAGGAGGAAGGAGGAGAAATAAGAAGGGGGGCGCGGGGCTGCCTCTACCGCAGCGCCTCCGCTGTTCAGGGGGCGCCCGACCCCGCCGTGTCCCGCACCGGGGGCTGCCCGAGCATCACCGCCGGGCGCCGGCCGCGGAGCGCCCCGCTCCTCCCGCCCCGCTCCGCCCGCCGGGGGCCGGCCCGCCTCGTCCCGCCGCCGAGCAGCCAGCAGGTGTCACAGCGGTGCCCGCCGGCCTGGGAGAGACCATTCCGGCAGCACAGCACGGGGGCGGCGGGGCTGCACCGCCCCCGGCCCCGCCGCACCGCCCCTGGCCCGGTACCCCGGGAGGCGCCGCACGGTGCCCGCAGACCGCGGTCCCGGGGGTTCGCGCTCGTCCCCTGAGCCCGCAGCCGGTGACAAGGGGTTTTTTTGGAAGGGCTGATAACGGGGGAGAGTTGTTTCTAAGCAGGGAGAAGGAAAGCATGGGAAAGATGAAGGTAGGTGGTAGCCCAGGGGATGGTGGCCACAAGTGCGTGAGCCTTGGAAAGGAAGGAGTCAGTCTGAGCACTGAGGTTTGGGCTGAACTGGTTGTTATTTCAGTTCAGGCTCCGGCTCCAGCGCACAGTAGGGTCCAGAAAAACAGAATTGTTGCCAGGTGGAAGGTGGTGTGCTGGGGTGGCAGTGTAGGGGGAGGCAGGAGCAGCCCCAGGGAGCCTGGTTCCCTCCAAGTGCCAAGTAGAAGGGAAGCTTGGAGCACATACCCTGAGAAAGGGTAGGTCTCACCCTTTTCCATCAAATTCAGAAGAAAGGTCAGTTCCAACTGAACGGCAAGCACAATTAATAGCGGTGACAAAGACCAAGATTTCAGCCTACAATGGGAACACAGGACTGAGGAATTACAGCCCAGTCAGCCCCACAACACAGAGCACTGAGCGTTACTTCCGCATCACCCAGTGCTGCATTGACTCCTCCACCAAGAACAGACTCAATTTTGTTTCAAGTTCCAATAAAAGTTCTAGAGAAAATAATCAGATGAACTTTGCAAGCACCTAGCTGAAAAGTAGATGCTGACTAATAGCCACCATTAATTTGTCAAGCGCAGACCATGTCAAACAAATCTAATTTCTTTCCTTAATAGGGTAACAGGCCTGTGGATAGGAGAGCAGTAAATGTCATCTATCTTGATTTAGAAGGGCTTCCAGCACTGCCTTCCAGGACAGTTTCTTGAGTTAGAGAAACATCATCTGCATAAAGCTAAAAAGAGTATCTCGGATCGTCTCCACCACACCACCTTTCGCAGCTGGGGGGGAGGTTATGGAGGATCTCAGACCTGAACGTAAGGCAGTGTCCTGCTATCATGAACATTACAGCGCCCTGTGACACGGGGAGAAATCCTGCCCTTGTGAGTGCTGGCAGGGCGCTGGACAGCAAATACAGGGCCAGAGTCAGCAGAGGCACTGCGACACAGACATGTGGCAAAGATAACCAGAGGGCTGGCAAACACACGCTCTGAAGAAAAGCTGAAAATTGTTGGGATCAGTCAGCGTAAAGGAGAGCAAATTGATGGCAGATACAGAAATAACAGTTGAATGCTTAAAAGGTACTGGATAAAAACATCTCCCCAGAGCACTAGGAGTACAGATGGTGCCACCTAAGGTGGGAGAATTGTCTAAGTTTACTGACGATCTCTTCCTTTCCCGTATGATGCTGAAACCCACCTGCAGCGCACTGCATGAGACCCACCTTCAGGAGCTCGTGGCGAGGACACATATTCCTGACCCCAGGTGTCTGCGCGGGTTTTCTGTCTCACCCCAGGAATCAACCATTCCTGCACTTCTCTCAACACCATCCCCGGCCTTACCCCTCCATTTCACATCCCTATTTTCTCTCTCACAGTTCCTTATTTAACAAACTTCTCTACCACTGCTGCTGTCAGCCCTGTCCTTTACATTCTTGCCCTCTGCTGCTGTTTCTTTTCGTATAACAATTGTGCTATGTAAAGAAAAAGCAAAAAGGACAACCGAGACAGCATCTTTTGCACACCGATTCCCCCCTGCTCTGCTTTACTTCTCTAGAGCAACCTTCGCTGCCAATCCTTCATTTCTGCTGGCTGTGTGCTGCAGGACTTAGGATCTTCTTTTTTTTCCTGGGTAATGCATAACAGGCAGAGACTTAGATTTTGCCTGTGGCCTCTAGGTGCTACAGTAATACAAATAATAAGCCTTAGGAACAGACATGTTCTGATTCATGCTGTTTACGGCACAGGTCTATTGTAACTCGACTAATTACCGAGCCCCTATCAGAGCCAAAGAATTCTAATGATTTAGGGTTTGAATGGGCATGTTTCAAACAGAGATTGCTTTCAGCTTGGTTTTGATGAGATCCATTGTGTTGGAGCTCCACTATTAATCAAGAAGGAAAAAGACATTAGCAGTCAGTTTAGCTGAAGTTTGGTTATTCACGATATTCGCGGTGAGTTTTATCACTATAATGGAATGAGATGTGCAGCATGGGTTTCATTAAAGGTCATGCGTGCTGCTTGTTGGGTATTCAGAAATCAATCTGAATTATTTGAAACAAGTATTTGGGGGCTAGGAGTTTGGGGAGCGGCTCTATACACACCAAGTGATCCAAAGCTTCTTAAAATCAATACCTAATTATTAATCTCTAATAATTAATTAATAATCTCAATCTCATTAGTAACAACCATCCCTTTTATCATCAGTTTTGAATGCTGGTTCTTTGGTTAATAGTGTTAGTAGTATCGCTGGTTTGGGGATAACAAATTAATTCAGTACTTTTCAGTACTGCCCACACAAAATTTTATTTGGGTCTTTTTTTCCTTCTTCCCCCTTTTAATTACTGTTCAAAGTCATTTGACTGGATTGTTTAAAAGAACAGTTGTTTTATAGCCAGTAATGGGACACATCTTTGAAACAGGAGCCTGGTACTAAAACTAATGCCATATGGGTAAAAGCCATTAAGGTGTACAGTATTTATGGCAGTTTCTTGTACCGTTTGTACCAAAACACCTTATTGTATCAGCAGGGAAAGCATTTACATGCCTTCTAAAGGCTTGGGTGAAATAGCTGCAGAATGAAATGGAATTGTGCTCTCATTAAGTTCTTTACAGAGTCATTGCATTAATTCATATAAGTTACCAACTGACCTGCAATCCTACAACCTACTTGTCATTTTCTCCATCTTCCTCATCATACACAAGATCTGGGTGCACAAACCAAGACGTTACACAACTATTTTACATTCCACACAAACTGAACATGGAATCCATCGGAGCATTCCTCACTAGTCACAGCACACGTCGTGTGCCGACCCAATACCGCAGACGTTTCATCTGCAGAGCAGGCTCACGCACAGTGCTGATTTTGGACAGCCAGCAGGTGAGCCAGGAGCCTGGTAGGGGTGTAAAAGGGCAGGACACGTGTGCAAAGCAAAGGATGAACCAAACGAGGGAAATTCTGTCTTAAGAAACCCGGTAGCCCATGTGGCTCGCTGTGCTCCTGGCCGGTGACCAGCTCAGGGCAGAGCAGTCACTGAGAGCACCCATGGGTGCCACACACTCACTGCTCTAGTGCCCCCAGGAGGTGAGTTGGGAGGTGCTGATGTAAGGACACAAAATCTGCTGCTAAATGAAGTCCTGTCTCAAGAGATTCACCTGCAGAGCACCTGGCACAATGATGGTCTCATCACTTCCTCAGGGAAGGGGTTTATATTTTATAAGTCTTCTTACAGGGCATTTTCCAAGGACAAAACCAGGACAAGTGGAACTGGTAGTTTTGTTTTCTGCTTATTTTCGATGGCACTCTGCACTGAGTAACGGAGATCTGTACAGCTCAGTGAAGATGTAAATACTACTTGACCGCTAATTATAAGCATTGCCATAAAAATAAAAAGTCCATTAAATCTTCTACATCCAATTGACCCATTCCTACAAACAGCTTCTGCTTTTTTGCCATAAAGTCAATTGACTGAGATCAAAAGAGTCTCAACCTGCGCCAGCCAGGAACTTCAGGTGTTTTTTCATCTCTTTTTCATCTCAGCATCGTGCCGCCTAAGACAAGACTGCAGTCACCCTACCCACACCCTCCACGCATCCCGGCGCTGAGGAGTTTCTGAAATCTGTAAGGTCAAGACTTGAGAGTTTCTCTGTGGCTTTTTAAAATCAGATCTTATGAATACACTCTGATTATGGATTTCTAATTCCTTTTAAATTTGTAGCAACCCGGCTAAAAAAATCCTTGAAGTTATAAAGGTGAATTTAAAAATCAAACTAATGTAATCAAACCCAGGAATAGTTAGGCTGATTGCTCTTTGCCAGTGCTGTAAGTGGATCTGTAGGCTTCCAAAACTAAAAATACTTGTCCAGAAGGAAACCACTCAGAAGTACATAAACCTGACAGACAGGATGTGGGTTTGTACAGAGAGCTTTGGTTTTAAATGACAGAATATCTGAAATTTGCCACTTAAGAAATTCTGTTAGAGGGAAAAATTCTGGTCACCTTCTGCATTCAGGAACACATTATATGCTAGTGTCTGTTGCAGTGAAAGGCTATTTTCTTTGTGAATAAATTGTACTTGTGTTTTTCTCCTTTTAGAAAAAGCAATTGATGCAAACACTGAATTAATACAAATAAATGCAAATATATTCCAGCAAGATACTTACAGGACTTATTAAAACACACGTGCAAATATTTCAGCTAAACTATACTGAACAGGGCCATATTTCCAAAAATACCTCTCACTAAGCAGTAAAATGCACAGTCAGCATTCAGGAGCGTTTGAAGAAATGGTTCGTAGCAGAAGAGCACAGGAGCCATGATTTCACCCCCTCTGATTACCTAATGATGTACAGAATCATAAACCACAGCAGTTTCCAAGAGAAATGGGGACATACAAACATGTACGTCCAGTACCACCGCCTGATACGCGGGTGGCTGCAATGGTCACCATGTGCTATTATAAATGTCTGGAGGTACCTGGACCTGCAGAGGGTCCTGCAGGACCTTCCACCCCGACCTCACTGGGGGCAGTAGCCAGAAGCCAGGCATGGTTACACAGCACGTCCTTAATGCGACCTGGAGCGATCTAATACACTCAGAGAAGGTTTTGGCTTGCCGCAATTCTGGTCAACTTGCTTGATTATATTTAGAAAACATTTCTCCTTACCAATGTTGCAAGGAGAAAATTTGCAAAACCTAATTATGAAGTGAAAAATCAACGTAGTAAGTATATGCTGATAATAACAGTATATAATACATATAACAGTATATGCTGATAATAACAGAAGTCAAAATTAATTGAAGCCAGAAAATCAAAGAAAATACTTCAATACCCGTGCCCTTTACTTTCTTCCCCCTTTCTAAAACATTGTAAAAATCTGCATAATCCCACAGACCTTTTTGATCAGACTTCGTTCCTGCATGACAATTGGGCTGTGAAATATTTTCCAACCAGCTCTAATTCTCTCAACAAATGAATCAACAAGCATTATGATGCTAACAATGATTACAAACCAATTTTCTATTGAGAACTGTATTTTCCTTTAAAACAGAGACGTTATGTGCATTTTATGCTGAAATTTGTAAAAAGCATCTAATACAGTTTGTTTCTAAAACCACTAACTGTGCCTGGCCTCCATAATTCTACGATGTCTTAAAACATTGGCAGAAAGAAGTGCAAATCACTGAAGCAAGTTCTCTATTCAGTACCTTTAATTCTGATTAGGAGGCATTGAATAGTGTAGGCTTTATAATCCTGGAAGACTTGCTCACTTATTCCTACATCGAAGAGAAGGATAAAAGATTTTGTACACAGTTATAGCACTGAGCTTTTTTCCATAATGGTTTTACAATAAGAAATGGAGCTGTCACAGAACTATATGATAAGAACCTATTCATCCATAACACACATTATATAATGGAAGGTATCAAACATTTGTATAATAACACACATATATTATTGAAGATTTGTATAACACCTCTTTTTTCCCCAAAAGGATCTGAAAATGTTTTACAAACTGATATGCAAATTATCCATGCGGAAAAGTTATTCATCCATCAGGGAAGCACAGCTACAGCCCAAGGCAAAGCAGAGCAACTGTGTAATACAAGCAAAAATCTTCAGCAAATGAAGAAAGTCTTCTCCAGTCAAGACCACAAGGAAGATATTAAGTAAACAGCATGTAAATGCATGGGATTTAGGAAGAACCTTGCTTTTAAAATCCTAGTTCTTTAAAAGAATACAGCAGGATGTCACATTGGCAATCACAATATTAAGTATAATAAGTATCCTCTTAACAATGTTTAGTACAGTAATAAGAATAATAGGTATAATCCTAATATTAAATATTAAGAATTTATAAGAATGTTATTAAAACACAGCAGTGCAATGAATCCAGCCTCATACTGGAGAACTGGCTCAGAAAGAAGCACTCCAGCATCTCCTGACAAGGAAACAGACCACATTTGGGGGACGCTAAGCAGGTAAATTCAAGAGGATGATTGAGAAGTCAAACACTGGTGGAGGGCTTGGATAAGCTACACATACCAGAGGGTTTATCCAAGCATAATTTCATATGATTTCTCTGCTTACACAACAAAGCATTTGAAGAACAAAAAAGTAACCCCCATACAACACTGCCATTTGGACTTCAAGTGGCTGAACTCCCACTTCAGTCTGAGTTCTGATCTCAGTGACCAGACATTTCCTTTGGAAAACATTCTCTAATATCTTCACAGCATTTTCAGTTTGGCAGTCATTTTAGCACTTTTGCTCAGTAAAGAAGGTAGCAGAGATACTTAAGGGTGCTTACAGAAGTCAGAGTGTGATTTGAGGCAAAAGAGAGCTCTTTCTCTTTCAATATAATTATCAAGAATCTCTAATTAGAAGCAAACTTTGTAAGAAAAATGCAGACAGCGGGAAAGTTAATAGCACTGGAGAATTAGGAAGACGCATTAAGAAGCGTTACAGAAACTCTAGGACTATTTTTAACCTTGAGAATTGGACACAAACCTCAGACTTCCCAATTGTGTTGATACTGTCCTCTCAGGAGGCTTACAGAGGACCAAATATTGGCACAACAGTACTTTGATTCTAAGTAACCATCTAAAATCCAGCCTTAGCATCATTACTCATCTGGGAGCTACATTCAGAAACCCTCTTGAGGATTTTGACAGGCTATCGGGCGGGAGAGACAGATAAAGAATTGCTGATGCTTCTAATCCTGCAGAATCCAGTGGGTTTGGGGAAAAAAAAATGCTCTATTGAGGAGACGAGCTATCCTTCACATCACTCCCATAAGCTAAACCGAGCGTACAGTAAAAAAGTTAAAAAAAAATCACAAAGATGAGCAAAAAAAGTTGATATTATGAAAGTATGAAACTTTCAGGCAGACTATTTGGTTGGGAAATTGAAATTAAATTATAGAAAAGAAAATAATTAAGAATCTAAGGTAGTGACATGTAAATGTCAGGAAAAGGAAAGACAGCTGCAAGGCTGAAGTTTTTGCACACAGTCGGAACTTAAACAGCACTATGGAATTAACGGGATGCATTGCAACATTTGGATTTTGTTACAGAAGTGTAATAAACTGTTCGAGAGAAGGAACAGATAAAAAGCTGGCCTTGCTTCTGCATCAGTAACACATATCCTGGTCCTGAAGTCTGCAGATCAACAAGTCAGAAGGAGTTACTGTCTTCCTGAATGACTCTGAGTAAAGATAAAAGGGACTATGAATAAAAGTACTATACTATTGGAGTCGTTCTTTACCTATTCAGCCTTGAAAATCAAGAGCAAACCTGAGTCTTCACAAATATCCCAAGACTCGTGTTCCTGCATTTAAGCTAGTAAGATGCAGAAAAATCCTAAGAAGGATCAGGCGTCAAGGAGGATTTTTATTATACGGGTCTGATGGAAGAGCAATATAGGCGTACAAAGATGATGTGCCAACTTTCTGCATTCATTGGGGACCATATTTTATGTTTCTAAAAGAAAGAACAAAACCACTAGGGAAATGTGTTAATATGAAAAACTGGTTACGAATCTAAAGTTGGAAAGTTATTCAGATGAGATGAATAGGAAAAGAAAATTAAAAAAAGGTTAAAAAAAGATAAAAGACTTGAGCACAGGCACACTTCAAAAGAAGAAGAAATAAGGCTGATATTTCTAATACTTGTCATACAAAAAAAAAAAAGAGACCAGATACTTGGTTAACTATGCCCTAACTACTGTGAAGGCCAGAATATGAAAGTAAATAAATAAACCATGTAAATTAATAATCAAATCAAGTATATTCAAATCAACAAATCAATCCAACTCAAAAATATTTGAAGCATCAAGCTATCTCTGAACCATTTGAGAGAGTTCTCTCAGAACTTGAGAGCGACAGAATAATTCTGGAGGAATGGCAAGAACAGTGCTTGCCTTTAACAAGGAAGAAGAGGTAAAGTATACACAGGCAGCTGAGACTTTAGTTCTCAGAAAAAATAAATCTAAACAATTTAAGCTTACAGAAGAAAAGGTAATAAAAAGAACAGCCAGTACTGATTTACCTAGACTAGTTAATATCCAGTTAATCTAGTTTATTTCTTTAGTCATCTGTGAACAATCACGAGAAAGCACTTCAAGAGTTCAGAAACTTTATCATGTGATCTTCTCATAAGCAAAGAAGATTTAGATAAAATTGTTATTGCACAGAAGGTTTACAAACTACACAAAATGTTACTTCTTAACATTTAATTGCCAAAAGGGGAAGTATTTTCAGTCAGGGCCTTTCAGAGATTTGTGTGCAAATCCATCATTATTTCAGTTATTAAAGAGTATTTTTGCAGACATTTGCAGGTACATTCAGACTTAGGAATGTATAGAAAGGTGCGTTAGAAATAATGTCAAGAACAAAATTAGAATTCAAAACAGGCTTAATGAACTGGAGAAACGATCCAAAACCAACAATGTGAAATTCAATCAAAATGTGTGCTACCCATACAGAGCTGCAATCAGGTGCACAAAAGCTACAAGAGGCAGAACTGCAGTCCAAAGGCAGCACAGCAAGGTTGTTCCATGCTCCGTGCTGCAGTGAGCTACAAGAAAAATATGACTCAGCAGTGGGATGCTGTTCCCCCCCAAAAAAAAGCACACTTCAGTTCTGGGACAAATGAAGTGCAGGGCTCATATACATGCTTGCAAAAAATTTATTTGCTCTTCTCAGTACCAGTCTTATGGGTCTGTGGCTCATTTTGGTCACTGCACTAAAAAAAAAAAAATCAGGGAAGGGAGCAATAAGGCAAGCAGTTACAGAAACTTGAGATCTGAAGAGCAGTTAAAGAAATTGGATTTGTAAAGTCTACTGTGTGGAAATGCAAGCATCTTCAGTCCAAGAACCACAGGCATGGTTCAGGAGCACGTCTCCAACAATAAGGAATTTCCCTTGCCACTGACCAGATCTTGGATGAGCAGTACTGTCAGGGGTGGTTTACAGGCACTTCAGGAATGGACCAGATTTTAAGGAGTTCCTTAGTTCCCTCAGTTTCCCTGATCCCTGGCATTCCCTTCCCTTCCCTCCCATGCTTGGATCCGCACAACGGGTGAATACGGCCGCAAATTAACTTTTCATCCATCCGCAGACTGCAGTATAAATAAATCCAAAGACACTTGACCACATACCTGCAATTAGGCACATGCTTAAGTGCTTTGTTCAACAGCAATATACTTTAAGCACATACTTTAAAACTCTGCAAACTGTGTCTTTATAGCTTTCCAAAGTCATTACAACGGTGACATGGGTCTAAATTATTGCTGTATGGGAATGTAATTGTCTAATGTAAGAAAGAGACCTAGAAAAGGAAAGAAGAATGCAAAAGAATACTGCTAACCTTCATTTAGCGTGTTCACATTTTTTTTCAGAGTAAACTGATGAAAATGATAGCCTTCTGCATAACGCTGTTGTCACAGAGGTATTTTCTGAACTCCACTGCAAAAAGTCCCCTGATTTTCTCCTTACACACAGGTGACTGCAGGCCACAGCACTGCAGTACATGCATGTGAATCTCAGATCAAGCTATGTGCTTGGTCAAAGCAGCTTGACCCAGCACACTCAAATATGATTTTAAAGCAGAAGGAAAGTGAGGACTTTCTGAATATTTGAGGGCTTTAAACTTAAATATACATATATATAGATGGCACTTTAGAACTACCAGGACTGAACTTACAATGACTTTGGAGGAAACATCTATGATAATCCATATGCTTTTCATCTTTTTTTTTCCTGGCTCTCTCTTTTACACCTAGTAAACATATACTTATTTTGACCCTTGGGTTCCAACATTGACAGTCACCTCAGTTCAGTCAATATATAGCCATCTGATCAAAAGACCTTCAACAAAAGTCAATATCTGTGTTTTCTTATATGGCAGCAGGCAAAAAAAACTGCAGGATTGCAATTTAGTATATTATCTGTCAGGGTGCATGGTCTTTTTTTTTTTATTGCATATTATATGGTATGCTTAAGCTGTGCTTAATTACTTGTTGCAGAATGAAATCTTTACAAGGGCATTCCACATTGCACCTTTCAACTTGACTTTATTTAAAGAATGACATGTCTAAGTATCTTCCTAATCTTGAAGCACAGTCTTCCATTACAGAAAATCATATTTAAACACAAAGATTTAAACATTATTTCTTAGAAAAATCTATCAGCATTATACTATCATGGAAAAAAAAAGATGGAAATAAGAGGTCAGGAAACTATCTAAAAACACAGCATCAGAAAATTATTAGTAATTTTTAGCATTCATACAGTCACTGTTAAAAGTGGCATTATCAGTGACATGTCATCAAGAAGAAGAATTGCAAAGCCACAAAGACGACAAAGTAATTTGAAAAAGTACAGTAGGCCATCACAGTGATGCCAAGATAGGTTTAAGTGATAGAAATTGTGTACTTTATGTATTAAACACTCTGAAATGGCACTTAACCACTGGGGTCACGTCATAATTCAACATTTTTTTTAATGCATTAAGGACAGTTTGAGATCAAAAGTGTTTGATAACACATCCGAAAACATACCTTTACTCCCACCAACAATTTGTCCTTGTTTGTTGCTTCTTGCCCTTTAATTAAAAATAAATAAATAAATAAATCAGGGCTCTAGCTGAAGGAAACAAAAAATAGCCCTTCACTGCTTCATTAAAAAGTAACAACAGCTTGAATGCACATTTTGGAGGTGGTTAATGAAACAGTTTCATTAGGGTTTACACTGCCTTATCTAGTAGCAGCAGTCAATGCTCATGTTTACTGCTTAATATGAGAAAGAAAATCGTGACTACTCGGACATTGAGGAATAAATGTTCCTAGTGTCTGCTCTGGACAATGTTCACCGAAGTTAAAGCCTTTTTGCAGACTCCTGCATTTCTTTAGAGTAACTGGGACAGCTCCAGCCTTGTTCAGCACAACTCTGGAAGCAGAAAGGCTTCCAGACATGGTTCAGACACTGGCACCTGAAGGGAGCCTCCAAATCCACCACCAGCAGGTGTTTTGCTGCATCAGTGTTGATCTTAGCCTCCAAATGCAGAACCAGGTTCTCTATTTCCAAAAGAAACTGTAAGGCTACAAACGTTAATGGACCGAAACTTCAGACTGAAGAGGCCTCCAGCTCCCCACAGGTTTGGTTTAGCAATTCAGCATCTCAATGTATATGACTGAAGTGTTAATTTATAGCACTTAATCTGAAACCATTTGCCATGAAGTACATGTCAAACGTGCAATATCTGCATTGTTTGAAATGAAAGATAAGACTTCAGGCTCAGCCTTCAAGTATAGCTCAGCAGCCACTAAGTATGGAGGACAGAACTGGCTTCGTGCCCTCTGGCAGCACTGGCATCTCCGGGATGCTGAGAGCATTTCACAGCCTTAACATACTGTCACACATATACAACTACTACTGCATGAGTACCTTCTACCAGCCATCTCTTTGGGTCACATCTTTGATTTTTATACCTAAGGACAGAATAGGTGGTGTAAAATGCACGGATTTGCCATTATGAGGAAAATCATTAGTTGCTTACTTACAGTTATAAAAGAGGACTTGCTGTAGGACAGGATTGAGCTGACAGCCACTTCAAAGCCAGATTAGTTATAAGTGATAACAGAAACACTTTGCTTGAATGCTTGAAGTGTCGTTAAGTCATAATGTTTTTGCAGAACTGTTGAGGGCAGTGTAGGTTTTACAACCAGCCTACCTGGCAATCTAGAAAGCGCTCCCTGTTGGAGCTCTTGGAGAACAAAATGTGAAACTGTTTTGTCTTCTTAATCTTCACGTAACAATGTCCATCCTTCACAACAAGAGGAGAAAAATCCAGAATGACTGAAAGACCACCAACATTTCAAACCTTTTTTAAGAGCTTGTCAACTAGAGCAATAATCAAATGAGAAAAAGGCTGCACAGTTCAGAAGCAACCATTCAAGCTTTGTCCTGTTCTAATGTGACAAGTTGTCTGTTGGGTTTGCCTCTGTGGCTGCAGAAGGTACCACACTTTTGTTAAAATAGTCATTTCTCACTTCTGGAGAAAAAAGAAAACAAGCTAGACTCCTCTTCAAGCTATATGCCCAGTGTATTTACTCTGTAGTATTACAAATGCCAAATATTGAGCCTGCTTTGCTGTTCTTGTGTGTTTCTAGCAATCATCTACATCTGTGCAAACCAAACAAGATGTACTCTTACATTATCACACTGTGCGAATTACAAAAGGTGAAAACCAGTGGATAATCAAGCCCACAATGTATAGTTATTACTCCTTCTGAACTGCTCTATTAACTTCTAGCTTTCTTCTATCCTTGAAAATTATTGTTCACTGGTAGAGAATGTCATTTCCAAATTGAAAAAGGAGAACAAAAGAGAAGCAAGCCATTCTTTGGGGAGCAAGTCGAAAAGGTCAATCATTTTATATTTCTATATAAAGGACTGATTAACACAGTTCAAGCTTTATGAAAGTATGCTTGCCTTGGAGAAACCAGAATCTACCACAAGAGAAATACTAATTTCTAATGTAGAATGCAGCTAATAGCTTGAATACAGGGCATACTATAGAGTGCACAAAAAAGAACAATTATTTTCTACGCAATATCCAAGCCAAAAGACAACAAAAACATCAGCATAAGGAGGATGAAATCTATCAACGTTATTGTAAAAAATATCTTTTACCTGCTGATTCACAGGAACTCCAACGTATGGCCATATAGAAGCAACGACATAGTCTAGGTAAACTCAGACAGGTTGTCCATGGAAGATCTATGCTATGGATTTGTATATAATGGAAAAACAGTGTGCCAAACCTCAGAGTCACTGAGTTCCCTTAAAAAGTCAGAAAAACTCAAATGTTAGACAGTTTTACTCTTACCAGTCTTTGAGTCTTATAGTAGTAGATACATAAAAAAGGGAAAACATAAAGATTAGTAAATAGAGATTTACATTACCCTGCTATCAGTCTCTTACTCTGCCCCTGACTTATGGCTTTTCTGAGGAAAGCCTCTGCTACTGAAACCAAGCTGACAGTTCAGTCCTCCAGCATGGCACTACGCTGAGTTTTTAGCTAGTGCTAGAGCTAAGATAGCATCTCAGATACTTCTGGACTCCTATACAGGAGCTTTCAGAGTTGGTACAAAAAGACAATCCTAAAAATAGTGAACTACAACCTTCTTCCTGGCCCTACCCCCCTTTCTGTAAATGAGACACCCTTTCGGTATAAATGAGACACCCCTTCTGCCCTGGGAGTATTCTAATTTGATTTCTCTACTTATTGTTTAACAGGAAAAATCCATTCCAAGCTGCAACTGTAATATTGAAAATAACGTCCACTATCTACAAAGAAAGCCTTCCATTAATTGAAAGTGAACATTAGTAACATCTTGTCATGGCAATGAACCTGTCATAGCCCAGGAACTGATCCCTTAAACTAGGTGGAACTAAGTGTACAGAAATAAATAAGTAAATCAAAATAAAGTCTTTAAACAAACAAAAAATGGTGAGTCACAGAATCGTCTAGGTTGGAAGAGACCTCCAAGATCATCTAGTCCAACCTCTAAGTCATTAAAGTCCATTAGAGTCATTAAAGACCAATTTTGTGTATATACACTGAGTGATCTAAACAGCTAATAGCTGCAGATGTTAGACATTTTCTAAAGAGAAATCAGAAAACAAGATAACATGTGCCTTCATTCCTGTGTACCAACCCATGTTCCACAAAACAGTACACAACTGAATTGGACTTTAACAAAAACTGAGTGTTCCCGAACCAGCAGCGGATGCAGACACTGTTCTGAAGGTCAGACATATGAGCAAGTTCTCTCTTTAGCAGTTCAACACTTCAACACTTGCCATGTTATTAAAGAAACCCCTCCACTGAGGAAAGATATGGTACTTGTTAATACCAGTAGGAAACATTTTAATAGTTGTACATATATATATATATATATATATATACACACACTGCAGTAACTTTTCAATTTTTGAATTAATTCAGTTAATATGCTTTTTTACCACTTGCATTAATAATCCAGTCCACATCTCCCCCCCTTCCCCCCCCCAATCTTTTACACTTCCTTTATACATTTTTTCTTTGCTCAAGAGCCTTCTGGAAATCCACTAACCTCTGACTTCAGCCTGGGGCTTTGCAGCATAGGTGTGGTTGCAGCAAGGAGCAGCCTCCACGCTGACATGCTATCCTCATAAAAATGGGGGAGCTGGAGTAAGCTGGCATTGCTGTGTTTGACTGCTTAACTATTTTAAAAATGTCAGGTGTCACCTATAACATCTGCTCCCCAGCCATGTTAGCTACCCCAGTGCTGACAGCCAACACAGCTTAGTGCTTTTCTCCAGGACAGACGCTGGCATCTCACACAGCAGCCACGTGCACACAGGATACTGAAGCACAAGGGAAGCCGCTCCTCAGAACTGCCAAAAAGCATGTGTGCGTCCTTACGTGCTCAGATCTGTGCCATGTGGTATAGTACCTGGTTGCTCCCTCATTGCATGGTTGAGTTAGCACAATGTGATTATGACCCATCGCACTCAGCCTTTGCTCATGCTTTATTTTTCTTAGCGCGCTTCTCGTTTTCTGAATGTTCATACTCCTTTTTTTTCTTTTGTCTTTACCAGCTAACTTGACCAATAATTCCATATAATAAGTCCCCAAAATCATCATAGCAGAAGGATTGATCCTGCCAAGACAGGGTACAACCGGACTGAATGCATAAATTTTTTTAATAATGCATAAATATTTTTAAATAAGACCCTGAAAATTTGCAAAGCATCTGCTGAGGTAGCTTGTGTAGAAACAATGAGTCAATATGAGTCACTCATAAAAAAGGACATTAAAACACCATTAAATCCTAAAAAAGAATGACAGCACTAAAATACTTAATCTGAAAGCAATTCTAACTTCCTAGAAAAAAATTAACAAAAGTTCATTTGACAATAAGATGAAATGAACACTATGTACCACAACATTTAAATAAACCTGACAAACAACCGCAAGCTTCTAGTATTACTGCATGAAGAAATGCCCTTAGGGATATATACGATGTGCAATATTTTTTTTCCTTAAATTTAATGCCAACAGCACTCTGTGGACATCATTATGGACATAGATGTTATGCATCATGTCCCAAAATGGTGTGGTTTTTAACCTTCCTTTCTGCTTCCAAATAAATAAATAAATAGTTAATAGTTTTACATTTTCACGCCAAGTTTCAATTGACCAGGGGAAAAAATAGAAAACAAATTGAAAGCTAGAACTGGAGATAAAACAATGCATCTGATGAGCCATTATTTCATTTCAAAATACTGACAACAGTGGACTTCTGGATGAATGAAGCTACTGCAGGAAATCAGCCTAAAGCTACCTCTGCCCTCCAAAAAAACTACCAGAGTTTGTCTATGGCCAAAACAAAAGAATTCTTCATTTAAAGATAGTGACTCTTTAAATAGTTAGTGGGTATTCAAATCATGGGAGAAGAAATAAAAAGTTCCATTTGGTTTTCTTGCTCTAAGCCCTGAAGATACAGCATATCACGATATATATATGTCCACAATTTACACGTGTAAATTGATTTTCCTTTTATGAAGGAAAATACTGTTTCATATGGCTAAACAAACAGATATTCTAAGGTTTTATAGCAATACATTAAAAAAAGACACCTTTAATAGAACTACTGATATCAGGAATAATTTTGGCTTTTTTTTTTTTTTAGACTAAGGGAGAAAAATAATCACAAAACACAGCAGTTCTTCACATACAGCCAAAAAAATATTTGTAGCATCTGTACTATATTGTCTTTTCAATGAAATAATATTTTTGTACGTAAGACTGATCACAGATAGCAAACTTCATTCCCCTTGGAAGAAATCCCAGCTCATCCTACCAAAATGCCGAAATCAAGAAGGAAAAGCCCATACATTAAACAGTGCAGATCTGCAAATAATTTAGGCAATGGAAGAGCCTGAGCTAAGCACTGTACATTTTTGTACCTGAGCACAACATGGCAATTCCACAGACCTTTGCTTTCTCCTGTACTCTGGGTAAGCCCCTCCAAGCCTCATCACACTGGCTACTCTGCTTGTAGGCTCCATTTATGCAAGAGAAAAGGAAAGCAGGAATTTTGCCCCAATTATCATCATATAAATTGGTCATAAACACACTGCAATTCTTCGTCAGTATAATTTAACGTGTTTTTATTAAAGTTACAGGAAATGGCTAATTGGGTGTGTAATGTTTTTAGTTGTGCTTCATTAAATATTGTTTAGTATTTATCTCCAGATAGATTAGGTAAGCCATAAACAAATCACACCCATTTATATCATCCTGACGTGAAAAGAAAGAAGACAGACATCATTTAATAGAAGGTTAAACAGAGCATCCCCATGAACACAGCACCACAAATATAACTACTTTCACACTATATTAACATCAGATACAGTTCTGATGTTGTATGGTGAAAACAAAGATCTAGTAGGAAGCCTAAACCACTCTATTACAGTAATTTTCAAGCAGCCATTAACAATATAAAATATTTATTCTATTTTCAAACAATCATTTCAATGAGCTGATTAAGATTCCTCAATTCATCACAGGATGGTTCAACCAAAGTGGCAGAATAAAAATGAACGTCTCACAGATTTTACTTTTCAAGGAAAACGTTTAGAGCAACACTCCCTGTGCCACGCTCACCGAGGGTGAAACTTCTAGCTCCAAATTTAAACTAGTGAAAAATGTTTTTTCAAAACCATTTGTGGCATCAAAGCAAACGTCACATCCCTGAAACCATGCAAATATCTTGTTTGCACCTGGTATTGTTTTTTTTCCCAGTTCTCTTCTTTTTGTCTTTCTCATAGAATAAAGCACAAGCCCTCAAGCTAACACTCTTTTCTTTGGTTTTCAAAACCAAAGTTTTAACACCTATCGTAACACAGAAATTCAGATCCAACATTTTAAGTGATAGCATAACATGAGATAACGGAGATGTGTGTAAAGCTCACCATCATATCTACACATCCTGTGTAATCTTGCCGTGATATTTATATTTAATATTTACGTAATATTTACTGTGGTAAGTCCTTTTTTTTTTAAAAAAAAGATTTAAATTAACCCATGCATTCTTCCCAGAAACATGCTAATCCCTGCTAATTTTTGTTAGACAAATGAGAAAAGGAACTAAATTGAGTGACAGAGTTCTATCACTAAAAAATTATTCAAAAGAACTTCAAGATGTAATCTTATCATGACATTTAAAAATAAGAAATACAAGCAGATTCTGTAAATGTAAGGACCCAAACAGAAGGAACAAAAACTACAATTAAAAAAAAACCCTTTGCCTTTAGATTTTTTTAATTTTTATATATTTTTTTTTTTTACTTATCTGAAATAAACTGTTAAATTTGAAACTATTTCTTCACATTTTCCAGTAGGGTTGTTATAGAAACGGATATACTTTCATCTGAATGATTCATTTTTGGCAAATATTTGTTCTTTGATTAAAAATTGTAATTTGGAAACAGTTCAACCGATCATCCCTAGTTCAAAAAAAAAAAAAAAGCAGCTTCTACTTCACCGTCTTCTAAATGCTTTGTCTACTTACTGAGTTCACGTACCATTTTATTGAGCAAAGTTTGTCATAGGAATATCGCCCAGCAACAAAATGGGGTTTAATTTACTATGCCAATTATATTGCGAAAGTGTTGGTATTCATACCAATATCACTTATGTATTTCCAGTTCTAGCATCTTAGCAATTGTTAACAGATATTGAAAATATGCCTTGGATCAGTTTTGGACACCTTCCATTAGTATATACATTTTATTCTCTGATTTAAAATAAAGTGTGCTAAAGCATTATATTTGCCAAAATCAGCAGCCTATTTATTATCTCTTATTATTAGAAACTCATTAAGGAAACTCTTCAACAAAGTTTAAAACTCCTTTAATGTTTAATTGCATCTTTGATCATTAATTACATCTGCAGATAGAGATAACTTTTTAAATCTTAATTTTCTCATTTAAGTTTGAAACAGAGCTCATTGCCCAATAAATTTTATTTTAGTGCGCATATATTGCCCATGTATTGATGAGCTTTTTAAGAGAAACCTACAGCTCAATCAAAATAAAACTCTATTTATCTACCATATAATGAGAATGAAAAAGTCAACTTTGCAGCAGAAATTTTGAATTTCATAGAAACACTTCAAGATTTATTATTTATACATTTAATAAGACATGAAGACTTAAGTATCTACTACAAAAATGAGGCCCCATATTTTTCAAAGTGCACCTGATGCCCCTTCTTATATATATAGATATAAAAAATATCATGCCTAGAATCTCTCAACACCAGCCATGCTGACCGAGACATTGCACAGTTTTGTGTCTAACACTTCAGATTGTACAGTCCTGGGGCAGAAAATTTGCTCACTATAACCCATAGAGCAATGGCATCCTGTTCCACAAGAGAACCTTCTGTGCACTGACAGATCACAATACAGTGACTGATGTCGTGCAATACTGCATTAAACACTCGAGAAACTTTCCAAGACACTACATTTTAATTTAGGGGAGCCACTGAACTTGTTAGTGAGATGAGAGAAGATCTCGTTTTCTTTGTCCACTACAGAAAACAAGTAATAAGGAGTCCAAAACAAACATCTAAATATGCAAGGATTTATTTGAGTCAAGAGCACCTCGTGTAAAGCATTTCCCATCCCTCAGGTTCTGCAAGGCAATTGTTCCTTTTCACTTCTGGCTTACATGGGGATTGATACGGTGCATTACGCAACAGCACAACATTGGCATTTGACATCTCCTACACTGAAATAAGCACACTTCTCTTCTGGCTTAAATTATATCTGCTGTTCTTCCACAGACACACTGCAACTGAAGAAAAATGGTCCTGACGTTATTAGGTCTTTGAAAGGTGGAAAACTGACAGGTCTGAGTGAGTGGTAGAACAAGCTCATGAACTCTCTGTTTATGAATATATAACTCATTCTGCAATGGATTTTTTAAACTGCAGTGTGGGAATATTTCTGAGATAAACAGGTTTTTGTTCAAGTCATGAGGAACAGGCAAAAAAATTAATACATAATATTTACCATGGACCTTCCTTTTTTTTTTTCTCCTGTTTATCAGCATTATTTATAAGAAACTTCCCTGCTTCACATTCTTTGCTTTCCTTACTTCTATTCAAATTACATATATCTGAAAAGTCTTATTTGCTGCTTGATTATTTTTTTGCTTTACTGCCAGTACTGGATTTTTTTTTTTTTTTTTTTTTCTACTAGTATGGTTTATCTAGGCATTTTAGGCAGGCATAGAAATAACAACAGATACAAAAATATTAGAAGCCACATGACTGTAATTATTTTCTTTTTAAAAAGATAATTAGCAAAACCTATTTATGACAGAGATCATTCTGTCTATTAAACCTAGCTGTATATATGAAAAATTCAGAAGAACGGTGTTTAGCTTGACGGGGACAGAGAAGAGGGAGACCAAGTTGCCTATGATATTTTTAGAGACAGAGATAACAGACAACCAGGTGTACACATCCCACTGCTTTTTAGTCTCTGAAACCTCCAGTTAGAGGATCATAAAATTATCATGGTTGGAAGAGACCTTCAGATCATCAAGCGCCATCAGTAAACCATATCCCTTAGTGCCACATCTATATGTCTCTTAAATACCTCCAGGGACAGGGACTCCACCACTTCTCTAAGCAGCCAGTTCCAATACTTAACCAACCTCCCCATGAAGAAGTTCTTCCTAATGCCCAGTCTAAACCTCCCCAGCACAATATGAGGCCATTTCTTCTCATCAAGTCACCTGAGAAAGACAAGCACCCTTCTCGTTGAAACCTCCTTTCAGGCAGCTATAGAGACCAGTGAGGTCTCTCCTCAGCCTCCTCTTCTCATCACAGAAGGGGTCGGGTTACAGACTTCACTATTTGCATTATGCATCACTAGGGAAAGTAATGTATTACATTTCAGCAAATACTGGCTGATATAGAGTATTAGGTTGACCTTGCTTCGTTTTCACATGCCTGTTCAAGTGGCATAAAGTGACACAATATTTAAAGATGGATATTGCATTATTTAAAGACAGACGTATTTATACTTTGGAGATTTTTTTTATTATTCTTATTCCTAAGAAATTCTAGCAATATTTTCAGTATTCCTACTACAGTTAGGCTGAGAAGATAGAGAGACTTTGGAGTAATAAAAACATCCTACACTAAATAATCCTCTGGCAATTATGTTATTCTATTGCTGTTGTTCATTTGTTTTTTAATAGTGAGGTTGCACAGCCAACTCCAGGGGAATCCAATTCCTCTTCATTTATAGACACAAAAATATTTTACCCATCTTTACCAAAACATATTCGAAAAAACAGCTTCTCTAATTCAGGCAAACATACAGCTAACACTTCACATTTGACATGAATTAGTCTGAAAACTGACAAAGACAGTTTCTTTAGATAAAAACTTAAAAATTTGCTCAGGGTTAGATAAAAACATGATAAACATAACAGACTCTTTTGGATGTGTTCCTTCAAGATTACTTCTCTGACAGATTTATTACTCCTTATTCTCTGTGCAAAAGGCTCCATGATTGATAAGGAAAATGAAGGAAGGAAGGCTGTAATTTTTGCACTCAGTCCTCCTCCTATACTCCAATGTCACTGTTTTTATTAATCCTACATGTTGTTTTTGCCTTGACCCATTTTTCAGATGGGGAAAATAGCTATCAACAGCTTCCAAACTGCTGATTTACCTGTCTCTGATACACAACCGTACACCACATGTATCATTTATTAATTTAAATTATTTAAACCATATAGATTCCAGCTGTTGCAGCAGAGTTTCGTCCTGGAGAAATAAACAGTTGATTTTCAAAACCAGCAATGACTAGGACCTGCCCTGACTAACAAATAGTATTTCCTTGGAGGTGGCATCTGACAATTAAACCGTGCTAATTTCTGAAGATCTTTCTTGCTTCATTAAGGATTATTAAGAGATTAACATTTAATCCATTCTAGTATATGGATGGTGAAGGGTATGGAGAAAATGCTGAATCTTGTTCCTCTGGGTACAATTCTCTTTCACCACTTGGGAAGAATAAATTGCTGGTAAAAGGAAGAGGTTAATCGTGCATCTGTTTATTTGTCCTCAAAAAAAAAAAAAAAAAACAGACTCATCCCAGCAAGAAGCATGGATTCTATGAATTGTAATCTCAAAGGTTCCCAATCTTTCTCACACTGCAACATTTACAGTGATTTTGAATCTTTAGAAGATATTTTTGCTCTGACTTGGGAACATATCCTACACCCAATGTACCTAATAATTTGGCTATTGAAAACCATCCTTCTTTGTCTTTGAGTATTAACAAGACACGTTAGGCACTTGAAAATACTGCGTTCAATACCTTGTGCTTTCTGCCTTAGGAAAGTAAAGAGAAATACTGAAGTAATCCTTACGCCCTTGATTCCTGCTCCTCTCCTAATGAGATATTAAGGGGAGAATAATAAGAGCTGGCTTCTTTCCGATGGCCTTGTTCAGCCTTGACTCACAGAGGTAATAGTTTAAAGAGATGAGATGATGCTGAGCAATCTTGATGTAGTTTCAAAGCATGAATCCTATATTTGCAAGTACAGTCTGATCATGATTCTGTGTTTAACCTCACTGGATAAGAATAATTTAGAGTCCGTAAGAACCATTTACCATTTTCATTCCTTTTTCCAGTATGGTCCATCTCCAAGATTTTCTTCTCCACCTCCCCTAAGCTTTCTGTCCTTCATTCTCAATTGAAAAATAGGTATAACCACACATTAGAAATTATGATTGCTTCTCATGAAAATAGCTTGAAGTTTGTTTCTGTTCATTGAACTAGAACTTTTTCTCTTTTTTTTCCTTCTAGTATAGTTTCTAGGTTATTGGTCCAATGTTACAATTCTATAACTTTAGCATGTAAGAGCTAAATAAATATATAATAATAAATATATAACAATATACTTCTGATAACTGCTAAAAATAGCTATAAGTTCAGAGTACTTGGTTTTCCCTCAGGAAGACAAAGAATAAAGAAATATTAGTTTTGAATAAATTCAGTCTTGATCAAAAACATTATTTTTTAATTCACCCGAATAGTTTGGCATGAGTCAGTTCAATTAAATATTGAAGTTATATTTCCATGAAACAATTGGAGTTATATCTTCAAGAATTACTTGCTTTGTTCTACTTACTAATAGACAACAACAACTGAAAATTACTATAAGGCCTGTTAGTAGAATTAAAGCTAAAAAAATATCTATACTTCATTTTTCATTATTCAAGATCTCCATTATAATGTATTTTTCTCAGCTCCATTATACACACAGCTTTTGTTTAGTGTAATGTTTGCCAGCCACGTTAATTTATACTAACGTACATTTGGAAAACATACAAGATGCATAAATTTTGTAAAATAACCCTTTTGTGGGCACCCACAGAAGTTCCACAATATTCTGGGATAGTGCAGAGAGAAGTAGATTTTTTTTTTGGTTTTTGTTGTTGTTAAAAAAAGATAAAGATGGATCTCACGGATCCATCAGAGTTCCATACAGAGACGGAACTCTCAGTCTAGCCTTAACAAATAATTCAAATACAGTACTTCCCTACTTGGTCTACAGCATTCAGAATTAGGAAGATTTTTTACAATCCTTTAAAGTTTTGAACACGTATATAATTTTTACCCACTAAAGGAAACTCAGTGGAAGTGAGAGAAAATCAGCAAAAACATAAGACACTGAAGGGAGGGGAAGCCGCCTTTGAAATTTAGAATCAGTGTGACTGTTCCTTCTTCTCTCCCTTACTCAAGTCTCCTTGATGCCAATTTCCCTATCTGCTCTTACCTGCTAGGAAGCATATGTATCTCTCAGCTTCCCAAGGTCTAACATTTGCACACAAATGTATCAAAAATGACAGAAAAATGATTTATGATTCCTTCCTTCAATACAGTTTGCATTTTGAGTAAGCCAAACAGGTAGTTTCCATTATCCAATATAAAGAACATTAGATAAAAATGCTCAGTTTCTCAATTTTGGACAAAATTAGGAGGGAGCATTTGAAAGATTGAGTCAAAAGAATTCCAAGCAGAACATCTTCATACAAATATGCCATTTGAGCTGCTTTATTTCAATGGGGAAGGAATATTTCCCCTCTTCAAGTATTAGAAAAAGCGTAGGAGTAATTGAAGGAAAGAGACTTTTTAAATGAGAATAATTTAAGTTAGTCACTGCTATCATAAGAGAGACAGCAAATCTGATTCCTTTTCAGAGACGAGAAAAGCATTTGGGCATTTTGGTTCCATTTATCTGCTTGTAGGAACCAAGAACAGATGAGAAATGGTGGGGAAAAAAAAATTGATGGACTTTCAGGGCATTTCATACCACCCACTCTTGTACAGCTCACAATACTTACAACATTCTTTACTACATGCTCTTCTTATTTATTTTCCCAGTACTAGCTAATAAACCTCAGTCATCTTCTTAACTGACTATCTAGCAAGACAGAGAATGGTAAAAGCCTACGCAGGCACTGACAGATTCAAGCTGAATAGGTGGAAAAATGGTGATGTTTCTAAAAGTTGAATTTAAGCTTCGAGCAAATCTGAAACCTCAGGTGAAATGTTGGGATCGCTTCCTGAAGTTCTTTCTGTCCTACAGCAGCAGCCCTATTGGAAGTGCTGAGCAGATCACAAATCCCCTCTCAGTCTGCACCAGTCCCTGTAGCACTGCAGCAGTTTTGCATATCCATGTATAACTCTCGTACAAGACAAGACAGGAAAATAATTTGGTTGTCCACACTTTCCTAGGCCTGTTAATTACTTGTTTTCTGTCCTGGTTTGCTCACCCCAGCTGGGAACTGCATCTTCCTCGAATAACGTAGAGCTAGTATTTATTAAGCATTTAACTGACCAAACCAGGTTCAGGAAACACAAATTTGATATTGGAAAATAAACAAAGAAAAGTGGCCAAATGAAATTCTATTTTATCTTGGTCTGCCGAAAGCACTCGCAGCCCAAGTAAGCCCACATTCATCCTCTGCCTTGGAATTCCTTATGCTTGCTACTAATATATATGAACCAAATATAGACTGTAATTCAACTTTGGACAGCTGCTGAAGTTTTTCTCCAATACTTTCTGAAGCTCTATTTAACCCAAATACACCGACGTTCTTTATATTTTAGACACATATATTAGGTAACCTAAATCTTCCCAAAGGAAGAGGGAGTCTGCCAAAGAAAATAATGGTTGGTGCAAAGGCCAAGTCATACAACCTCTCTAACAGACCATCACAACAACTTTCACAAAGAAAAAAAAGCAGGCAAAGAAAATCCTGTCATGGATAAGTAGTGTATAAGAAAAATATGATTGAAAGGAGAGACTGTTTTTATTTAATCATGAATTGCTGAAATTTAGGGTAAACTACCAACATGGTTATGCTTTATCAAGATATGTAATTACAGCTCCATTTTTGTCATCCTTTGTGACACAGATTCTAGCAAGGTGTTTGCAAAGACTACCCTTATAATGACACACAAGCAGCATATTGCCATTGTAAAACGCTCCCTGAACAAAACAGAGTGTTAATTGAATGTTAAAATTCTGGATTTGGCACTTGGAGGCTTTGTCAGGATTGGAACGAATGGTAGCCCACTGGGAAGCAGGAAAATAATAGCTATCATAATGCTGCTAAGTGCGCTACAGACTGCTGATTCAAGGACATATGCAGCAGTCAGGTGGATATAAAGCCACTATATTCGCATCTGTACACAGCAGGAATCATGCAAGGCAATGATGTAGGGAATATCTCTATGAATAAAATATAACCCAAGGTTATTTCTAAAATAAAGGGATCTGTCTGTGCTGGAGTCCGAAAAACTGGTGATTGGCTCCAGCCTGTGTTCTGTGCTAGCTAACACATTTGCTTTTCTTTAAGTTACCTGGCTCTTGCTCAGTACATCTACTACACATATTAGGGATGTCTAAAGCACACTGCCTGGGTGAAGTGTAGCTGGAGCTGCGGGATCACTGGATTTACAAAACCCTGTCCCAGGCAGCAGCAGCACACAAGTTAAAACAGGCTACCGAGGTACTGTGGAGATGCTGAAGGGCAGCTGAGTTTGGCACAGCCTTTTGGGTGTCCATACAGCAAAGGCAGCAGAGGCACAGGCAGGTCTGTAGTTAGCACAGGTAGGAACGCAGTGCCAGGATGCTTGCTACCACCCAGAATATGCCCACAGGGAGCACTTATGCCCTACACACTGCACGGGACTTTTACAGCTGTTAAGTTAAAGAAGCGTGGGGAAGTTAACACATGCAAAAACGACAGCTTTGTCTTCTGGTGTGGACATGCCATCCGCATAACATCAGTTTCCACAAGTGGCACTGCAAAACTCTTGCATAACTTTGTTTTAGCAGTTTCAGTTCCTTACTAATTAAGGCATCACAAAAATTTTACTGAAGTACAGTAATATAGACAACTTCAGACATGTCAGTTTAGGATCGGTGAAAAACAAGGTTTCATGGAAAAATAAAGTTATTAAGTTATTTACAGAAGATCTTAACAGAAAAAAATTGCAAATCCAAGACAATCCACCAACAGGTGTCTTCGGGAGCAGCTAGATACAAAAATTCCTGCTAGTCCCTGGTAGATTTTCTTAACAAGACAGACAGATTTGATCTCACTTTTCAGTCCTCCAGTAATTCACTTGCATGTCATATGTTAATTAAACTGAAGGTGCAAGAGATTTGCAGAAGGACTATGGATGGGTAAGGAACCATCTAAAGTAGAGACCTCTAAAACAGATGGGGATTGACTGGAGGGAGATCACTTGGAGAACCAGAGGACAGCTTTTTTGTTCATTAATGATCGGCACAGAAAGAGGAGCCCTAGTGGAGTCTGCTGGTGACACAAATTTTGCAGTAACATTGATATAAAAGTCAGCTGGGATATCAAACAAGAGGAATCGGATGACTGAAAACAGGCAAAATAGACAATTGATGTAATTTAATGCTTCTAGGTACAAGGTCACTCATATAATGATGAGCAAGAATTATGGTTATAAACTGATCATCCTGAAATAAGAAATTGCCTAGGAGGTAAGGGATCAAAATGCACTTGTCTTCTGTGGAGGAAGTAGGGAAAAGGAAAAAAGTAAGTTCCTGTGTGGGAAGAGATATTGCCAAGAAGAGGTGGTAAGTACTAATCAGCAGTGTACAAGACACCGGTTTTGTTTTGAAGGCTCTGAACATTCATGTTCAACTGGGTTAAAATATACAGAATTAAAACCTGAGGAGAAGCAGAGAGACATTGTAATTAGGGAAAAGGCTTCAATCTTAGGAGAAAAGGCTAAAAGCCTAGCTTGTTTAGGCTAATGATTGCTCTCGGAAAACACTTCAGGGACACACCAGGAAGGGAAAATATACTTTAGCTTAAAAAAAAAAGTAATACTGGCATAGGAACAAATGGGTATAAGTCGCCTTGAATACGTTTAGGCAGGACATTAGAGGACAATTACAAACGATCAGAAGAGAGAGATCCTGGAATGGCCTCCTAGGGCAAAAAACACAGAACAGCTTGAAGATGGGATTTATCTAATTCATGAGAAGGATTATATGATACATTCACAAGTCACAGCAGAGGACTGCTTCTGATGACCCAGAAGCTCCAGGAATCCTGTCTCCACTGTTCACTGGCAGCTGTATTTTAAATCATGACTTATATTTCATCTTTAAATTAGAAAAATTTAAAAAGGTCTGCTCAATCATCAGAAAATTCACATCCATTACTTTTCCAGCCCACATTATGTATCCATGTCAATTTTTATGAAGAAAGAATGGAACACTTTACATTTTCCTCAGCTGAAAAATATTATTGCAAGCTATCCTTAAAATAGTCATCCTGTTGAAACACAACAAATGAAAGGTGTCAATGTCAGGTCTTCCACATGCCTGTCAATCTACAGATACCTCAAGTCTCAGAAATATTTGTGCTACATGATAAATGTGAATAGACGACAATTTTAGAATTTATGAATACATTTATTCTTACTATAATTTCAAGTGTTTTATGTAGTTAAACGGGCATTAAACAACCGATTGTCCCCTTCAAGTGAACACTGGAAATCACTATTAATATTTTGTTTTTATTCTAAGCATTGATCAAAGACAAGTGTGTAGCGTAGCTCTTTTATATTTCCATTGAAAAATGCTAAACCATAGCACTGAAGTTCATGTTTCCTTATGCTGATTGAAGAGCAGACAACATTTACAAAAAATGAATAATATTTGCATAGCCAATGAACATCTAATAATATTCAGTAAGACATGTAATGTCAAATTTGCATGAGATATTATCTTTTATAAACAGCTAATGTCTCCCTCATTATCCCCTTCATGAATCTGTTGAGGTTTTTTTTTTTTCCATTCGTGTCTCATAATTTTCATTTGATAGGTTATAAAAATAACAACCTGATTTGGATATTAGCTTAAAATGTTAATCACATGTACGCAGCTCAGATTGGATTTGATATAAATCAGTGCTATCAGAATTTATGCACACTACAATAAGATGTCTCCCATTTTAAAGCATTCATGATATCAACTTTTCATAGTAAGAAAAAGTTTGATCTGAAATTGTGAATATTAGGATGAGTAGATGCTACTAAGTCTGCTTCATCCACAAAGAATACATTTGTTTCAGACAATGATTTGTCTGTGATTAATGCTAATTAACTTTATACTCTGGATTAGTTTTCTATATAGCAATGAGCAGTCACACTATTACTTCAAGTCTCCGGCTTACATTCATTGGACCTTTATCTTATTCAGTTTTATGAAATGAACTGGCAGCTTTCACTTCATACTGTTTTGCAGATTAACAGTGAACAGACCATTTTTCTTCCTCTGTTTGAAAACAGAGCAAGATACTTTGCTCACATTCATAAACAGTGAGTGAACAGAGAGGGCTCTATTCTGCCCACCCTCACCAGGTCCAGGCTGGTATGACTTGGCACTAGTACAGTGGCTTCTAACTTACTCTTTTGTACTGCAAGTAGGATACCAACTTCTGGGGTCTCTCTCAGCTGAAGCTGGATGGAGCCTGCACAAAACAGTTTGCAATATAATGAATAGCTTCAGCAGTCAGCCCTCATTACTGCCTAGAAGACTGAATGAGCTCACCCTAGTTGTTCACTGTATTTCAGGTATTTCCTATACGTATAGAAGTTTAGATAACATCTCTATTAACTTAACCTTCTCTGTATGTATATATATATATATATCATGATCTAAGCAGCTAAAATCATGCATTACACTCATGCACATTTACAGTAAAAAGCTCCAATAAAAGATGGATTGTGTATTCCTGAAACTAGGTATTACTGTTAATTTTGAATTTATTCAAATCTGAAACAATGCTTTCTTTGCAAGAGCCCCACTTCTGTTCTCGCACAAGTTACTGATGTGATTAAAATGATTTTCATACAATTTTTCCCTGAATAGCTATGAGAAATCTGATGCAGAAAAATCAGAAGGTTAATATTTTTTCATTTTTTTATGCTTTCCAGCTGAATCCCCAGTCTCGCAGACTCATTTGAAAATGTGACTGCTCATGTGCAAGTTGACTCCATAGAGTTTCCCCCAGTCTATCATACCCTGAACACTTCAGATGCATAGCACTCACACAGCCCAGCTGCACAGCGCAGGCAGAACAAGCTCTGTGCTCCTCCAGCATGGTGGTTATGGCTGGTGGAAGTTTGCACAGAAGCACATGCATCAATTTGTGCCTCAATTTTGCCATTTATAAAGCAGATTCCCTTAGTGCAGACTCCCATTTACAGATAAGGACTAATGCTTTATTTACCCTTTCTCTCTCAACTGACTAGAAAACTTTCTTCTTGATTGAACCCTATAAATAGCCACTCATGCCTAACTTCAGTGAGAGCTTATTTCTTATAACTATGAGGAATGCAGTAAATTAGTTTTATCGCTTCATTTTCAAACTCCAGTTGAATAGTTGGAAAGGAGACAATGGCACTGTTCTTTCAGGCTGATGCAGGTATTTTGCCCCTGGTTTCTATTTCAGTTTTTTTATTTCACCGTTGTTGCCTGAGGTGCATAAATCATTCACGTATCAAATCATCATAACAGAGACCAAAATGCATTTTATGAAGCCAGGAAGCCCTCAAGGATAGCACAGGGGGTTAAATGAGCACTTTTGTTCAGCTCATTGCTTTGATCTGGCAGGGACCTTGCCGTGGGCTCTGGCAGCAGCGATGCATGGCTCATGCCGTGACGCACCTACCGACTGGCAGAAAGCACCAACATCTCATCCTACTCCATGAGATTTAACTCAGGAGGATAGACAAAGCCAAATACTAATAATGGTAGAAGAGAAGAAATAACTCCATATTCCTATCAGCTGAGCCTTTCTAATTTCTGACCCCAAATTTGGGAGTTTTTGGGAGTTAGGATAGAGCCAAGTCTTGCGAGCAGCTGTGGCTGATGCACCAGAACTAACCCTTTCTCAGCAGAAGGGCATGTTTCTTCCCTTCCCACAGCAAGTTACAGTCTGCTTCAGTAGTCAAGGAAGCCAGACCCCAAACTTTTGCATTTTAGCAGTCAGCACAGGTATTTCTTGTGCACATAGGGCTGCTGGAGTTGGAGGCAGCTTTAAGAAAGACTTTACTGAAGCTGGAAGTAAGGACAGAGGCTTCCGACATCCAGCACACTAGGAGTGGTGCCTTTTCACAACCTCCACCCAGCACTTGTATAAATGTCCTTGCAATGGAAACAGGTTGGATCAGAGAAAAAAAAGCAGGTGTACCACAGCTGCAAGAGGCAGAATCATCAGAAAGAGGCTGTTGTCTCAGGCTCAGACAGTATTTCTAGGCAAATGGATAAGGTCACCACATTGCACATTCCTACTTTCTCTGCTGACAGAGATGAGCCATCAACATCAGCATGAACCACTAACAGTTACATTGTGCGAGGTTCAAGGGCACAGTAATTCCCTCATAGGAGGGTAGAGATGTTTCACAGGGGGTGAATGAGCACCAGATTCAACATCAGGAACATCTGGTGCTGTGTATGCTCTTGAGGATGGCGATGGGACTGGCCTGGGCAAAGCCTGCGGAGCTGCCCCATAGGATGTTGCATGCTGTTGCTGCAGCAGTATCTGGAGATTGGGGTAAAAGCCTCCAGCTTTACCTTCTCCCCAACTTTCTCTGACTTCCTCTGACTGGCAAATGCATGATTCAGGTCCACACTTGCCAGCAACTTAAAACTACACATAATACTTATTCTACTGACTCATGGTACATTTTACCTTCTGTTGAAAACATCTCAAGCAATGCTAATTTTGAGAGTTTATCTCCCTACAATGAAAATGAGATAAACAAGAAGAGAAATTATATCAAAACAAACCTGAAGTATGCAAACACACAGGAATGGTTTGTATCTTCCAAAGCTTTTGCAGATGTACGTTTATTCTGAGTAAATGATAGACCTGCATATATTTCAGGCAAAACAAGAAAAAAGGAGAGAACATCAATATTTATTTTGCTTCTCCAAGAATTCCTGGTTATTAAAGTTACTGCTGTGGCTGTCAATCACAGGTTCAAATCTTATTTGTGCAAATTCAAGTTTACAAATCTGCTTTCCCTATGATAAATTAAGACTTGGAGCGAAACAGAAAGGAGCCAGTGAACTGCTGGAGTCACCATGGAAAGCAATCTGTGCAGTGTGGGCACAACTTTTAATCATAGGCAGTAGAAGTGAAGGAAGAAAGCCAGTCCACAAATGCTAATTAGAAATGATCGGCTCAGCCTTTCAAAGACATAATATACATGTGCATAACTGCAGCTGCATACAGTTCAGTGAGGCTCCCCAGGTCCCAGCATCTTGCACACAGGCTGGACCTAAAATGTACAACCCTCAGCAATCTGGCTGGCTTGAAAATAAAGCCTCACTTCAGTAAATCCATTCTAATTTAAGTCCTAGAGAAGCCAAAGGAAAAGCTCACATTGAGACTTCTCATTCAGCCTGATGGTCCTCAAAGTCCTTATTCATGCTCATATCACAGCAGCATATTTTCAGGCTGTTTTTCTTTTACACAGGAGATTTTTTTTCAGTCTTCAATAGAAGCGAGGTTGGGCCAAATACCTGTAATGATTGGCTTTGCGTTCACTGAGACTGGTTACAGGAGCATTCACATCTGGTGACACATGAACACGACTGAGCTAATTGGTACAGGATTCTGTTTAGAGTTGTAGACTCTCCACTTTTATTTGAAAGTTTTAAAAGGTATTTATTAGCTACAGAGACGAAAAAATATGCTCGATTAGCAAGACAGTGCAACAACATCATTCCTGAGCTCACAATAAGCTGCTGTCAACTCTTGCAGAGCACACAAAATAGAAGTGGGTTTTACAGCCTGTCACCATCTCCTGACAGGCAGGTAAGGCACTTGTAATAATCAAAACAAGACTCCTTTCTGGGCTCTAATTTTTCCCCAGGATACACTACAAGATGACAGTCTTCAGCTAGTTCACAACTAGATGATGTTTTTTCTCCCAGCATAAACATTGAGCACCTTCCCAGAGACTACCAGAGAGCTGAGCTCTCCTTCAAACTCTTCTTTCCAAGGCTGACAGGTAACACAGGGGATCCCGAGCCCTGTTTGACACGGGAAAGGTTTGCACCGCTCACCCCTCAGGGATTTTGAGCAGCAGCTGTTACTGGAAGCAGGCAATTCTCTGCTGTTTGTGTTACAAGAAACACCCACCAGATTACCCAACGGGGTCCACTTTAGGCTCTGTGCTATATAACCATTTCTGAAACGGTAACAAGAATGTGGGGAAAATGACCATTCATAACCCTCAGGTTCTCATTCCAGGAGTAGCCAAGCTCTAACAAAGCCTAAAGATAGATGTTTGAGATGTTAGCATCAGTTTGGAGCACACCTTTAAATTACTTGTAAACAGGTGAAAGCAGCAGACCACCTAACTACAGTCCTAAGGTAGCTAAATGAGGCAGATTGAAAGTGAGGGCTTCAGACACATTTAATGAGTAAATGTCGATGCTTCCAGACCTGCTGGCCAGATGGTCCTATTTCTACAAAGCCCAAGGATGGAAAAATGTAAAAGCCTCCAGGTGCCTACTGTACATTTCAATCTGTGATAATATTCAAGAGATGACAACTCTGATAAATTAAAACCCCAGGAGGCAAAGCCAAAAACAAAGAATTTATAGAGAAGATATAATTTATGCAGTGACTTACGGAAGCAAAATAGCAATTAAAGCAGCTTCCTACAAAAGAACTGTGGTCTATTTATTTAATGCAAAGATTTAGTTTTTTTTTTTTTTTTTTACTGCTAATCTGGAAGAAACTTATTTGCTAGCCTTCACCATTACTCAAGTTTTCTTTTTCCAATGGACTTACACCACCTGGTTTCTCCACTGTTAATGCCAGTTATGTTGCATAATAATATATTATTTACACTTTGCACTAAAATCATGATGAACTTTGATTACAAACCTGGGTGAACCATAATTTGGGCATATAACACCTTAAACACCAGTTTAGACAGCTGTGATTTGCTGATTTCAGTTTAGCTGAAACAGTTTTCATCAGGAATGCTTTTGCACTTTTTTTTTAATTTAGAATAAAAAGGTTATTGCTTTCTTGATTGAAGATAACGTGCCTGAGCTATGACGTACCTTAAACCAACTGATGTAAGTAAGGTGCTCTGAAACAAAAGATTTATTTTTCTCAACTAGGCAAGGAAACACGCTATTGAACTTCTTAAAAATACCCGTGTGGGTAATCTTATTACAACTTTGGTGCTCTCTAGTTTCAATACAGCAAGGTTTTATGGCATATCACATTTGTACCATACATTCTTTTGTTAAAATTCCAAAGTTCTCCAAGAACAGGAGGTTCTTTGTTTTTCATATTTAGCTATATTTTAATATACTGAGATTGGTTATCATCCAGAAGCAGAGCTGTTACCATACAAATACTCACTAAAGGTATGGTTCTGCTGCTGACAGTATTCAGGTAAGGCACTTGAAACAGAAGACATTTAACTAGCAATGTAACAAAAATAAAAATAGAAGTTTAAGAGAAGCTAAAGTATCAGTGTATCCAGAGAGGAAATGAAACTTAGGTGACTTCACACCAAAACACAGGGTCACTAGTACCGGGGTGTTTTCAAAATCCCCTGCTTTCTGTGAAATACTATTTGTATTAGTAATGGCTCAACCTAAACCATGAGTTGTTTTTTTCTGAGACTTTTTCCAAATCTAATCACCATCATGAACCTGCTCACGGAGGCAACTCCACAGCTTTGTCAGTGAATTGTTACTTTCTTATCATCAGTGACATTCGAAAGATTTTTATTTTTTCTTTCAGATGATGAACTTTGTGGGTTAGGAAATGTGGTGATGTGTCTTAACGGGTATATTCAGTGTTAGCTTGCAGTCATTAGTGTACCTATAGAAATCTAGGCCTCATTTTCCTCGATATTGAGATATAAAAATAATTTTTAAAATTATTTTTGAGAAGCATGAGCCTTGTCAAATTAATAACGTCAGCAGTATCTTATGTCCATATTCTTAAAAAGTAACAGCTTGGCTGCATAAAATCAAATTCTTATTCCCTTATCTCTGCTGAAAAACACCTTATTTTACAATTTACTTCACAACTGCCAGATTAGTTACACTATTCACTAGCTCACTTCCTTCCCAAAATCCTATATAAAAAAGTCCTTAAAAATTATTTTATCTTTTTAGGCTTTCCTTCTTTCAAGATCCCAAACTGAATGAACAGCGGAAGATGGTATGAATTTTGAATAGATGATGGAGACTGCAGGTTTTCTACTGTTGTTAATGTTAATCCATCTCCTTCTCCTTGATATATCTGCAATCTTTATAGACCAATACGATACAGAATTTCTATATTGGCATTCCCTAATGAGCCGAAGCTTCTGCCTGAGAATCTTGTAAACAAGCCTCTCAAATGCTTTCTAAACTCAGTTTTCACTAAGATATTGCTACTAATAAAAAATTTAAGTTTAAACCCTACCATGTTTGTTTGCCCTGGAAGTTCTACAGTCTGAAGAGTGTAATCCCTGAAGATGTATTTGCCTGCATTAACTGGAAACATGAAACAACAGTTGCTGAGACCGTTCAGTAGTAGCGATCTCCCAAATCTCTGTTAATTCTTTAAACAACATCATCAGCTAATCCATTGCACATCAAAGTACAAAAACGTCAGAAATTTCTTAAGTAATCAGTCTAGAAGCCTGCTCACAGCCAAGTATAATAAAACCATTAGGTCCAAACAACCTAAAAACCTTAGCCCGAACAGTATTTTAAACCAAAAAGAAGCGGGATTAAGAGCTCTCACAAGTGTCCCAAAGAATTTTGCAAGATATCCACTCATTTTACATCACCATACATGCATGCAATGATATGACACAGTCTCTTAGTTTAATCTGGAATTAACTAATGAGAGGTGAAGTACAGCTTTGAATATACATCCCTGGTGTTCTAAATGGTGATCTCATCTTGTAATCGAGTCAGATAAGGAAAAAACCTTTGGGGTTCCCAAGCACCTGTATAAGCACAGAGAACTACTGGGGGCCACAGGTGCTCAAATAATCACAGACCACATCACCTAGCAAATAGCTAGAACAAATTTTGGCCCACCAGATCCAAACATGAGCTAATAACTTTGCGGGTTTTGTGCAGTCTCTTTATAATTGCAACCTTCAGTGTTTCAGTAGAACAAGTTCTGAGGTCCCTGGCACAGGAGCTCTCAGACACGGCAACCTTGACTTCACAAACCCATTGAGGAAACCAAATACTCAGCATATATAAATACATTTTACCAGCAGAACTTCAAAATTCTTAATAAAACTATATCATTATCATTAGACAGTCAGAATTTAAGTTACTAGGTAAGAATTGTACAAGTCAGTGATGTTATTGGTACTAAATGCATCTCCGTTTTCAGTGAGAATAGAAAAAAAGGAGAAAGGGGCTTGGCATCCCTCAACAATGAATTATTGGACTATATGGCAATAAACAGCACTTAGGTTGTAAAAGGAATTGTAAATGGAACCACAAGACCCTGATTTATGTACTAGATAGATCCTGGTTTGAGATCTAGATTAGTTCTTTAATAAAGATGTAATCCATCACTGAAAAAGACCTGCCTTGGTTGTTTATTTGCCTATCATGAACAAAGAGTGTTAATTACGTTATTTCATTTATAGTAGGTCTTCCCTAATATTTACAGTCTGCCACATTGCAATATGTCTTACACAGAAAATATTATATTTTCAATTGAAAATGACTTATTAAATTGAAAGCTTTTTTTTTGTCATTGTAAGCCATATATTGTATTCCCACTTGCATTGCTACAGAATACAAATGGCAAAAAATTAATTAACGTGCTTAATTTTACTGTAAGGAAATAAAGTTGCATATTCTTTCAATCATCAATAAAAGGAATATCACTACAAACAAAATAAAGTTAAGGATTAGCTTCAAGAATATCAAAATATCATTAACAGTTCTGAAAACATTTCTGCATGTAATGGTATAAATGTCAAGTTGAGACATTCTGGCCTGTTTTCTATTACCTTGAATAGAAATGTCATCAGGAGAGCAGTCCTTACACATTCTTACCTGATATTTGTTTTAGTTATAGGTCCTCTTTTAGGACAAATCCACTACAGAGTTAGATTAAGAAAAAAGGATTCATTTGACCACAGACTAAGTGGAACGTGAGCTGATGCCACCTTTGACTTTTCCCAGACTGTAACTGAATGCATTGACAACAACAACAAAAAAACAAATAGAAAAAAACACCACCCACCCCCAAACTCATGCTTTCCAGGCCAAACTGAGTTAGTTGTAATGTTGCAATGAAGCTCAAGCCTCTACACTCTACTACTGTAGTAGCTACTACACTCTCATCCAGAAATAGAAGAGATTTTGATACTAAAGCTACAAACTTGTGGTTTGAATTATAGATTATGTCTATTGCAAAGACATAACCCATTTTTCAAAGGAGTTAAGTATAAGCACAATTTGTTGGGTTAAATAGCAGTCAGAAGCCTAATTATGTAATATTCACACTCACATTCAACCTTGCCCAGATACCACTGAAACCAACGATCATCTTCCATCGATTTCAGAAAGTTCTGCATTACATCCATACTCGTTTCCTTCCAACCAATAAAGCGGTGGCATTTTCTAAATATTCTTTTGCAGGCTTCCTTGTTTGCTTCCTCTGTGATCACTACTATCTCTAAAGAAAATAAAATCAAGTAAAATAAAAGATAAATAAAAGATAAATAAAAGGAAGGTAATCTTTTTGCAATACTTCGGTATCCTTTAATCCAGCTTCTGACAGTAATCTACATTGTCATTTTATTATTGTAATGAAGTAGCCAGTGTTTAAGATTTCTTTATCTGATGTCTGTGGATTAGAAATACTGTGATAACAACAACAACAACGACGAGTTCTAGCAATACTCAAGTTTAGAAAACAGAAGAAAATCTTGGAACACCATTTTTTTTTTCCCAATTTCATCTGAAAACACAAAACGTAAGCACTAAGTCTGATTAAAAATCAAATATCAAACCCTGAAGTTTCTTGAGTCTCTGCAGCTCAGCGTTGGCTCAAAAAATGTTTTGGACAAATGTTCAGATAAGGTGAGTTATTTTTTCCTAATTCTATCTTGTAATACTAAGAGCTGCATTTCTTTATCACTATAGTGCTAGCTTCATCTAAAAATGTTATTCTTATTCCTTCCCTGGTTGTCCAGATTATGTCCTAATTTACATTTTCATTCTTTTGGCTTTGAACCCATAGTACATTGTTGTGCTTTGTTGTTGCTTTGTTTGTTTTATCCCCAAGTTAGCCAGCAAGGCAGTACCTAGAACTTTTAGTAAAATCCATTTTATAAAAAATTATATTTTTGATTTACAGCTCAAAATCTATAAAGACATTTTTTCCCTGAATATATTGGGACGCCCGTTATAATTTGATATCATCTTAATGTACTTCCATTCCCTTTCAAGCTTCCCTCTTTCTCTGAGAGAAATTCCAGTCAGTGGCCATGTAGTCCTGATTGAAACAAGCACCAGTATGACCTTTTAATTTTGTTTTCATTTACTTTAGAGATAACGGAAGACCAATGTTAATGTTTTGTAGCTGGACACCTGTATGTTGTCAATTTTCCTTTAATACCCAGTGGTAAAAAGTGCTTATCTGATGCTCAGCCTATACTCACGCTATCCAAAGTGTTTTTGCTTCTGATTTCCATGATTAACTTATTTAATGAGGCAGAAAGAAGGTCTCATCCATTGTAGTTAGACACAAGTAATGCAGTACTGAATAAACAGTAACAGCACATTAATCTCTCTGACTTTTCATTATTATCCACTAACTGGAATACATTTGTACCTGCTTTCATGGTTAAATGCACTTGTTTTCTGGTTTTAAAAAGGAAAGAAAAAAGCAACCCCAAAATTATGGCAGCGACTATTAAGAACTGCACTTTAAACACGGAAGAAAGTACATCAGAGCCCAAGAAGTGCAGTTTGTGTGCAGCCATCTGTTAGAGGTCATGCAGACACCTGACATCGTTAGGGAAGTTTAGGAAAGGGAAGATTATGAAAAAAACTCACCCACGGGGAGGGGAGTACATGCATCAGGGCTCTCTCTTCTCCTTTACATAGGAGTAAAATAACTATGGATGAATAAAAGGTCATGGTTTCCTATGTGGGGGATATGGTAGTCTTTCTTACCTACGCACAATTGTGTGGGGTCCTTCTGCCCCTTACAACTGGGGGCCCATGCTGGCATCCTCCTACACAGAATCAGTTTCATCAGATTCAGCATAATTATGTATTGCCTACTGATTTCTTGCCAACGAGGTAAAATACACACACACACACGCCAAGGGAACTGGTGCTATCTAGCTGAGCCTGTCAACAGTACTGTGTGAAAACAATTTCAAAGCACAACCTACTTTCCAGTCAAATGATCATTTACGTAGGCTGATAATTCACAGATTTTGCCCCAACTACCATATCCCAGCACAGAGTAGACATGGTCCAAAGAAGTGCGATGACAGTAAAACCCCCTCATTACAATCTTGGCTGTAAAACATTTTTTTTTCCTCTGTTATGAGACACTTTATCTCTGGGAGCTGCCCCGTGTCAGGAGGACTGGTACATCAATGTTAAGTCACGCACTGCAAACACTCTCTGGCACAGCAAGACAGTGTGCACAAACAGAATAAGAAATTCTAGCAGCACTCCCTGAAAATAAACCCTTCTGACTTATCCGCGTCCTCTCAGTTAAACCACTACCAAAGTCAGACTGCTCACACATCTTAAACGTTGTTTTTTTGCCTCCCAGCATTGCTGGAACAAATGAAGATGATGTGAAGTTCTTTCCAATGACCTGCACGAACAAGAAACCTCTTTTTATTGCAGAAGCCCTGTTATTAAGGCACCATTGTCTAAAAGAGGTGATGAAGATATGGTGAGGAACAGTCTCCAGAGGTAACCCCATGTCGTTTCTTCTTTAAGCACAACGCACCAATATTTGGCTGAGATCCTATAAGACATCAAGTCAATGAAACAGGTTGTCAGCTTTCAGGGACTGGCAGGAATGCTGACAAAAGATACAGAAATTTCAAAATGTAGGAGACAAACAGAAGAAGAAAAACTGATGAGACAGAAGGAAAAAACCTGTCAGGACAATGCAGAGAGAGGCTAGGATTTGCTTTTGTTTCTTTTCTAAACGCATTGCAACAATACAGATCTATGATGAAGCAGGACGGTAACACTTCGAATAATAACAGAGAGGAATGAAGAATTCTATATTTCCCATCTATCTTTGGAAAGAAGATGAGCACACCTCTCACTTCACTAGTAATCAAAGTACACAGCAGTCATCTACTTGGGATGGCTTCTGAGCCACTTGTACTCGAGACTTATAGTTTAATAAATCTTGAGGCTACACATATACTCCAGAAGACTAGAAAACCATATAGTGCAATAGCTTTGTAAAATATCTAACCTAAACATTCTTAGTAGGAAATAACCCAAAGACAAAGAACTGACTGGCTATATGAGATGAACTCTTTTTGAATTTTATTTCAGAAACAGACTGGAAAGGAGGGATTTGAAAAAAAAAGGTTTTAAGGAAAAGCAGTAGTTGTAACCAAGATATTCTTAAACAATTTAGAAATAAACAAAGTCTATGCTGGTAAAATCCACTGATGATGCAAAGAACAAGAAGGTAAACATCAAGGACGGGGCAGTCATAAGAATAAACATGAACTGCTTCATAAGCCGGCAGTATTCAAGGAAGATGCATCTTAACATAGCTGAATGCGAAGTTGTGTCATGTACAGTGATCACCCTCTCAAAATGAAGGGTTAGGTCCCTGAAAGGGAGCAGGGGGAAAGTTACACTGTGCTAACAAGTCAATGTGAACAGCCACCATGATAACACTCATTAAAAAATGGTAATTACTAAATGTATATGAATAAGAAGGTATTTTTGATTCCAGAAAAAAAACTGGTTATAGCTCCGATATCAACTATTTTTCATTAAAAATTTTAAAAGCTATATGCTGCAGGCAAGAAAGAACATCTTACAGTTGAAGGCAGAGGATTTTAAGCTCACCAAAAGACAAGTGGAAGGAGACTTCATTAGAGGGTGAATGTACTGCTCAAGAAGAAAAACTCGGTACTGAAAGACTGCCTAATCCAGTTGTGAAGCCAGCGTAATAACCAGTGCTTGGAAGCTAAGCCAGACAAACTGAAATGATGCACACATTCTAAAAGTGAGGGATTAGCCAGTTGAGCAAACAAAGAATGACTGGTTCTCTCTCAGCAACTGCTGGACTGTGTTATTCTGGTAGGTTTTTTCTCTCTGACCACAAATTCCACTCTGGAACTAGGAAATGGAGCTGATAACGATTTTCCAATGGAAACTGTTTATTCAAGAAGGTGCTCACCAGTGTTAATCAATTCAGGGATTGCACTACACACAAATTTCCCCGAAGTTGAACACAGGATTGTTTATAACAAGGAAAAAAAAGCGTATCTACTAAAATGAAATATTCAAAAATATAAATATATCTGCCACATACCCAGGAGGACATAACCAGCTGGTATTACCAGCTTATGCAGCTGCTCATTCCCTGTGGATGACCCAATGAAGAGTGTGCTCATGAAATGAGTAAACCACACACAGTGCACAATAACCCTGACGGCATTACAGAACAATAAATCTAAATTAACCTAACTTCAGTTCAGTATTCGAACAAAACTGTGTATTCATTTCTGATTTGGAAAAGCTTTGCCAGTGACTTTGTATTTTTCTCATATTCTTGCTCAATCACTCAAAATAAAACTATTTTGCAGCTCTAATATCCCATATATTAAAATAGTGTTAGATACAGAAGAGATTTCATATGCTGGAGTATCTCAACGCTTTTGCAGTATTCATAGACAGACTAGAATTAGAAAAACATGAGTGGAATAATTTTCCATAAAAGAATGCAGTTTGATCAAATCGAAAACATCTTGCAATGAAAATGGAGAAAATGAATAACTTTGATCTTGTCAGCTGAAGAAAGCAGGAAGGTTTTGTTTCAGCTATTTTTATGAATAATTTTATTTCAATTAACTTTACATTTATGTTTACATACAAACAGAATAAACACAAGTGAAAGGAATTAAGATACGCACAAAAAAAGAAGCTAAGGTACTTGACCCAATAAAGCTCCACATCATCTATTATTTCCGAAGAATTTTCAGGTCAACATTACCTGTTATCTTCACAAGACTTCTCTAAATGATGAAAAAAACCTACGTAGAAATTTTCTTCAAAGGCTGGCCCATGGTTATACTATGCAAAAACCATAAGGTGTTTCAGTACGGTGATGCTGAACACTGCCTTTGTTGTATTTACAAAAAGATAACTAATACTAGGATTGTGAGTTCAACAAATAATACAAGACATACAGATAGTGATGGGATCCAATTTCAAGGGAAATTTTGGTAATTGTGTACCATCACCTTATATTGACGGTTAGAGGAAAATCAGCCTATAGAAACTAATGTCATCCAACAGGTGAATACCAACTATTTACTGCTATGACACAAATTCAGTGAAAATAAATCCCTGCTTTCTGTTTTGCTTCAGTATTTCCACCTTCCACCAATACAGAAGGATAGAAAGAGTTTGTTTCAAAATAACTGAGGTCAAAAAAAAAAAAAACAGGAAAGAAAAAACAAGCAGATAAAGTAGAACACAATAAGGTACAATCAACAGAAATAAGCATAGAGAGAAAACAGACTAAAAAAATTAGGATCAAAGCTGAGATTAACACAATCCACAAGTCCTGTTTCTTTAGACTGCCATATCTATGAAGCAGGCTCACTCTTCAGTTGATGCAAGCTGTGCGTATGCAAACCCAAGCACTATGCAGCCTGATAGACTGGTGCATGCACCTGTAGCATTCTTTGCAGAGCTCAGAGACATTTTCCTTTGTTGCGTGTGCTTGTGATTAACACTTTACTTGCTCCTTCTACATTTTAAAAGACTGAGCTTTCGGGACAGAGCCAGGCATACAGATTAACAGGCACACACACACACACACAAAAATTATGTTGGCACACAGATGAATGAAGCTCATCTCTGCCTTTGCTCATTCTTCCCTCTCATCTATTGCCACATGGCAGGTCAGAGGGTTCTGCATGCCCACGAAATCTGAAACACCCCAGCACTGGAGTCCCTGCTGAAGCCACAAAACCACTTAGGTTCTTTTACACTTAATTACAATGCTCCACTTACCATTAGAGGCCAGGGACTACCCAGTAAGAACTATTTCTTTCAGTTATCACAGCTGCCCCCGATCCACCTCCATAGTCTTTCATCCATTTATGGATTTGGAAAAAATGTCTCTAGACTTGAAAGAAAAACAGATTTCCCCCAAAAAAAATCAAAGCCAACCAAGTAACAGTAATAACAGCAGAACTTTCTGACACTCGTTGGATGTGTAACGTTCCATCTTTTTTGTGATTATTCTGGTGTCCAAGGAAAGAAAAAGGAAACATACAGGAAAAAAAAAAATAATCAAAATTCATTCCAGTGCTGCATTAGATACAGAGTACCCAGACATGATACAGTTATTATGTGCAACCATTTCAATTACAAAAACTGCTAAAGCGTGTAATTTGACAGCCACTTCATACAGCATCTCTTTAGCTCATCTGACAATAAGGATCAGGGCTTCCAGATTAAATGTCAACTTCCCAATTGCCTCTGAATGCTAGCATTTACTTAAAAATCATTTTTTCCATTTTGATTGCATTATATCCACATGCTAAATCTGAGTTTCTTTCGACAACAAGCATCATAACCCAAACTTACCATTTGAAAAAGAGTTATTTAAAATATACACTATCTACAATGTGTTTTGAGCCTGTATTTATGTTCTTTACAACACTAGATCATCTTTTTATGTTGCAACATGTTGTGTATTGCTTAAAAATTAATGAATATTACGACAGCAGAAGTGTTATCATGAGAATTGTTTACTCTGGAATTTTAAGAGTACTCAACAGCCTGGTTAGCATTAGTTTCTGTAAATTAATTTTTAAATCTGATAATAATAGTCAAGGTGTATGGCAGAAGAGCTTTCATGATGTGACACCTAATTACAACACAATTTTAACTATCAAGCACATGAAAAAATATCACAGATTCCCAACCAATGTGTCTATCTCAAAGCTACCAAAAGGGAAAAAAATGTAATCACTTAGGTTTAACTTAATAATATTCAAACCAACAAAAATCATTTTTTCCTCTTTCCCCACAACCCACAGTTTCCATATATTTTTTACTGTATGGAATATAAGGACTAGCTCAGGTAATCAGTGGAAGTAGTCTTGGGCAGTAGCAGCCTGAAATACTCACACGTGTTCCACAGAAAACACCTTCCCACCAAGAGAACACATTATGCAACATTTTCCAAAATATCTTTTTTTCCTAAAGACTTCACAGGAACTTCAGCAGAAAACTTTTCTTTAATCAGAGTCTTAACTAGTGTTGAGACCCTGTCCGCATATATTCCATGGGACAATACAGCTGTTCATAATTTCTGTAACTAAGGGTACATTTACCAAGCAATACCATATTTCTTGGCATAAGCAAGTCAAATTATTATATCTATAAAACATCTACTTACCTCTCAGCTACAGTATACAGTATTGGTCTTTATCTAGTGACCTTTAATTATACTGGTGAAACTAAAAGGCAGACTAATGTATTTTTATGTCATTTTAAGTTTTGCTGATTTTAAAAAATAAGAACACTTATCAGACAAATCATTATGTGAACAAAATATCAAGACAAAAATTAAATAAGCTATTATGGTTGCATAACTATGAATACGAAATACTTCCGCATTAGCAACTGATGGGAATTTAAACCTCAATTTGGTGAAATAAATAGCTAGATCCTAAAATAAACAAGGAAGATAATGCAGAATATTCTTCCTATGTCCAAATTTTGTGGAGAGAAAGGGCAGGGAAGGAGCAGACCACATCTGCTTTTTCTCTGATTTTTTGAAAGGTATATTAGTTGCCCAGAGAGCCTCCATCAAATAATTGAGGAACTTAGTGTTTGTATTGTGTGAACACTGATAGTTTACTGCAAGCTGTGCAATCACTCCTCATTCACTAGAAATAGAACATGCAGCATCACGTGAACCGAATCTACTGGACATAATTAGAGTCTGGAGCAATGAAGCATTTTGGGGGGCTCATTTGTCTGTTTATCCCTAAAAATTTATCTCCTTCTGTAGAGTCTTTGCTACTCCAACTTCCCTTGGTCTGGCTTCCACCTCACTGTCTATTATTCCTCTCCTCCACCTCAATACTCCTTTAATATTTACTGTTGTCTTCCAATTTACCTGGAGTCTCTTCTAATATTATTCAGTGCCATATGATACTTCAACCCTCCTCATTTACTTGGTAACTTCATTCACACACAGCATTTACAGTACTATCTTAATATCACACACTCACAAATCCAACTCTCTACTCACTTTACTTTCTGTCTGATTCCAGATAGCCTCCAGTTCCAACATCAACCATTTCCAGCATGTCGAAGCCTCAACATCTTCCTCTCACTTCTTGTAAAAACTTCCTTGCTCTGTCTCCTTTGCTACAACTGGAAATCATGCTGCTTTCACTGCTGCTTAAACATGTACTCACTCTCAGGTTCTTTCTGATATCCCACTCTCCCTCCTTCTTCCCCACATGCTTTCTTTAATTAGCTCTGGTTGCCACTAAGCACACACAGCTGCACACCTTCATGCTGCTAAGGCACAAGGTGATGGTGCTCCTTCTACCCAAACAAGCAAGGGTGAGCTCTCACCTGCTCTTCAGCCACCCAGCTGAAAAATAGAAGGAAAAGGAGTCCTAGCAGCTACCTCCATCTGTTTTGTCTTCACCAGCTGAAAGCACTCTGCTCTTAGTTCTCACCATTTACATCTTAAGGAACTATAAAAGTGTGTCTTTGCCCCTACTAGAAAGAGCTCAAGTTAGGACAATAGGCTTTGCCTTCATCCCATACCCAAGGCACTGCCGATTACAAACCATGGAGGTACTGGCAGATATTATCTAATACTCAGGATCTGCGTGTTAGCATTTGTCAAGAAACAGCTGGCAACATTCCCTGCTTTGTCCTGGAGAAGGCACCTGTTATTTCTACTACTGGGAAAAGATAAGAATAGTAGTCATTGTTTGGGGTCAGTTTTCACTCGTTATAAACACAATCCCATCCATTTCACGGGACTTTCAGGGTTCAGAGAATAGGAAAGGCCATATTCTTTGGCAGGTCGGTTAACAGCTTTCAAATCAAGCCTCTCTGATTCGGTGATTTTCTCACTTATGTTTCCAGCAAAGCATGATGAGATCTTCCTTTAATTCCAGTCTACTGGTGGGGCTAAAAATGCTAGATTTAGTAGCTTTCTGCCATATGGAATAACATTGCCAGTAAAGATGTTGTGATGGCTATGGTTTTGTTTTGTTTTTTGCCCTTCATTGAACTGGCATTCACATTTTACATTCTCAAGCTGCAAATTGCTCATTTGGTCAATTATTTATCCAAGGTGTCATCTTTTTGAAAAAAACTCCCCAGAACAACCCTTTACTCAGTAAAATTTCATTTGCAATTATTCTTCGTATTAGTATTGACTTTTCTAATTACTTTTAAAATTAGAATGCTGTCAATGGTGCTCCGCTGTTTCAAACCTAGCATGATTTCTTAATACATTCCTTCTCTCAGATAATGATGACTTTCTCTTGGAACAAATGAAGCAATACAGTTTGGCTGATATATAATTGCTAAATCCAGCTTTTCAATTTTAGTGAAGTAACTTGAAATTTATTCTTTCAGTCTTTGACACATTTATCAATCCCTTTAAATGCTATTTGGGAGAACGTCAGTTAATATTACATAGTACCTTCTCCCCAGTGCTTGACATTCCAGCCAATATTGCACCTGACTACACACCTGCAAGCGTTTTATTTCCTTAAAGAAAGGACAGCTGCAAATATCGCTACTTCCTCATTACATGTAAAACTCTAGAAAATGATGTTATAGACAGGTGATCTAATTTTTCTAGTAATTACACTCCTCATCTTGCCAACTACTATCCAATATGGATATTCATTTCTTACTGAATAGCACTATAAAGTCATTAGTCATTGATTAAAACACACATAGAGTAAATAGATGATGGAATTATTATTTATTTTTTTTTTAATCTGACCCTAGCCCATTTTATTACAGGCATTGAATCTCATATAGCTTTTCCAGTCAAGAAGAGAACACCTCCTGTCAGCCTGTTTTTACCTTTGCTTCCCATGAACACCATTAGGTGTTTAATGGAGCCTGCTTTCCATGGAAGCAAAGCGGTGAGCACTTAATGAGACCGAGCACTGCATAATTTACTTTGAAATAGTGAATTCTGTATTTTGGGAAGAAAATACATGAAAAATCTTAATAAGCAAAGGTTGCATGACAAATGAATAAATAGCTATTCTTGTATAAACCTCATTCTTCTTTACTATTTGTTGATCCCACTTGTTGCAAGCTGATTTGAACAGACTCATACTCTGGTGAAAATTAGCATAGAATTCAACTGAAATGCATCATAGATCAAGATTTTGTCTGCACTGGAAAGTCCTTTCTATATACATATGTATATGTACATTGCTGCTTGGAAAGGGTGCTGCCGGGATGTCCATCCAAAGCAATGTTTCTTCAATTCTACGTAGTGCCACCCCTGTGGTACAGTGACTAGAGAGAAGCATTGCCTTGCTGGTGTCTGTGCACTCTTCCATACAAAAATGCCCTTCTGGTTGGTGCTTCCCAGAAGGAGCAAGGATCCAGTATGAAAAGTGTAACTTTCTTTATCAACAAAAATAGATGGTCCATGCTAGTGAACCATGAGGCTCATTGCAAACAGAGCATGTGGAACCATGACCTCTGCACACAAATACAGAGGAGAGAAGTTTCCATTTCACAAGGCCAGAATTGTTACTGAATTTCCATGGAAATATTTATATACAAAAAGGCAGTTTTAACATTTCCATTCCTCCTAAAGGATGCAGTATTTTCGTTATTTAAATAGTAATCTTTTGTTAGTCATATTACCTCCTGAAAAAATTGACCTTCCTAGGAAGAACTACAAGCAAAATACCTACTAAACTGTGACATTTATGTAAAGAAGTTTTTGGTCTATGATACGTGCTACTGGAAAGCTAAGAATGCAATTGCTAATATTAGTCCTTGGTGTCCTCTTGTTCTTTAAAAGATGTTTATAAATCATTATTATTAGTATCCATTTAAAATAATTAATAATGATGTGTTTATTCCTCAGATGCTACTATAAGTAGTACCGGTAAGTTTCCAGAGAGATCAGATTAGTCCTTATATCTAAACAATCTATATCTATTATCCTGTATTTTGCATTTCTAAAATGTAGTCCAGCTGAGCAAAATGTTTTCAACACAGAAAGATGAAAGGAACCAAGCACCATTACTAAAATGTTTCTACTACTGAGCTGTTCTCACCAGACAAAAAATAAAATATCCACATTGTACTGGTATTAAATGTCCCATTATGTCATAAATGTCCCCATATTATTCCCTGGGATGGAGCTGAGACAGAAAGGTAGCAAAAGTAAAAAAAGTAATCCATGGAACCCAAAAAACGTATTTTCAGATAAAAACATAAATCTAATTTATTAAAAATTATGAACATTCCAGAAAAATGTTAATTTCCATAGAGCATGAACATGTGAGAGCCTAGGTTTGAGCAAGTAATTGAAACATTATTTTATTTTACTTTATTTTTTTTTAGAAACCGCACAATATAGGTATATTTTAGTTAAAATACTTCAATTTTCAGATAATTTCACTTGCTGTGGTCTAGTAAAGGTCTTTGTGAATGCCTGTAATTCAGTTCAGAAGGTAATGGTCAGTAATCAGATATAAATGCCTGTATTTAAATGTCTTTTAAAAGAGAGCAGTATTCTTCCAGTAATTACCGCCTAACTGAAGTCCAATACCACCTGAATACTTTCAATAAATCAAGACTGCTGAAAGATGAAGTGTGGTTATCAGCAGTACTGCAGGGAAACGAAGATGCGGTCTTGGAAGTTAGCTGTGTTAGTCAGATAGCAATTACAATAAATTATACTCATTTCCACAGTCCCCAGCCATGGACCAGTCTCCCTTACATCCAGCAGCATGTAGTCTCAAAGCAGAGAGACCCTCTGTAGTCCTATCTGCTCTCCATGGGCTGCATTGCTGAAGCATGCACTGACTAAGCTACATTGGAATAAAATTATGGTATTTTACCTTCCTAAAGGTAAAACAGACTTCCAAATTCCTGCGTTATAAAAGGTTACACTGTGAGGCAATGCAACAGCATTAATCTAGAGACGACTCCTTCATCTGAGGCTACACATTGTCAATTTTTAAATTGAGTCACGACTGAAATTGAGGAAGGATTTTAAAAATAAGAAGATAAACAGTACTCCACCTACATTGTCATTTTCTAAATGTTCTTCTTACTTCAGTACATTGTACTGCCTTCCTAATACCAACCAAATTATAAATCTCCTCACGAACTAATATTATAAATTGAATATTAACAGCATAGTTACATCTTTTACCTTCACACCTGCATTTTAGACAACTAATTCCGCTCTCTTAAAAATACAGAAAAACAAAACAAAACCTCAAGGGGCTGCCAAACTTAGCAGGGTACTGCTAGGTATGAGATGTTCACATTTACATTTATCTGTGCAAATAGAAGCTATAAAACTGGGACACTGTGTCTGTTCTTTCCAGATAATTATATTTTTTGGAATTGTAATGAAGCAAACAGAATTTCCTCTGTGCTGTGAAGAATTTCTTACAGCTAAAGATGTAACATCGTACTGGTACAAGCAGATAGCATAATCCAGAGGTTAGAAACATTTTCTGAGCTGGGAGAAACAGCCTTTGAGCTCTTCCTCCGTGCTAGTTCCTGTGTTGGAAATGATCATCTTGAAGGGATTCAGAATGCTGACCTTGAGACTTGCTGTAAAGAACTAGCTGTCTTTCAGGACATACTATCCTGAGTCCCACAAAAAAACAGTCCAGGTGGTGTATATGGTGAAGGCAATGCCTAAGGATAGGGGTAACGTTTCCAAAGAACAGTCCCCGACTGTTGTAAGACTCCTGACCAGATTCTGGTGGGCAGTGCTCATCAGAGCCCATCCTGCATATCTTGCCATGTCACATATTTGTCTACCAGAGACGTCTCTGAACAGCGCTCTCTCAAGCATCTGTATGCATCTCAAATGCAGGTACAGCCTAGAAATATCTCAAGGAGCCATTTGTGAGCAGGATGGAGAGGTCAGATGGCCACCGTTCATTGCCTCTTCCAATACACAGAGGAGGGGCAGGCAGTAAACAAATGAAAGGAGGTTTTGTCCTTCAAACAGCTGTAGTTAGGCTGTGGAAATCCTTGCCATGGGACACTGTAGATGCCAATGCTTTATAGCGGTTCACAGAGAAGGTGGCCAGGTCAGGGAAGAAAAATCCTCAGAGGTTTCTAAAGAAGAAAAAGTGACTTCTGTCACAGGAGGCCACCAGAGGTAGAGGCTGGGAGATCTGGGAGGAGCAGTTGGCTTTGCCTGTTTCATGATTTTTCACACATTTGCTTTAGGCTAATTGTAAAAATAAAATGATAAAAATAGCATAAGAGTAAAATATTTATTCTTTCCAGCAACAACTGTACTGGTTCCTGACCTTGTGCAGATACTGCTTTTTACCTGCTAGGTGGTAATAAAGTATTTCACACCTCTACCTCCAAAATAGTGTTGTCTTAATTCAAAAGCAACCATGCACAAAACTGTTCCTCCTATTCAAATTAATGTTAAAGATGTGTTAGCTTTACACAAACCAAGAAAGCAGCATATATGCAGATTAAAACATTTTATAGAAACAATGGGGTTCTTAACTGCTAAGGTAAATACCTACTGGATTTTCAAGGAGGAGTGAGAAAAAGTGAAATACAATTAGAGGGGACATTCAGCTACCAGACTTCCTTGACTTCATGGATTGAACATTTTTTCATGTTCTTAAAATTCAGAAGAAATTGTCATGTTTTTTTCATTCTGTACAAAGCCAGGGCAAAACACTGCTGTAAAACAGTAGGAGGATACAAAGCACCAGTTTGTCCCCTGTTTAGAAGAGGTCTGCAAAGTAAAATAAGGCATGTACTTGTTGATTATATCAGAAGAATAAAGGGCACAAGAAGTCTGGCTGAATATGTAGATCATGTAACAAAAAGATACTACAATTAAATCAAAACAAGAATCCTATGCATGGGAGATTACAGGTCATATGCAGCACTAGGGTGATAGGGCACTGCTATATGTGTCTTGCACCCACACCACTGCAGTAAAAATAAATAAATAAATACTATTTTAAAAAAAAAAGTATGAGGGAAAACAGGGCATAGGAAGTAATTTGTACCAAGAATTACTCCTTGAGAAAATACAAAGCTGGGGATATTTTTCATTAAAACTACCTTTGCCTGCCCAAAAAAGCAGGCTTGCAGTGACTACAAATGCTTCCCAAAATCAGGAAATAATGTAACCAGCACAAAATATATTTCAGAAAAGAAAATTTGATAGGTAATTTAAATGTTCAGATCTTTTACTTCAAAATGTTGTTTTTGCCCAAGAAAAATAAAATAAAAAAATTGGTGGAGGAGGTAGACAGGAGAAGACGGAGGTGATATTAAATCACCTGAAAACTAGCTTCAAATATTTTGAGTAAAATAAAATATATTTTTATATTGTTGTTCTCCATCTTTGTGGCCTTTCACTTTTTTGACATTCCTGTGACAAAAGTTGTGTTCATTTTCTATACTTTCTCAGTGTTTCCTGATAAGGTTTTTGGCCTAATTATAGTGACAAAAACTAAGAATATCAAATATAAAGACTTGAACAGTACTGGCCTTACATTTGCTTCAGTGATTAGAAAGTAATCATGAAAAAAAAAAATTAGATTTACATTTAACCTTCTCCAAGCTTGAACATGCAGGCTCTTGTGAATTTTTATTTAAAAAATAGAACAGAAATAAGATCATCCCCAAATGTGCTTTGAAGAATATCCTAACTTTTGCTTCATTTCTTTACTGAAAAACATTACAGACTTTGTTCATTACCAGAAGTCTTAATTTTAAGTTGCATCTTGAGGGCATTTTACAAGATTTGCCTATATGTGCAGTACAGTAATTACTTTTTTGAAGTGCACTGGAAAAAGGAAATGAAGTCAGCAGGTTTATGATCTCAGAGCTTTTTGATTTAATTAAAAGTCATTAACAGCAACCTCCACTATTCAGTTGCTGAGCGTTCCCAAATACAGAGCTTTAAACCAAAAGCTATAATCTGTAGGCTTTACAGCTGGTTCAGGTTGACTAAGGCAAAATTTAAGCTTTTACCTGTGCTACAGCGTGGACAGTAAACATGACAATAACATGATGATCTCTATTAAAAAGAAATAAATAAATAAAGAGTGAGCCTAATGTCATTAAAGGTTAAAGTTAGTAGAATTAAAGCACACTAATTTATATTATATTCCCTTCATGAATGTGTTGTGTATTAAATCTCTTTTTGATTTATGGCATTAGAAACTTTCTAAGTCACACATTTTAATGCACACACTCAGTCACAGCTGAATCACTCACTAATGTGCTATATTCCCTGATGAGCTGGACAATTTAATATCCAGGCTGATGCCAGAATCTCAACACAATAAAAGCCCCTTCATTGACATTCTGGTGTAATACCTAATAACAATTAGATTCCTTTTCCTTGGTATTGTATCTTGCTATTGTCATTTCAACAACAGATGCTTTTCTTATAAACCACTGAATTTACTCAAATTTAAATGTCAGGCGGACCAAGTGAATGAGCAGTCCATGAACCTGCGCTAGGGAAAACAAGCTCACATCTGTCTCATTATAATATATTGTATTTCCATTTCATTTACTTTCAATTCTTAGCGTAGTTTCAAACAATTTTTCAATTTCCAAACCAAACAGCATCTTAGAAAAAGTTAGGTGCTGTGTCAGAAATTACATTGTTGTCTGAAATGTTTTTATGGTGTCACATTAGATCCCAGCACAACACAGCTCCCACAAACACATCGTTTAACCAGACAGCAAAACAACACAAGAAACCAGTGTGCAAAGTTACCAGTGCAGAAATTCTATACACAGGTTTCCTGATGAACACCAGTGCATAATTCCAGGTATCATGTACGTAAACAACTATAAATTTTATACACTGTGTAATTAAATGAATAGGCTTTCAAGGGAAGTAAGAACACAACCAGACTCCAGAAATCTACAATTATATGCGTTGTTGTGCTGGAGTTTTACAGATAATTAACAATGCAGATAACGTCTCAAGTTGTTTCTACAGTACTTTAGTATTTAGGGATTTAGGTCCTTAGATGTTTTCTAATACATCTCATTAGCTGCACCTTTAGGTACATCACTACATTAAAAAATCTTGTTGAATTCAGTAACTGCAACTAAAAGTAATGACTTGTAGGTGGATACCAAGCTTGCAGGCCAGTCTCTAAATAAATCATTTAATATAAGTAGTATAAAATTTTAAGAGCATAATGAACCATTGGTTTGTCTGATAACCCTAAAGACACAGGAAGAAGAAAAAACAGTAGTTCTGAGAAGTTCTAAAATTAGGCTAACATGTTGTGAAGGGCAATTCCATTTGTCGCAGAATATGACAAACTTCTCAGCTGCTATGATTTTACCATTGTTTCAAAGGGATGGCAATATTCTTGTATACTTGCAAATGTAAAATTTGCAGACTAAAGACAACCGTGTCATCCAAGGTTATTCTGTTTATTTCCAACCTTGCAATATTTTCTTTATTGTTAAGAATTTTAAATGAACATTTTATTGTCAAGTTCCCTGGCAGAAGTCCATGTAAGTTGGAAGTGTAGTTAGAATATGAATGAGAAAATTAATTAGCTGGTGACAGTTTGGAGTATTAGTTTTCAGCTGCCACTTTCTATTAGGTCTCTCTTTTTCTGGATGCGCATGAGTTGATTGACAGCATATTTCAGAAAAACATAGCCCGTTTTAAAAATTTTCATACTGCAGAACAATGTATTCTAACTCACTCTTTCAAAAAAGCCCAACACACTATATTGTATTTAAGTTGAATGCACATATGACATGGAAATGCAGGAGTTTATTCTGTTCTGCCAGGTTCCATCGGAAAGCCCAGGTCTTAGACACCATGATGAGTTTTGGAGACTACAAAAGAATAAATGTATTGTTTTTCTCACCCAAAGGTCAGTTGCTATATAGCATTGCTGCCCAAACGTTGGCCTACAGATGTATTTTGTATCTCCATGGCACCGCTAAAATTCAGTGGCTGCTGATATAAATGAAAATTAGAAGAAACCACGATGGAAGAACAGATGACAGAAGAATTTGATGGGAAGGCATGAGACAGTATTCAAGATTAGATACAAAAAGATGAGAAGGGAGGCTAGGCAGAAAATGCAGGAGTACTTTCACATCTTGGTAGGAATATATGGATATTAGGGAGCCTTTAATCATAGAAATGAATTTTTTTATGTTAAAAAATATCCTTCACTTATTAGAAATGAAGCTATGGCTAAGATAGACTGTGTTAAAAGGGGGAGTTTATAATCTTTTATTAAGAATGGAGTTAATTACTACTGGAATAAGAAGTTTAAAAACAAGAAAATGTTACTTTGAAGAACATTTTTCAGGGAAAAATCATGGTTCTTGGAAAAAAAAAAAGTGAGATTTCTAAAACCTCTGGATAAGATTAACATTTTAGCTTTGTGGATCTTAAGCCAATACAAAGTAAATATGACACCATAATCGCTTTCTCACCTCTGTGCTTTAGCTTATTATTTTTTTATTATTGAGCCTTAGCATTTTAATTTCTAGTTTATCTCATTCATATTCTCCTGACATATCACAAAATCAATTTTTAGATCTTGATAGAGCATTTGTAGCTCCACTATATTACTACACAAATGCAAACATGCAGATATCTTATTAAAATGTCACTGTTTCAGAGATATCTTTGGTGCAAATGTTATTTAGATGAAAAACGATCATCACAACAGTAACAGCTCATTCTGTAAAATTTCATTTTAGCCCAGCCTGTTTTAAAAGGCTACAGCTGTCAAACCTTGTATCTTTCTCTGATCCCTCAAGCAGATGCACTTTGTTTGTTCTTATAATAAAACCTGTGTGTCCTTTAGCTGATTAGCGCATCAATGAGAACATGAGAAGATATTCAGTGTTTCCAAAGGTTTGCACATCAAGGAGAACATTAAGCAGCTTTGTGAAATGAATTTGATTTGTTAAAACCTCAACACTGCAAAAGGATGAAGCCAGAAGAGGTTATCGATACACAATTAGTGCATACAAGTGGTCTAGATATGCATCTTTGTCTACAAAATTCTTGCTTATTGCGCAGGTCAAAACTTTACCATTATGGCTTTTCTAAAAATTTCTGTCATCAAACTCAGGATCAACTCTTAAAACATGTGAAGAAGTTTAGAAGTATTATACTTACATTAAAGAGAAAAAAAAATGGCAATAACACTCCATACCTATATAAAGAACATTTAGTCAACATGCACAGCAATGGCTCTTCACTATATGGATCTCTTCATCATAGTGCGGCAGCACAGAGCCCAGCTATGCTCATGCCAGGGATTCATCTCAGAAAGTTGCTGTTCAGAATAGTCATCATTGCATTCCTGGTGAACAGCATAAAACCCAGACATTTTCAAAAGTGCTTAAAATTGCTCCTATCCTGCTTAGGTTTTTGAGCAGCTAGATTTACTGTGTGAGAAGAGAAGTATTCCTGCTTGATCCTAATTAAAAAGGAATTAGTTTTCAGACTGGCATTTTGTCTCGGGTTATGGAACTGAGAGCTGGTTCTGAATCTTTCCGTACTGTCTAGAGTCAAGAGTAATTATTGCTGAAATCAGAAAGCAGCTATGATAAAACTTGAGGTCAGAATCAGAGTGAAAGAGAGCAAAAAATGATTATTAATAACGAGGTTGAAGTATCATTTTCATTTATTAAATTTATTTCCGTAATTTTTATAAATCTCTTGACATAAAAGACTAAATTTAGTAATTTCTCTTGCAAATATTATACATTCCTGTACAGTACTGAAAAGAAAAAAAAAAACTTTCATAAAATGCAGAGCACAGAAACTCTAAATATTCATTATAATGAAACACTAAATTTTATCTATTAGGTGTAAACAATATTGGCTTGAAATAACGCACATAACAGCTCCAATAGCTTATCAACTGTTTGTGGAAAGCTTGCGAACCATCTCCCCAGCTGTCAGAAGCTTCAAAGGAAAAATTGCTTCCTATTTTAAATAAATCTTACAAAACGCGCATGACACTGCCAGCAGGAGGACAGACAGGACCTGTTAGCAGGCGGTACCCCAACCACACGGGGGAAATACAGACACCAGTAGCCTGCACCTGGGAGCTCTGTTACCCTGAGCAGACCTGACATCTGCAAACTTCTCAATCACCCAGGTTTCCTCAGAAAAATTGCCCTCATTCAATTTAATGTCAGAAAGGGAGGAAGTCAGCAGCTTCACACTTTCACACATTATCTGCAGTTCAAAAGGCAGCAGGAAAGTGGACAGAGAGCAATGTAGGCAGAGCTCCCTAATGAATTAGCAGGCTCCCCTCCACAGCTAGCAATGAAATTTCACTGTGTGCTCACCAAATGTAAGGTGGTGGACAAGGCAAAGGAAGAGGGACATACCGAGGCCTTTCCTGCTACCTAGATTTCTTTATTCAGGCTGTGTATATAGATTCATGAATGTAAAAATCAGTTTAATATATATTTTATGTTGTTCATCTTATTCCTATAGTTCTGAAACAAATATATTGGACCAGCAGCAGGCTCCTGTTGTTATTGCATCTAAGCTAGCTGGACTTCTATATTTCTTTAAAGGATCTGTACAAACATTCAATAAAATATTTAGGACAGCAAGCAGCAAAAATCAAAAGAACAGGCCAAACTGAACTGAGAAAACACGTACAAGTGGCCACCTCTGGCAGTATCTTAACTAACCGCCATTCAACCCATAACCTCATAGTAGACTACAAGTCCAACAGGTCCTCATGGACTCTTCTCACTCTGAAGAGGAGAATTTTCAATTCAAAATAACTAGAAATAATAAACTGAAGATCTACATGTGTGCCATTATACATAAGATAATGTATTATATAAATTAAAATTGGCAGCAGTCAGGCATATTAATTTGGTACTCACAAGGGTCCCCTAAAATTGTATTGGTGTTGTCTTACCTATGCAGCCATAAGACTATTGAATCACATAAAGACACGTAGCCTACTAAGTGTGCACTCTGAACTGACTGTAGGGAACAGAGGGCTTATGTTAAAAGGTCAACAGCATTAATTCTCTGTAAACGTCTTTTGTTCAAATATGAATTCTTAATCAATTCACATTTTGCAATGACCCTTTTATTTTTATTTTTTTTTATTTTTTCCCCCCTAAAATGCTTGCCTTGCTCTTAAGGTGAAATAAAAATGTTATCACACAATCATTCAATAATTTAGGTTGGCATGAATGTCCAGAAGCTGGTCAGGGACCTGTTAGGCTGATGTCAATACAGTTAATGTAGTCATAGGAGAAAATAAATAAATAAATAAATAAAATTAACTTAGGTTTATTTACGTGCTCACTGCATGTTCAAAACGACATCACAGCCCGATGCTTCTCCATGCCAAAGGACCTAGCAAAGCATCATCTAAGGGGCTTCCAAAGACTCAGTTAATCGATTAAGCCTTTAAATAAAAAATGCCATCTGCATGGGATTTACCTTCTTTTGCAGAAAGGGATTTTTGAAACTTTAAAAGAATACCCACATTCCCTTAAGTTTTTCCTCTCTCCCTTATCTATATTCTGACGGCACTGACCTCAAACACCAAAGGACTTACGGTTTTCACTGTAGCAGTAAATCAACTTTAAATCAACTGCTAGGGAGTGTAGGGGAGTACTGCCTCTCCACCCTGCTGGAGGAAAGCATGACCTCTACAAATCTCCGATTTACGCCAAATTGACACATATTCAACCATTTTAGTATTAAATCTGTGATATACTTTTATGCTCCCTGCTCCTTCACAACTTCACTATCTGATTAGAGAAATTATGAATGCAAACTCTGCATTCTGATTAATGAGTCATGAACATCACAAGAAGGCAGCAAATGACCTTTTTTGTTCATTTCTGCAAGCTTTCCTGTAATCAGCATTACAAATATTTTGGCAGAGTTTGTTTATCGAATCTGCACTGGAGCAAAATCTATTTTAGAATCCTGTTTTCTTCTCGTTTTGGTCCTTCTACAGGCAATGCAATATTGTTATAGGAGTCTAGACTCTCATAGCTGTGTGCCTTGGTTCAAACTGCACACAGCCATCTATCCCTAGTTAGACCATCTAATCAGATCGGGGAAAGGATTACAGGAAAAAAAAGAATAATCTTAAGGAATGGAGTGCAAAAATACTGGGGAAAAAGATAATAAAACTCAGAAACCAAAACCCAAAAGAGATATAATTAAAGAACTTTTAAATAAAGTAATTTAATGTAGGATTTTTTTCAGATAGTGCTACAAAGAATTACAACACTGCTAAAAAAGCTAGTACAGAAATAAAAACGATGATGCAAAATACATGAAAAGCATCTCTGCTTATCCTGCTTTCCAGATTGTACTGTGACTAATGAGGAAAGGAAGTCCTCAAAGGAGGATCCTCTGCAGAGTGTTAAATGCATGCTGCTAAATGGTATTGCTCAAGGTTTCATATATATTTTCTGAATCAGAACACATAAGCCAAGGTCTCTACATCTAAGGTTGAGCTCATGGTCTTGTTATTGGGGAGTTTCAGCAGCTAGAATGTTGTTATCAACCCCGTAATGTCATTATCACATACAATGGATCAGCCATTACAAGTAACCCAGTAGCATCAGACATAAGGAGGGTATGCTTTGGGACTAGGAAACAGGTAACTAAATCTATAAACTCTGATAAAATCTTGGTGCTGGATCCGAGATCTGCAGAGGAAAAGGGCAGTACTTAGCAGCCAAGAGGTGCCCTCTTCTTCCCTGGCAATAGCAGGGACCAGGGAAGATTATCAGCAGCAAAGCCACAAACATATTCATTAACCTGAGGAAACTATCAAGAAGGCAACATTAGAGCCACTCGTCCCCCAGCTCCCTGAGGGTGGACACCCAGGACATGGTGGGCTCCCAAGGAGAGGCTGGAGAAGAGAGAATGTAGCAGACAGCAGCGAGGAAGACAGACTGCCGATCTCCACACAGTTTTTCAGATAGCCGATGGAAATCATCATTACAAGCGGTTCTGGGAATGGAGAAAACAGTGCTGAACTTTAAAACCTAACAGACTCCTAAGGGATGATGTATGGAAACAACTATCCTAACTGACCTTCCTAAAAACTAGAAGAATGGCAGCCTAGGAGAACGATAATAGATTTTGATCTTAGGGAGGTCAAGATAAATCTGAGGCTGTTGAAGCCTGAAGTTGGTGGATATATAGTTCAACACACAACAAGGAATGTGACCTATGTTTTTTAAAAACAAATCAAGCAGAACTGAGTGGAAAACTCATGAAGTTTTATTTTAAATAGTCTCTTAAGAGATTTTTCAGGCTCTTTCTAGTGATTATGGGATTTTGCAGTATTTACAATAGCTGTGTAGCTACATATCCTACACAACTGCAAATCGGCTGTGCAGACAAATACACTAATCTGAATATTTAAGAGGCAGAAGTCAGCCACGTAGCAGAGTTTTTCATGGTACATTAGAAGATTTAGAAACAAAATCTATTAGCATTCTTCTGCACACAAAAGGTTGATTTAGGGGAGACTAGAAGAATTAATCTTCAGATATGGTAATGCATATTAACATCAGAAAAATCTGCTGCAGAAGTTATACACATGGTTGGGAAAGTTTGGTTGAAATAAAAAAGATTTAAGTGCTAGTTGTTTTCAAAGGAAAGGGGTCATCCTTGCAAGATGTTATTTGTACATTGATCCAGAGCATGAAATAGTTATTCATTTATTTTGTATTACATGAAGATAATATCTAGGAGTCGGTTTTCATCACAGGAAATATATGAACAAACTGGCTTTTTGCCTCAACTGATGTTTTCTGGGTTAATAAGAGCGCAGCTCTATGCACGACACGCTGCAGCATCATGCTGCACAGGGCTTGTCGGTACGCTGCTCCACGCCAGAAGAGATCAGTTTCCTGATTTTGCCACTCCATTTCTTTTCTTAGAGATCTATTGTGCTTGTAAACCCTTGGCAATGGTAAAGACAATTGTGTGCTGGATAGGAACAATTGTGACTACCACCATCATTTGTGCACAAAAGACGTGATGGGAAGAGGAAGCATTCTACGGCTCCCCCTCCCTCTCTGTGTGCGGTCACAGCCCATGCTCAGCCTCACTCTCCACCGCCCAGTCTGTCCTCCTGTGGTGAAAGAGGTCATCTAGTCATTGGCAAGTAGGAAATCTCTTAAAGGCAGGGGCAGTTCCCAGAAGAGAAGGGTCATCATCAAATGCATCAACAGGGCTGGCAGCCTTCACCACATCTGCAGAGTTAATTGCTCTTTCTAGTTCAGTATTGGATGTAAATTCCCTGGAGCTTAATGAAGCTTGTTGGAACAGAAACGAGGAGGCTGTACTCACAGTTATTACTGCCCAAACTGCACAAATTCTTTGCGTAAAAACAACTTTGATCATCAGTGATTGTAAGATGGCTTCTCTCTCAAATGCAAGCTGCACGTGTAATGGTTATCTTTTGAAAAGAGACTGCCATGTACGCTTCTGGCAGCAGTTGTAAGTAGAAGTACAGTGTCTCCCAACTTGAATTCATGATCAGCTCAGCAGCACACTGTTATAAAGAGCATTTCAGTAAAACAGTACAACCCTATATCCTGAGATTCATACCCACACCACTATACCACTTTGCTCTTCTTATGCATGCTTCTATATCTTTCAGAGCTACACGGGGGACACATTTGCACAGTAAGGCTCTGTCCATTTTGGAGGACTTACCTTCAGTCCTTCACATGGCCAGATGGAAACCAGGATGTCTTCAGACTCAAATACATCAAGATATCAATGACTAATAATAATATTTTTCTTTGAGGTTTCCGGATTATCTGAGACAACAAATAATGTCTCTAAGCTTTAATCCATCCAGCTAGAAAGGCGGCAAGTCGGCACTCTCATCCATCCTATGGCCAGAAATGGAACTTCCCGTTTGCCTCAGGGTCCTTACCCTCTTTAGATGCAGGAGTGATGCAAGGAAGGACCTAGGAAATGCAGCAAAACCACACAGGCCCTGACCAGACTCATGAGAGAAAGGAGGAAGAAGGTCAAAAAAGAGAGGATATAGTATGGAGCCATAACTACTGAATCCCTCAGAGGGAAAATGGTGGAATTATGTCAGTTTTCAGAAACAAAGATTAAAACGCCTATTAAAAAAAAAAACAACACTAAAGATCAAGGAAGCTGATTCCAAGTCAGAGTCCAATATCAACTTCACAAGTATCAAATGGGAGATTTTCAGTTACTCTGTGCACTGAATACAAACCAAAATCTAGAGATTAAATGTCAACAAATGAAGGCAAAGCATTAATCTATTGTGCCATATCACCTCACTCCCAAATCACTAACAAGCCATTATCTATCTTATCTCTGCTTCACTTATTGACAGTCTCCATTTGTTTCATCAAGAAAAGGGACAATCCATTCAGGACTCAGCATACATCATCCTAAGCAGAAATAAATACTTTGCAATATCTGCCAGCTAAATGACTGACTTTGTGTGCTACACACAGACTGCACCTTGCTCTAGCACAAAAGTAGTTAGCAGAGAAGTATAAAAAACATTATTTTCTGTGCTCTGTACATACGTCTCTCTCAGATATGCACAATCAACTCATTCTCCTTGGAGAAAAGCAGGAACCGTCCCTTTTTAGTACCTGTGCAAAAGACAGCTAAGCTCTTTCACAGCCCATACCAACACCCAGCTGCTCACATCAGCTGTCAAGAGGAGCAGGCTTTGTTCTCTGGAGATTTAGGTAAAATTATGCAACCTCTAGGACAGCTCTCTGGGAACATTGCTTTTTGTGGAAAAGAAGCTTCCAAGCAAACCACAGTCAAATACAGCTCAAGAGCTGTATTTAAGGGCTTCCCAAGAGGCCATATTGTCCCAAGGAACCCAGTACCTACATGAGGCTCCTCACAGGGAGGAACATGAGACACTGCTCTTTACAATCACTGCATTTCTAGGGGTAGAGTAGACCATTTTGTCTTTGTTCACTGCCATAATGTGCATAAAAAATATGTACATATTGTACTGTACATAACATTTTATAAAAAGGTCTTGTGATAATCAAGAAATCTTTCCTTCACAGAGATAAGATCATAAAATGAACAATCTCATAAAAAATAAATTTCTCCAAATGTAGCTCCCTTTTAACCTGTGAGATGCAACACCACAAACACATACAATAGGGAAAAATAAAGCTTTTGTCAGCAGCAGCTTGCAAGGTACCTGCACACAGATCACGTACATGTGAAACAAAAGTGTCCGAAACAAAACTGGGATTTCTGGTCCCTTGGCCACTGGCACTACAGTAGGTGTGAGATTCTTCAGTAGGAGAAATTTGGTATTAAAAGTCAAAGGAAGGAGTCAGATATTGTGGTCACGGAGTTATTTAAAATGTAACCATTACATTTTGAAGTCAAACCTACTAGAACTGTAAAGATGTTTTTACAGCATTAAAATACCAGCAGACTCAGGCACACAGAGCTGCTACAATTCACCTTCAGCTGGTATTCAAAATGATTTCTATTTAACAGAAAGGTCTAAAAGTCTTTTTTTTTTTTTTTTTTTATTAATTGACAGCCGTGAATTCTTAATGCATTTGTGTAGCAAAATGATTCTCTGGCAAGCAGCAAGGCCAAAATAACGAAACAAAATCACAAAGTGCACCAGATCCCAGGTACAGGTCACCACCAGTGACAGATAAGGGACCTGATGGACCATTAGTCTGTTCCAGTGTGCCTGCACTCAGAGCCAGTAGGGAAGAAGTAGGGAGTAAAAGAAGCCGACTGCAGATTAGAAAGGAAAGAAGGAAAATGATGTAGGAGAGACAGCTGAAAAGAGAAGCTTCTCAGTGACTTTCCCACTAACGTTTTAGCTCAACATTAAGGCAGAAAAGAAATACTTGCACTTTGCCAGGTTAACTACTCTAAACAAATATATTGCAAACTGGGCTGAGGAGATGTAAAATCAATGCTCTAAACATGTGTCAATGCTAATATTGGCTCATATTTCCACTGTTTACAGCATTTAACCTGCACCTCAGGGAAGTGAATAATTATTACATCAATAATTAATTTTAAGGCCATTGTGCTAACAACAACTGAGCAACCTTTGTGATTTTGTTATGACAAAGTCTGGAAAAGCATGACACTTCACAGCAAAACCAGGTAGTTTGGCCAAAATCCTGCCTCCCTTCCATACTTTCTTATCAAGTGTGATTTTTGTGCTGCATTTATTGCTGTAGTTACAACTGCTGGGTTACAGAATTTTAACAAAGGCATAGAATGGGATGTCAGTAAGTTGACTAATATTAAAGTTCAGATAAAAGCATTAGACGTAACAGACTAATCAGATAAAATCAGAAGGTGAATAAGCTCACTGTTAAATCTGATGGAACAATATTCTCACTGCTCAAGGAACAGCATAAATTATTTGCTCATGCAATACAGTATTCACCTCAAAATGTGTAACTGTACTTTCTAATATAAATGCATTATAATTAGTTAAAATAATAAAATGACACATCCTACGTGTTTATCAGAAAATGTATAAAGCAAGCAGATAAAAGTGCCTTTACCGGGTAATATTTCAGGATTGTTCCACTGTGTGCCAGACATCTGCAACAGTTTACAGTCACGGATAAGGGATGGGCTGTGTTGATAAGCACGGAATCAGACTGATACGAGCCTTGGCTTAGTCCTTAATGCTAAAGTCTCTGCAAATGTGAAAGCTGGGCTCTGGAGATAGCAGACAAATGTCATGTTTGAACACATGATATTGGGGAAAACTAACTGGTGGTCCTAGAAATAGAACTGCTGTGAGGGAGCAAGACCACGAGTGTACTTACTTCCCAGATAGCATCTCTACTTCATTCAGGACAAGATGGAGGAATACAGATTAGAGAAGTGTCTACATTGCTCAATCACGGGGAGGAAAACACTTTTAACGGAATTATAAAAGTTTGAGATACAATAAGCATATTCAGGTCACCTAAGCCATCCTCCATCACTTCTGGAACCGAACTAGGCCACGTGACAAAGGTCTCGGCGCTTTGTCCAGATGAGTTTCAAATTACAGGAGAGGCTGGGAATACGCCTGAAGGCAACACATATTCCTTTGACTGAGTAAGAATATACTAGCCAGGATTCTTGTTGAGTACGGACAGCATTATGTTTTTCTTATGGGATATGGGAGCTCAAAACACCTTTAATTTTACTCAAATGGTTTGTTGCTCATAGTATATTTCTCCTACATTATATTCCAGGCCTTATTTTCTGATGTGCATCGCATTATTTTACTAGGTAACACAAAATCTTACCAGGTAACAGACTGATTCCTGTCCTATTGAAAGCTAATTCATTTTTTGTGACTTTTTTTTCTCCCACCGTTTAATCAAGTGTATAGGCACTAAAATACTTCCCAATTTTAGAAACTGAATTACCAAAATAAATAAATAATCAAATTAACAGGCAGATAATTTCCTACTGGGCCCTACCACTGATGTGCTCTCATCAGTGGCCATTATGTTTACATGCACGTTTCAGTTTCTCAGTTTTCTTAGCATTGGCAAGGTTCTTTTTACTTCATAATTGCTAGCCCCTCTTTCCTATACTTTTGGTGCTATTTATTCATACAGCTGTTTGAAAGCCATGCTGGTCTCGTCTTTCTTCTTTTATTAAATGGGACTGCTTCCTTTTGGGCAATGCTTGATTTTCAGTATGTGAAAAATGCACCAGAAATACATATGTGCACACACAGATACACAAACCATTCATCTCTTCCTGTGCACCATGTTTGTTGAAACTTCCAGTTACATTACAATTCACTTGTTTTGACATTCTGCTCTTCTAACCTTTCCTTTTCAAGTCTTAATGGAGGTCCTACTTAGTTTTGTTTAATCCTTTCTTTTTTTGTTACCAACAGATTAATTTTAAGGTATCGTTATAAAACATACTGTAGAAAATAAATAAATAAATAAATAAAAACTGAAGGTTATACAGAAGCAAACCAGTGCTTTCTTAGGAAACCAGGTAGCAAGACCAATTTTCCTCTACGAATATTTCCCGGTGATCCCTGCAAGTTCAAACAGCCCTACATAGCCATCATTTGTGCTTCCCTAAAAAAAATCAACTCTCAGAAACATCACAGCCCTGCACTGTTTCGGAAAGCCCTAGTTTGAGGAAAGGAAGGGAATCAGGAATAAGAAAACCTAGGAGTGACTGGCAGTAGTGAAACTTGGCAGAAGACTCAGGAGGCAAAATAATGTTCGCTCTTCCCTAAATTGTTTAAAACAGTGTGAGAAGTGAAGTGGGATCTGTTCCTTTCTAGAGGTCAGCCTTGAAACAAAAAGGAGCTCAGTAGCTGACAGATGTGGAGAAACACTGCTCCAGTCAGCATCAGACACGGCACAACACAGGCTCTTGGAGAACTACATTTAGAAAGATGGGAAAAAAAATAAAAAGGATTTTTCAAGCTCAGAGCTAGCTGTCTTTCTGTGTTCAGGGAAGCCTGCACTAATAAAACAGGAAGGTACTACTTTAGTTATTGGATCAGGAAACTATGAGTGCCAATGCCCAAAATACGGCACGTGCTGGGGCCATCAGCGCTGGGTCCATTTCTGGCAGGGCAGAGCACCCAGCACCTCGTGGCAGCACGGGCAGCCACGTGTGGCTGTGTTCTCCTCACCTAGCTGCTGTGCAAGCCCAGTGTGAGCTGTGCATGCTGCTCAGGAGACCTGAGGTGTGATGCACAGGTGCTCGGGCAATGGTTGAAGAAGGAACTTAAATAGAAGCCGAAGCATCTGAAGATCTGAAGAGAAACATTTAGCAATACTCAGCACAACAGCTATGGAATAAATGAGGCCTCCATTTTTTTGTTTGTTTGTTTTTTCTTTTTGAAGTCACTCAATGTGTGTTTTCTAAGCCCTGATCCAAAAGAAAGGGTTTTCCATTAGCTCCTGCACCGCACATCATCCCGAGAGCTGCAGTACATTTGCAACTGAACAGAGCCTCTCATGTATTTCATACTTCCCAGTCAAAATCATGTACAGCATTTGAATAACAGAGATACAACTTTCCTCTACAACGCGTGCAGTAACTTCCCCAAAATTTAACCAATGGGAAAGCAACTATTCTACCTGTTAGCACTGAGCTGGGAATTAATGTAAAACTTGACAAAGCCTCATGATCTGGACCACCAGCAAGCCGCGATGCATGGAGAATATTACGTGAAAACTGCTGCTTCACTACAGTTTCAGAAGAAATGTCAGAAAAAAATAAACTGGTGCTAAGGTAAAATTATTAATCTCAAAAAAAATGAAGCTTTTTATACAAACAACAACAGAACAAGCTTTGACTCCTAAACTTTCCTCCTTTTTTTTTTAAACCTTTCTACACACAATCCCTATTAGTGCTTGTAACAGTTCCTTACATTTCTTTGCTTTACAGAGCCCCATAATGTTTCTTTTAGTCTAGGACTATTTTGCTATCACAAACAGCTGAGCATACGATATGACTTATGATATCTCCAGCATTCCAACATGGGGTTTTGTTGCTAATCCCACTTCACTGTTTCTTCCCACTCCACCTATTTGACTTCTTTAAATATTTGTAATAGAAGTAGAACTGCAGTCATCATGAAAAATTAATTTTAAAGGCAAAAAGCAGATAAATCTTTACAGCAGCTCTAAATATCACCTCACTACATTGCAGAATAAATCTGCAACCATTTCTTCAGTAACAAGCAGTGTCACAAGTTTGTTTTCTTTTTCCATTTGCTGTAACTATCATTAAATATTAAGTAGACAAAAACCCCGAAACCACAACCCACAGAAGACTAAGATTCCAGAGGAAAAACAACAGAGACATGGAGAGTCGTAGAAAATTTGTGCCTGCTCTGTTGGAAGACCACCAGGTCTCCAGGCTGCACAATCAGCTGCTAAGAATGTAACATCACATTACACCATGATAACTGTAATGATAAATGCAGAACAAAAAGCGAGAACAAGTTGTAATTGTTTTGTTTTGTTTTTTTGCCAGACAAGGTTACAATCAGGACACACCGTGGTGTTGTGTATTAATTTCAATATTCAAAAAAATTACTGCATTCTGAAGTAAAACTTGGTTGATCCCCATGTGAGTAATCAAAGGCACAGTTTTAGCTTGCATAGCAGATTTGTATTATGGATTTATATATTATGGGCATAGCTGCATTTATCAAGGTGATCTTTGACAACAATAAATATGACTTAGAAAGCATTACTCCTCTCCTTCACATTCCCAAAACCGTATGCTGGTTTGCATTGCTGCATTGTCACTAAGTGACAGCAAAAGCTTAACTTGGAACAATACCAGAAAAAGGATTTAGTCTGAAAATTTTCTGAACTACTTTTTGAAAACGTACATTTCATCTCAGGTTTTAAAATTATAGTAGTGCCAATTCCAACTCCTTTATTTAGTGACTCCATCAGGAAACAAAGAGGACAAATCCACCATTACCCCTCTCCCCCTTCAAGCAGTTTAGTGAATCCCAAGCCAGTAGCCTAAGGTTAAATTCTATTTTGAGAAAAAATAGCACTGAAAAGATGGAATAATATGCAGACATGGCAAGACTCTGTAGATGTAACACATGCAAGTGAGCTCCTGTGTTGGTGCCATTCCCACTGTAGAGGGAAAAGCAAATTTTCCCTTGAACTTCCCCATTGCATAAGTCAATTCAAGCTGTTCACCATCACCACATCTCACCACCTTCTCCCAGTATGTCTCAGAGAACAACTGGGTGCTCCCCTCCTCGGGCAGCTGTATCCTTCCCCAGGTCCTCACCAGTGACCATGGTCACACCCCCCCATTATGCTTCTCGGTTTGCAGTTGTGCCATTCTGCATCTCTGCCAAAGAGTTCACCACTGAGTTGTAATGCCCTGGAGTATCACATTCCTATTCCTGAACTGGCAAAACCTCAGTCTCCTTTGAAGTTTGCCCTTCACTAATGGATAAAAATGGATCTTGACAGCAGGGGCTGTAGTCTGCCTCATTTTCACTAATTAACACAAGGACAAGGTAGACCATGGCAAATGTTTAACCTTTAACCAGCTGCTCATCACCTAACTGCAGACCAACAGGGATGATGAGGGCAATGCCACCTAAGCCGATGAAAGTGGAACAAAGGAAGATAAGTATCTTTAAAAGCACTTGTTGTGTACTCAAAAACAGAAACACTTTGGAAGCATCATACTCTGTTTTACTCACAATGAAGCTCATATCATGAAAAAAAAATACATAAACATATGTATATATATGTATGTATGTCTCAAAGCTTGGAATAGAGCCCCGAGGTTTCAGGTTATGTGCAATGGGGATTTCCATTTACAAGTAATTAGACTGACCTCCAAATACACTGCAGAACCAAGGAGATCACGCTAACCCTAGTAATCATAAATATTCTTGCAAAACCATCAGGTATTCATAAATTTCCATTTCTAATAGAAGAAAAATGTTATCTAGTTACATTTTTTAAACTTATTTATCATAGTTGGTAGAAGTAATACAAAAGGGTTAGAGTGATGAAATACACCCTACAAATGGAGCAGCATTGCACAACCAGTTTTCATTTTACATCAAGAACTTTTGTGCAAGGATCTTTAAAGTAAGTATTTTTCAACCAGCTTATATTTTTAAATGTAAATAATAAGAATTAGAAATATAAATATATAAAGAAAAACTTAAACCCAGACAAGATCCAAAATTAACTAGGATTATTGCATCTTTCCTCAAGGTAACAGAGCCAGGGAACCCCAAATGTTGCAAAGGGCAAAGTTTAGGTCTGGCACATGGAAGTGGAAGCAACACAAAAAGACTCTCACTGTAGGCAAAGGTTTCAGAGTTTGGAGTTATCATCTAATAATGATAAAAAGAAGCTTCCAAATGGATAACAGAAATAAAGATAGAATCCAAAACTGTTTTTAAACATGGAAACTGTAACCAAACTACTGAATTTGTTTCCTTTGCATTGTTCCTAGAGAAATCCCTCTGAGCAAAAAAATATTAAAAATCATCTTTAAAATCCATGGGACTACATGCCTTAAGGAAAGAATTTATCAATACCAAACAATAAAACAGCAGCATTTACTACTTTAATAAAAAATTACCATTTGCTTTGTTTGGTTTCTAAGATGCTTATTTTCTTCTAAAGGAACATTTGCATCAATCTTATCCAGCATTCCATTGTTTTCATTCTGCAGTTAGCTAAACTTCTCTTGTGCTCGATAGCATTGCTGAAATTATATATGACAGTGCTGATACAGCTATTCACTTGCATGTTGAGGCCTGAATCAGTAATGAATATTTCTCAAGCTGCTTTGAAGATTTCGTTATGAAAATAGAATGAAAATGTGATTACTGTCACAGTAATACTGCCAGATTTCTTAATGAGACAATATTCTTTATTTTGTCTCAGACAAAATTTTACAAATAATACAAAAACATGATTAACACTTAAATTAGGATCTGCTGTATTACACTATAGATGAAATTTATGCAGATGAGTCTTTTCCTCTCATCCTTCACAAACAACAAAACAAAACAAAAAAAACTCTTCAGATATTATCATTTTCTTAATCTAGGTAGAGAAACAGAATACAAAATAAGTAAATAACAGGCTGATACCAATGATATCCTGGACTGACATTGTAGATTGGCTCTCTCTCCATCCCTAGTATTTCCTTAAGCATCCCCTCATGGTTTCTCCCCGATCCTCTCTCTAGAAAATAAGCCAGATCTCCCCAAGGCGTGACAAGCAGAAACAAGCCCACACTGAAACATAGGACCTGAACATTCATAATGCTTTGACAAATTCGGAGTAGGATTTTGTTACTGTAGTTAATCTATTATATCAAATACATTACAAAATAAGTGACATTTTTCTTATTCAGAAAGACTCAGCCTGCATAAACAAGCATAGCACAGGTCAGCCTGAGCGGGCACACCAGAAATCCAGGTGTGGAGCTGACTGCACCCACCTCCATCACACCCGGTTTAAGGTACAGTCCTGCATCTCTCTGTGTCAGGAGAGCTAAATACTCTCACAATGTTATTTTAAATGATATCATGATATTCTAGATGTTCAAAGGGCTCTCTAAACCTACCTTTTTTTAAGACACAGAAAGCAAAACATATTGGACCCTAATTCTTTAACTATCACCTCGTCTGAGTTCTACATATCTGTCAGCAATTCCATAGAAATACAGTACATGTTAATACCCTAACTGCCAGGTATTTTATAGGAATACTGTCATTAATTGTGATTTAACAGTGAAAAGAAGACAACAGTGAAATACAGGTAAATATTTTTGTGTGTGCATGCACATACATACACAGATAAGGCTATTTACTTAAAGGGAGTATCTTACAGAAAATCCCTGAGAATACAGTTTATGTTCAAATATGCCATGTTTCTTACTGTGTTAAACAGCATGAATTTGTCTCCCAATCATTTAAACAGATTCATTTTATTTTATTTTCCAAGTTTTGACAGAGGGAAAACTGGGTATTTTAAGTTACTTTGTAACTCAATAAATGCAAAATGCCACAGAAGAGATGAAGTTAAAAAAAATAAATTGGAAAAAATAAAAAATAAAATGGGTTTCACCCTGACCAGTCAAGTGTTTCCTCACTGAACTGCTCTGGAAGGGCCAATGCAGCACTAGAAAATGTACACGGGTCTGAAAAAAAATACACAGGTCTTCTTTTAGCTTTGTAATTAGTATCCACACAATGTTTATAATAAAAGCCATTTACTTAACTAACAGTAAAAATATTGTAATATACTGACCGTTGCTTAAATGCATTTATTTCTTCCTAGTGCATTTGTAACAATCACTTTGAATGGCTAAATTAAGCTCTTTGACCCTACTGACAAACTAATTGCCATTTTCTGCAAGCCTAGCTTTCCACACACAGGTGTATCCAAAAAGCTGGGCTTAGGCTTTGCTAAGGTGAGCAAAGATGTGTGTTTCATCATTGTCCCAATATTAACCATACTCATCAGTGCTGAAAGACCAAAGACTTGAAGCTTGTGGCTTCTGTGCCTCAGTGCAGTAGCTCTGATCTCTAACACACACAGCTTATACTTTCAATTAATAATTATCCACATGAAGCTGGTGAATACCACCTCAATCACAGGGATAGGAGGTCTTTCAAGGAAAGACTGACAGATTTTACTCCACTGTTCAAGGCACAGTGCTAAGAGGTCATTTGAGTTCTGATTAAATTTCATGGGTACAGCTATTTTTCAGGCTGACACAGTACTTGTCACTGCACAGGACTTTTAAATTCTGCTATACTTCTTTCACTTGTTTGCAATATGTAAGTCAGAAGTAATAAATTCCTTTGTCGCAGTTTTGTGCTATTTACTTGGCAGGGAATATGGGAAGATGGACAAGAAGGTGAGCAATGACAAGGACATCAGCAGAGCTGCCCAACAATGCATGCTCAAGCTATAGCTTAAAATTCAACCTCGTCTTGGGACTGTGATACCAGGTATTTTTGCTTGTGATGATGCATTTGAAGCTTGAAAGGGCACAGGTATCAGATTTAGAAACACTGCCTTAAGATGTTTCCCTTCACAAATATGAAGCTGCCTTTTCTTTTTTTCCAAGCACTCCCACTTTTTTTTTCGTTTCTTTTTGTTTGTTTGTTTGTTTTGTTTTTTTCAGGAATTGACTAAACTTATGTTTCATTCTCTTTCTTATTTGCGAAGTTCATACATACGTGCAATTCCTGTAACTCACGGCTTTTTAGTTTTATGAATCACTGTACTTTATTTCAACAAGCACAAAGAGAATTCAGCTGGGTTATCTGCCTGAGACTCCATGAAAAGCTGATCCTAATGACGTGGCTTGCATCACCATGCTATTTACATTCCCCAGAAAATTTACAAACAAAACACTTGAAATTAAAGTAAAATTATTCTCTAAAGGTATGACAGATTTATGATAGAAGAGGTGAAGGATAGACATTTAAAGCTCCTGTATTTCCAAAAAATATATATATGAACAGGAAATTAAGAGAGAAATAAAGAATAAAGAACAAGAAATTACCACTTCTTTTTCCATTAGCTTCTCAGAAATCAAATCACAGGGTGCTGGTTTGCACAGTTTTCAGGTGATACAGGAATCATGACTCCGTTGTCACTTGCTGGTATTTTTTCTTCATAATAATAATAATAATTTTCTTCATAATAATAATCACCCTTTGTATTCAATCAGACCTCTTGAATTACAGCCCTAGATTACAATCAATAACTGCTTGCAACTGAGGTTATACGGATGCCATCAGTACATGTGGCAGGATAAATCACTGTCACCTTCACCCCTCTGCCTCTAAATGATACCAGCATATTTTAAGGCAGGTGTCACTACTGTGGAAAAAGCTGTTTAGTACGTGGCATTGAAAGAATGAGAAGACCAGAACAAAAAAAGATAGCAAAGGTGCTGTGGGGAAAAAAAAAAAAAAAAAGAATCACATCCTATGTCACCAAATATGTAAGAAAAAATCCCATCTCTTTTCTCACAATGTTTGAAAATAAGCTTATTATTAAAGTCCTTGATAGTGACTAGAGGCAGATGGCATATTACATTAATTGTTATCATCCTACTTTTACCTTGCGCTCCTTGCATCTATGGGTTTCACCCACCTATTGTACTGTATTAAACAACCTCTAACACATTTGAAGAATATATGTTTTTGTGATGTGTGTGGACAATGGCTAAAACAGCAAGGTCATGTTTTCTGCAGGTACCCTTGCGATACAAACAGCAATAAAATCTACGGGAGAGGGGAAGGCCAATTACAGGAACAAGCTCATCAAAGGAAGAAAGATTTGCTGGGAGAGAAAGACTACTGTTACAGCTGGTGTCAGCAATCTTAGGAAACTGAGGGACCAAATGTTAGCTGGGACGTTCCAAATGAATCCTGAACTATAAACCAAATGGTAATAAACAAAGCTATTTGTCAGTTGACCCCCCTTGGATGTTGTTAACAGGCAAACAGCATGCCCATAGCCTAAGGCAACCCACACGCTCCCAGTGATAAAATTGTGACAGCTAACAGATGAATCCTTTCTGAATTCTATTAAATAAATTAATAATCTTAGCAGCATCATTACAGCAAAACATCCATCTTCTGCAACAGCTGTTCTTCCATTGCTTGTTGCATTTATTTGCTGTGCTCTTACCCTGCTTTATGCAGTACCACTTAACTCAGAGACTGAACTTCAGTACATCAGTAGCAGACCTGCAGAAATAAATCGTTTGCATGTTTTTATGCATTCCCATCAAGTTTCTACAAAATGAGCTTTTGTTTGAACAGAAAAATATTTCTGGCCATTCTGTCTCTAAAGTAAACAACAAAAATTTGTAGTCTAGTGAGAATCAAATGCAAACCTTAAAAAAATACAACTAGGTTTCAACTAAAACCTTTTCTGAATTTTTTAATGCAGCAGCTGAGGTATTAAATTGAATTTAATATGCTCTTATTCAGTCTTTAACTGACTTTCTAATGACAAATGAAACTTGCTGGAAGATAAAGCATGTCCTAAAATGTATCAACTGCTATCAACTGCTTCTCAGTTTGTTCTAGAGTTACAATCTGCACCTCTAGAAACAGAAAAGAAAAAAGCTCTTAACTTTTTTGGGAGAGAGTTTCCAGATGAACACAGCCAACATAAACAAGTAACACTTTAGGAGAGAGAAGCAACAAAGAAAAAAAAAATCTTCACTCAGCGTATTAGGCCCAATGATCAATTCTCCATGCCAGCACCTCTTTTTGAATTCACAGACCAATAATTTGTTATTGTTTGTGATACCCAGACACTTGTATCTAATTCTGGACCTGTCCGTGGGATGATAACACCTTTCTTGGGCACTTTAGTTTTGCTATACTCACTACACATTCCATGAAGGAACACACTTCAGAACCTGCTTTTGTCAGACACTAAATTATTTTAAGATTAACTTCTTTCAAGCACTAAGCATACCTTGCACGCACATGGCAGTATTCCACTCACCATCAGGATTTACAGGAATTTCTGGTTACAGCAGAATTTTGCCCTATTTTTAATTAATTTCTTTAACTTTTGTCTTCTCTAACACAACATTGGTGTTCACTCAGACATTAAATTAGCACAAAAATACAGATCTGCAGATCTCTGTATTGCAGGGATCATCTCAGTGGTATGCTTGAAACAGCAGTAATTGTTGTGGAAGCATCTCAGGGCTTTGGCTTCAGCAGCTGTATTCAAATGTCAAATCTAAATGCACAAAAATTGTGTTCTAGTTCTGGTTCTGACTCACTTTCTGAGATTAAATTCAGTTCCTATCTTTAAGGCATGCATGTGAACTGAGGATAATGGTACTTACCCACTAGCTACAGAATACATTGAAAATTGTGGCTGACAAAGTATTTGGCCTTGAATTTAGAGTGAGACTAACTTGAATTCAGATTAAAGAAGTAGCCCTTTACGACCCTTGAAAATCAGACAACACAATTGCTACATCATTACTTTATCATTTTATACATTTTCACTGTACTGTCTGAGAATCTCACAGAGAAGGGGTAAAAAATAATGGAAATAACATTTTGTAAAAAATGGAATTCTGTATAGAAAGACATTTTTACAAAACTTACATTCCAGAAGGTTAGGAAAATGCAGGGTTAGTGCACTGTCAATAGACTGCGCATATCTCTCTTCAACAACGGACACCGTTCAGGTCTGTGTATTATAGGAATGTATCAGACAGCAAAACGCAAACATTTTTCTCAGAGCATCACAGAAGAATGTTTAACAGATTTACCACTCAAAGCCTCAATAATGTAAACAAAAGAAATTTACTACATCTTACCATTCTTAGTGAGCTATCACGCCTACATAAGCATTTCAATGATCAGACAACAACCAGGAAAACAATTTGAGTGTTTTATAATGTTGGGAGAATACAGTTAGGCCTAGTCAGCTCCCATCTGCTCTAATTTCTATCAGAGTATCTATTCTTGTCTTTTATTTCCGTAAGCTGATGTTTGCTTCATGCAAGGAAGGATTGCCAAGGGCTTCTATGATTCTTTTTCCTCCATTCAGTGCTCCAATGTGACTCTGGAGGGCTGTGTCAGAAGGATGACATGACAAAGTGTTATCATAGTTAGATACTGAGCCAAAATCTCCTTCCATTAACTCTGAAATACTCCTCACCCACCCTTTTGGTTTCATCCCCACACCTGCTATGGCATGCGAACTCCATTAGAAGAATGTATCTTTTTTTTTTTTCCTATTTCCCATATCTCTTTTAGTATGAAATCATTAGAAACAGATATCATCTATCTGTGATGTGTCTGCAAAACATGTGAAAGGAACAAGACATAAATACACTTTACATAGTGGTAAGACGAGGATTCTAGTAAATTGCTGTTCAAAGATAGAATTACAAGGCGAGTAGCATGAACATGGCTAGGAAAGGTCTAGGAAGTCCTTTTTATGAGGAAGAGCACGTTGTCTTTTATCTCCAGCTCCATGTACTGCAAAAAGAAAGCCATGCTTATGCTTTCCTTCAGAGGCAGAGCTGCTCTGCTCCTCATGCACTCATGCCCCCTGGCACCTCACTGAGATGTGCGCGTACAGCGTTGCCTGTAGACAGACACATCACGGACCTGGTCAGGAGCTGATGCAGATTAAAGGTGATAGGGAGAGAGGCAGCAGCAAACAGAAGCAACAGGGTTACTTAAACAAGCACAACACTTGAGAGTAATGTTCTGCTACAGCCTGATTCTTCCCAGCCCTTCTCATGGCGCGCTTAGGGAGCCAATTTGCTTAACACAGGGTCACACAAGCCATTTGAGAAGACAGGGACTGAGGACGGAGCCACTCCTGCTCAAGTCCTTCTTGGATCACAGCCAGAATATTTTACAGGGGAAGATAAAATTTAATTAAGTTTTATAGGTTAAAAACATTTCTTCGCTGTTGTCGTCTGTCATAATGGTTTAGAAATGCATAATCAAGTCTTTTCCTTTCATCCACACATTTGTTATTAGATCATTGCCCTTGGGAGCTCAGCTGCAGACACTAATTTTTTTTGTACTTTTAAGTGACTATTGAAACATTTATTCTGAGGAAGAAGTAGACATATGGCACAAAACAAATGTGGGGCACAAAAAAAAATCACACAAAACATGTAAAAAGATCTATGGAGATGGAAGACTAATTTTTGAAGGCATAATGTAGACATCTATTTGTTCATTGAAGGAGCACTGTCCCTTACAATGTATTATCAGCTTTATATGGGCTCAGCTGATTGTGTCACTAACCTCTCTGAGCAGGTGAGAGCATTCAGGCTCTGCTCAATCCTGAACCTCTCTCTGCTTGGGATCACGGTTGCTGAAAAATGGGTTTGGAAAGGGAAAATTTTGGATGATCTCCCTAGAGCATTGTGATGGGAAACAGGCGGGCCCAAGTCTGACCCATTTTATGGAGGTTGGATGGGAATCTGAAGCCTCAGCTGCAGATGCTACAGAGCACCTCTGGCTGCTGGGCACCAAAATAAAAGAAATAATAATAATAATAATAAAAAACCACAGGAGGGTGCATTACAGAGATTTTTGACCACCAGCAAGTCCTACCTAGGCAGAAAGAGGTAAGCATGAAGCATAGTATTCATTTATTGGTTCCACAAAACAAGTCAAGATTTCAAAATCTAAATATTCAGTTTTTCAGCTACATTGTTTTTCCTTTACACATTTTTTTTATTTTAATAAATGAAAATCTTTTTTCAGAGTTAGCAAAATACTATATCAGCCAGAAACTTATCTTTTTCTGTCTGTAAAAGGCTGCTAATACTACAGTATGTCATTTCTTAAATGATTCATATATTTGTAAACATATGGAATCATAAACTGCAGAAATATTATATCAGTCTGTGAATGGCCTGTTCAGTATTTTAAACAGAAATATGTGCTCTTATTTCAGAGACACCTCCTTAGATAGAACAAGCATGCAAAGTACACAAATTATCTATTTCTTTATTAGTACTTTGAGAACCTATTTTCTGTAACCAAGGCTGGATACCTAACAAATTAGACTTTATAAAGAGACCCTCTGTAAGTAACATCCAGTAATTTTGCAGATGTATTCTCTTTTCTTACCCCATATAGTAATTGGTTTCTACTGCTTTATTTTCCAAATGAAAAATATTTCATCAAATTATGACAGTGACAAGTTCAAAGAGTACATAAAAGCAGAAGTGTCAGATTACACCACCTGGATACAACTGCCATATAATGGAAATGCTTTCTTCATCTCTTACTGCGATCCATTTGCCACCACTACCACCAACAGAGATATTTACACTGTAAAATAACTGACGTTAAAAGGATTTCAAAAGTGACTCTGCAACTACTAAATCATTAAGCACTATAACATTACTCTGAGCCAACATAGTGGTAGGACTCCTGGTTTACGGACTGAAGAGCTGGCTGCGGACAGACGCCCACCAGCGTGCTGGTATGGTTTATCAAGGTCCACTGCAGAGATGGCCGGGGTGCTGCTGACCTACTCTGTGTTGTATGCATGGCACAGATCCCTTAACTCTGCACTGAACACCAGTTTGGGGTGGAAACCAGTAGAGCTCTGTGCCACAGTGGTGGGGCAAAACTTGGGTAAAGGAGATCTCATCGTAACTCTCATTTCCACTGTGGACTCTACGTCATCATGACTTTCACTTCCAGTGCACTGCAACAATACGTGAACCAGTAATTACAGTTTATCTGAGTTGTTGAGGCACTCAAAATTGGTCGCTACTCAAGAGAAAATCAACACCCATATGAAAACACAGGGGGTGCCAGTTTTGCTACTGAAAGCATTAGTGGAAGTAACACAAACAGCCGTAATTAAATTACAGATTCAAATTAAGGATTAAAGCAAGCTCTCCATGAAATACAGTTCTCTTGCTCTTATAAACATATATGGATTTTTCCTCTTTTTCTAGGTTACTTTCTTAGCCTTAATCTTAGAATCAGACTTTTCTGGCATTGTTTACATATTCCTTTACTCATTAAGTCTATTCATACTATTTTTCTATAAAGTTTCCATTCTGTAAAACACTTTCACTGCTTTTCAATTGTATTGTCCTTCAACATTCTCTGCTATTGGTTTTCCTTCTTTTGCTTTCTTTGTACACAAATTGTCCATTAACACTTTTCCGTTCTTCATCCCAACCTTACACACCTCACCATCCACCTCATCGTTCTTCGTCCCATCCTACAGCTCTGTTCTCTCTTCTATTCACATCAGCATGGCCTCTAATACCTTGCAAGGGCAGGCCTGGTCACCTTTCAAACGCAGCTGATAGCATTACAAATGACAGGTTGATGATAGAGTGAACTGCAAGTACAGTTCTCCAGACACAGATGAATATGAACTTCTAAGGATCCAACACGGCCTTTTATTTGGGGGCAGGAGGGCAGCCTGCTACTGTTAGAGACTTTAAAAGCACCACTGGTTACACAGGTTTGTTGAGCCGTGACTCTAGTAAGGAACAAAACAAAGATGAATCACGAGGGCCTTGACTAACCTGGAGAACTGGCATTCATTGTGGCCCATTTCCTGCTCCCTACTGGAAACTCCTGGCTGTGCAAGGAGCAGACATCAGGAGCCGGCCTTATTCATCGCCAGCTCCAGGAACAAAGTTAAGGAATGGTGCACTCCAGTAGTCTTGCCCTCCACTTCAGAGAGCTTGCTCTCACCTGGTGCGTGACAGCTCAAAAGGTAGCTTCTGCCATCCCTCTCCCCATTATTATTGTAATGGCCTACAAAGTTTCCTGAGGTCCTTTCAATTCACTGGTCTTTGGACCCAGCATCTCATCTTGAAGAGATGAAAGTGGACGAGTAAACCATTCAGCTCGGAAAGTGAGGTAGGTTGAAGTGGCCTAAACAGCAGGAGCTAATTAAATTCAAGGTACATCCAACCCAATTTGAAGTTCTGTTCTGGCTGACCTGTCCTGGTGATCAGGTCATGCCGTATGGGAAGCAGAAAAGAAACCTGACTGCACTCTAACGTGGCATCCAAAGCTCTTGCTCAAGAGGCAGCTTACAGTGCACATGGTACAGTGTTAAAATTAAATAGACTGGGGGTGATCAGTGGTTGCTACCTTATTTATATCAGTGAGGCTCACCTAACAAATGTACATAGGATAATGTTTAGGAATGAGATCACTATTCATTACTGTATGAAGCGAGTCAACTCACTTTTGCGTCAGACAAAGAGTGCCCCCAGCTGTCTTATTGCACCACGTTCCAGCTGGTGATAAGCGAGAATCACACACAAGGAGGTAATCCAGACTGAATTGCACTGTTCCTGGGGAGGCTGCCAGCCCATAGCAATCGTAAAACTTGGTTCCATGCATCCATATCAACCACTTACGGAGTCTCAACTCAGAGCTTCAAACTGCTCATAAATTTCTTCATTCCTTGGTGATTTGGGGGCCCTTGTGGTTCCACAGGATGGTGTCATCTGCCCAATGTCATTCACATGCCATGAACAAAAGGACTGAGATGGATTATATGAGAGTTGCCCACACTGCAGATAAACAAGCTCTGAGACAAGCTCTAAGGTACTGGTTTGTTTGCTCTGGAGCCCTGAAGACGCTGTTAAGGACTCACAGTAGAGGATTAGCAAATTTGGGTTTGGTTCTAACCTTAGAGCCACTCTGGCACCACCAGTTAGATCAGCCCATGCTCCCATGGCTTCATGCCCTCTGCATCAGCTAAATCTAAGATGGAAGTGAAAATGCAATGTTTCTAGCTATGAACTTCTAAACCTCAGGTTTATGGTGTCAGCAAATCCCAGAATTTAAATATATGTATGTATTAGACATTTCACAATCAAAATTTTAGAGAAAATTCTGAAACGTGGACCTTAAAGTCTCGGAAAATAAGAAAACGTAACTCTTGATTTCCTGTTATTCAGAACTCAAAGAATTTACACCCACCGGAGCTTCCAAGGACGCACAGGAATAATCTAATTCCTAATGGGAGCAGCTGTTACTTAGACAAACATGTCCAGAAGTATCCAATTGTGTTAGCTCCCATGCAGAAATCAGGACTCTCAAAAATTTAGTATCCATCCTTCCAAACTGCAGCACACAGATATACTAAAATTTCCTTCACTGTTGTAATAAGATGGTATAGAAAATAAAATAGATAGACTAAGCCACTGCCTCTGCTCATTGAGGAACAAATGATGATACCTTCTTCTGTTTAAGATGTTGAAGTCTTCTGGATGGCATTTTGACTCCCCAGAATTTGGTTTAAGGAATGTTTTATTCCTACAACTTTAACTGCCTGCTTAGTAAACTGCAGAATACCTACCAGTGGAATTATCCTTACAATTTTTTGCAACAGACTGCTTGAAAAATATAACAATAGTACAAGTAATAAACCATCCTCTTGCAATGGCCCAGATATACACAGTAAAGCATAAGCATGAAGCACATTAATGGCATTTCCAAACCTCTGCACAGCATAGAGAATACCCACAAATCTCAATTCCTTTTCCATGATGACACCTGTAATTAGCAACACATTTTCAACAATTTCCAACCGGTTTTTCCCATTAGTACCTATAATATCGCAAAAGCACTCAGTCACAGGTGTAAATTCCGTTGCCCTTCATGCCTGCATATCTAATGTTGGCTTCAAGTCCCAGCACTTCATTGCACTCACAAAATTTGGGCCACAATTTTACAAACCACATTAAGACACTTGGAAGTAAAAACTGTAATGCTCAGCTGGAAACTGGAAAAAGAGGTGGAATTAAAACATTTAGACAATAAAGGAGTATATATGCATTGTCAGATCAAAAACTGGAGAGATTATTAGTCCTCATGATCAAAACATGCAAAAGAGCAACTCTAAACCTATATTATTTCTGATTTTCATTCACGAGAAGTGGATCCTAAATAATCCAAAAATAACATGAAAGATTTATTTATTTTTAAGAATTTTGTAGGAACTAGGGAAAAAAAGTCTGTCAGGAAAAAAAGTTCATAGCTAATAGCTTCCTTCCAGTTTTGTTGGACAGGTGTCCAACTCCTAAAAGTTACTTACAATCCAAGTAAAAAAATAGCTCTCATTTTCTTTTGGAAAATACTGAAAGGTCACAATTCACTGAATTAACCACATCTTTAAAGCAATGGTGTTTTCTTATTCCTTGCTCTTACACTCATTGTCTTAATCCAGGTTATCCACAGATACAGAAAAGACAATAATTTTCATTGATGCATCACTATGCAGTAATCAAACAGGTTTTAACATAAAATTCAGACTATCCTGTGAATCTTGTTTACGCTGTGTTAACTCATGACTATCGATAAATACAGTCTTGTCCTTATTTTGATAAGACTTACACAGCAATCTGCTGTTTTTTATTAGTCAGATGAAAAAGTAATAAATGCCATGAACATGATATACAGTTTATCCTTTAGGCAATTCCAGTAGCTCAATTGGGTAATTACACAAAGCAATTCACATCTTTTCAGCTAGAGTCAATAATGAGCAGTTACGTCAAGTCCTAGAAACATAGAGGTGTTATTGAGAGTCCCCGTGCCTCTGACCCTCAGCACAGAACAGAGGTGTGCCTGAATGCTCCCAGAGAAATCTCCAAACACTTGGAGTTCCAAAAATCAGCCTTCAGATGCATGATTGAGGCTATGAAGTCTCCAGTACATCTGCAACATCCTAGTGCTTTCAGTATGTCTAGCTGCATGATAACTGTGTTGGGCCAAAAATTTGGCCAGTCTAAAGAAAATCCTCTCTGAAATGGAAATGGTAGGACAAATACCGGACTTTTTGCAGGCAAATTGCTGGAATTTAACACTCAGTAGTAAAACAGAACTTGAACATCTTCCAGGCAAATACATTAAATAAATTAGGACACAGAAGAAAAGGGAGAGAGATAAATAACATGCAAGAAACCTGCCCCCAAACTCAAAATGGGTTATGCTTAAAGTACTACATAGAAACCTAACCTTATACTATTTAATCTGCTTCTACCACATAGAAAATGGTCCACTCTCTCTTCAGACTGAGTTGTAATCAGATTTTTTTTTAGTTCCCCTTGCTTCATAGATCATGTACAAGTTGCCTTATAATGTAAGACCTGTAATGGGTAATCTACTGTTCATGACAGAGATAAAAACATCAGTATTGCCATATAAAATAATCGAAAACACAGCATGACACTAGCTGTACCTTTTAGAATGCCTATTTTGACATATTACTTTTTACTATCAGATCCCTCTTCAGACCCAATAATTTGTAATAAATTACGTTAATCACAGCAGCATTAACAACATGCCTAAGGCAGACAGGTAGATACACATATGTAACGGCCTAATTCACGTGGCAACTGATTGCAGAGAAGGAAGGAGAGGAATTTCATCAGCTCAGTTTCTAATCAAAGAAAAGGTCAAGTTTCCTGTAGCTGTAAGTCAATTGTAGGAATGATTAAAGTTGCATCCACCTGCCTGGCAGGCAATCCTTACTTCACCCATTGCAGACCTCACCGCAGCCTGGCTCCTCTCCTCTCCTCTCCTCAGAGGGAATCAGGTGTCTGCCAGCAATTAGCCCTAATGAGCCAGTAGTACTTTCCTGAGAGAGATGTTGACAAGTTTAATTGCAGAAAGCAACTGCAGAGGCTCTGCCTGCCTGTAACTCATGATGTACCAGGTAGTCTGCAACGCTCGTGCACCCTACAAGTATACCTCTGGACAGTAAAGTTAGGTGAGGATGCCAAATTGCTATACTTTCTGTAAACTCAAGAGCAGTTTGGGTTCAGCACTTGGAAAATTGCACACATCCTGAGTGCAGGCAGCTTTGTTCATATTTTGAGTACTGATGTCTGTTCCAAGTTTTGACTGACTTGCTCTCCAGTTAAAACAGTAATGTTTTCTGTGAAACCAACACCTTACGTTTTATTTTTGTAGATATTTTGTGGTGTCGTTACATTAATTACACTGTAGTTACTCTGATTACAATATGGTTCTAATTCTGATGTCTGTAATTACTACCACTTCATATAGCTAGAAGCTTAATTTAACACCTGAATTAATTTTAATTACTTCTTAAGTTCCTTACTTTCATATTTGATACATGCACTTACTGCAAAATTTCACTATCAGAAGATTAACTTAATTACCTTATTTTCAAGTGAACTTTTATATATGGGCATCCCTAGGAAACAGCTTTTATTCCCAAGAGAGCAAGTGACAGCAGGGGTATGAGCTGTTCCACTGACTTTGATAACACCACTCCAATGGGCAAAGTTAAGCATTGTTTTAGAACTGAAGTTTACTGATAACATACTTTACTGATAGAGTATGATGATGTCTAACATAGAAAGAAAATCAAATGTTACAAACCATTACAAAACCAAATGAGATGGGTTTCTTTAGGTAGAGAATACCTAAATGAAGTCAACAGGAACAGCAAGAACTTCTCCCTTCAGAAAACCTGTTTTATCCCGCGAGACATGCAGAGAGCATTTACGCTTCAAGAACTGAAAATCTCAGAAAAGCAACATTCTCAGTCCATTTGTTACCTTTTCTGTTTGGTGACCGGCTTTATATGGGCACTGTGAAGAAAGGTGATGACAAATTCTGCTCAGTTATTCAAATTCCTTGCATACAGCATTTCTGATAAGTTAAGGATCTAAATTTGTTTCACCAGTGTTAATGTGCAAGTTAATTGGAGGTCTTATATGAATCCAAATACACGACTGAAGATTGATTAAAAAAGCTGTACTAAAGGTACTCTAAGCCAATGCTCTTTTACTCTGTCGATTAGTTTCTTGATGAGATTTCACAGAGAAGAGAAAGAAATTAAGTAAAGGGAAAAAATGGCATCAGAAAAAAAAAAATTCCAATGACTCCATTTAACTAAGTACAACGGCCCCTTTCCAGAGTGCATGTTGCCTCTTTTTCTATATGTATACAGACACACATTCAACACATCACATACACAAAGCCCTTGTGGCTCTTCACTCACCCTCCATATTTCATTCTTCTCACATTCAATACCTCTTACATTTCATTCTCTAGATACTGCCAAAGCAAACAGAGAGAGATGATGCTACAAGACTCCAAGCACTATAACTTTCTATTCAGTTGATTTTTTTTATTATTTTTAATTAAATTATTATTATTTTTATGTATGTATACATATTAGACTGTTGATATTCAGAGTTATTTTTATAGGATTTGCAAGGTTTTTAAAAAAGCATTCTGGATCTTTTTCAGGAGTGGCAAGAGCTTTTATTTTGTGGAAAATTTATACAAGTATCAAAAAGTAATAGGGTTAAAATAGTGTCAAAATTCTCTGGCTTCCTTTTTTAGCTTAATGTTAATGACCTAACCAACAGCTGGCACACTTCATAACCACACAGAATATGTCTACTGTTTCTAATGCTTATTTCCTTGGTAATTGAAATACCTTACAAATTTGTAATTAAACTGTCGCTTAACAACTCTAATTTAATGTGAGATAGCTGAAGCATTAGTGGCCTCTGTACTGTTTTTTTGTTTGTTTTTTTGGTGTGAATGTATGTGTTTAAGACAGCCTGTTTCCTCACAGGGAAAAAAAGGTGTATTATTTTGACTGGTCAAATTGATATCCTGAAATCAGCTGTTCGAGTTTGAACCACTGACCTCATTTTTCTTATAGAAGGTGGTGAGAGACAGATGTGGCACCAGGCAGAGGTCCTCTTTACTACAAATCCTGCCTGTGCCAATCTAAAAAAGAATATTCATCTTTGCCTGAAGTTTCTGAGCCCTATTGTAAAAAAACAGTAATAGCAGAAATAGAAACGTGACAGATTTGTCAAGATGTTTAATTGCTCAGGTCTCCGCGGAACCAGATGTCAAGTGTGATCTTTTCCAACAACAACTTACCGTCCTGTTCTCATTGGCAGCAGCTTGAGTGGTAAGAGAAACATCAAGAGAAGGCAAATATACTTTTATATATGTATTATATATTAATTTAATACATATGTTATACATAATATAGGTATTTGATATAAAGTATATTTCTTATAGGTATTTCTATATCTATAAATATATACATGTACACACTTTGCTCATCAGTTCTGAATCTGGTAACTTCTTTTATTTGTTTGTAGATGTAGAAATATTTGTAAATAAATATCAAGAGTAACTGTTGGCACCTATATCAATTTTAAGCGAGAGCTGAATTTCAAATATATTTACATAGCTGCTGCAAATCTTCTTTTGTGGAACTTTTTACTGGATATAAGCTTCACAGACTACCAAAAAGTAATCAGTGTGGAACTTGAAAATGCACACGGGATGAAGCTAAAAAGAAAAATTCGCAAAACTATGTATCCTAAATTATCTCCCAGCATTTCATTAACTTTATGGTGAGCATTAAACAAATAGTATTAATGGAAAAGTTAATTTATCTGCAGTAGTATAGTTATCATGAAAACATTTTTCTCATTTTTAATTTAGTATGATATTTTTAATTAGGTTTGAATATTTAACTATATTCTACAAATCCTTTTGCTTATTTAGCCCATGATTTTTTAAATTAGATTTCATTTCTTAGTTAACTACTTTCCTCAAATCTTATTAATATTCAAATTTAAACTCAGGAAATAAATAAAGACACAATCAAAATGATGCACTTTGTTGGATGCTACCTTGCTATCTAAAGTTTTTGGGAGGATATATGTCAATTTTTAAATCTCTAAACAACACAAACAGGTATTTGAGATGTTCTCACATAAGCAATCAAGTCTTTCCAATCCACATTAAAAAAATAATTAAATTGAGAAAGGATTCCCAGTATCCTTCATTCATACAGCATACCACCACATGAAATTTGTAACAGAAATTTTTAGCATAAAAGTCAGGAAACCCTGCTTGCTAAAAAGCCAGATTTTTTCACCTGTTCACATGGTGCATAGCACAAGAGGCCCTTCCAAATGATCATTTACATTGCTTTAACTTTACCTATGTTAATCAGCATTTGGAAGTATCAGCCCATGTTTACAAACAAGCGTGTTCATCTTCAGAATGAAGTTTTCTCTTTGCAAATAGATCCATTTTCTTGTAGATAGATTCCACTGAAATAAACAGTATTTAACACTTCAAGATCACATTGCTGTTTCACATAATCTAATAAATATTTATCTGAAAACAATTAAACAGCAAAAGAGAGTTTCTAGTTTGGGGGAAGAATATATTTTATTAGCAATCTAAATGAATTGTAATCCTCATCTTGCTATATTTCAACAGGTCCATGTAAACAGAATGTCATGGTTAAGTTACTATAGTTTAGGGCTAATTTAAAAGTGGTTCCTTACTCCATAAATAATTAAAAGGGAAATTTTTCATTTGGACATTTTTCCATTCAAAATTTTAATTCTTCAAGATAGATTTTGCAAGTGACTGCATTCTGTTCTGACTGTAATCAACTGACTTTTGTTTTTTTCTCAAAAACTGATATGAGAAATAAAAATGTCAGAATTTTGTATAAAAATTTAAAATCAAATTTCCTGTGAGAAGTTTTATTTTTTTACTAAACCATGTTTTAATGAGAAAATGTTTGCTTTATACTTTTAGATAAGCATTGTTATTTATATACATGACTAAAACGAGTCAATTGTCTCTCTCTCAATAGTCTGCTGTCAACAGCTATTTTAATTTGCTACTTTTTAAGGTACTACCTGATATTGTCTTGATTTAGTGGATGATTTTAGTCAGATGGAGTTACGTTTTTGATGCTAGTAGTGTTCACGGTGCCGGTTTAACATGTAGCATATTTATGGGCATGTGGGTCTGGTTTACATTCCGTATCAATCAGATAATGTTCAAATGTGTATGGAAGTTGGATTCTTTTAGCTATTGCAGATTATCTGGGAGGAAAGTAAATACATTATATTTCTGGTTTAATGTAAATGATTGAATTTCTCTTTTCTCTGTGACTAGAAATGTTACCTGTTTTCTAGAAAATGGAGGAGTCTGTATCTCAGAGGCTTGACCCTTCTTAATGATCATGTCTATATAGGGAAATACCAACTTTTTCAGATACTCATTTTCAGTTACTCTTTTCAGTTATCATTCCATTTTATTTGACAAGCCAAAATGACAATGTTAAACTCAACAGGTGTTGAGTATATATAGTGACAAGTTTCATGTTTGAAGTGCTGGTTTATCTAATTATTTCCATAGCAATGTTAAGACTTATTTTGTTTCCAAAACACATCAAATTGTGCTGTTTACTCTCCTGTTACATGCAGACATATGGTAATTCACCAGTCTTTTCTATCTCTCAGTTCCCAGCTAATGAGATTGTTTACATGATATATTTATCAAGATAAAGATTCTTGTTTTAGATAATTTAACATAATGAAGCCTGGTAGTATGCTAGTTTATCATTAAGGTTATACCATACCAATGATGTATTACAGTGCAAAAAAATCAGATGGTTCAAAGTAATGATGCATTTTGTTGATACATCAAACAATTCAGAATAATGATTAATTCATTGATATATGATAAGAACATTACATTGGTAATATATTACACTCAATACATTATTGTAATATGTCCTTAACGATACTCTGAACATTAATGTCAGCACACCATCAGCTGAAAGGATTAAAACCTAAAAACCTACACTTGAAATTAAGCCATCGTGGAGAGGAGAAAAGGAAAAATGATGCATCGCCTTAAATATCTTAATATTTGTTATTCAAAAAGAAAACACAGAAGAGAAGTTCTGCATTAAATTTCTACAGCTTGCCTTATATTGCAAAGAATGAATAATTCCTCTATATAATGAAACTGTCTCTGGGGTCAATATAGATTAGCTAGAATATATATGTATATATTTTGCCAGTTTTGTTTTTTTTTTTTTTTTTTAAGTGCATGCTTTAAGTATTTTCACTGAGCCTTAGGCTGTTCATCTTCTGGTGAGCTTCATCTGCAGTTCTTTCATCCAAAGAACAGGAAAGAGAATCACACAACCACTAGATCTTAAGGGAGATAAAACTAGAACGCTAATGAAGAACCACATAGACATATGGTGGACATAGTTGGACAAAGTGGACAAGTGGTTGTCCATAGGTGTCCATAAGTGAACAAGTTCTCTTTTCCTGAGGAAGTAATGGATTCTCAGAGCAGGGAAATGTTTTACCAGCCACAGAAAAAAGGTAGAAATGACAGCAAGAAATTCATATTCAAACAGCCATCATCAAACTCAAATATATTCCTTCTTTGCTAAGAAGTAGCACAGTGCACAAATAGTGTAAATGTTTTACCATATCAAATAAGCTAAATATTTTAAAATAATCTGCTCTGGATAATCGTTCAAGACTCCTCAAGTTTTCATCACCGATTTACTTTTTTTTTTTTTTTTTTAGGATAAATTGAACTACAGTGTTAAGATTATAGACTGCTCAATTACAAGTAAATATTCAGAAAGTTAAAAGCAATTGCCTTGTAACTAATGCTAGATTTATTGCAGTTCCACTCAAATTTATGGAAAAGGTTGAATCTTATAAAAGTTACGGCATGATAAACAAAGCACAAGCAAACATGCTTGAAAGCAGAAAGCTAGAAAGCAGACTTCACAGAACAAAGCTTATATCATGACAGGTAATAAACTTCCACAGCTTACAAAAATAAAATGAATCCCATCATTTATTATTTATTTATTTTTTAACTCTGCAGTTAGGTCCACGCAGTAAAAACACATACCTGTTAATCTTTTTTAAAAGGTTGACTAAATGATTAATGAATTTAAGACTGAAGCCATCCCACTCGATGATATAATTTTTTTTCCTCCAGATGCACACAACATGGGACAAACCACAGGCTTATCTCTCTGAATTCATGGCAGAAGACCTCAACCACTGTGTCACCCAACTCCAGCAGCTACTAAAGAGGGTAAACCTACAAACTTTTCTAGCTCCTATCTCTTTATTTATCTGAAAGAAATTCAGTTTCCTGTCACGCAATAACTTTCTGAAAGGAAATTAAAACTGCATCATGTGTTTGCAGAGCTAAGTAAACAAGTCAGAGGGACTCCAACTTGGCGTAACGAGGTGGGGCTCCTGCACGTGAAGGACCTCGCTCCAGGCCTCACCACTTGAGGTACCAGCTGATGGGGAAAACTATACCTCGCAAACAACCTGCCACTCTGCAGCTGAATGAGTATGTCAAATAACTACATCTTTTGAGGAGCTACAAGACCACAAATGATTTGAAAATGTGTGAAATTCTGGTCCCTGTGATAGAGAAGATGAAGAATACATTTTGAAAACACAGTGTAACTACTCTATAGAAAGGAGACCTATTTTTAAAAAGAATGTAAGAGGCCTTTAGGACACAAGTAAAAGCCATTACACCCAGCAAAGCTCAATTCCTTCTGTTCTGCACTATGAACACCTTTAATGATTTCCTGAATGACCCCACTGTTTGTGTGTGCAATCTTGCTGGCTAGAAACTAGTCCATTTGTAACTTTTAAAATATAATATACATAAATACCTCATTATCCTATTATCTGCATTAGACTGGAAACACTAACTTGAAAAGGCATTACCTGTAGCATTTAAGATGTCATAAATTAACTGAGTTCTCCTAATCAGACTATATTTTGCAGCCTCCTAATACACCCCACTATTCTCCTTTTTAAAATCTGGGATCAATATAACTACTACTCTTTCAATTTTTCAACTGCTACAAGATATTTTTGTAATATAGTGATATATTCTAAAGTGAACTACTACCATAGACTGCTATAATTAAACCTATGATCTTCCCTTTCAATTGCATGTTCTAGAATTATACATGCTTTGTTTAAGTAGATCTCCCTTTGTGAGCTTTCAAAAGAAATTTCCTGTTATTTGTTCTATGTTAAATTTGATTTTTTTTAATTACTTGTTTTCCAGTGTATGGTCTAAGGTAACAGCAGAATTAGAATGATTTCACATGATTATTAGAATGCTTACAATATTTAGGGTTAGATTCCTGTTCTTTACATCACTTCGTATAGAAGTAATATATACTATATGAGATACTATCTCATGTGACGTGATTTTTCCTTGAAAAGGTAGAGTCTGTTACAGAAAAAATGTACTGGTATTAAAAGTGGCTGCAAAAGTTAGTCATTTTTCGGAATCTTCTGAAACACTGAGATGAAACAGTTTCTGTTCAAACTTGAAGCTCTGTAGTTCTAACAAAATGGCAATAGCAATGAGGCCAGAAGGCAAAATCGGTATCTACATAATACTGTTCTTGACCTACAAAATTGCTTTATTTCTTGAGTGCAGCTACTGAATGAGCAAAGCATCCTTTTCTCTGAATCACTGAGAACCATCAATTTCTTTGATTTCTCTGATTCACTGATTCACATGTTTATATATAAAGTATCAGCAAATACTTAAATGTATATATTGTTAATACATAAAATATTCATTTCAGTGTATATGTAAATGCTGATGCATACACATGCACATTATGTATACACATAAATTACATATTTTATATGTAAGCACCTGCCAATACCTATTTTCTACAAAGCAAGTAATTCCTTTGGCTGATTACAGTGCCTGCTTGTGGCTAGACTATACCGATGTGGTGTATTTGGAGGACACAGCTGCACTTGTGAGAAAACTCATTAACTTCAATTGCTCTGCAAATTTCACAACACAGCTCTAGTCTGCAACCTAATTAATGAAAAGGAAAAAAAAAAAAGTTATCCTTTTAAAAATTAACTCTAAATTTAGAGAGACAGAGAAAGTAAAAGATATCCAACATAAAAACTCATATTCGTCTTGATGGTCTCCAGTATCACTTTATTTAGTTACACTGGTGTTCTTGTCTCACTTGACTGATCTCACAGTAGACAAATAATTTTTCTACACTGAACAACATTGGATATTCTAAAAATAAAACTGAAATGACTACTTGTTGCAATTAAGCATAAAATGCTAACTGTGGCTGGCTTTTTTTTTTCCTGTGATTTAGGTGAATGCATCCAATCAATGCAGCTATGTAAAATTTTTTCTGTCTTTAATTAACTTAGGTGCAATCTCTACACATTTGCAGCCATCTCCGCACACTCCACAACTCCACAGCATACGGAAAGCTTTGGGGATATTTATTTAGTTTTACACAGGGCGACAGCTATGGACACCAAGTTTCACATTTATCACACCATGGCCACTTGGAATTTCACTGAGACATCAAGGATTGAAAGTAAATCCTCTTCCACAAATGTCTGTATCAGCCACTTGAAATAAAGAGAATTTCCATGAGAAAACCTGGCAACCAACACCAGGTACATAGTTTCAGATCTGCACAAGAAAGAGACCAAAGTAAACACTCATGGAGCAGCTGCCTTAAAACTCCTGACCTAGTTTGCCTCCCCCACTACGAACAGTCACACAACAAAGCTGCACTGGGCAATTAAAAGTGTTTATCAACGATATTAAAACAGAGCATTTTGGATGAAAAATTACTATATATTTCCAATTCACTTCTATTCTTCTCTTAATTCTTCACAGGCTCCTAGGAAGCAGAATAGGCTGGCACTGCTCAGTCCTGCTCCACACCCAGCTCCTGTTGCAGCAGCTGCAAGCAGGCAACAGTGAAGCCCTTCCAGGTAAGGGCACAGATGCCATAAAAGAGGCATCGGGACTTTCCTGGCATGATTTTCTATTTCTCTATACTGGCAAATCGACTTTAAAGGCTATGCAATGTTATGCGACTACAGAGCAGCCCTTTGGTGGACATGCACTGTATCTGATGGGGCATGAAAAAGCTCCACAAAAGTTTATTTCGACCTAAAGAGAAACGATTTATTCCATCTTCAGTAGGTCAAAAAATTGGCTCCAGTTCCTAAAATGTCCAAGTTCTAAGCTGTGTGGTTTAACCCAGCGCACCACCAGCCTCCTCGCTGGCAGGGCAGCACAAGAAGCTGAACAGTCCTTGCCTCAGTGAGCATCGCTCTGCAACAACTGAAACATCACTGTGTTATACCACACACCATTAATAACCATTATTCTCATCCTAAATCCAAAACACAGCACCATACCAGCTACAAGGGGGAAAATTAACTCTGTCCTAGCTGAAACCAGGACATAAGCTTGTAGAATCATAACGTGGCTAGGGTTGGAAGGGACCTTATAGATAATCTCATTCCAACCCCCCTGCCATTGTCAGGGATGCCACCCACTATACCAGGTTGCCCAAAGCCCCGGATAGGTTTCTTCTGACTATATTCTGGATTTTCTGCTTCTTATAACAAAAGGAAAAATTCTGAAGCAATAAAAAATTATCAGATCTCAACTAGTACACACACAAAAAAGACTTTTAACTACAGCTGTTGTTCAAGGAATGATATCACTATGTCCTTAAGGGCTGAGCTTCAAATTACTATTTATGAATTAATGAAGACTTGATTGTATTATTCCCACTAAGTGTGCACCTCCTTCTGCTTCATCAAAATTTAACAGAAATCCATAAATTAGTTCTTTGATATTTTCATCAAACTCTGTTCCCATCATTTGTCACCAGCAGGGCTACGACTACAGCACTCTGAATACCTAAATACTCCGAATCAATCTTCTGTCTTAGTATTTACAAGCAGTGTAATAAATGCTTTGAAACTCACATGGACATCTGGTCCCAAAAGTGACAAACAGGTCTCTGTTTTTTCAGATTTCTCTGCTTTGGATTTGCATTATTGGAGGAAAAAAGACAAGGGAATGCAAACACTCATAATTGAAAATTAAAAAAAAAAAAAATCTGCTTTTAAAACAGGTAAAAACAAGAGGGTTAAATGAGCTGACAGATTTCTTCCTGAGCCTCAATATTCTCCCAAATTCTGTTTTAATTTGAGCCAAGGAACTTAAGGAAGGCATCAAAAGGAGATGAGGCTCTGACATGCTTCAACAAATCCTGTAAGTGTTATCACAGTATCTGAAAGACTAAGACCACAAAGAAAGAAGCCAGTGAAACTCAGGACACTTCACAAACCATAGGCTGCTGCCATTAAGAGATGTGTTGCTGCATATTGCAGAGCTATTATGCTCCTTTTATGGAGTCTTGTTCTGTACTGCTTCTTCATATAGCTTACATTTTGTGCAGGAGAGCACCCAGGATATTTTTCAGTGAGGATTTTTAATTTGAGAAAATAATGGGAAAAAAATAAATCAATCAATGTCTGGGTATTTAAGTAGGCACAAAAACGTTCAGTGTGTATGAAAAGCCTATAATAACTTGGAAAACCCTCATTAGAGAAGCACAGCCCTTCTACAGAGGTGATTACATTGGACTTCTCACTTTACAGTCAGAAAAATGAATAGATCAGGAAATTAGCAGTTAAGTTCACATAGTAAGCCAGTATCCAAACTAGAGGGAATATCCAGGAGGGCTGATTTCAGTAGAGAAGTCCAACACGACCACGGCAAATAGGCATTCACATTATGCATGGCATCGCACACCGTTTCTATTACTGATCCCAATCAAACTGAAGTGCATTAAAAACAGGAAATAAGAACACATTTAACTTGAGATGCTCATTACATAAACACCCCACTGGATTTTAATGCCACCTAACCCTCAGGATGGAGGCCACTTATTTTCTTTTCATCAAATTCGAATCCCCAACTGGAATCAAACTTTCCAGAAAGCAACTTCAAAACATAACCTCTGGCAGGAGGGGCAGGGGAGCACACATTTCATAAACTTACACATCCATATCAGAATATCATTATTAATGGGACCAGAAAACGTCTCAGAACAAAGACTTATGCGGAACACAGTGCTGTGCCATCGCAGGATTATGGCATTACCCAGCCTGCTTTGACAGGCTCTGTAAGTCCTCCATATAAAGCACTCCCTGCATATCCAGAATCAACAGCCAAGAAGCTAATGGATTTCAAGAAAGTCACCAATTTCTTCCCACATAGCCAACAGCAAAGGTCCCAGCACAAAGTGCGATCCTTCTAAACATCACTGCCACCAGACCTGAGCAGTGCTAGATCTGTTTTACAAAGGGAGGAGTTTGCCATCATCAGAATTTAATTATTTACACACAGTTCCTGCACCAGACTGCAATGAAAATAAAAACATTATTAAGAGTAACCCTCTGAGGTCTCACTCACCTGATACTTTTTTCCAATATATTGTAAAACTCAAAGCTACCTAAACATCCATTATACACTTCTGTGGCCCTATCAGTATCTGAGCAAATGTTGGTCTACACTTCCTCCAATTACAGACACTTCTTTTTTAGAACTACATCACAGGAAGAAAAGACTGGTGGCTTTTTTGTTTTGTTTTTAATGCAACTTCACAAGGTAGTAATGAATTATCCCAATAGCAAAGACGATTTTCCTTACCACATCAGACTCACAGCAGACATGCTACACTGATTTACAGCTAAGAGGAGTGCCAAAAGGAACTGAAACAAACACAAGAAGAAAACTAAACTTTAAACTCAATTACAATCACTCTAACAGAATTTCAGTTTTCCCTTCAAAACTATTTTCAGTTGTCTTTGCTCAAACTAGAAAAAGTCAAAGTCCTTCAACAGACTCAGCTAGAATTAAAGTAAAAAAGCATATGATTAAATCCAACTTTTAAGTATGGCAATACAGTTAGATTATATTACAGTTCTGCAAATAGTTTGCATTCCTCCTGACTTTATAGAGCCTGAATTTCAATTACACAGGAGGAAACTGCAAGAACATTCCCCATTAAGTCATCCTTCTTTTTGGAACACCTTTTCTAAAAGGCCAGAAGTAGCTCAACAATTCAATCTCACTGGAAGCTGGAGTTTCTGCCTTTGTGAAATGTTCTCCTCACCCAGAAAATGTGTGTGATTTGAACCAGAACTGGGGGAATCATTTTTAGTTATTTTTAAGCTGCTTTTGATAGAAAATGGGTGTAAGATTAGCATCCTGCACTGCCACTTGGAACACCAGAAATGATAACTTGTCAGATACATACGCCGAACAAAAGGATTCATTGATTTTTTTCACAAAAGTTACTAGATGGAAAATTCATGCAGAGATTTCAAAAATTCATCACAGGTCAGGCAGCAGTATGAGACGTACAAATTCCTATACAACCTGACTAATATGCTATGGGTCAGTAGCAAGAGCAGGAACATCGCAATGCATTAGATAACTTGGCAAATGCACCACTTTTTAAAACTTATTTTGCATACTTAGGGTAACTTATTTCTAACATTCTTGCAGAAAGAGAGTGGTTTTCAGTAATTACCATCTCTCTTTTTTTTTTGCCTCTATCTTCCACTTAAACCAAGTTACCTCCCTTTCCACTGAAGTGGCACCAAATGAAATATTAAAAGTTACATCTCCACGGCTGACATCAAGTAATTATTTAATGAAGTACAAACCGTGTTTCCTAAATCCAAACAGAATGCATCTACTGCTGGATGGCTAAGTAATTCAGGAGAAATAGAGTCTTACTCTCTTCAATACTATGTACCATTTATAGGGCCTTACTCTCTTCAACATTGCCTAACATTTTCTACCATTTGCTACAGCTCCTCTCCATCCCTCCAGGTTTTACTGGCATTAGTTTCACAGCAGAGATGATGAAAAATATGGTTTGATTAAAAAAAAAAAGAGAGAGAGAGAGAGAGAGAGAAAGAGATTGAAGGTAAACAGCAAATTAGTACTTACACATAAGAGTACACATAAGTACTTACACGTAAGAGCTCTGGGTTAAGATTTTTTCATGCAAACCTAACTCTGACAAATTACTGGTGGGGAGGCTCCATCCACTTTGGAAGGACTTTTATATTTTGACTGGAAAATTTTATCTATTGGAAAATAGACAGCTACAGATGTCAGATAAGTAGTTTCCATGAAAGCTGTCATGGAAAAGAATGTTATATTTAAAAAAAAATCAATAATCTTTCCTTACTTTTGCACAATTTTACATATTTTTTTTGTTGTTAAAATACGGACCCCCACTCCTACTGAAATCAATGACAACCAAGCAAAAGATGCTTATCAATTCCAGAGGAAAGGAAACACTGGAAGCAAAACTCCAGAGGCAGGTAAGGATCATCTAGTAAGATAACCAGGTATCAAAAGTTGCTCCCAAGACTGCTCATTTCACTAAACCTCAGTCCTTGGAAATCCTCTTATCTGAGGTAATTTAGACAAAAGAAAAAGAGGGCATATTCCTCCAGATTTTGTCCTTGAAGTTTTTCAAGGGATACCTAGGAAGAGGTAAGAATTCAGCACAGAGTAACTATGAAGTCAGAGGCCTTAATAGGAAAATTCAAATCCTAATGGAAAGATCCCACACTCACCAAAGGCAGACACTGTTGATTTTCTCACTGCCCCATAATGACACAGCCTGAGCATTTCAGTGTTCATACAGCACCAGGTACATGTAGCTATTAGTGCACCCATGCTTTCAAGTAGCACAGAAAAAAAAAGTAAATGATTGAATAGGCTGGTGAATTTGGAAGCACATTGGTGATCTAGGTAACACTGGAGAAAGGATAATCATTATACACTCACACTTGAAATACAGACCTCAACACCCACAAAGAAATACATTCTATGACTGTAAAGTTAACACCCAATTTGCAAAGATCTCCAGTTAACTAACGTTTCCACAGACAGTGCTACAAGTTGAAGACAGGCAGGCAGGGTTGTGGCCACGCCACTGATGGCCACAGCTTCAGTCCCTGCACACACGGAGCACCGCCTGCCTCTCCCACTGCAGCACTAACCCAGGGTTTACCTCCGAGTAGCCGCTGATATTGTTTTGCAGAATTTATAGGGATCGAATGACATCAAGAATTCTGTCAAATTCGGCTGAAATTAGCTGACAGGTTTAAAAGCTTTGGGAGTACAGGACACTGAGTACAGCCATACGTGTCTTAGCTCATTTGAAAACCATGCTAGGATACTGCAGAAATTGAAGAGTTTTAGAGATAAACAGGACAGACAATGTGACGTTTTCTCTGGTATGGGGCCAGGATCGGGTACATTGATGTTACTGTTGGATAAATCAGAAGAGCTACAACCTCCTCCTGGGACATGGCAACCCTAGCACACAGAGTGGCATCAGCTGAAGGGCTTGAAGAAGAAGGAAGGGCTTGAAATAGGAGGAGGCTCCATTTTCTCTTAATGTCCTCTGATTTCAGTCTGAAAGGCAATGATCATTAAGCCAGTTTTTAATGATGTGGCATACGGTAGGATCTGGATCTGTATACTTGAACTGAGAAAACAGGAAAAAAACACTGAGTACATGTGAATATTATTGTCAGTGGGAAGAAGAGAGCTCAAATAATTTAATTAAAATAATGAAACAAGATAAAATTGATCCATTTAAATGTTTTAAACATTCATAAACTACGAGATCCAGAGGGTCTATGTGCAAATAAATACATTACCACCATCATTAAAGCATAAGAGAGTAATGAATTTAAACTGGAAAGGCATCTAAAACAAATTTCCCATACAGCTGCTTTTTAAAAAGTTAAAGAATCCAGAGGTGAAATAGAAAATGAGAAGCAACTCAATCAACACGGGAATGGCATAAAGGACATAGTATCCTTCTTGACATTCAAGCTTTCTGTAAGATAGAACATCATTCTAAAAACTTTATCAAGATATGCCATTAGCCCAATTTTAGAGCTTTCTCTGATAAATTATTTGAAGTGGCATTTAGGATTTTAGTGACTTTGTATTTCTCTAACGTAATTTCCTCCTCCATTAAGTAGCATTATGATTTTGTTCTTTGATGAAATCTTGTGCCTCAATGTTTTTGGAGAACACATATGCACAGAATAACTAATATTTTTTCTACTTCTTTTAATCTTCCAGAGTTTTCCCTCCTGACTTTTAAAATTATGAAATGCACTCAAACAACAGCAGTGCTGTTTCTATCAGGAACATGGGGCTGACAATTAAAACCAAGTGCGTGAGAGGAATTCTCTGAAAACGGGAAATGTGCTATACTACTCAGAAGAATACAGTTCTTCACATTAGCTGCCTATTACATAAGTCTCAACAGAAGTATAAATCAGAGCAAGCTGTAAGCATGAAAATGAAAAAGCAGGTTTAAAACTGGTTTCATAAATTTGAAATACCAGAACACTGTGTATATGGCAAAGAATGGTATCTGCATTTGTGTTTGCTACCTAACATATAGCTAATAAAATGCACTATGAATAGCTTCCTACAAGGAAAGTTAAGAAAATAATATATGGAAGAGATTGAAAAGTACTGGAGATCTTTGCAATAAATGAGGGTGTTTCTTTTCAACAGCAGATGTTTTGAACCCACTGCACATCAAAATACCAGTAATGATCATTTAATAGAATACAACTTACAAATTGTTTTTCTCTCTTCTTACCTCTCTTTTCCCAAGTATTATACCCTAATTAAAGAACTTATAACTCCTCTTCAAGAGAGGAAAGGAGAAGAGAGGGGAGAGAAAGAGAAGAGAGAAGTAGCTCCTCACTTGTGAAGGCTGAATAATCTGGAGAGGAACAGATAAGATCTCCTAAGATATCAAACTTCCATACCAATAATTTATAGTAATCACAATTCAAATTGTCCGGTGTGTGGAATATGTACATTTTCTAGTAGGTTCTATCAAGCAAATAATTTTTTTTTAGAAACATTAACTGTATTTTCCCTTAATCTTAACTAAACTCTTACATGTTTGTTAGAACATCTCCTTCATACCAAAGAAAGTGATTGTGCGTATTCAAGACTTCTACACTTGACTTAGCTTACTACTAAGAGCTATCTACACCAAATTTACCAAACTAGTTAAAAAAAAAAAAAAAGGATTTGTGTTGAAAATATTTTGAATTGGCTTCCAAAAACAAACAAGAAAAGCCCAATACGCATGCAAACAAAGCAAGATTCTTTAAATGTTCCCTTAGCCTTCATGGTAAATCAGATATTCATTCTGGTATGACTTGTGCAATTTGACTGGCACAATAAAATGATTTTGCAAGTGAAAACAGCTTTCTGTTTTACAAAATGGAAAGTTGCCTCATCAAAATGAGGAGAGAGAAATGAAGGTCAGAGCAGTGATTCATCTTCCTAAGGCAGAGTCACATCGAAGAGACCTTGAAAAAGTCAAGTAGTTACTTATGGGCATTTGAAAGATATATAAAAAAAAAATCACATAAATGAAAATTGTCTGAAAATAAGCACCAATTGTCTGTCTGTTCTTGGAGCTATTCTGCCTTCTGCAGTGTATCACTAAGATGAGTGATTATAGCAAATTATTGTAAAGGACAATCTTCTAGGGAAGTTTCGAGAGAGAGATTGATTGGTTAGTAAGTGTACAAAAGATGTGGAAAAGACAGAAAATGAATAGCAATAAAGAGAGGGAATCCATTTTAAAAAAAGAATAAACTGAAGGCAGACAAAGCTCCTAAAGTTTATTTTGTTTAACATTAATCCTAAGAAATGGAGGAAACCATAAGACATCCTTCTTACCCCAGGAATACATTTTTGTTTTATAATTACAAGTAAAAAGCCTCTCTTCCCCCTCTCCTCTGATTTGGTCTCTGCAAACAGGAGTGCTGAACATAACTTCCAGTGGAAACTAATGGAAGGAGTCCCAGTGACCACTGGAAAAGTCCTCATGCAATCAATGAGGTTGATTATTTTTCAAACCTTTTGTGTCCATCAACCCCATGGAAACAAAAGACATAGGTGTGTAATGAGAATTGTCATCTACGTTCAGACTGCAGTGTCACCAAAGAATAATTAACTGCAGGATGATCTGATCTCACAAAGTTGGGTCACAGCATCTATGTTGGACATGGTGCATTACATGTACTGTGTAGGGAGGGGAAATGGGACATTGTTAACACTGGATCCTAACACAGCTTCCTTCATACATTAATAAACAGAAAGGCAAAGCGGGTTTTGGGATGCTCTGGCTTAGAGGCACGCCATTGCTAGCCTAAGAGTCAAAAATGAGCAGTTCTTTCATAGTCCCAAGATACGTGGACAAAGACAGCTATGTAACCATTGCTTCTGTTCCATATCTGAAAAAGGAGTTGTTGAAAAGTAGCTGATTTTTTTTTGTTGTTTTTGCTTGGAAGATTAAAGATGTATGGTTTCTGGAATGTAACCATTCTCCTCTATTTCATACCTTTTTGGAACTTCCCTTTCATTTTTACTGGTTTCATCTCTCTTCTCAAATACCTCTTTGCATCATCACATATCATATTCTCATTTACACACAACTTTGATGTGGTCATTAAGAGATCACTAAAATTTAACAGAAGATTGGCTTTAACCAATTTAATCTGAATTTAATGGACTTCCAGCTCCCAGGCAGCACATGCAAGTTCATTAGAATAGTATCAATAGTACAATCCCTTAAGACAAACTGAATTTGAAAACAAGAGTGTTATTTTCTGATTCACCTTAAAATGAAAAGTACACATATATATATACACACACACCATTTACTGAAAAATTCACCTTGGTAACCTAACCATGTTTTCTTTTTATTTTTACTTATGTAAGTTTTTTGTATGTAAAATTTTCAGAGCAGCAATTGCCTTTTCACAAAGAATGTGCATTACTTTGCACAATAGGGCTAGCATCACCCGGTAAAGTTTCAATAGAATTTTTGATGTTATAGGATACATTTAATCAGGAACTATTATAGAATATAGCAAAGAAGTCAACTTTTGTGTAGTTAGCTACAGAAAGACAACTAGTTTATGCAGTGCATATGTCTGGAAGGATGACTGTATGCATTTGAACGCAATTACATTCAACATATATTGTGTCAATTCTCCAGACAAGACTTCCATATCAAAGCTGTTTTCTGACAGAAGTCTACTTGAGTTTTGATGATATTAATTCTATTTATTATGGTACAGCCTAAAGACATACTTAAATGAGTCGGAATACAAGAAAACATTGTGCTCAAGGGCTTCCAAGGTAGGAAAAAAAGATACAAAGCACAAGAAGAAGAAAAAGCCCAGAGGCTATCTTTTCTAAAGTCACTCAGCAATGGAAGTGAAAGGAGATGGTTCTCTATACAATTAATATTTTTGTTGCTGGAAATTAAAAATATTTGCTGTTCTGAAGTTGGATGAAAAGTCAGAAAAATGTTTCCAAATTTTGCAATATCTTAGCTTAAATTCTACAGTATCAACATTTTTTTATTAATTATGAGGTAAAGTTAGAAGTTGTTTCAAGCTTTTTAAGTGGTGAAAGTGCAGTAATTGTAGGATTTAAGAATTTTGATTCAGTCGACTCCATTGACAAGCATTAATGTGTACACAGCAGATAACTTCTGCTCATAATCTATCAATATTTCAAAAACAGTCTCTCCTTAGCCATAACTGATTCTTCTTTCCAAAGCATGTTGCAAACACAGAATTCTGTCATTCTTTCTTCAGCTTCAAAGTGTAGGGTAAATACAAGAGTTCATGAAATTATTTTATGTAAAGTAAACAAGCTGGAGTACGTTAAACAAAACAGTAGGAAAAAGTGTACCTAAAGCACTCTTAATGCATGCCAGAGAACAAGCATTTGCAAAGCATAAAACATCAGTCTGCAGTGGCATCAAAAAGTGGAATAATTCACTCTCATGATGAACCTTCAAATGAAAACTCTGTAAAAGAGTATAAAATCAAATTATTGTTCCTAAAGTTTTAATACTTATATCTCATCCAGCCACAAATGCAGTACAGATAACATTGTAACATTATTTCTGTATCCCTTTGAAATGTAATGGCTGGCGCGATCTCCCATTCATCATACCTTTTGCTATTATTACAGCAGTGAGAAAGACCACGATTGCTATCTCCAGATCATAATGAGAACTGGGAAAAATTATTTCTTTTTCCACTTTGTTATCACCTTTATCACAGCAGAGATTAATTCCGTGTCATCTGGGAACATGTATAGCTATGCTGCCTTACAAAATGTTACCTATGCAACACTAAAATGACTTTTCAATATCCTGATACACGTCGTTCCTTCAAAGCTCTCTCTTTATAACATATTCTTTGATAAGGCTACTTCCCTTTTAGATACCAATTAATGAATATGAAGCCTGAGTAACAGCCCTGTAAAGCAATGAAAAGGCTGACAGTTGATGTCAAAATGAGGGTGGAGTGTATTCTGAATGTCTGCCTAGCCTACACATTCCCTATTGGATAATAAAGCAGTCAAAAAAGAGAGCAGTGGAATGGCTACTCAATCAAATTATAGCATGTAGAAAAGGTCAAAGCAGTAGAGCACAATGATATAATTCACAGATTATACAAGACATTAAAATTCTGATATGACACTCTTTGGAAAAAAAGACTATAACAAGGACAGAAAATGGTAGGACATTAATCCATTCCCATGACAACATTTGTACCCTAACTGGAAAATGTACAACTGCAGCCTTTGTTAAGTCTTTGCTAAGACTGGTTACATGGCTTAATTTTGGATACTACACATTGAGGTTCTGTCAGCAAGAATTCTTGGAACTGGGTAGGATATGAAGCTGAATTACACAACTTCCATGTCTAAGGAGCTACAGAATTCCATTGTATCAGAGCCTTCTGTTCGTTAAGCAACTGGATGTGCCCTGTACAAGCCTGAAGAGATACACATATGTGCTTAAAATAGTTACAGCTGACATGCAAGCGAGCACATTTGAAAATATAAAATTATGTTAATTATCTCTGTAGGACCCAAACTCCTTAGTCCAATTAAGGGTCCTTTCACATATAGTAAAAGCAAGAGAAGATATGGTCACCTTCACAGATCTAATGAAAAACACAACTCATGATAGGGAGTAGAGCAGATGGCAGCAACAACTGTAAACACGATGTAAAAGCAAGGTCCCAACAGCTAGTGAGGAGCCCAAACAAAAGTAGAAAGAAATAAGCAGGAAGATTCTCCCTGCTTGAATGGGCACCACGTCAAGCCTTTGATCACTCTAATTATTTCCATACCATTTATATCTTTTAGTCTTCTAACTCAATGAATAATACCAACCTCACCAAACTGTGTCTCACCCTAGCCATTACCATTCAACTTATTTCTCGTGTCACCACAGAAAAACACTTTTGGAAACAAGTAGAGAAAAACAATTTTTTGCTGTGAAAAAGACATTCTCAGGAGCAGCACAGATTGTAAATCCACTTTGAGGCAAGCATGGTAAATATTTTGCATAAGATCATTTGTTTAAAAGGTTGAACAGAAGGAAACAGTTTCAATAGTAAACTCACTTAAAATACTTTGATTTTCAGTACAGCTAAAATTCTTGCAATAGTTATCTGGGGAATACCTTAAGTCCAGCTTTTTAATAACATTAAACCTTGAACCTTCATCTTTTACAAAGCAGTAGCATTAAGGCTGGTTATAAAATTTTAAGTCAGAAAAAACATATGCTAGGAAGGGACTTCTCTTTTCTGCCAGTGTGACAATCCTAATATAAATGTAGATTCTATATTCCTTTCTCTTTGGTGATTAAAGTTGCACATATAGAAAATATACTTTCCAAGCACTTTAAGTTTGTGTTCTTATCATGAAAATTTCCCTATAGGGAAATGAAATTCATGAATATAACCATAAAGAATATTGTGTTTGATGATGTAACATGCCAGCTTTATCATTTCTTTCCTGTTTATAAAGTCACAGCAGGTAAGATGGTTATCTGTGTGTTTTGCAGCCAAATCTCACACAAGCAAGATTTCTTGTTCCAGGCTTTCCGCTTAGCCCATGACTGAGATTTATTTGTCCTTATTTCTTGACATCTGCTTTTGTACTTCAGAGTCAAATGAGCCTGCATCATAGCTCAAATGTTTAGGAGGTCAGCTTCAAAGATAGACTCCGCTGAACACTGAACTGTGATTTAGCCTCTACAAGGATGAAATGATATAGCATATAATTATATTTTCAAGCTAAATATTTAAAGAACTTCTCAAGTTTCCCCAGTTTTTAAACATTTAAAACCTGCTTGCTTCTGTAAAACACACCAAGAGACTGGGAATCTTTATTATAAAAATATCCAATAAATGCAATTTGTTGCACTCTTCCAGCTTGCATTCCAAGTTATTAACAATGTTAGCTGCAGAGCATACTCCAGAAACTCAGGTCAGAGTACCAAAGAAAAGAAATAGAGAATAAGCCGACCTAACAAATGTTTAAATAAAAAATCACAGGAAAATTTAGATTGAAAGGGACCTCTGGAGGTCACCTGGTGCAACCTCCTCCTTAAAGCAGGTCTAACTTCATAGGTAGATGTGATTGCTGGGGACCTGAATGTAATATGCACTGGTAGTACCCAGGAATTTACTTTCAGGTGAATATTAGGCCATGGTCTTACGATTCACATTATGTTCTCTCTGTCCCAATGGATCTTTCATGTTTTTTAGATGGCAAGTCAACTTCAAAAGATGCCTTAGCTGGTTACAAAAATGCTGGTCAGAGTCTGGTTCCTCTTTAGCATAACAGAGGCTGAAGCTTGATTAATATGTGTTTTGGCAATTATAAAACCCATTATTAAGAATAAGGATAAAACAATACAATAACAGGTCTCATTATCAGACATCCTATTCTAAAAATAGATCAGCTCACCAAATTTAAAAGCCAACAGATTCACCAAATCATGCACATGCAGTCAGGTAAATAGCATTAAGAACACTATCTGGAAAAAGCAATCTGTGTTATTACTTCAAAGAAGCTATACATCTCCAGATGATCCCATCAATAAACTCAGAAGCAAGCATGGCTCTCTGTGATTAATTTTCCCACATCCTCCTAAAAAATTAAGGATGTTGGTTAAAAACTCACAGTATAAAACAACACCCCAGAGAACACAGTCTGCAGTATGTTAACATGGAAAAAGAAATCCTTATTGAGCTAAGACTTGCTCCAACACACACTAAAATGAACAAGAACCAGTTTACAACATGTGTTTAAGTTCCTTTTACTTCTACAGAGAAGTCTTGCTCCAGCCTTCAAGGGATCTGAAAACTCTGCCCACTCAGACCTCTGTTCATAAGATGTTGACTCCAGCTCTTCTAAGTGCTGAAGAACCATCAAAGTGATTGTGCAGAGATCACACACCTTTGTACACCTGTTATTAAAGGTGCCTCATAAAGTTACAAGCATTCTTACTAGCTAAATCTCAAAGTAGGAACTACATTGTTCAGGCACGGTCAAGTCTTTTTTCTTCCTCTGTTATTTGTAACGAACAGCATCAAAGCTGCTTTCTTTCATCTCTGCCATTATTCTTTATATTTTGAAGCCAGAACTGTGCTAGAATAATATAACTGTCACAACATATACTCCTCCCTTTCTGGCAAATTAGAACTCTGGTGCAAAATACATAAGGCTATTGAAGTCAAAATAGTTATGCCAGGGATAAATTACCCTGGTGATATTTTACAATTGATGTCATTACAACACAAGGCTTTAGCTTGTCTCTCTGGTATGCAGTGCCCTGTTCTTTACAGAGGTAAACTGTGTTCACTGCAAAATGTTTCAGAAGGGACTCTCTCTACTGTCTTTTCCCATTCCATTTTAAATGTCTGATACATATGTCTTCAGGGAAAGACCTCTGTACCTACAGGGTCTTTGATTCAAAGTTATTGCCATCTTCCTCATTTTGGAAGTACTGAAAACATACAGTGTATTACTGGGAAATCCGTGAGATGAGATGTATCCTATTTCCTAACCAATATGTTAGGCAAAAAGCTGCACATAGCATTTGGTGCCTTTTACCACTAAAAGAAGAGAGAATGACCTTGCACAGTAGAAGAAAAAATACACTTCTAGCATTAACTAAGCCAAAGCTCCTGGGAAGCATGTGGTAGCATCATAATTTCTTTTCTACCACTGGTATTGATGTGTTCTGCTGCAGAGAAGGGCAGAAAAAAATAGAAAGGCTGGAATTTTAGAGTGAAAATAAGAAAAGATGAGGACAAGGAACTACATGTACACAATATTATTTAAAATTATATCAAAAAATAGCAATAAATAATTGTATAGCATTCTGTGCAGATGGTTGATTATGATCAATATAAGTCTTGAGAAGCCATACTACAACTAAAGATCATAATTCTAAATTTAATGTCTCCAGAGAGATGAAGCTGTCAGAAAGATATTCCGTGATTTTACTTTCTTCTGGTATTTTGAGAAATCACAGAACAGGGAAAAGTTAGGTGTTAGGTGGCCACATGACAATAAAATGACTAATTTTTTGCTCAGTTCTACTATCTTGCCATATACAAAGACATAGCCCAATTCAAGGTGGCCAATACAAGGCAACATCCACTGTACTTCATGTTTTACAACTGCTCCTGAAGCACCAGATTCAAATTACTTCCCATCCTAAGATGCTTTAAACAGATCCCACCTCTGGGACAAAACACAGCAATTGCATGGAGGCTGTGTTGATATAACAGAGGCTTGGACCCACTGGTGCTGCATCTCAAAGTGGGACTCAAATCTATTTATTAGTAACAGACACATGGCATTGGCTGAACAGCCCCAGCTGGATAATGGAAGTTTGAGTCCCAAGACACCTCTTCCAAATCCTCCATTCCTTGCATAGAGGATCCTTTATGCTGGAGGCCACTCAAAGATGACAGAGACAACAGGTTACAGAGCTCAGAGCAGCAGGAAATGCCTGCATTCACACTGTCTGGCCTCATCTTTCTGTGCAACAGATTGTGTAGGAAGCCAGCATACACACACAAGAGCGCGCACACGTTCAATATTGAGACCCAGGTTTTAACACAAATGTACTTCCATGATGAATATGAGATTACAAATGGCAGTACAGGATATGAAATCAAATCAATACCTGTGGAAAGCCATGGGGAGACCCTTGATGATAAAGAGCACCAAGAGCAAAGTTTTCTGCCTGTGCTAAGAGAACATCCTTGAAATAGAGGCTACTGATGTCATGGGCACCAAGTTTCAGTACAGGCTGAAGGACAATGCTGTTTACCTGAACTGCAACAGCTCAAACAACACATATGCTGTGTGCTGTTTGGAAACCTCCTTCTCAACAAGTCCAGTGGGACTATTAGACTATGCATCCACTGGAAAAGTAACTCAGAGAGCAGCTCCTTGAGATACAAATGTTAAGCTGGAGACTCACGACAGCACCACAGCACACCCCAAACCAGTATTAGCAACTGTCCCCAAGAAGCACAAGTTTCATGACTGATATAAGTCATGGTGAAAGAAAATCAAATGCTAAAATTAACATTTTTGTCTTGTCAGCTAGTCATTCAATAGAGATAAAGAAAATATCTTTTCCAAGTGCTGGGATCTGGCCAGAGAGCATATTTAAATGTAGATGATGTTAACATCGTTTTACCACATAGACAGGCGTTCAAACCTGTTTCACTGACTCTTCTCTATTAGCTACTTTCAATTTGGTCTTGGACTAAACTTTATAAAAAAGAAAATGGGAACATTACTACATCTTAGGTCTCTGAAATCTTTCACATTTTGGGACATTTGGCTGATCTTTTTCCATACTCTTTTTAAACAAGCACATCAATCTACCCAAAGGTTATAGAAATAGATATGCAATTGAATTGTCACCCATAAGCATATGAGTTAACTTTCTGAAGGCTTTTGTCACATGGAAAATTCAGTGTTTAATTTGTTTGTTCCTAATTTTAGATTGTGACCAAATTCCAAGAAAAAATAGCCTTCAACAATGAGATCCTAAAATGTTTCATCTCCCTGGCATGGCATCACTGTTCTTGCTGTTACTAATATATCTCTTGTTAGAATAGTGCCTGACTATCAGCCAGGTGACCTACCTGATGATAGAAATAATAAAGCAAGCTTACTAGAGGTCTGTAATTATCAGATGAAATGATACTTCACAGATCTCCTGGAAAAATAATGGGTGTCATTCTGGAGAAGTGTACTCATACAATGCCAGGTGTAAGAATGTGCACTTGTATGTTGTTCTATGACACCTAAAAATTCAGTCTTTTGGACTCTGGCCCAGAGACCTCATGGAAAAACTCAGCTGTAGATCATGAACTGAATCCTAAACATAGGTGACAGACTTTTCTCTTTATTATTTATAGAACTTTATCATCACCTGGTTCTCTCCATTTAACACACTTTCCATGAAGTGCCTCAGATCCAACACTTGGAGCCTGTCACGCTCCACCTGTTCTGCGCAGCCCTTTCCCATCTTGCCATGTAATGACTCTTTCAAGGTTACCCTGAGACACATAGACCTCTACAGAAAGCTATTTAATTACCACACAAAATAATTATTGACAACCAAACCAAAGGGAGGAAAACAATCCCATTTATAGCTTATTTTGCCTGATGAACGTGTTAATAAAAATGCACTACATTGAATTACCTAATTAAGCAAGCACAAGAGGAAAATTCAGTTGTATATTTTAAATACACTAGGATTCACCATTTTATTTTCTATACTACTTATTGTGCCTTCAATTTGCAAAAGCTGAGCAATCAAAAATCCTTGCATCAGCTTTAATTGCTCACACTTCCAGTGCATAAATGCTTACATAGTAATTCTTCTGATACAGATTTTAAGTGTCAGCTTTCTCATTTTTTTAAAGCAGTTAACATAGACCTCACAATCATCTTAAGCCATTATCAACACTGCATTGTTCTTTTTTTAACACTTAAAACTTCTTTTATGACATATATCTATGTAATTGCGGAAGAGATCTGCTTTTAGATCTCTAAATCTTTGTTTCATTAACTTGCATCATTCAGAGATGTTGGGCAGCGAGATAAATGTTGTGAAAACATCAAATTTAGTCTCAACAAATTGCATACGTTCCTTAACGCATAAAAACAGTATGTATATTTTTTACCTCATCAACATTGAAATATCAGAAAAGTAAATCTGACAACACTTCCCCACATTATTACCTTATGTAGCAAACATTAAAGTCTGTTGCAGAAGGCTAAATGGTAAAAACAGAAATGTAACTTTTTATCAGCTATTTTAAACAAATTTTTAGTCATAACACCCTCTCCTCTTTTTGGTGCATTGATGATTTTTACTATGATGATATGATAACCTCAGTTATTAGAAAAGGTAATTTCCCAGTTATTGTATTGAAAGGCAGTAATTACTTTTTCAATAAAGAGAGTGAGAACTATCAGGATGGTGAAAGAGAAATAAATTAGCTTTATACCCTTCACTCAATTAAACTATCATTGCAAGAAGGCAATGAATTAAGGTAATTTGAGGGAAGGAATGGGTTTTTACATAACAAAGAGTTTAAACTTTTCAAAATCCATAAGAGCAGTATATATATACTAAGAGATCCTAAGAGAGAAATTTGAATTTTCATTCATTTGATATCCCTAATTCATTCAACATCACTCCCCACATAGCTCCTGTTTATGATTCATTTAAGTTCTATACCAAGGTGTGGTTTGTGGTTTTTTGTTTTTTGTTTTTTTTTTTTTGTTTTGTAATTTTTGTTTTCCAAATATTTATTCTGCTTTATAGATCACAGTATGAACAAGAATTCAAGAAAATAAGATGCTCTAGCTGACGTTTTCACAACAGGAATTTAGTTAACCCATACCAAACCTAAGACTATTGGAAGAGAACTGATCAATCACAATTTTCAAAGTGGTCAAGAGTAGAGCAAGATGACTGTTCCGATATAAACTATGATCTTCCTAAAACTAAACCAGAGCATTCAGTCTCTTCTCATTCACAGAACATTGCCCATTTAGCTTCATAACCAATACAAGAAGGAAACTAAATTCTAGGTTTAGCTATTAATATGCAACACAGCTACAAAAGAGATTTGGTAGGAAAATTTAGTATCTTGAGGCTTCCAGTACCTGAACTTCTGCGTGTAGCAACTTTATTGTACCCCATCATCTAAGTTCACATTTTGTGTGTACCTGTTTCTTTTTATCTTTCAGCTCCTCCATCAGGTATAGTGCAGCACTGAAGCAAGTTAATGGCTCTTACAACATTACCTCCTCAGGAGGTGTTATGTAGCAGAATATTTCACATATTAGTACACCATGGCTAGACTGACATTTAATGGTAATCAAATATCATTCCTTTTAGTGAAACTGGCCTAAGAATTGTCTCCAGCTCTCCAAGGGATGTAGAAAAAATTAATTCTAACTTTCAGAGTATTTGAGGATAGTGTAATTCAAGTAATTAAACTAACCTTTAAGCTTCTCAGTGGAAGAGCAGGACAGATTTTTTTAGCAAAAATTTTATAATTTGTCATGTACTTTTCAAATCCAGAAGTCAATCTGAAGTATTCAACAAGCAAATTCAAAGCTGAATTTTATTTTCAGTATGCGAGTGAGGATGAGGACAGAACACTTCAATTGTGAACTTTTTGTTTGTTTGTTTGTTTTGTTGTTGTTTGTTTTTGCATTGGTTTTATTTTAGCTTCTAGACTCAAAGAAAGCTAATGTCTACCAGAGAAGATTCACAGCATTTTTCCCCTGTATTTTCAATTAACTAATTTGATAGTTTAATTATTTTTTTCCCCTGAAAAGATAAGACATTAGTTCCACGTCACACAAATTTGATGATGATTAAACAAATAAGTAATTTTTCCTAGGGGTTAGAGATCAGAATCAGGTTAAACCTTTTTGGAAAATTTTCATAATAAGACCCACTTATTTGCGTTGGCGTTTGAGATTCTTAAAAGCATGGCCAGTGATTTCATCCATGATTGCCTAACCTAGGCAGATGTCTTCGCCATCCAAAGCATTTTTTCATCAATCCCTTTCAATAACATTTTCCCTTTGTGAAGCTTTCAGTGCTCAAGATCTCTCTGGAAATTGGTATTGGATCAGTAAACTGCTGGAATTGTACCCCTACCCATTACTAGCCATGCTTTCCCATACTAGAAAGACTACAAATTTTTGATCACTCATTATGCATGTTAAATACTGGAGATTTTTCACACTAGTTTTTAAGAATTAAACCATAACTAGGTAGGTTTAATACAGACCTTGTTAACAGCAACTTACCTCAGTACCTCTCCTTTAATAAATACATATCATTACTGTATACATATATGACATTTCAAGTTGAAGACAAAATCTTAACGCAAAAAAAAAAGACTTTACAGTCCTAGGAAAGGGGAGTTGCAGCTCTTGCATTCTATAATCAGAATCAAACCTTACACAGTAGATAAAACACAGGAACATCTGAAGGCATTTTGGCCAAGATAACCATATTCAGAAACAAAAATGGCACTGCAAGAGACAAATTCTTCTTCATAATATTCAACTTATCTGAAAACTTTATTGGAAGAAGAAAGAGCACTAGTGAAGGATCAGAGTTATCTGAAATTCCAAAAAGCAGAAATACCACTGTGTATTGTAGTCCTACACTTTTATAAAGAAATATTACTGTTAGTACCAGAAATATTACCTCATTTCTTTGATTACTGTACTTATAACATGCTCAAGCAGTTAAATCAAGCTTTCTCGATTTACTGTGTATTTTGCTGAACACTTCCCCTACTAAAGTTGATATTAAAAATTCAGTATTGAAACTTCTCAGATATTCAGTTCTTCTCACTACAAAGAAAATTCAATAACAGCTCTGAAATATACTATACAGCAAAATATCTGCATTCATCTGATATAGATAAGGCAATTAAATATTTATTGTTCTTGGCTTCTTTTTTATTGCTAAGACCTAATACAACCAAACTAGGTTTTAAAATGCTGAATTTTATTCACCATCATAAAATGACTTTACTCAAAAAATATCAGATACATTTTAAGTTGCAAATCAGTCCATTTCCTTTTTTTCCTAGCTGCCATTTTTTTTATTATAAATCGGTAATTTTATTGATTGCAATTATAATTGCGCTGAATTACTCTGGCAGAAAAGGAATGTTCAAATATCTCTACTACAATTATAAGAAGTGAGAAGTTCACTTATTTCCCACAATCCAAATAGACATTTTGCTATTAATACTTAAATAACCTATGATATTGAGACAAATGATAAATAATCCCAGTTCTGTACTGTTTGAGGTGCTATGGAATATTTTATTCCAAATTTGAACATGACCGCAGACATTTCACACGGCCCTACTTAAGACAATCTTCCTCCAGCTGCTTCTCCTTGCATGTGCAGAGTGAAAAGTGGGAACTGAACAGAAAGTAATTAAGCATCTCCGTTGAAGATAAATGTCAGTATACAAGATAAGATGAAATTAGTTGTGTTAATTAGTTAACAGCTAGTTGTTTGCCATTTCCCTACCAACTATTCAGACCTTTGCAAGTCTCATTCTTAGAATAACTCTTCCTGAGTGCTTTACGGAAAACGTAGACAACTTGGATCAAAGACACCTGAGAGCTCAGTGCTGCAACTATGAGCAAGTCTCCTTCTGCCAGCCTTACTACCCAATGCCTACTGAAGTAGTAAATAATCTATATTTAAATCTGAAAATACTTGATTCTGCTGAATCATTTATTTTAGGAATTTTAAGTAGTTCATGAGGCCATGTCAATGAAAAACAGAGGGTTAACTCATTCGTGACACTTATTTCCCACATATAACAGGAAAAAAAAAAGCCAAAACCAAAAGAAAACATTGAGCTATTGCAATAGCATTGCTATAACATTTTGCCAAAAGCAAGTGAGATTCTGTTACCTTTCAAGGACGAAATTGAAGCAAGCTTACATTTTTTCATGTTTCATATGCTCACGTATGCACTGATATATAGATGACATCACACACTGTGACATAACGTTGTTTCTTTTATCAAATGTGCATATTCATTTTAAAACTCGTCTTGCAATATAGAAGGAAGCTACAAATAGCCTGCTGTCTTTATTGAGTCAATAGTTATTATGTGGATGGCCCATCCTGAGAGGATTCTTGCAAGTGAAAAGAGTTACAGAGAACTGATGAGCAAAATAATGATCTACAGTCAGACAACCTTCTCTGCCATGGAAATATCCAGGGACAAGTCTCCAACTACATGCCAAAAGTGACTGATGAATACTTGAATATAGCATAAATCAGACAGCCTATCACATCATAAATATTTGTATTTATTTCACTTTATTATCAACTTAACTGACATTAACAGAAGTATTCCAAATTTCCAGTGACCGGTTGTTTACATTCATTGCACGAATGTTGATCTTTTTATGAAAGTTTAAGAGTTCAGTAACTCTCACTGCTGAGTACTTCTGAATATTTCTAAGCAAAAGGAACAGGGGAGGGACATTTACTAAACACAATTACAGCAAATTTAGCAAACATTTGGGAAAAAAATGCACTTTATACTTCTCTTATCAGTTTGGAATATCTGAAGATACTATGAATTTTTCCTTCTGCCATCATGTATTTTCATTTTATATTGTAACCATGGACATACTGCTGAAAGCAGTCATGATGTGGGGCTGAGACATAAGCTAGGTTTTGTATTATTTCACGTGGTAGTGCAATGAAATGCTGATTGATACTTCAAGGATAATGCCTCTAAGTACAACAGAGAGGCTGAAGAATAAATTTTCCAGAGCGAATGTGCACAGTCTATATATAATCCTAGAGAGAATTTAAAGAATTTTTTTGAGGCAATATTCCTGAACATACACAGTTTATACAGTCCTATGCTGTTAAAAAAAAAAGAGATATAGACTGTACAACAATGCATATTTTTTAACCAGTTTCAGTATGAGTTTACGGTATGAACGTGTAGGTATCACTGAAAAATTTGTCTATGTACATTCTGGGACATTTATAGAATTACTGAGGCACCATCCTCACTCTCTATGTTTCATACTGAATACAGAAGGACAAAGTCCTACTGCAGAAAAGGGATACTTCTAACGACTACTTCCACTATAATAAAGCATTTCAGTAAGACAGGTACACAGCAAGACAGGTATGTCTTCTGTGTGTGCCCAAACTCTGCATTCTGTTACAAAGAACAATAACCTTTTAAAGTTCCCATCTCTACATCTTTTTCTGCTCATGGCTTTCACTGAAACACCAGCTAAATGTTTGCCTTACTTCTTAAATATTGATGGTAGCCCTTTCTCAACTGCAAGAGATGTCTGGAGCCATCACTGTTTAATCACCAAAGCCAAATTTAATAAATTTTCATTTTGCTATGATACTTATACATTAGTCAAATATATTACATATCTGTACTTAAATGACAGACTTGCTCTATAACAAGTTTACTTATATGACTCAACATAGTAGCATGTGCTGACTCACAGGTTCTATCTCACTTCATGTGCTCAAGGTATACTAAGTATTACAAAATAAACAAGCACATTCTTTTCATATAATGTCTATGGAGTCCGGGGGAAAGAAAAAAAGGAAAAAAAAAACTTTTCAGAGGATTTCAGGGCTAGATACAGAAGGAAATATATCAGAGTAGAAGAGATGCTGCATAGTGTGTTAATAATGCTTTTGTATGGCACTACACTTTATCCGTGCAGGTATCTGAAATTAAAAATGTCAGAAAACTGCACTTCCATATATATTACAGTAGCCAAAACTGCACAAAAATGCAATTCTTCTACATAAAAAAGCTTAATTTCAAGACTATGCAAAAAATGATATTAAAATATGACAAGCATAATAAACACAGAAAAAAATAAATTTTGTTCTCTCAGTGCTATTTCCATCCTATTGACTTCAGATAGATTCTACAGTTGTAATTCAGAATATTTCTGACCTCTGCCTTAAAAGATCTTTATAGAGAAGCCAGAGGATCTGTCCATCCAGAACTGAGGAAAGTGGAGCAATACTAACTTTAAATCTATCTTGCTCTAATCTTTCTGAAATACAAAAAGCAATTTATATGTTGTACAGAAACCAATGAAGTCATCTAACTTTAAGTTATTCTACCCAGATATTGGGGAGTTTGGGGACATATTGTGGAAGCAAAAGATAGAACTGAACAGTCTCAAGTGAGGAATCCCAGGACCTAAGGTAAATAAAAAAATCTGAAGTAAATGGGTATATTTAGAGTGTGTATACACATGAAAAATAGATCTGTTCAAAAGGTCTACAACAGCATTATAGAACTAAGGCTACTTTAAATGATATTTCTGCATTCCTCTCCCCCCTCCCTTCCTTTTTAATTATCAAATATTTAAAATATTTTTTCTGGCAAGGAACAGGATAGACAATAATCCTTCCTTAATTATTACCAGTCATTTCCCCTGCTCTAAGCTATTTTTAAGTAACATGTATTGCATGACTGATATGAACTGAGCACAGCAAAATACTGTCCACGAGGAAGGGCTAGGGTTTTGTAGTTCTCAAACCTACATATTAAAAACAAAAGAAAAAACATAAAATAATTTTTAAAAAGTCCCATTCATTGAATCTACTTTTCCAGATTACATTATCTGAATACAGTAACTTAGAAAAGAATGATCATTACTCGAATTTAAGAAGTAGAGGGAAACAACTTTACACTCATCTAGAACATGATTACTGTGGTGGAACTCCACCAAGTTGAGCACAATTATTTCAGATTTATAGTTACACGTATTACAGCAGGTGACACAAAGTGTTTGGAGGCACTGGGGCTTTGTGCATTACTAAGTTCAAAAAACAAAATGTGTATGCGCTACCCACAATGTAATTTCATATTGAACTTGCCGTACAGTAACATATATCTATCATTTCAAACAATTTAAGGAGCACTTCCCATCCATTCTGCTTCATGACCTAGACTGCTGGCCTCCACTAAGTTAGCCTGTCACTATGACGAAAGGCAACTCACCAATGTCAAGGCCATATAAGATGACAAAAATGCTAGAAATTACTTGAAGTTCTTTCTTATCTTGAAAATAAACAGCTTAGAATACTTGAAAGTTTACAGTTTCAAGTGAACACATTCATTTAAATAGATACACTAACAAACAGAACGTGGATAACGATGCAAACCTAAAAACAGATGCCACCCACTTAAATTCAGATATTTGATTAAGACATTTAAGTTAGGAGTCTTGCTATAAGTGAGATACAGAGCTCAGAAAGACAGTTCAGACATCTGTATCACTGACTCATCCTCTTGTGATACCTATCTCATGAATTGCCCTGTAGAGAGTACACAGTGTCCTTAGAGTTACACTATTCCTGAATTCACACCGCTGAAGTGATGGAAGGTGCCTGATTTGCAGCCAGAATAATTGTTTCTTAGGTTCATATACTGGACAAACCAGCTCTTTTTTTTTTTTTTTTTTTTAATGTAGGAGCATTGACTCATTTATAATTCACTTACTGCTTAACATGATTGGTTATTGAATTGGTAGCAACAAAGTCAAGTGTTTGAGTATGTGTTTCAATCCCCATTATATATTTTGTTTAACTTTCAGTTAATTTTGAGTCCAAATATGCATGCACAGACATCCAAGAATTGACATGGTTATTCCATTGTCAATAATGAAACTTGATCCAGGATTTTGGATCGTATCCTCTTGTGCAGCATTCACGTGCACGTAGGTAGGAGCATACTGTGTGGTATATGGAGACATTCAACCAGTTACAAATGGTAACGTTGAAAGTGAATTGTTTGTGTTTTGGAGAGCTCCTTCCCCACTCTAAGCTGTGAAAATAAAAATCTGTGTCTTTTAATAGGAAAGATTCACAGTGACAGGGCTAAACAAGCCAGAACAGTATTCACGAACATCTTAAAATTTGAAAAACAAACATGCTTAAGAGACACACATATTTAACAGCTAGGAAGAAAATCAAAACCAAAACCAAATATTTCAAACATTCCAAACACTACAGTGACAAATACGTGAAAACATGTATCATTTTAAGTTAAAAGGAGTATCGTTCACAATTTGTTTTCACTCAGTAAACACTTAACAGAACAAGATATTCTTAAATAACATTCAAGAAAACAACCTGCATAAACCACAGACCTTTGTCTCTCACACAATACAACAAATCAAGAACAGCCTTAGTAAAACAGAAAAATGCTTCTTTACTTCAGCTATACAGCAATGCTTTTATTGCAACATAAATTTTAGATCAAAACTTCAAGTTTGAAGGTGTTTCAATGATTACTGCAAATATTATTTTGTTCTGGAAAATACCTCACTTATACATAACCCCCTATTTATTTATATTAGTGTTACAAGTATTATAACTTCTTAGTTGTCTCACTAAGAAAAAAAAATCCTCACCTACAAGGAATAGTCAACAGACAGCCTTTTAGAATCAGTAATTACCATATATGAGTTAAAATTTACTGGTGATGAAAGAACTTCACTTTTCCTTGCTAATATGCACTGAAAAGTTGTCTGATTTCTGTTCCTCTCCCCCTTTCCTCTCAAAATAATTCAGTTAAAAAAAATGTTATGCTTGCACCCAATTATACTAGGAAAAACTCTGAAATTTACCTTATTTGTCAGGCACAGCACTAACTTATTATTGACTATTCTAATGCCAGATCACACATTTCTTTAACTCAGTCCTAACTGCATGGAGGTGTTTGGGTAATTACACAAGGAGTCAACTATTCTTATGTGGGGCTGCTATTTGCTTGAGATACACAATCTTCATTTACTGTAGGATTATCTCTGTTGGTATAGAAGTATATTCTTCAGTAGGAGTCCATACAGTAATCTATCATCAGCCCCCAAGCCCCTGGCTGATAATGTCAAGTACAGCAGCCTTAGCAGTGATACTTTGCTCTTGGTCCCAGAGAAAAGAGTTGTCTTTTTTTCCTGTAGTAAAATCTCAAATCGATGATGCACTGTGTGGCAAAAGATGGGATGTTCAGGGCAGATTTAAACCCGGTCATTCTAGTATTGACCTACATTTCACCTTGAGACTGCTTTCTGAGAAAATAACTAGATTTCATAAGCTCTGCACAGCACATTTTATAGATTACTGGCAGGCCTCTGATTCAGTGTATCGAACAACTTGAGGCATCTGATCAGCTGTCCTTGAAAGGATAGCATTATTGACAAAAGAGCTGTGGAAGGGGCTGGGGAGCTGTGTTTGAGACAGAAGCATGGTGGGTGACTCCTACAGTCGCCTTTGTTATATTTACACACATATACACACACAATGAGGTTCATTAAGGTCAATTAAGACGCAAAGCTCTTGGCCATAAATATTAAGCAGCCTATAAATGCAGAGCACAACCAGCTCGGTAGTAACCAGTCTCCAAATCAAGATTATGAAAACATGACTATGATTACTGCATGAAATACAGGCATACACTGCTTGCTTAATACTCAGGTGATGCCATTAGCTATACCTTAATTGATAAGTAAAAAAGATTTCAATTAGCAAACTTAAACACTGGATCTCCAGTCATCCATACTGCTTAATTCTTAGCTTACTCCCTAATTCTGTTTCAACAGTTCCTGTTCTCTCTCTCCAGTACAAATCTGCTACAAAGCGAGCTAGCCCCCAAACGGTACGGGTACGACCATGCCTTGCCACTTAGCTGCATGGATCAATCCCCAATTCTCTTCCATTTAGCAGTATAAATATAACAAAAGAGAGTAGAAGAGACTCATTCAAGGGAGACAACCTTAAATCACACTACCAATATTATGTTTATCACCATCTATTCCAGATACCATGACACCAAACCAACCCTCAACTGCACTTCTACATATCAGTTTATTCCACGTTACTGAAACTGAGCTGATTAGGAAGGATGAAGAACTGTGAAACAAGATATTTTTGTTTCTGACCATCTGTCAGTCAAGTTCCAGCAAAACAAAGATAAGCAGGTGAGGCTATTGATTGACTTCACGGAGTCATGGCAGCTGATACTGGCTCTGGCTCAGTATTGGTGACTCAATTTCAGAAATATTCAGCTCAATACATTCTTAATAAAGAATAGCACTTTGGAATCTCTCTGTATTGTTGCTACAATGCTTGGTGAAAAAGGTTTTACTGATACCATGGAGCTCAATCATTCTGAACCTCTCAGAAAATTTCAACTACATAGCATTCAATTTATAAGAACCTATGTGCCCCTTTTACTATAATCATGACATTGTTATGGGCTGTTAGGTTATTTTTGGAGCTAAAACTCCAACTCTAAGTTATGAAGGGTAGAATTAAAATATATAAGCAGCTAAATATATTGAAAATGTACTTAATGATTTTTGTAGATGTCATACAATTCTACTTTGTGCTGATTTTGAAGCACTAATTATATCGATAAAGGCAACACATTTACCCTGTGGCCAAATATTTGGAGTACAATTTTCAAATCAAAATGGTCTATAAAGCAATAAAAAACATTATTTTCCTTCCAGAATAAATTTGATCATTATAATACTGCCACTTTTAGGCTGATACTTTCCTCAAATGACTTTAGAAGTGAAGTGCTCAGCTGGACATTCTACTGTGTTTGAGAACTCCTGTTACTCTCCTCCTTTGTTCACTCTGCTATTTTCAAATTAGTTCTCTTACATTTAAGTGTAAATATCCTGGATCATTGAGATCTTTTGAGACAGCTTGTCCTATACTTTTGAAGAAAGTAAACTTTCCAGGATATGAAGAAAGTTCTCTCTTGGATTAATTGGTTAAAAGCTGTAAAAGAAGTGCTGGAACAACATATAAATTCTCAACAGTCAGAACTAGAACTAAAAAATGTAAAGAGAATCACAACAGTGAGTAACTGAGCAATAAAGTTATTCTGCATTCTCCAAGTGTCAACTCAATTCGCAGTGGCACCAATTCTTTTCCAATTACCTTAGTTGGTCTTGTAAAATGTATTACATCACTTCCTACATATAGTTCTACAGCACATTCCTTTCTGTTGTATCTTACTACAATATTTACAATTGATTATATTCAATTTTAAATAAAACAAAGACGTTTTCTTAGTTTTGAATGTTTTCTAAATGCTTAATGCACTTTAATGGCATGTTATTTGTTCTTTAAAAATAGTTTTCTTATATATATATATTCTATGAAATATCATTTAACTAGGTATACTCTACACTGAATGCCCTACATTCTAACAAAACTATTAAGTTACGTAAAATACCATATGAAGTTTATGGAAAATTAGGGTTGTTAATTAAAACAATTATAAATGGAAAGAGCATTTTAAATTACTTTTGAGAAAAAAATGGTGTGCATTAATGTAAGCAAAGGTTATGACAATTCAAACCTCTACTCTACATTATTTTTCAAACTGTTCCTGTTCTTTGATTAGATATGCCAATCAAATTCTGAGATCATGATTGAGGAAGCAATGAAGACTTCCAGCTTTGGCCAAATGATTTAATAGCCCAACAATGCTATTAGTAATATCCATATGCACATTTAGATTTATTAATCATGAATGGAGAGGTGAAGTAATTTTTGTAGGTACCGTCACAAAGCGAATCAAACAGCAGCAGCAGCAAAGTATATGGTGGTATAGCCAAAGCTTTCTAACACAGGAATGTTTATTTCCATTAAGGTATGAAGTCCGGTCAGAGCGTGAGTCTAAGCAAAACCCAGCTAATGTGTTACATACTTTTCTTTGTTCAAAGTGCATTTGTGCACAAACACCACTGGGCCACAGTAATTCAAAATACGGGACTATATATATGGCATTCATCCTCCTGCCTGCCACATTAAAGAAAATCACAGCTTCTGAGTCAGAGAATTTTCTATTAATTTTCTATTTTCTATTTCATTTTCTATTAATCAAGAATAATAGATCAGGCTTTCAGGAAGGAAGAGGAAGAACCCAAATTACTATGCTCTGTTGTGCATTAAGGAACAGATATTTTTAGATTCTCTTGGAACAGGGTATAAAAACAAAACAAAAAAAAACATTTCTAAGTAAATAAAATATTTTGTTTTACTGATACATAATTCTATCTCAGAGACTGAATTCTAATGCTTGAGGCATGATAACACAAACCCTGGAAACCCTGAAATATGACCTTGGATCAGTCTGACCCTAAATGAAGTTGACCAAGCCAGCTGCAGGTCAGCGAACTGCACATGGAATAAGTTCACAAAACAGGATGGGATGATCATCCAACTGCACATCCATTAGTCTGACTTTGATAGCCCATAGAGTTTAAAACACATTGAAAGGAATGAGCAACTGAAGAAAGTAAACAGAAAATGAGATAAAAGCCGATACAGATTTAACAAATGTAGATTTGCCAGATAAAATTTATATGTTCTTTGAAGGACAATTGACTTGCTTGATAAAAAGCATACTGTAGATATAAACTCTCCAGATTTCAGGACAGTATTTTATAAGGAATCAGCTAGGAAATATTAAGCTACAGATGGTAGTAGTTAATACAGAATTTATAGTGATGCAGGTACAAGGCCAGGTAGAAAGCTGTCCTCCTTAGAGCTGGTGGATCTCCTGTGCCTGTACTCCAAGTTGATCAGCAGCAAGCCAGCTCTGCATCAGGAGCATCACTGGGGCACTTTGGAGGTTGGTGTTCTGAAAATGCAACTATTAAATTGGTTTTCACTGATTTTACTGTGAGTTGTGCTGGATTTATTAATGGTGCTATTCACGTGGATGAATAGATCAAGATATGCACACATTCTGCACAGACCTGGAAACACTATTTCAACAAGAAAAAGAAGGAAAAAAAAACTAGTTTCAAGGTGCTTTTTTTTGTTGTTGTTGTTTGACAGATGAAGACAATGTAAACATAAGGTTCCCTACCTTAAGTTACATTATTCACTCCAGTGCTGATAGTTCCTATTGTTCCTCAAAATAAAGTCTTAAAAACTAGAATTTATTTTTGGGCCCCAGAACAAGGAGAGGACTTGCATTTGGCAGAGAAGAACATAGACTATATCTTGAAATGTGTGAAGGGAGGAAAAGAAATCTCAGTGGTCTGTCCCCAGTTTTCAAGATGAAGTCAGTAAAAAACATGTTGAAATCTATTGCAGAGTAAAAAAAAAAAAAAAAAAAATAGCTAGCAAACTTTACTGACTGAAATACTAACAAAAAAAAATGCTACATTCCTAAACACCTCTAACTGAGATAGAAGCGTTACCTATTTCTTTTAATGGAAGGGAACATGCATGAAAGTAAATTTGAAGCCTGTAAAAACTTTATGGACTTGATTTTACTTTTATAGACCTAGATCTCCTTTCAAGGTCTGCATTCTCTCAGCACGGTAACCATGACTTTTGGCAGCAAGTGTATTACAACAGGACACAGTCTGGTGCTGTTGTAGTCGTGCAAAGCAGAATGCACAATGGGCCATGAGGAGGTGTGGCTTGACAAAGGACAGGTAGAAAAGACAAAAAGGGTTAAGAGAGGTATTAGAGATAACAGGCATGAACACGATCTCTGGTATCATAGCAAGAGACAACAGGATCCTGTAAAGGGAGTAGAAGAAAGCTTACAGGAAGACACATGAGTAAATGGGAGTGGCATCCACAGAAAGGACTGAGTGAGAATCACGTAAAAGAGAGCAACTGAGGAAAAAAAGATGCAATTTATACAAAAAGTCTTGTAGCCTGATCAGAAAGATCAAGAACAATTGCAGCCATGGAGAACTGTAATTGGGAAGACAGAGGTATTAATTACTGTGGATTGAGTCATCTTCTAACCAAGAGACGTTGGGTTTAAAACATGAGGGATTAACATCACCTCCCCAGCACTCAGTTTATTAGTTTCATACCAAACTAAATATACAACTGTCCAGAAATGACACAGAAAATGAAGCTCCTTTCTTCACACTCAACACTGATGTTTACAGATGCTTGTAAACACATTTTAGGTATTCTTAAGTATGCATGATGCTTCACAGAATAACAAGAAAGACAATATTTCCTTCCTTTAAAAGCTGTTTTTACTATATATAACTTCTCTTATGAGTTTTACAAGCATTCACCTTATATACAACCGTTAGGGACTTCCTTAAAATGTTTCACCTCAAAAAGTGGGTTTGACTTTAAGATTCATATGCAACACTGCATATAGAGTTAAAATTCTCGACTATACCTCACTTTTATAAAATGTTAACACTTGATCTACACCGACTTGAGCTCAACACAATCTCTTACATCGAGGCATTAAAATCTTCAATTCATACTACCAAGCACAGTGTGCCACAGAGACTGAACAGAGAAATGTAGCTGGTATTTAGACTGCCTAAACATCCCAACAGCTTTTCCTGGATTGAGCATTACACCACTATCTGATGAATAATAGCAAAAAAAAACTGTTTTGGCTTAGCAAGTGCATTTTTAGAAGAATAGTCCCGATTGTCATATCAACAGAGCACTATTTTCAGTTCTGATCCTACGGGGCTTCCTGAAGCTGACATTGCAGGAGAAAGTCCTCTTAGTATAGATACTAATAGGCAAGATATTCTATTGACCTGACAAGCAACATGAGGTTGGTGCTGTCCCCCTGCATATGGATTTTAATGGGGTTACCGCTTTAGAATTTGACTTAATTTATACCATCATACCAGTGGCACTTTGTGCCTCAGCGTCCATCACGCCAATTTTCATTTAATTGGAGTCTAACATTATTTTATGACTATGCTTGATCAGAAGCAAAAGTAAAGAAGTAACTATTTGTCAATTTTATTTTGATTTTCAATAAGTTCTACTTCAAAACGCAAATATTTCAATGAATTGAAAATAAGTAGTTTAAGAAACTAAAACAAGGTCAGGTAGCAAGTATGAGCTCTGTAACTAGCAAGAGTGCAAGTACATATTTGGCATTTTACAGAACCTTCAAGGCTTAGTTTGATTAGTTATTAAAATTATGGCTGGCCTACAGGGAGAATCACAATAATTGGTATAGGTCATAGATAATCAAAAGTGTCTCTCCCAGTGGGATGAAACCTATTAAAATCAGATATTTAAATCTCTTTACACTTGCATATTCAACTCACGTGCAAAATTACTTGTCCCAAATCTTAGTCTCCAAGGAAGATCGCAGACATTTTTCATTGTTCTTTATGTAGTGCTAATTAACATTTTCAAGAGGTTTGAGACAGACAAAGCTCAACATACCCCAAAGAAATGATTCTTTCTAGACGTTAGATCTTTCCTTTATCTTATTGAAAGAATCAACTCTAAAAGCTCTGAATGTTTAGATTATTTTAACTGACAGCTCAAAGGCTAGTATCTAAGAAAGAATATGAAATACAGCCTGTTATTTCTATTGTGAAAATCTGAACTTAAACCAAATGTTTACCAGATCAATTTTAATTACTGATTGAAGATTTTAGTGTTACTATTGAGAATACTATTGCATCTTTCACATATTTACAATTCTTGACATAGGAATCTCATGAAATCAAGAATTATTTTGTCTATCAAAGTTAAAAACAGATGACAGAAAAGTAGAGAGCACATGAGAAAAAAAATGGCTAATACATATCATGCCATGATATTTATTACTGCAAAATAAAAATCTTACTGTAAGTACCTGATAAAATTCTATCAGGACCAAATAGATGTTTATCACAGACTTCAAAAGCTGTGGTGTTGAAATTGCCTGTACTTCAGCATTTTAGTTAAAAGTAGGATTTTTTTCTTTTTGTGGATTTTATTTTTATTCTCATCTAGACTTGAAAGTAATCAAATCTTAGCTGTACTTCAGAGAGAAAGAAAAGGAAGAACAGCATCTAGTAGTAAAAAAGTTAACAAAATTCTTTGTTATTTAACATAAAGTGGACACAACTTATGACTTAGAGATTTACAAAAATTATTGTATTTCTTGGTCTTATTTAGAAATAAAAACTGAAACTTCTCTTTCCATTAGCCACAATTCAACAAGAGAACAGAAAGGAATGATTAATGCCTCTAGGGCATACACATAGTCCTTGATAGTTAACATACAGCTCAAGATTCATCTTTAAAACTTTAGATTTCTGTCACTATTTAAATGTCAGATGCCTATGTACTTGCCAGTCTTGCCACTAGTAATGACACCCCAATCTTAGATGTGATAAAAACTCCTTAGAATAATTATACAGTATTTTTCGCAACTCTTCCATTATTCACTTAGCCATTCAGTCTGCTGGAATGCTTTGTTTTGGGTCTCTTTCCTCTAAGTGTAAAAACAGTTTCTTTCCAGTAGTCAAGTGTATTAATCCACTAAATGAAAGTGTGTGAATGGACAGCAGGAGGAAAGAAGGCAGAAAACCATGGTTACATGCCAATCAAGTCAATACACTAAAAAAGGTTTTACTCACCTTGACAATGTCCCTGCACATACAATGCAGTCACACTATTATTCCTAATAGTTGCACTACTATTCATCACTTGAAATGCATTCCTCATTTTCATATTCATGAAAATGCTATGGGAAAGGTGTTAGATCTTTAAAGACTGCACTCAGTCAAGGCTGAATGTGAATTCAGGGCCTGTACAAAAAAAAGGACATGAGAAAGCATTCAGCAATCTTTATAAACTATTACTAGTGATACAATTTTTGTTATCTACCTGCAGTGGCATATTATACAATTAAGCAAGAGAACAAGAGATACCCTCTAAGTGAATATCCTCAGAGTGGTAAGCAATTATGAAATGAGATCAGAAAAGAAGAAGAAAAGCCTGCTGAAGAAATACTTAAAATCTTAATTTTTATTCAGGTTCAGGTTTTTATTTATTCACAATACTGCTGTGAAAATAGTTTTGCAGTATTCTGTTGACTGGATCGTAACTTAGCTGCAGAACCATTTGTTACTGACTTGTGTTCAAAATCCTCCACATTGTTAACAGTATTATTAGTTTAGCAGAGCAATATGTTTATTGACAGGAGAATATGTCCAATAATACTATTCAGCAGGAATATCTGACATTATCTGCCACTGCGCCAAGAAGGACACCGAGCAATGCAATGCTTAAACAGACCCATGGCCTTTCACAATTAAAAAATTAGACTGAATTTGAAAAGATTTCAGGAAAACTAACTTCTGTATAACATTTCATCGTGATTTTTTCAACAGCGTTCCCTAAAAGTAAATCAGAAACAAGATGATATTTGAAATTACTGCAATTACTCTCAGCATTGAGTAACATTCAGAACAATAACAGGAACTAAGCGTTCATTCCAAGGAGTGTAACTCTTCCTCCTGGTGCCAGAAGACACCAGCTTCCAGCCTTCACTGCCACAGGACTCTTCCCTTTCCCAACCCCATAAACATGCAAGGAGGTCACCTCCCCCTGTCCCAGGGGGCTGCGTCCCAGAGAGGAGGGGTTGGCAACTCACTGACTCGAGGCCCCTGATGTGCTCAGGTGGTTGCTTGCCTGTATTCTCTGTGCCCTGCCACCACCATTGCTGTACATGTGTACCCAGTGTCTCTGGACAAGGTTTTGGCTCCTCTCTGCAGGCACAGCAAATTGCTGTCTGTTGGTTGTCTTCATTAGCCACACTCTCAAGCACAGCCCAACACATATCTTACATTCTCCAAACTCTTCCAGCTTCACTTACTGTAAGTAGAAGTATTAAAAAAGGAAGAACTTAGCCTAGGAAAAAGTGTCCCTTAGAAATGTGATTTCTTTGAAATTGAATGGCAGGAGTGGACGTGGCAGTAATATTTTCTCCTAAGCAAAAAATAACAGCCATGTGCCGCAGTTAGATCAAAAATTTTTCAGTTCACCTGACATCAATAAATGTCTGACAGACATGAGCTGAGAAAGGACACACAAAACAGCTTTCAGACATCATATATAACTTCCCAAATGTCAATTTTCAAAGAGATGTAACACTGACATGTCAGGTCTTAACGCTTAAAAATTAGTAATGCTTTCAGCAACTATGTTACAAGCTAATGATGAAAATTAGCAAAATTGTTTTCTCTGAAAACAAGTGGAATGCTAATATTTCAAAACAGACTTGGTGGGAATGACAGAATTGGTTGTGCCAGAGAAAAGCCTTACTGTGAAAGAAAGCATACAACCAAACAAAATAGCGTGTAACGAGTACTGCAGAGCTCTCACAGACTTCAGTTACTTGCATAAAGAAAAACAATCATGCAAGTGAAATGCAACCAACCAGTGCACAGTGTGAAACATTAGAGATCGCAGAAGAAACATCTTTAAGCACAAAATGATTATTTTGAAGCAACAAGTCCAAAAAACCTGTGAATTGAAGCAATTCTGGATTTAGACATAAGCATTGTGCAAGACAATTCACAATGCACGCAATGGAGTACCACTCTGATACCATGTATGTACACAGTATTCAAATTCAACGTTTCAAATGAAAGAAAAGAAGAATCTACCAAAGTGTCTCATTTCAAAAGGAGGCAGTGCATGCTGGTGCCAAAATTTATCAAAAGAAAATTACAAGTAGACAAAAGAGCGAAATATTGTGAGCTGAATGAAACACAGCAGAGAGTAAACAAACTACTTTAACAGCTATGGCTTTAAAAGCCTTTTTCTTTTCCCTTATCCCTTCAAAAGCTGGCAAGGATAAACAACAGTAGCTGTAGAGAACAGCAGGAGTAAAAGATGTTACAAAACATGGAGGTCACATTCACAGCCTTGTAGAGGAACCTGTGCTATTTGAGGCACAGGGAAGGGCTTTGGAAAGAGAAGGAACAGGGAGGTGATAATATTTGCTGACGATACAAAATTATTCAGGGTAGTAAAAAAAAAAAAAAAAAAGCTAAAATAGACTACAAAGGATGGCAAAAGGATTTTATAGTAGTGAGAGACTGGGTGATAAAATAGCAAATGAAATTCAGTGTTGACGTATACAAAATACTGTAAATGGAGAGAAAAGCAAGCATGCTATGCCCACACACTGTTTGGCTTTACACTAGCTCATACTGTTCAGGAAGGGTGTCTCATGGATAGTTCCCTGAAACATCAGGGCATCATTCAGAAGCCAGCAAGATGATGACCAGAATGCCAGGAATTCTTAATAAACGAATAGAGAGAAGGACAAAAATAATATCATTATTCCACTATGTAAATTCATATTGTTCCTGCATCCTGAATTGCACATGTAGTTCTGATTGCTCCATCTCAGAAAGGACATGATAAAAGAGAAGAGCAGCAAGGATCAAAGGTATATAATGGCTTCAATATCAAGAGAGTTTAAATAGTGAGACTCCTCAGCTGGGGAAAAAGGATGAGTGAGAAAGGATGAATAAAACAGAGTGAATAGGGAATGATTAGTCAGTACCCCTCATAAAGCAAGAGCAAAAGCGCACCAAATGAATTTTTCAGACAGCAGGTTTAGAACAAAAGGAAAATGTTTTTCACACACATGTAAATAAACTGCTGGATCAATTGCCACTGCCAACAATGAAAATGGATTTAAAAACTGGTTACATAGATTCAAAGATGATTAACATAACACACTGGATGTGACCTCCTCCAGTTTAGGAAGCCTCCAACCTGAAGCCTGCCAAAAAATCTGTCAGATTTTTGGGTTTGATTACTATTTTTTTCTGATACCTATTTTTAACCTTTGAACTAGCCTTCTGCATTTGCCAAAGTACAGCTACTGGTATGGTCCCTCAATAGCTGAAGCAGCACAACTGGAAGAGCAATGAGCTTCAGTCCTGGGACAAAACAACAGCACACAGGGCTCAGCCCGCAAGTTTCAAGACCTGCCATAGCTGAGTGAGCCCTGTTGACAGATTTAAGCCAACCCAAGTGCAGCCGCCCTCTGAAAGGGAAGGTCACCCTTGTCTCCACATCCTACCCTGTCTAAAAAATACATAAAAATAAAAATCCACAAATCCACACATTCAGTTTCAGCTTTCAAGGATCCATTTCCTGGTCTGGATCACCCTGCAGCCATGGGATCAACGCCAGACAGCACTGACCCTGTAGCGGCTTAAATGACTTCTGCTGGTGGCTCTGCTTTGGACTGGTGCTCGTTTTACCCAAAGGCTTCATCAGCATGTTACCCTCGTGCTCAGCAACACCAATGCATATTTTTCATGGACTGTTATTCAATAATGTTAGTTTTTAATATAATGGGTATGTTTTTTTCTTTAAAATCCAAGGCTGTTCATGGCCTTAAGGACACATTTAATATTTGTAGAATAATGAGAAATTAAGGAGAACTTACTTTCACCAAACAGAGTCACAATACTTTGAGCTCTACTTTCAGTATTTTATCTTCCGTAGATGCACAAAAAATGGCATAGCCTCATTTATTCATTAGCTACCCATTATACACCACTGTTCAACACTTATCACTGAATTATATTTCACTAATAAAACATAATTCCACTTTATGTAAAACTTGCTTCCTTTAACTTCATAAAAAGATTTCTTTCCCCCTTTCGGGTATTTCAAAGCATTTAAATTGTGATTAGCCTCCAAAATAAATTCCAAATATCAGACATGCTGAAGGAAGCCGAAGGCACTTTACAATGCAAAGATCACACATGGATACTCTGTACGCAAAAGAAAAGCTTCTCTTTTCATTTTTTTTTTTTATAGAATGAGTTCATGTACATATTTGAGACACACAAACTCAGTAAAATTAAATGACTATAATGTCATATAGTTCTGCTTCTAAGGAGCGATTGCTATTTTATGTTGAATCTGCTAAAAGCTTATAACCTGAATGAGACTGATGTATTAACCTTTCAAGAGACAAAAATGATAAATTTGACCAAGGACTAAATCATGTATTTGTTCTTGAAAGTCTTTCAAATCCAGATGATGACAACATGTTATGAATAAACAAACATCATAGTTTACAGTGCTTTTAAATAGAAATGATAAATTATTTAATAACCATATCAAATACTCAATGAAAGTCTCAATTAAACAAGATGGTTTTATATGGTTCTAATAAATCAGAATGTCGCTATCTGCTTTGGCAAATTTACAAAGTTGGTTATTTTAACTTCTAGGGTTTTCTCCCCAATATTCTTATTTTGCAATTCAGCAAGCACTACTGCCACCTCCTGATGTTCAACTGTATATATCAAAATACATCTTTACATTTTTTACTAAGTATTGTCAAAGCTCTCTAGAACTTAACATTCAGTGACTCAGTCATTTGCTGCTTGGTTTTTGAAACATATCTCACGTTTTTAGTTCTGTAATTACAAAAGGTGTTCTTATTGAAGTATTTCCTTCCCATACCCTGTTTCTTGTATCATTGACACTGATATCATCTGGATGACTTAATGGGTTTTATCTTGACATGAATGCATTTTACCACGAAGACCACTCCTTGGCTGGGGTCAATTTGAAAAGCAACACATTCAGTCCCAAAAATCAGCACTGAAATCTGTTCATTTAGATATGAACAGTATTCCTGAGCATCCAAAGCTTTAAAAATATTCCATTTTGCACTGAAGCTAGCACAAAACCTTGAATTTTTTGAAAGCAAAATGGACATTAACCCAAGGACACAATGTCCTGTTTAGAGATGTCATCTGAACGATCACCAGAGCTGTCCAAGCGGTCATCTTGATCATAAATTTGAAATTCCAATTCACTGTGTCTGTTTTCCAGTTTCTCTCCCAGCATACCAAGTAAATTGTATACATAGGGAAGTAGAGAGCGTGAAGAGAACGAGAAAAGACTCTTCAATGATTAGGAATATGGCAAGTGTGGGTAACCAGGACTTAGGTCATTACTTCAATAAAAATAGACTTTTGCTAATGGGACAGCTCCTGCAGGAGAGATCTATTATGCTCTTTATCTACTATTCATCTGACCTGTCAACTTATTGGCTAATACAGGTGAATTTCGCATTTTAATATAGAAAGCCAGACAAGGCCCAAAAAAACCTTTCTTGACAAAAGTGCACTAGGGCCTTCTTAGAACAGCTATTTCCACAAACCAGTTCTCATCATAAAGACAGATCTAAACATGGAAAAGGTAAAAACAAATACTGGGGTATGAAAGCAGAGCCCAGAGTGCCAGTTTGCACAAAATCACACCATTGAACCACAGCTCCCTGACTGGAAACCCCTACAGTAAAGGACAGGCTATTGAGGACTCCTAAAGCACTCTGGGAAGGAGGAGAGGAAAGAAATCTACTGAAGGGAAGAGGCCATCAACTCCAAGAAGCGTTGACCTCAGTGCAAGGTGACTGTATACACCTGTCTTTCTTGGCTCACACAGATCTCGTCAACCTGTTCCAAAGATTTAATTGTGTAACTAGTCCTATAGTCTTCAACAGAACTCATCTGGTTTAAGAACGTACTTAAGCAGATCAGACTAGATATCAAAACTTCTTCCAGAACACATCTCTATGGATCCCTACGTACTAGCCACATACAACCTAGACTTTAGAAACTCCCAAACCAAAAATAATTTTACTCATAAGATCTAATTTTGTTTATAATAATTTTACATCAGCATAAGTTCAATGAAATCTGCAGAGTGTCTTCTAGTATGTATGTAACATGTAAGCAGGAGGTAGGCTTGCAAAACTGTTACATCATTTAGCTCATCATAATGCCAGTGTGGCACCCTTATCATTTATTGGTTGCATACTTTTCAGGGTTTGTTGCTTGTATCACTGTTAATCTTTTTTTTTTTTCCCCTCCGAACTACTGCTTTCTTTAGAAGAAATACACACTTCAGCATAGCCACGCAAAATGCAGAGGTTTCTGATACATATTACAGGATGGTGTTACACTGCTCTGGAACTTCTTATTGACCATTTTATCCTGTTGTGGATGTCACCCCCAGCAAAGCCTTAGATATGTCAACTCTGAAGTGAGGACTTTGCAATTTTAGATAAAAGAAGTACTCAGAATATTAACCAAGAATTGGTTTGGTGCAACAATGAGGCTTTTAAACAGACTCCATCTGTGGAGTAACATCCCATCCATGTAATAGAAACATGCCATCTACCCAGATTTACCATATTATGCAATAATACTTAAGTAGCATATCATAGAATAGTTGGGTTGGAAGGGACCTAAAGATCACCTAGTTCCGATCCCCCCCTGCCATAGGCAGGGATGTCATCCACTAGATCAGGTTGCCCAAATCCCTATCCAACCTGGCCTCGAACACCTCCAGGGATGGGGCATCCAAAACTTCTCTGAGCAAATGCTTATTTAATAATCTGAAATCATCAAGTTGTATAAAGCCACTTCTCAGTCTATTGAGAATGTTTGCAGATTTCCTACTTACATTACAGCCCTTCCCCAAGAAAATATGCTTGTAGCAAATTAAATAACAAATATCAATCAGAGCACACTTGTAAATTAATGACAAAAAAGCATTTTTGGAAACAAGATGCATGGGGTCTACAAGCTGGACAAGTGCAACGCTGAAGTTGCCTTTTTACTCAATATCTCTAGTCTGGTTTTTGGCACAAAACCTTATTTTTCTACTTTACTGCTGGCTGATATCCATGTTGAGGTTTGTCTATCAGCACAGCCTAATTCCCCTCACATTTCAGAGGGCTGCATTCAATTTCCTCTCAGGGAATCTGAGCAGAAAAAGGGATTGGCTCTGCATTCGCTCTGCATTCTTCTTAAATTTTGAAGCTAGATTCATCTAGCTATTTCATCATTATCCTTCTCCCCTCCTTCTTTGAATTGCACCACTGCACTTTTCGTATTCCTCTTCATGACTAAATTGTTTCATTTCCTCCCACACTATTTTAATTGGCAACCATATTCATCATCTCAAAGGATTCTAATCTAAGGCAAGTCACTCTTATTATCTGAGTCCTTAGTTTCTGTGTTAGAGAACACCTCGTTTTGCAGTAGAAAAACAAAGAAAAAGGAAAAACAAAGGTAGCATTAATTGAAGTTCCTACCTTACACTGAAAGCCCAATTTTTTATTTTTTATTTTATTTCTTTTTTAGTATAGGAAACCCTGAAGAAAACTAACATTAGTTTAGGATTTGTCTGTTGCAATGCTCCCTAGTATCTAATCCTGAATTAGGCTGGTGTAGACAAAGTCGGTTCCTCTTGCATCCTGGCTGGAAATGGCTAGTTAAGTTCTGCTAGTTAAAACAGATTGGCAATTAGTCTTATACAAGCAATAAGGATCCATACAAGCAGGCAGAAGTATGCTCAACTGATCACTCCATGGCCTCAGTATGCAACAGTGGCATTGCTTCCTTGGCAGGTGAAGCACTAAACATCCCTTGTCACACCATAGTGCAATAAAAACATGCTCCAGAAGTAGATAGGATGACCATTACGTGAAATTTCTGGAGCTGGCACAAATGCTAGAAAGATGTTGCAGGGAATTGAGACACAAAATTAACACAGAGTGGTATAATTCCATTACCAATGCAATTTATTATTAGACTATGAACGTGTCTAGGTAAGTAAAAACTAAGATTCTTTCATGATGACTACAGGATGCAGATTAAATAGCCATAGGATCAATATTTTGTAATTCTGTAGCATTAAAAAGTATAAATTAAGAACAAGTCCCTTCTTAAAGCACATGCAGTCTTAAAACAGAACTCAAACACAGATGCACCCGTACTTTTTCCAAAAAGAATCAGCTTGCATCCTATGATGAGTACCTAGTTCGTTTTAAAGTACGAGTTTATGAATATTTCATTTTGAGGTATACCTTTCAAAGAAAGGTGTGCATCTAGGCAGAAGGAGTCTCAGCAATGGAGTAATAGTTAAAGCTGCTGGTTTTGATCACAATACTGTTTATCTATAACTAGCCAAATCAATCTTTCCCCCAATATTGTGGAACCACCTCAATCTAAATTACAAGAATACATTTATCTACATGAACACAACCAGAAGTCTTCATGAGAAAAGAACAAAATAACCCCCAATATAACAATGAATTACCCTTTACCTCTTAAGCTTCCTACCCCTCATCAACACAGAGTGAGGGATGAAGAAGAGCAACTTATCAGCAATAAGGTGAATGGTGAACTGAGTAGCAAAACTGCCACGTACAGACACAAACTTCACCCAAAAAATGGCTCATTTAAGCAAGCGTTTAAGCAAGCAGTTTCCCTCATTAAATCCATTGGGTCTTCCTCTTTGCCAAAATTAAGAAAAGGTTGAACTTAACTCATTAATATCAAATCCTTAGCCTGATTTGAAGCTAATCCTCTTACAAACATGATTATAAAAAAAAAATCTTTCAACAATAACTTTATAGTCAGTATCTTGTCTCTTATTTGCTATGAAAATTGTTGTAGTGTTACATGCACCAGTCTGAATTCCATTATTCGCTATTATTCACAGGGGTACTACTACTCTTTCCTGCCATTGAGTTTATTTTTGTGGTGAATTAATCCACCAATAGTTTTTCATAATTTCAAATAGGCTCTTATTACTGTTAGAAATTGCAACAGGTGTCTTCCATCTAATGAAGAAAGAAATACAAATATATAGCTCTGCAGGTTTCCTAGCCATCAAGCTTCTATATGATTCATGGGGGATTAGATATTTGGTGCATTATAGAAATGCTGTAACATTGAATTCATAACTTTAAAATCAAGTAAAACTTCTCCAAATAATTTTCCTCTTTGGAGACATTGCCATTATCAGGAAAAAAAAGGATTGGCGATAATGACAGTCTTTGCTCTCTCTTTAAATGACATTTACATGATAGGAAATAAATTTCAATGTTTGACAACCAAGCGTAAAGGTATTGAGCCCATGCACACTAAATTCTTGGTTCAATATAAAAAAAATAAAATTGTGCATATGATTTGGACAGATTACTGCACATTTAGGAGGAGACTAGCAACATCCATACATGTCTTCTCCCAGGCATATTGAATGGTCAGATGTGTACCGTGTTTTTAAAAATAAAATTAGATAAAACATGCATGCATTTTATCTTTTCAAAAACAAATAAGCAAACATTCAAATGCATTTAAGCTCTTGATGCAAAGCTCTCTACAATCAGCAAAAGGAATCCCACAGGTCTCATTGTGTCTTTCACTGGGGTGTTATTACCCAGGCTATTACTTGTTAAACTCCAAGCCTGCATAACTCTTTCACCTCCCAAAAATAGACTTGATAACTACAACCTGTTTTCTAGAGATGATCTCTAAATAGTTGCCAAATAATCTGAACATATTCCCTTTGCTCTTCTGCCATAGGTATGATTTTGCTGTAGTAAGCCTTGAAACCCACAAACACTAACAGGCCTGCCTTGAGTGAGGAAGCCATTGCTCTTCCAGGGCTTTTGCCAAATTATTTTACTGCCATTAACCCCAAACTCAGTCACCTGGGCATTTTTCCTTCTATGACAAACCACAATGTCATGCTGACAGACAGAAATGACCAAATTCAGTCTTCTTATTATTTTATGTCATCTTTATCTAAGAATTTCTGCAAGCCACACTAAGAGCTCCAACACAGTCTGAGAAAAACTCCATCCATTTAAAACAGATACTGTTTTTTGTTGTTGTTTTAAATGTTGATTAATGTTCTGCTTCCGTCTTTGTAGCTTCATAGCTGCAAACCAACAGTGCCACTCACTGTTTCTCAGAATGCTCGCTCAATGGATTTTTTTTTCCATCATTAAATAAAAATAAGACACTATTTTAGAGTCTCAATGCTTGTAAACACCAGATTCCTGGTACATACAAGAGCTTAAGGCTTCTAAAGAAAAAAGCCGAACTGTGATTGCAGAGGTTTGCATGGAAGATAGAAGAATATCATAGACAATTCAGATTTTTTTTTTCTTCAGACTGTAGCCTTCTATTTAAATACGCTCAATAATTGATTAAACAAAGGGCTGTAGGCTAACCTCACATCCAAATCTCAAGCGTGGCAAATCTCTCGTTGCACTGACTTGCTGTCAGCATGATCGCTTCTGGAACAGATGTTTCCCTCAGAGTAGCAAAGCTGCCCAGTGTAAGCAGGGAAGCTGGGCATGATATCTGCAACCATGTTCAGAAAAAGTACTACAGCAGTACAAAGTTGTGCTGGTTTTCAATCATTTTCTCTGGTAATCTAATTGAATTTCTATTGCTGAATGTACAGTTCTACAGATAATTTTCATTGATCAAAGAGGAAACCAGCAGCTTAGAAGAGACATCAGGTATCAGCCATTTACAGTGAAATCAGGCAAAGAGCTTAGGAAAACATTCATAATACAGGAAGAAGGTAACAAGTAAGTGTGTAACAGACAGGATGCGGGAATGAGATTGGCACTTTCAGTACGAAACCACCACATTTTCAATTTCTGAGTGGAATTGTGGCAAATACCTCATTCTGGGTAGGTTTCATGAGGTAAAGATGTGGGCAAACGCATCTGCCAAGTGTCTTTCCCCAGAATGAAGAAAGTTGTTATGAACCATGACCGTGTAAAAGCTGTAATTACAGACGTAGAAACTAATGCAATAGGGCCTATGCACTGTAGGCCAAAACATGCAGACACATTCAATCTTGGTGTAAGCAAAAAGACTACAGTTAGATACAGATAGACAGAGAATAACAACCAAATTATAATTATTTTTCTAGAAGTTGCCTTCATATAATACATTTCTTCCAGCATTCACTAAAAACAGATATTATCATCTGTATAGATCTAATTCATGTAAAAATGTAAGATCATGCATGCTTTTATCCTATGAATAATGAATGCCACAGTCCTATTTAAGGATATAAAATGCTTACCTAAGTAATTTCCCATATGACTGTGTTGGAGCAATAACATGGACTCATGTGACATTCAGCCTTGCTTTTCTATAGTTAAATCTATTAATAATATTGCAACATTTTACAAGAATGATGCGCTAATATAATTTGATATTTCTGTATAGCGTGGTGTCTATGTAGATACCCAAAGGATAATAAAGGACACTCACAGTACATGGAAATTGAATTACTTTTAAAGGCAAAGAAAAAAAAGTTAGCTATATTATTTTTTTCTCGTATTATCCCTAAAACAAAGAATTTATATCCGATGTCTACTGCTCAGATTGTGTCAGTAGGGGTTCTCTCCCTTAAGCTGAAACACAACATGCAGGACTTTCAGCTGATTTATGGAAGCATTTGCCTAAGTAGTAAGCTATGCATCTTCCATATATCAGGATACCAAGGGTTAACTTCTCATACTCCATACAGCTATTAGTAATTTTCTTTTAAGTAAAATAACATTTTCCATACCTCTGCTACAATACTACATAACAAGCTTATCCAGAATAGCTTGACCATTGGCATTTTTTTTCCAATATTTACACCTTTTCCATTCAAATATAGCTTTAGTAAACTACCAACTTTTTTTTTTTATCTATGAGCTATATTTAAATATAATTAATGCTTTCTAATATAGATTAAATTGTTGTGTTGTCAAAGAATACTGAAGCACCATCTTCCAAAATGAACTCAGAATTCATTGTTAAACAGGACAGATAATAACTCAACCTTCAGATGTGTTTTTAAATTACAGTAGCAGTCAGATGACCTGTAGCATACCTGGATATTATTCCACTGAAAACAACATAGTTGTAAGCTGGGGAGGTAATTTACCATGGTTTTCTGTGACCAGAGATCAGCCTGAATTTTCAAAAGGAAAAAAATAAACGCCTCTATGACTAGAGGTTGTTGTAATCTGTTTCACTCCTTAATAATAATAACAGTTTTCTGATGCCATTTCAGAACCCAGGACTATATGTTCATTATTTATATGATAAATGAACTCACAATTCAGTGCCATAAATAAATTTTGGTTCCACAACTGCTGAAGATTAAAATAAATAAAATCTCTCCTTAAAAAAGATAAAAGATTCAAATGTAGTTATTCTATTACATGTGCTTCAGCTGCAGGAAGGGCTTTTCATTTTGTCAATAAATTTATTTTTGGATTGACCTACAAGATTTTTCCTAATATAATAAAAAACACAACATTATTTGGACACTTTTGGGAGAGAGAAAGACAACCTACATCTGTAAGTTTGCTACACATGTAAATCAACAGAATACTGCAGAGCATCACCAAGACTTCTTGTGAGAATAACCAAAAGAAGTACCCTCAAATCAGCTAATGCTTCTGAAGAACTGTGCACAAATAGCATAAAAAATTACAGAAAGATACATCACTGATACCATATTTTAGGTAATAAGCAATGAAAGTGATAAATCAGATTCAGTTAAAAAAAATTTTTGAAGTTTGAGGTATTTGTGCTAGCCTATAATTTTTTAAACACATTCTGTGGAGGTCAAAATATCTACCAAAAAGTAGTTATATTAACACTATTTGTATTTTTCACAGACACACATATTAAGAAGAATTTTTACTACAACATTCAAAATATTTTCTTGTGATAAATCACCATACAAGTCTAGCTGATGATAAGATCAGTATTGGACAGAATACTTTGTTGGGTTTTGTTTGGTTTTGTTTTTTTAATACAAGGTTTCAATTCCCTGGTGCAATTACGGAACTTGAAATGTAATTCTCTTTAGAACTGCAAAGGAATTAGACCAGAGAAACACTGTTAAGGACAAAGCATGATAAAAAGAAACAGCTTCAAAGACCTCTTTTATATTGCTGTTGCCTCATGTCATGTTATATTCTAAGCCTGAGTTGTGTTAATGTCTGTGAAAGGACAATGAGAAAAATCAGGAAGGAAAGAAATCTGTGTAGCTTAGCATTTCAAATACTCTCAGTCACAGAAAAACATTTGCTCTTTTCCTATTACAATTTAAAGTTTTACATTGGGATGTGTCTTTGAAATGCAATAGTTACTTCAATAGGATGCTGAAAGAATCTTCACTAATTACCATTTAACTGAACACTGCAAGGAAGCAGGAAGAAAACCTAGTCTTTAGTCTGATGTCACACAGTGAGTAATTGAAATTTTCCTTTAAATAACCGTTATGAAAATTATATCCTATTTGGAACATTTTACGTTAACAATAACACCAAGCCAAGAACACGTACTGAAAAAACACAGGGGGGAAAAAAGAAACAGTTCAGCTCTACACATCCATAGTGAAAAGATCTGGAGAGATCTGCTTCTGTGGAAGAGCAGAGCACAGCACAGCCTGAGAGGCACACACAGATAGCTTGGTTGCATCTGTCCATGCTTTCCCTGGCCAGCTCCAAAGCATGTCTCCAATTAACTTTGAACCATTAAATGAAATATAAAGCAAGGACTTTAGTCTGTGAGATGAACAAATTATTATCAAAATTCATGGATATTTATGATTACCACAAACTAACCACCCAACAAAGCAGTGCTGTACAGGGAAAAAATGCATTTCCCTTTCATTCATTATACATGTGCCAAGTTAACCACATTAATGACTAGCTCTGTGACATAAATGTTGTCACTTGGTACCATTCCAGTGCATGCTGGGGGACTGCAGGTATGGCCCTGGAGGTAAAGGTCTGAATCCAGCAGGACTGAACTGAGAAGCAAGGCCCTAAGTTCAAAATTCCTTTTTGGGACTAAGAAATTAGGAGCATTTATCAGATTGATGGCCTTGTTTGAGGATCACTGCACTGGTTCTCTGAAGAAAAGTCCTACTGTATGAGTCTCAGACCAGGATCGAAAGGGCAAGCACCCCAGAAGGCAGCATGGAGCCACCAGCTATGGCGTGTCACCCTCCATTGCTCCCGGCAAGCGTGACCTTCCTGCTGCTCGCCCTTGGGGAGCACAAGAAAGCATCACAGTATCACAAAGCCAACAAGTCACAATGCAAAACCTAATGACTTTTTAACAATAACTACTGATCAAGTTCATTGGTAATTCCTATATTGTCTAAACATGGCCCAATGCAGAGCAGATAGTGAGAAATAAAATGCTATTTTTTTTTTTACTGATTATGATTTCTGTTTGCCTCCAGTCTTCTGCCAGGACAAGGATGGCTGATTCACAGAAATCACTAAAACTCAGTTTTTGTCACCCTGGAATGTGGCCACTTCACGGAAGGATTTGAAATTATTTTAAAACATTTTTCAGTCTTTTGTGTTTAACATATCCTGGATATTTGTTTCCTCCCCTCAAATCAGTCCGGGCTTTCCGCAGCTGTGGTCTAAAACCATACTGATAATGAGGAGACTAAATAGAATGGGATACCAGCATGCTATTATCACTGTTTGATGCACAATTGTACAAACTCAGTGCCTTTTGGTGGAAGCAGCCATCTTGGCATGCAAGGGGATGCTCACACCAATGTCAGAGCTGGCTACTAACAGCCCAGAACTTACTTCCAGTAATGGGCACAATGGTCCTCTTCAACAGGCTATTGCCTCGACAGTCATCTGTCTCAGAGGAATTAACATTTTCAGAGAAATAATAACAAAATATTGCCAACTGTTAGACTATGTTTCTGTATGGCTTGCACAATGTAACTGGAGATAAAATACAGTTAGACTCCTACAGCTCCACTCCTACTGTCCTTTCGTCTTGAGTTCTTGCAATAGCTTCACAACTTCTATGACCATCCCACATTTCTTGCAAACAGATCCCTGTTAATTCTACAGTGCAAAGAAAATTACATATTGCAAAACTTTATACTTCTGTTCAAAATTGGAATGAAGAACAGGGGCAATTATCTCAATGACCACCTCACAATTTCCTTGTCATCATCAGCTATAGGAAACAAGATGAACACAAAATTCTCTTTACTTTTATTCTCTCTTAGAACTTTTTCATCTCACCTGAAAGTATCTGTGCTGAGACGAAAGACTGGACTACTTTCACTATAGAAACAGTAAACTGTAAGTGAGGTTTCATGCGAACACTTTTAATTCCATTCCAGTGCAAAGCCAGACAGGTCAGACAGAACCATGAATAATAAAGAAAATAAAATGAAAAAGAAAAATATTTTTGTATGGGGCTCCTACACTGTCACCTAAAAGATGAATAATGTTTGATATGCCCGAAGTTAGAATTTCAGTTACTTATTTCTCATATGAGAAACTGTGACAAAATATTAACTCACAATCAAAATTGGTATTTCAGCTATATAGACAGTAACAACATTACAGTGTGTTGATGAAATTTAAAGTTGTCTGTGCAGCTATTAGCACATCATATTCATGGTATTCTTTCGAGTTTTCATTGCTGTTTTCAGTCGTTATTTTTTTTTCATAATAGAATCTACTATTAGTAAATCGCTACTCACATAACAAATGTGAGAAAACTATAATGAGGTTTATGATGAGGTTGAACAAGTTAAAAAAACAGATTGAAAAAAGGTAAATTATTCAAGTTTCCATTTCTCAGTTTTCATGAGAACATTTAAAATAACAGAGGCACACAAAACAAAGGCTATAATGGCTGACTACTAGTAGCAGACTACCAAGACACACTGCCTACAACTCTATTACTATAGATTTTATGAATCTATATTTATTTGCAGCTGATAAAGTAATATGGGAATGCTACTAGGCAAAATTTTGATAACTTCATTTGTGTTCAACACCCTCTTATTTCACCTTTATATATAAATGTCTAAGTATATACATATATCTACCCACCAGACTGTGGAATTTCTTCCCCTATTTGATAGGGAGATTGACGGACTGTCTTGCCTGTTGCCTCTTTGCAGATATGTTCTATGCAATAATTTTAGGAAAATCATAAAAATAACTGTAGCAATTCTGTATATTTAGAGAACACAAAAATCTCCAAATGGTTTTATCATCGTGACATTGATAAGTAATAGCTGTTACCTGAAGAACAACCCAGTTTGGGAAAATTGAACAAACATTAAGTAACACTTATCAAGGTTTCTACTTAACTATCACAAAAAGCCAATTTAGCTGTGCTCTGGAATATCTAAATAATATCACATATCCGCAAGCACCCTGACAAAGATGTCGATCACTAACACTAATACCAAAGGCTACAAGTAATTTAAGTTCAGCTTGTCTTCATTTTGGGTTACAGGACTCATAATTGAGTCTGATCTGTTGTCCTCTACTGCCCTCTAAATATCCTCTGCGTTTCCTGCACATTGCACACATCTCACTTAGCAAACTATTGAAACCATAGCATCTAAAAGGAGTTCTCGTCTGAAAAACAGTTCTGTTATCCAGTAACACCATGTTATTGGTTACATCCTCAGCTGTTAGTAACTGTTTTGGGTACTTTGATTTAACTGGAACAACAGCAGCTGTTCTTAACTACAGAAACTTGACTCCTGCTTGGAGTCTGATCTACAATATGTAGGCGATTTATTCTGTACTTTTCATTTGCAGCAGAAGAATCTCTGATCTTCAAAATTCACATTCGCAGGAAGTTAGTAAATGATTAATTGACATCCCATCCATGTTACACAATACAGAAAGTCACATTGCAGAAATGCAGAAGGAACGTTACGGCTGGTGACAGACACAATCACGGTTATAAACAACCTACTAATAGACCCTACAATGGCTTTACAGTAGTTTAAATAGGAACTACAACATTTCAGGGCAGTAATTTTTTTCTTTACTAACAGTTTAATCATAGCCTCTATAAAACATCACACTGTATATAGAAGATAAATAGAAGAAACCTTCCCAACCCTCTTTTCTACAGAAACTCAGCTTCTGCACTGCCTGCTGGAGAGGCAGCAATGACGGGTACCAAATAGTTAATCATCTTCCCGCAGTTGCTAGGTAACAAACTCTGCCATCCCTGCATCCCTGTCCCATGGTGTTCAGCCAAAGTCTACCAAAAAATCACTGCTACATCTTAAATTTCATTACTGGAATGCATGTCCCTCTCCTCCTTTCCAGCCACCCCCCCCAGCACCCAGAGTTGACGCAGAGCAAGTGTCATTTTAGAGAAAAACAGACCTCATCTTTTTGATGTAATCTTGGTTAAACCCTGCTGGTTTTCTCCCTTCCTTGTACCCTGAGCTGCAGCCCTGCCTCGTTAGCCTCTGCAGCACCAGCAGTGCTGAGAGCTCCTGGGAGCAGGAGCAGCAGGAGGTAGCCCCAAAATGCACAACAGAAAATAACCCCTGGCTGCTACCTGCTGCACCTCTGCCCCGAGTCTTAATTCCCACCTAGTGTCCTCAGCCAGTTCATAACCTAGAGAAAAGCACTTTTCAGTTGTATACTTCTGAATTTATTGCTTTGTTGTAGTTGGTGGTGGTTTTGTGAAATAACTTTCAACCCAGTTTGAGAGCTTTTTCTTTTTTTTAGGGTAAAAGAAAAAAACACACCAGCATTGCCACAGACCAGAATGAACTCAAAGCACAGGAAACCAACATCATTTCAACAAAAGCTGAATAGGAGTATTAAATAGCTATTTCTGAATCCTATTGTGGAGAAAAGCGAACAATCTGCTAGTCGTTTTTGTCAGTAGGTAAGTTTTCTACACCAACAATTCAGCTGCTGTATTTCATAACTCTTCCTCTGTTTGGGTGACTTTCAACCCTTTAACAAAAGGCCTTGAGAAGCCCCATGAAGCTCTGGGAGACCTTCATGTGAGGTCTCCCATAGAAGACTAAATTCCACCACTGGTATTTTTATCTGTTCCAAACTAAGGTATTTCAAAATATGCTGATTCTAAAATGAAAAGCATTGTGGCTCTTGAATTTGAATTGCAAGTGTTGTAGAGATAAATAATCACACATAGGGCAAATCCAGTTTCATATCACATACATGGCATTAGCATACACAGCAGAATGCTTTTCTTGTTTACTAGGATACAGAAAATCAGCAAATCATGTGGAAGTAAAACTACTGAATTATTTCAGTCCTATAATGAATGCTGTTGGAGTTAAGTTCGATAGAAACATGTTTTTGTTAGTGGACAGCCCAATGGAAAAGTCAACTATAAAAAAGCAATGGAAAGGACAAATCACTATGGATATCTCATTAACTTCTACAGGATTGAGGTGCATTGCTTTGTTTTTTAAATTCATAAAAGAAAAAAATATTAGGTAGAGGCTGGTCATGGAGATTATTAATTTATTTATTTTTTTTTAATTTTGGACAAATTTCCTTAATTCTCTATTACTGTATGTTCCCAACTTTTTTTTGTTTAAATGGAATACAATTTAATTACAAGACTTTAAAAAAAAGACAGTTCTTGAAAAATCATAGTTGGCTGGTTAGGTAGATGATACTATGATTAAACGAGGAAAAGCTAAAAAACTAAGCAAAACACATTATGATTGTTTTTTCGAGTCTGATTAAGAAACAACCACCACCATCTTTCATGACTTCCCATTTCCTTTGACAAGTCATTGGGCCTTTCTGCTTTAAGCCCTTTTTCCTTATTGTTAGCAGATGCTGACTGAAGGGGATGCTTCCCCACGTTCTAATTAAACCATTTTTTAATTCCCACTCTGAGAGCAGAAAAGCTTGAGAAACAAAATGATTACTGACTGGTGCAGAAGTTCAATCGATACAGCCCGATTCATTCGTCTTGTTGCTTTATAATCCAAATGTAATACCCATTCCATATTACAGAACAAATAAAACAGCCAGTACGTTACTGTCAGGCTACAAGTGCAGCAATACTAATTACTGGTATGCTCATTTGGAAAAAGGGGTTGTGGGTTTTTTTTGTGCCCATGTTTGCAAAATATATATAAGTATGAATGAACTACGATTTCTACACTAAACAGTCTTGATAACACCTTCTGATTTATTCAGAATTCTCAAAAAAACAAACTTAAAATTTGGAACTTAATGTGGTTTGTTGTGTGTTTGGTGGGGTTTGGTTTTGTTTTTTTTCTTCTGTTGGAGTTTCTTCTGTTTTTAAAGTACAAAATTGTCTCTAGGCACAAAGCAGGCAGATAACTGGAAGTGCAAATTGCAAAGTGCTGCCCACTCTGTGCCAGAGCCTGGAGCACCAGGCTGATTGGTGCTCCTCCTGGGGGCATGGGGTGCCTTGAAGAGCTCGGTGTACCTGATCCATGCAGACCTAACTACCTTAAAGGCAGCTGAGATGCACCCAAATTCCACGGAATATAGAGAAGTGGGGATAGATATTACCCAAGGGAATGTCATCTACAAGAGGGAAATACCTGTTTATCTTCTGATGGCAATTAGGACTGTCTGTACAGTTGCTAAAAATATGGCCTCCTTCAGGAGGCAAAGAAGTTGGTTCATATGCTAAATCATTTGTCTCAGTGTCTGAGGGGTAGCAGCAGCCCATAACTTCTCACACCTCTTACTAGGAATCAACCATGTGGATGTCTAATGTTTTCCTGCAACTCCTAAAGGATCTGCCAGAGCTGAAGAAGTCAGTCCTGGTCTTTTCCAAGAGGATGAAGTCCCCCTCCTTTTTTTTTCCTCCCCAAACAGGAGAAGAAACTCATCAGTGGTGCTGATAAGAGGGAAGGAGCAGGCACCTTGCCTGCCCAAACTCACCATGGCTTAGAGTAATGCTAGGGCAGGAAGACCAAGCCAGGAAAATGACTAATTTTGTAAGTTATTGCAAAACAAAAAGTGAAACATATGTTTTCCTAGCACACATATCTGCTGCTCTTCAGTCATTTCAGTAATAGGACTCACTTTGATCCTCACAGCAGAAATACTGTTATTTGTCCTAATGCTAAAACAAATGCAGCGGACAATTAGATGCAAGTCTTACAAACCTGCAAAAAGGGTCATAGTTTTGAATTATGTAATATATTTTTTTTAATATCTAATTCTTTTTTTCCAAAACAGTCTTCTATGGTTTCAGGCATTGTAGAAGCAGATAGTGATCTTCATTGGCCTAGAATGTTTGCAGCTGAAGGAACCAAACAGGACGATGGACACCAGGACAAAGCATACTAGCCTTGGTATTTTTTCTGTAATTATATTAGAATGGAACATTGCAGTCAGACTAAAAATCCTGTTTTAATTAGTTCTGTAGGAACAAGTAAAACTGACAAAGGGACATATCTTCTTAACACTAGACCTATTAAAATTATTTTCCCCAAAGGAATAGACAAGTAATCATACTCAATTTAGCATTTAGACATAGTTGCTACATACAGGTTTTACATGCATTTTAATGTGTCTATAACTATGCATATATATGTATGCATGATGTGTGCTTATAAGTCCCAATAGCTACTTGCCAACCTGATCATTATTATTTGCCTAATTTCTTAGGGATGTTAAATGTAAAGTCACTTGGTAACTCTTACTGGTTAAATCTTCCTTTTCCAAGCCTCAAGTGCAATACTGATGGTAAAATGCCATTCCCTTTTAAAGATCACATATTGAGAAAGTCATGACAAAAATTGTAATGAATAGCAACAAAATGGTGCAGAAATCAATTTAAGAAGAGGCAGATTAATCAAATTCTGCCATCCGTGTTTCCATGGGTGATACTTAACTCTCCTAGTAGTTTCAGTGCTTTCAGATGCTCAGTCAAAGATAGGCATTGTTTCTCCAAACATGTTGATCCCTTTAAAAAATCCATACCCTGAAGGATCCTCAATTTAGCTTTTCAGAAATGGAGGTATCCCTGTTTTGAAAATTCAGGAGAGATGTAGTTTGAGACTTTGGTTTGTTTGCATGTTTTAAGTATTTTTATTTTCATAGACAATCCTTAATAGCAAATTTCAGTGGACATAACATTTCTGTACTAAAGATACAGAATTTTAAAACATCCGAAATAGAAAATACACCCATACTTTTATATACTTATATATATAGTTTTTGTATATAAGTATACATATATGTTCTCCAGCAAAAGTACATAGTGTACAAGAGAAAAACCACAGCAGGCACCAACATAATGGACAGGGTAACAAACAAGGTAATAGAGGCTGTGAAAAGACTGGGGTAGGCATTTGCATCACATACATGTCGTGAACCAATTGTAAAAGACAAAATAAGCACTTGAGAGTTACACGCTCAGCCAACAGGCTGTGGTATATCGATCAAATTACAGATACAGAAAGTGGGCAACAATGCCACTTTTTGGTTATACACACAATAGCAGAAAAAATATGCAAACAGATGGCAAAGAGCTCATGGAACAGGATGATATTAAATGAAGAGATGTTGCTAGAGGTGCTACAGGAGTTTGAGAAAATAGATATCCACATGAGAATAGTTTAGTTTTTTTTCCTATCGTTTCTTGATGCATCAGTCAAGAAGGCACTAACTACTGCTCAGTGTATCAGCAGGTATTTGTGAATCTGATGTGTTTAGATTCCCTGAACTAGTCCCAGTACAAGCAAGTAGTTAAATATCTGCACTTCAAGATTGCCCCATTTAAATCAATGGACTACTAGGTTAATATTACACCTATCCTTAATGGCTTTTCTGGATCAGGACTTACTGCAGAAAATAAATATCAAGTGATGTCCACATATTTCAGCAGTAGAGTTGGCCAAAAAAAGAGAATTAGAGACTGACCTGAGAAAGTATGTTAGAAAGTACTCTTTCCAGACTATCTAATTTGGACAACATTTATGTGGAAAGGAAGTCCTTATTCTGCTGTGAATGAAGACTCAAACCTTGATCTCCTCTGTAATATAGATTTCCTAATGAAGTCTGTCTATTTATCGTGTACCTTTCGCTCATAAGTTTTAATTGAACATTTCATTAACAGGAAAAAAAGGATAGGACTGAACATATTTCTCAAATAGTTTCAGGTTTTAAAAAGTCATTACTTCCTCAGTTGATCAGCTGCAATCAGGTGGCACTTTATTCCTTTGTGCAACTGCTATAACATGTACACTTGAGAGCTAATAGGAAGGAAACGGGTCAAACAACTCTCAGTACATTTCTCTATCTGGAAAGAGCCTGTTAACTTCAAAGGAGCTTTCCCACAAGCCTTAAAAGTCTTGTATATTACAGTCTTAAAAGTTGTCCAGACAAACATTCAAGAAATTAATCAAATCCCAACAGACATCCAACTATATGAATATTTGAAATGTCTTGGTTAAAGGGTGCTAAAACCTTACATCAATTAACATAATCATTAAGTACCAACAGCCTGCAGTCTCATCCAGCCGCTGAACCCTCTGTTAACATGCTTCTGTAAACCCTGTGTAGCACATTTCTGCTAAGAACACTTACAGTCAATACATGGTCCACATCTGAAAAAAAATAAAATGACATACTGCTTTAACTGCAATGGATAAAGGAAACCCACTGCACCAACAACCAAAAACTGAAATAAGACCAACACAGAAAAGTGGTTGAACTACAGAAAGGCTGTTACTAAGACCAAAGCAAAATAATTCCCAAATTTACAATTATGACAACTTTAAAGTAGTCTTAGCACTTAGTTTTGCTTTTTAAAACTACCAGTTGACCTCTGTAAAGTTAGTATTTATTCCATAAAAAGTCACTTGTATCATATTATAAGTACTTAAACAGGTCATATTTCCCTTGCCTGTGACTTTTTCCCAGTAATGTTTGAAGAAAAGTATTTTTGTTGATAAAAATAAAAAGCATGCAGTTCATCAATATTGTTATCATTGATCTTTGTTATTTAAAACAGATACTGATTTTTTTTTAATGTATCAGTCTCTACAGATAAATAAATTTTTGACTATTCTGCAGCTATTTGTTAGTATCTTTTTAATCACTGCCAACATTACCACTTTGAGTGATTAATTCTGAATACAAACATTTCTCAAAAAATATGGTTTTAGGAGAAGAAAAAATATGAAAATAACAGGCTATTCTCAGAGTACACCTGGTGAAACCAGCCACCAAAACAATATTCTTTGACCCACTGACATCCTTCTTCAAACCCTCCAGAAGACTGAGTTAAAAAGGAGCTGTGATTATAGGATATTGCAAGGCTGAACATTATTTGGACTCTTAGATTTTCCCTACTGAAAAAACAAACCAATAAAAAACTCAGTATGTGAAGCCAGGATAAGTTATTGAAAGGGGAATGTACTCTATTTATGCTATTTCTACCTTCACAGTTTCTAAATACTCCCTGGAGGAGAGCTCCAAGGGCATCTATTTATCACAGCGACCCTGGCAGCATGGCTCTTTCAAAGAATATTTACAGCTGCAGTAATCCATAGACTACATTAAGAAACTCTAATCCAATAATGATTAGCTTCCTTTTTTCTCAGGATCTCCATGGCCAGATGCCACTTCAGCACCTATTTTAATCATTGTTTGCCTGCAACAGGCCCTGTATTGCTTGTGTTTCACTAGACCATTCTACTTGGCATTAGGTTAAGGCCACTACTAATTCAACCACTAATTTTGATTTTTTTTTTTTCATAATGATTTTCCTACTGCCAGTCAAGACCTAGCTCTCGAGTTCAGGATTCTGCATGACAACCTGCTTTACATTCAGAATAATTCATTTGGCACTGTAGCACTTCAAAATCTGCTTTAAAAAAAAAAAAAGAAAAAACTGCCTTCACTCAGGTTTTGTTTTAGGTCCTTTTCTTTAGGTTTCTTTAAATTACTTACAAGATGGGTAGCTAACAAACTCACTGTAAAAGCAAAAATAATCCCCCCTTCACACCATTTATCTCAATTTATTCTGGGAAACAGCAAGCAGCATATCTAAAAAAATCAGTATGTTTCTTTTTACTGGTAATCATGATTATAAAAATTACTCTTAATGATGCAACTGTCTTCCTCAGAAACGCACACCATTTGTTTGCACATTTATTTTCTTGGGTCTTACCACCTCAGCTACAACACTTACTTACCACCCATTCAGGCATATTTAGAGAATAATAGTACACAAACTAGTATTTACCAAACATGAATATTCGATAAGGGGCTTAGAGATTCTCTAGTTTATTGACTTCAGTCATCAGAAGCAACATTTCTTCATTTATTTTTTATACACATATACCCAGGTCTTCCTTTTTGTCAGCAACCTATACTACCACATTTTGTAGCATGCATTACTTTGTGGCAATAAATTATTGCTACAAAGAGAAGGAAAAACTGAAGGAAATATTTCCTACAAGAGCACAGTAGCATCCCATATTGAAATATCACCTTAAAAGTGTCAATATATAGAAGAGAAACTCTGCACCTAGGCCAGTGCTAAGGACTTTTTTATTCCAAGCAAAGAACCTGTGGTGTTACCAACAGGAATTCTGATGAGCCACAGAATCACAATAGAGTCAGAATTGCATGAGATGTATGGGAAGGATTCCGGAGTGATTTCTTCAAATAAAAGCTTAGAAGTTTCTGCGGGCTTCTAAGTTTGGAGAGGGCTGGCATTGCAGTGATTCAGAGCTTTGTTTAAGGTTTACCTGGCGGTAAACTTACCAGATCTGCCTGGTCTTGCAGGAATCATCAGTTAAATGATTCTCCAGGGGGCCCCAAACCCCCAAAAGCAGCTGCAATTAGGGGACGTGGCGGGAGAAGAATCGGGACAACAGGCTCTTCTTGCAGCCCACCTGGACATAGATTACTGAATTTTATTACTGAACAGGAGGATCTGAACAGGACTGAACATGAAGAATGAGCAAAATTCAGCCTGAAAGATTAATTATAATTATTTCCCCTAGATTTAATCCACTTCTGATCCCTTTAAAGATACTTAAAGGAATTTCTCAGAAAGAGGAATATTAGCACTAAACAAGAAAAAAGCTTATGTGAAAAATATGACCCATCAAGAAGCATTGCATACCTAAAATCAGAATTTAAAATTGAAGGCAAAGAAATGAGAGCTCTGATACTGTAAACACTCTGACCTCTAATGTTGTTCAGTGCTAGTATGGGTATTCACTGCACATTATAGCATATCAAAACAGTACATGAGGTACACCCTCTAAGTGTAATTTCTGGCTCATTATCAGCTACCTGTGCTCTGAAGATACTGGTGTGTTTTGAGCCTACTGATAATTGCTTCTGACTTGAATAGGCAGCATCACTTCTGATCAATTCTAATTCTGACATGTACTGATTTGGAAAAAGAAATTTGAAAAAACCTTCCCAACAAAACAGAAATAGTGCACAGTCAGCTTTAGGTTGAGAAGAAATTACTTAAATAGAGGATTATATGTTGTAAAATTGCTCTGTTATAGCATAAGAATTAATATAATAAAATACACAGGAAGGAAGGCTTTAAGACATTAAAAGACAGCACAAATATACTTGAATTTCAAAGAACTTGAAAGCGTACTTGTATGGTAGAAAATAAATCTGATTCCTTTCTATGTAAAAACACACTGCTGTAGTTCTGTTGGTCTTTACCCACTTAAAGGGATTTGCATAAAAATGTCATGTATGCAAAATATGAGCACTGTTACTGATGGTCAGCAATATTAGTTCTAGTCACAAATCAAATCATGAAATTGATTTGAGACAGTGCAGCCAATTTAATTAGGGTTTGATACTGTTAAAATCAATGAGATCCCAAAGCGCTCCTGTCGTAAGGAAGAAATAAATAGGAAGAAATAAATAAGGATAATTATATCAACTTCAGTGACATCAAAATAGGATTTTACTAGATTAGGTGGGACTTGAACTCAACACCGAATGAGCACCCAAGAACTCAGACAAACGTTATACTACCCTTACTATAAACTGTAAATCTATGGTTTTGATTTTGAAATTTGTACTTGCAAGATTCACTCTAATTTTGGTATGTCATACATACCGCATTAACACCTCTGACTGAAACAAAAAGTACCCTTAAAATGGGGAAAAAAATAGAATACTAAATGCATTGCACGTGAAATGCTTTGTAGTTTGGTTTATCACCCACAAGCAGGGGGAATAAGACAGATCTTTTAGAAACAGTCACAGCAATAAGGAAATCCCTCCATTTCAGGTACTGACTCCAGTAACTTAAACTGACAAAAATGGAAGAAAGGAAGAGAAGTGGAAGAGCATTATTTATAACACATCTTTATATCTATATCACTGAAAAGTGCTGAAAAGTGAAAACAAGGACCTTAATTTACTTTTACTGAAACAGAGAAGCTTTGCCACTTATTTTAATAAGAGCTTGACCAGCATCGTCTTGTTTTTTTGAATTATTAAACTGTTGACATATATTTCATTTGTTTTCTAACAGCCAGATGTCTACTGTATTGCTGCCCAGCAAGTTCTTGTCTTCTATTTGTGCATTTAACTTCACAGTAAAACACAATTGTGTTTACTTTATCTTCCCAATTTTGTTATTTTATACACTGTAGTTTCCCAAGAGCTTCTTCCAACATAAGTGAATTTAGTTCAAATACTACTTACAAATTTAATAAGTGTATTCTCTATCCCACCATATAACATGCTATGACAATACTGAATAAGTCTGAATCCAAAAATTCCCAGGGGCATGAAAACTGTCAATTGACAACAAACACTGCTAGAATGCTCTTCATCCTCTTGTGAGATCGCCTTACAGTGATTTCTATCTGGACTGTATCTGCCTTATAACTAATAGCATTGTCATATGGGAAAGTATCAAAGTCCACGTATCACATCACTACTTTTAACTGAACTACAAGTCACAAAGGCAGTTACATGGGTCTTGTGCCACCTTCTTGAGCCAACACTGTTGACTTTCCTTTTTTTTTTTGTTACCATCTTATTCCCCAGATTGTGAGTTTTAAAAATGCTACAAAGTCTATCTGGACTCTGAATTTAGGACTAACTTGGATGCAATTTCCTGAGATTTTTATTCTCCATTTCAGATGGATATTGTTTGTCCTTATCTTCCATGTCACCCAATATAATCTGTAGATAATAAAATAATTGATTCTAAAATTCTTTTTTCCTTTCTTTTTTCTGTGGAACCCATGAGAACTGCCAATTTAAACTAATTTCTTTTACAGAAACACTGTGGTTTCTTTTCCTGTCCCTTTCTATTTCCTTCCCCTTTTTGGAATTAAATTATACAAGCATCTGGTGGTCATAATATTTTTCTACGTAAAGATGTCCACTTCAGTCTTGCTCACCCATTTCTTCATTACCTGTTATTGCAGCTCTTCCACTTCTTGTTACAGACCCATAACACAGGATTAAAATTTGTAAGTCAGATGTCTACCTGAGTGTATAGGTATTTTTTCTATAGAATCTGAATGATTAAAAATATTACAGACCAAGCTGATAGGACTGCCTGCTGACACTTCCTCTTATAAAGCCCTGCTTTTGGTTGCTTATTACTTCAAAGGGACTGCCTACACTAAATGTATGCATTGTGTATTCTTCAGGGTATTTACAGCCTAATTAACAATTCATATTTCCCAGAAGATGAAGAAAAATTGTTTTGTTCATTACTTTTATATGAAAACTTAATATCCCTATTCTTAGGGTGTGATCTTGATACTTGGCAGAAAACAGTGGTCTAGCATGTACCTATTGCTAGAGCCAGGAAACACCATTATTTTTTTTGAGCATGGTGGGAGAGGTGGGTTGGAGGCAGTCACCTCATGCTGAAAGAGCCACCCGATCTTAGCACAATAGAGTACATGGGGCAGCTCACAGTGAGGTATGTGGCAGATTGTGGCTGCTTCAGCCTCTGCTGGTGCCCACATCTGCAGCCCTAACTGCTGCAGCAATTTTACATGTTACTACCACTGGGGCAGGGAAGCTGAATTGCACAGACTCTCTACCTTAATTTCCTCCAGTTAACAGGTTCATGAACTGGCCCAAATTAAAAACCGTTGACAAAAATTCACATTGAAGAATTTCAGTTCTCTTATCATCTGGGTCTCCAAATAATTCTCCAAGGGCAAGCACGATGAGCACAAAGGCAAGCCCAAACACCCTGTATCAGCAGGTCTGCTGATGTTGGTTCTACATTGCCTAGGCAGAAAGGGGAGCAAACCGATGCTGAGCTCTCTGCACTCCAGACAACTTCCCTTAACCACAGGTCTGGAGTGTGAAAGCTGGAAACACCACATCATTTATGACCCTGAACAGTAACAAATAAACCAAGTCTCCAATAAATTTAGTTCAGACTTTGCATTTTTCAGCAAATAGCTTCTCTCTAAGAAGAGAGACAGGTTTATCAGACTCAAAAGTAAGCATATTTTCTAGCTATATCCTCACTTTCTATTAATACCCATTCCTTTTTGACAATGCAGTAACGGAAATACAGCAGCAGATCTGCAGACTCTTCCTCACAGCACAGACAAGAGAGCTCCTGTTCCCTCACTGTGGATCCCCGAGAGGGTGCAGATCACCAGCAGCAAGCTCCTTGCCAGGAGGCACACAAAGACCCACAACAGGCTGTATGAACGTAGGCTTACCTGGGATGCTTTGCTACTTTGCATCCTCCCAACAGGGCTGTTGGGCTGCGTGATTTTATGCATTCTTAAACTAATCCAGAGACCAAACACAAAATGCTGCGCTAGGGAACATTACATGTACTCTAACACTCCCAGGAGGTGCTCAGACTGGGAGAAAGACATTTCTTTTTAAGACTAAAACTTTCCTGAAAATTGTCTTATTGTGAATTTTCATTGCAATTCCTTTTCTATAACAGAGCAGTTATAAGGTAATATACAACTATTGTGGTCTAACAAAGTTCACACCAAAAGAAAAGAAATAGAAAATGATCCTGCAGGCTGACTTTTGTAACTCACTTGTGGGGATAGGCTAGGGTCCTTTGATTTAATTTCTTCAACTTTGTTGCCTGATTCAGACTGTTAGCTATATGCTGCTGGCTACCAAAACTTAACAAGCTTCTCTGCATCAACAAAATTATGTCTTGTTCTCTGTAGAATCAGATAATGAAGTTGCTCATTAAAAATAATGAGCTGGTTTAGTAATGAGCCTTGATCTACAGCTTCAGTCTGCAGAATATCTTCTTTTCAATTGTAATATAATTAGATTCAATTGAGGTACCCAAGCTGGGATATTAAAGGTAACTGCAAAAATCAGACTTAATTATGAAAACGGAGACACTGAGGCTTTCAAAGACTCCCATCTAATACCAATAGTGTTGAAATATTGATAAATATTAGTTAAAATAAATTAATAATGCCAAAACTATTAATAGTCCTTAATTGGTCACAGAATTTGCATTATAGAACTCAAACCATTATGTTTGCACCCAATTGCTCAAGGACACTTGTTTACACACATAAAGTGAACGGCTTGAAAGTCAGCAGTGTTAAATGATTTCCACTGACACCAGTAGGTACTGAGGAAGCCTGACACTGAAAATCCAGGCTATTAATTTATGTACAGAGCTAAAATAAATGACTTTTGTTGCCAAATACAGATTTCACAATATTCCAGACATAGCATGAAAGCAAAGACCCAAATACAGGTATCAATGCAACGAGGCAATATCCTATGATGCTGTAAACCAAGTCCATAGCAGTGTCTTTGTAAGAGGTCATCCATGTAGTGCAGCCAACAAGTGACACTAAATGCACATGAGAGGCTCTAAACTGCTGCTCATCACACTCGGCATTATAAAATCAAAAGGTATTTTGAGTGGCACTGAATATTTAAGAGCAGTCAGCTCTTAAAATAAATAGCTCAAGCCTGTCAAGTTACAGCTCCTGCTGACTGCCGAGCACGCCTCCACTGACATCCCTTCTGGCAGGGTCCCTAGCCCTGCATCTCTCCTTCCTATTTAGTGGCTGCTCTGCTCACAAAAGCACACCCACCTTTGTTTGGCTTCCAAACAGTACTGCAAGCAGTTTGGAGGTTGACTGTTTTCCTTCCTCCCATTGCTTCTTCAGATATACCATCTCTGTACAAAATACCAGGGCTCAGGGCAGCTTTAACGATGTGTTAAAAAGGCCTGTGAACCTTACTGTCAATGTTTGTTTAACACACAGGGTGATGAATCAGTGCTCCCAGAGATAAAAAGCCTATTGCTAAATAATTGATCACAATAGATTACCAACTAAAGTCTCAGCTTTTCTGTTGGGACAGCCAAAACTAAAAATTAGTACCAGGTGTATTGGTAGATTTGCTATGAAGACATCCACTGACTTTGGAAGAAGCAGGCTGAGACTATTTTCACATTCAAAGTTCAAGAGGACTGGAAATAGATGCAGCTGTGATAAGGCCAGGAAAAGGCAACGTAACTGGTGTTAAACCACAGTGCACTCCACATCAGAAGGCACTAACCAAGACACTCAAAGGGACCCTTTACTATGTTCAGGAGAACCCAGATTAAAGATGTAGAGTACATTTCAGTAACAGTGCCCCCCAGTGGGCCCTTCAAGTCCCAAGGGCAGGTACATGCCCTGACCACACCCCAGCTCCCAGGATGGGAAATAGGCCACAAGGTACCCACGATGTGCTCCTGAAATGACCCTGACAGATACAGAAATGAGAAACAGCCTCACTCTACACTGCAAGTCTCCTGATTTTAAGACCAACCTGTCCCACTGCACAAAACCACTACATAGTTGTGCAATGGATCATTCCTCAGTGCAGAACAAGAAGAGATCCAGGAGCGTGGGGCAATAAAATAACTTTTCTACATGTTTATTACAAGCTGAAAAAAAATGTTCTGTCCTGAAGTGTATTGGTCACTCTTATACCCCATGATGCCTGTATAATCCAGATAGGGATATTTAGAGGGGGGGAAAAAAAAGTAAAAAAAGAAAAACTAGAACAGCCACCCAAGACCATTTCAGTAATTTATTCACCTTTCCCCTGGTTTCCAGATTCTCTTGCAAACTTTCTAAACCTCGTAATCCTCTTTGCATATAAGGATGTAAAATGAGCAGGTGTTCTAGCTAACGCTTCCAGTTTTGACAATTTGTATTCTTAGAAGTGCTTATCAGGAATATAAGATATTAAGGTCACCAATGAACCCAGGCAATCATCTATGTTGTAGCAATGGAAGCAGAGGTAAATGTAGGATTGTTGCTTCCTGGTACAAATGCTGCATTAAGTCAGCAACGCTACACAGATTGATACCATGGGCAAAAATGCAAGCACCCCCTACATACTTTTTTTGCATTTTAAAATGGTGTTTTTCTTTTTTGTGCAGTGGGCTTTAATTATGACCTACAAAATTCACAGTAATAACAAATACAATTTTATCCCTTCTAATCTTCATTTTTCAGTCCTCTTTTTAATCATTTGCTTCATTGACCACTTACTTGGTTAATTTCACTGAATTATTACATTGAGCCACAGAATATTATACTTTTATCGGTGAGCTTGGAAAGGTAGCTCATTATAGAACTTTAATAACTTTAAAATAGACTTTTGCTTTAGCCAGGAAACCATATAAAAATGTTCTACAACATTTTCCACGGATTGGGTGGCAGACCTTGCTTTTTCGTAGTAATTGAAATATTAAATTTTTTTGAAACAAAAACCAGTGTATTGTTACCATATACATATTCATTACAACGTTGAATGAAAAATGCCTCAGATTGTGACACTTGTGTATCCAAAATGTAAATGTGCTGCAGGATTGTCATGTTTTCATGTTTCTCTACTTTTATGTCAGGCTATACCTAGCTTAGCTACAGCCCTGAGCATGTTACATGATAGATATGGATTCTACTTCCAGGAGAAGCAGTTGCAATGTTTCCACGATGCCCGCTGGCACTGCAGGAAGGGGCTGCCAGGGGAAGGCTCGGGTCTGCGGAGAGGACACGGTGCAAAGCAGGGAAGCAACGGGAAGCAGAGACAGGTTCTCGGAGGTTTCAGGGCAGAAAGAAGAGCAGAGATTAAAGGGGCCTGCAAATATTGCAACAAAGAAAGGAATTTTGAGCATCTGAAAGAAAAGCAATATCCATGGGGAAAAAAAAAAAAAGGATCTAGTGAAAGAACTTGGAAGAAAAGATTGACAGTGTGTTAAGGAAGACAATTCTGTCTTCCCTTGCAAGGAAATAAACAGCTTCAGGGTACAAAAGCAGCTAACAACTGTTTATGCTACAAGCAGAAGGGAAAGATGAGGCTATAAAGGGAAAAGGAAGAAAACAAGGGGTGAAAGTGTCTTAAAGAACCTTTTCTCAGCAATAATGGAGCAGCCACCATGGGATTGCCAACTGTAGAGGAACAGAGGAGTGACACTGTGAAGGGAAAAGCACATGGAAGAAAAAAATCCAGCAACACTGAAGGAGATGTAGAACACACAAGCTTGTTTCCTTCGTCCCCTCCCACTTTCCCCAGAAAACCAGGTATTTGGCAAAGGAACAAAAGTTCAGAAGGATTTGCATGACTTTGGGTGGACAGTTGTGAAGTGGCACGCCTTGAGGATACAGGATCTCAAACTAGGGAGTTATGTTCGCAATCAAGTGAAAACACAAACTTGCACACACCCCTCTTCACTGCTCTCACAAACCAACTCCAAGGCTTCCATTCCCATTTCTTTACCTACTGCAGCAATGCTAGCCTATTGGAAAACTAGGGAAATAGCCTGCCAAGAAGCAGATTTACTAAGACAATCAAAGCAGTTTAATTCCCCCCCTTTCAAGAAATTGTTCATCCCCTCTCCATTGTTCAATTCTCACTGGGGGTAAATACCTCTAAGGGACCTGGAGCAACTTGCATGTTTCTAAATTTACCACAGTTGAGTTTCATTAGTCATCCTCAATTCTTAAACTGCAATTCACGTGTTATCCATTGAAGAGGTCGGAGTTTTAGAATGTTCAAAAGTGTTTTATATAGCCATAAACTTTGGGTCTTACAAGCATGTGAAACTAATGATAACCATATAAACAGGCTCCAGCGAAACTGCAACTTGAAATGCCCGTGTATATTTTATTTTAAAACTTATGTCATATACATCACACGCATCAGGTGGCTGTAATGAATAGCTGTTAACAAAATTCTACCAGACAAATGGGATTGACTAATCACTGTTACATTTCATACTAACATTACATATTCCAAATATTGTTAAATACTATGTAGTATATTTCTCAAACTATATATATTAATGGTAGAGAGGACTTGTTGGTTTTGAGTTCTGCATTTAGGATGTCCTAGTCCAGAAAGAAGTGAGGGAGCCATATATATTTTTAATGCTTTTTTTTTCCCCTGTTACAAACTCCCCACGTACTGGAAAATAAAAAGTACTAAAACATCATGTCATCTTTGAGGAATAAAGGGGGAATTTACAAGATGTAACAGGGCAGGTGCAAAGGTCCCAACAGTAGTTCAAGTTTATTACAGTAAAACCATGCAGCTTAATGCAGTGCTGCGATGGTGGTGGTTCAGGACCTGAAGGCAATATAACTATTTCCACACTATTACACTTAAGGTAATTAACCTACCTCCCAGCAAGATTTATCAGCTTAGTCACAGCTTCACTTGGACTGATTTCAGCTCCAAAGGTGGGTTAGTAACCAGCTCAGAAATCTATGTATTGCACTTCAAAGCACACCATGGACAACCCCAAGTCTGGCAGATTTTGAGAAGCAGCAGCTCAGGGCTCTTTCTGCTTCCACTGACTCAAGGGAAAGCAGATTCAAACCAAGGCAGAACAGTACCAGGCTGCTGACCCCAAAACCTCAGGCCAGAAAAACAAGTTTCAGTTAAGAATCACGCAACCCAAGCACCTCACGGGAACCAGTACTTGTTTCTAGCCAAAACAAATATTCTGCTTTCATCAATAATGTATCACAGCTGCAGTTTATTATTTAAATCCAGTCTTCCTATAAAATTCTTTAAAATCCCTAAACAGTCTTTGCAGAACTCATTTATAGAAATATGCAAGCCTTATCACAGGCTTGCCAAAAGCAGTGCTAAGCCACCAGCTTTCTGGTAACCAGTTAACTTGACATCAATGCAATCCCCTGAACTGAAGCATTCAGGCAGGTTTGGGATGGGATCCTGAGGACAGGAAGTATCTCCTTTTCTCTGAGAACACAGCAAGTCCCCACATTAGTGCTAATTTAACACACAGCTGTCTGAGGAAGCTGTCAAATATCACTGGAGCAAATTCAGATTTGTCTGTGCCTGCTCCATTCAGATTCTTTTATTGAACAGGAGTATCTTTATTTAAAGCGCTAACAGCGGAAACCTCTTAGGCATCCAGATTTAGAGCTACTAGAGACAAAGTACATTCCTAAATGTGCCACAAGAGCACGGGAGATGAGAGCATTTAAAAACCTGAAGGTTCAAATGCTGTCAGGAACCCTGACATCAGCCACAGCCATCCTCCAAAACAGCAGCATCAATGCAATTGTGAGAAATGAACCCAGAGAAAAAAAACATTTGGATCTTTTGAATGGATTGTCTTTTCACTCATTTAAGAGTCCATGCTCATTTATTTGCAAGTTTTGTTTCATTTTTGTTTGTTTTGGGATGGGTTTTTTTTTGGTTGATTGGGGTTGTTTGTTTTGTTTTTTTTTGTTTGTTTTGCTAAATAGATCTCTGCAACTCATTATATAAATTTATGCTGTTGATCAATTGCTTGGCAAATATGAATGCATTTTCAGTGAGATCACATTCTGACAGCAATATTCTCCAGTTTTCCCAACATTTTCTCACTAAATACAGCCAAGACAGCTTTGCATCCAACAGCAAAGACAGAATTGAAAACCCAGAAGATGCATATGAACCAAGGAGTAGCAAAATTCAGAATCCTAACTCTGTGGTTTATGCTGGGATCGTATCCTAACCCCAAAGCATTTGCATATACAATCAATACAGCAATGCTCACTGTATATATCAATCAATACAACAATGCTCAGCATCTACAAATAAAGAGACCACTTATCCATCTTTTGTCACACCTGTGTGATTTCCAAGTCCTTATGACAGACTTCACAGCCTGCCCTTTTTAATCTACTCATGCTTCACTGTCCTCACTGTTAATGAGAAGTTTTTCCAAGTATCAAATCTAAGTCTCCCATATTTAATCTTAATCTCATTACCATCTGTCCCATCCACAGTGTGTGTAGTTTTTCTTTTCACAACTTCTTCAGTCTTAGGACTGTAAATATCTCTGCTTTTTTCACATAAACTACAATTCTTCCATGGTTTCAAGACTACTCTTGTTGACCTCATCTGGATTCTCTGTTTCCCTGCAACTTCCAGGAAATGCAATGCTCAGAACTGGATGTAGCCTCTTACCACTGCTGAATCTAGCGAGCGCCCTTTGTACACCTTACCCAACTTACATATTACAGTACGCAGCTTCCATGGGAAAGTGAGCATGGAAGGATGTAAACATCTGTCCTCAAAAGACAGAGGCTCAAATCTATTCTCAACCAATAACAAAACGTTATCAGCTGCAGGTATTATGGTTTGTTCCAAAAGTTCATATTACAAAGACTTACCCCATACTGCTACTAATTTGCACTTTATTTTGAAGGAACTAATAATTCTCAATCCACATAAAGAAAATCAGCATTTGAAAACATGCCATGGAAACACATCAATTGGGTAAAACATCAGAAAATCTCCAGGGGAAGATCTCATATGCCTAAAGCTAGGCGTGTGTACAAGGGCTGTTGAGATGAAAGTGCACCAAGGGGTAGAGTTCATTTTTACATCTGTTAAAGCCATTCTGTGCCTCAGTCACAAGTCTCAATCCTGAGAAATCTCCACAATTTTAAGACAGTCATTTTAAGAATTACCTCTGTTAGGTTATGAAATGGCTAACAATGCCAACTAAAACCACAGCACTACCAGAGGTAGACCAAGAGACATGGTGAGCCAGTTACAAACACTGATAATTATGCAGTACTGTTTGTCAGGTTACTAGAACTACTGCAAGCAATTCATTTATTACCTGCATGGAAAAAACTGCACGTCCATTTTTACCTAGAGAACGCAACTCTTCACACTTGTATTCAATTAAATGATCAATATATTAACATAACATTCGCATACAAGTAGTAAGTCTGTCCAAGCATCAAATTCAATAATTCCATTATTAAAATTGTACATAATTTTCATTCATGTAATATTATTAGCATGACATCTATTTAGGTCATCTATTTTACATTGACAAAAAAATCCAGAAGTGCTCTATTGGATTTTTCTTCCAATTAAATTAGCCTTACAGGAATGCAGTGAACAAACAAGTAAAAAATATTCCTTGCTTGCCCTGTTGGCAAGAGAAATGAAGATGAAGCAATGTATCTTTTTCCATTGCTGATAGGATAGAAGTAATAAAGTGATCTTCTCTTGATACTGCCCCTGGGGCTTCCAACTGCACATCTCAAAAGCAAAACAGAAAAATAATATATTTCTGGAGACATATAATGAATTTGATATTTCCAAAGGATAAATTTTACTAGTCTGACACAACCAGATACATCTTCTCAATAATCATTTATTACATTAACTACTACTTATTTATCACCTGTTTGTACATGGACACACACCTCTCCTTCTGAGATTTCTCATAACACTTTCCCCTCATCACTAATTTTTTTCCCTTCAGTCTGACACCCTATAAAAATTTGTCCAAAGCCAATAACACTACTGACAGGTCCTGGCCATAGTAAGCAGAGCAAACCCCTGCAACTACGGCCTCCTGACAGCAGACAGGAAGCAGAGATGTCTCCAGGAACACCAGGACCTTATTGTAGGCTCTCAACAACTTTTCTCATGTTCCAATAAAAATACAGGTTCAGGTATTGGTGTTACCTGAAGAGAACTAATTAATTTAAGTTTTTAATAAGTTGCAAATTTTAGAAACAATGCCATTATTATCTAGATATTAATAAATTTCAAAGTATTTTAATTATGTTAATGAATCACGGCAGTGTAAAATGAATTCTAAAGAAATTAAACCAAAAATGTTTACAGGACCTATTCAGCGACCTTAGAATAAGCATGCCTACTGTGTAATTAAAGAAAAGCAATTAGGAAACCACACCTGAGAAGCACAATCACAAAACTCTATCTTGAGGGCAATTAAAGGAAAACACTAGGAAGCTACATCCAGAAAGCAATATCAGGAAACTATCTTAATTAAGAAAATACAGGAGTTTCTTAATGGGACACTAATCAGCAATTGGAAATAGGTCAAACAACCTCTGTACGGAGTGGCACAAGCCCTTTGAAGCTGTCCAAAACAGCTTAGCCAGACAGGTCTTCATGCTGTGAGCGAAAAAAACCCTACTGGTCGGGTGGTGACCAGCACCCGAGAATCAGAAGTGGAGAACTGACCCCTGGCACCCTGTAATGCCACGAAGTGTAGATGCCTCGTCGTCATCCGTGAAGGGAAACACTACCAAAGCCTGCTTTGTGGGCTGCTATCTCACCCTCGTGGTGAGGCGGGAATTCAGATGTAAGAGTACTCATGTAGGGACAAGAGGGCAAAAGGGAAAATGACAGCTCATTCCACCGATGGATAAGACTCCTGATGAAGAACAAGTGTGTTTAAACTGGGGTTTCCAGCATCACTGTCGCCTCTATTTACCATTCTTCACAGTTCTTTTGTTTTGCTCTTCAACAGCAATTATTTCTGACTTACAGTTTAGGCACATGCTAGTCTACAACAATCAACACTTACAGCACTCACTGAAGAACCAAGTCCGCTAACCTTTGTTTGCTTTTTAGAGAGATGACAGTTTTCTCAAGACTGTACTTCTATTAGATAACTAGTTATCTATTCTGATTTTGTCTTTTTCTTCCCCTAACAGTAACCATTATACTAAAACCATCATTTCTGATGTCTGAAAGACTTTTGCCCTTTGGGAAACGGTAATTTCTATTTTCTTTTTTCTTTTTATTTTTTCTTTACAGAAAGATTCAAAAATGAAAGGACCTTTCAAGACAGCACATTAAGTACAAATCTTTAGGACATCTACTTCATGCTTTTCACTTCACTACTCACACATTAGTCACATATAGGGCTTTCTAAAGCAGAAACAGGCCAGACATAGAAATTGAGTGTCACTCAGGGTTGAGGACTGAATCCAGACCACCAGATAGCATTCATTTCAACCTTTAGACCACACTTCACTTTCTCTCTACCATAGTAAGTAACTGATGAGAAAGGAAAATCCTTCCTCTCTGCTGACTAAATTCAAAGTGTGCAGCATCCTTGTTGAGCTCACGGTTATAAAATCCTGTGTCCTGTGATGCATACTTTCTGTTCTCAAATACGAAGATTTCTTTGTTAAACCCACCCTATCACTTCAAAGATGCTTCTCATGATCCACCCACCTGGATGGCCTGCAATATGGCAGATGTGAATTCTTAAAATTCTCTCGTATTTCATTTCCAGCTCACATGCTGAGTAAGTCGCAGTTAGCATTTGAAACAGAGCGCATAAATTTAGCTAGGACGTTCCCGTAAACATCAACAAGAATCGGAGATAAAATTCCTCTACAAGCACCTAAAAATACTTCCCTGGAAGTATGAAACTAAACTTAATATTGGCTATTTGCCACGGTAGCCACGGCTAAAGGAGCTCAGGTTCAGCCAGCACGTCTGATGTTAGCTGTGCTTTCTCCAAGTCCCACAGTCAGCCGCTTGCAGTGCTGCAACCTGGGACTTACCTCCAAACGCTACGGCTCAGTTTCTTCCACATGACTAATGTACAGCTCCACACAGCCAGCTGAACCATGGCATGCAAACAAGGACAGCAAGAAAAAGAATAGTTATCCATTATTTACCCGGAGACCCTGTCGTGTTAAGTGCTTTCCAAATACAGGAGAAGCAGATGGCCTTTTCCCCATGAGTTATAGGCTCTCTATGAAGCAAAGCATGACTGGACAAGACGTAGTGGTGCAGAACAAATGCAGGAGGAAGAACAGTACCTGCAATCAGTCAGAAATGTTCCTCTCTGGTTTTCCCTTCCTTTTATTTCAATTGTTAGCGCAGAGCTAACACCAAGCTGTTAACAACACAAAGCTATAACACTATGTAAAGGAAGACAACAGCTTCCACCATGCTGTTTTCTAGCCTTAAAAATTACTTGATATACAGGAGATGTACATCAGGGAAAAAAATGATTTTGATTAAAAAAGGTATAATTTGGATCATTTTCCCCATTTAGTTGGGCAATGGATTCATGTTAATGGGCTTAAGAGCTAAGTGCAACCTATATATGTCTGCAAGTTTATAGTCCAAGTTATAAAAGGTAAAATTATTCGTATAACAGCTATGAAGTTATTACTTACCAACATAATAATTTCAGGAAAAAGCACATGCTATGTGTTTTAGCAGTGGCAACTTCAAAAACAATCTTTATGCTCTAAGAGATTAATAAACCTATAATGCAATGTATTCATGCACTTCTAGAAGGACTATTCTAACATTTATTTTTTTTATTTTATTTTTTTTTTACAAACATTTATTTTACACTTACTACATGCTTAATTGGGTCTTCGCGTATTTTTAAATACTTTCCTTGTCTGTTGTGTTAAAATATATTGCAGTCTACGAGCCACAATTTAAGCAAGTAGTTTAGGTTACAAGAGCATTACAAAAGGATTAGTTTGGCTTCCAGTTACACCACTACAGCTGTATCCTGGAACTACATCAGTGATGCAAATGGAAACTGATGCCTACCCTTCCAATGATTTTAATTTGAATTTAAGAAATACCTACAATATATTCATCCAAATTGTCCCTATTTAACCATCACTGATAGCGTTCTCTATTCCTGCTTTTGTAATGTCTTTCACAGAAATAGTGCAAGACACTTTATGAGAAGAAATTGATGGCATAAACAGTTTTTTGCTCTCTGCTAAGATCAAGTAGGTAACTTAAATTCTCCAAGAAGTACTATCTTTCAACCGCTAAGAAGGCAGAGTTGTTTGAGTAATAGTACTCATATAATCCTACATGGGAATATTTCATGTTATTTACAATCATTTCTATTTTACTGTTTAAAAACAGAAGTGTAGCAAATCACTGAGCCAGCCTTAGCCTTTAAGGCAGACTACTTAGAAGAACTGGAATTTCTTCCACTCCGCCACAATGCTGCTATATGGTGCTGGCAGCAGGGATTACAATAAAGTGTCTTGGGGAAGGAACAGAAGGAAAAAAATTGCCAAGAGGCTGGAGGGAACCAGACCACAACAGAAATAAGAAAATCTGCTTATTACTAAGGAATATTAGAAAATAATAATCAAAAGTCACCCCCTCACCATCCAAATGTACCTGCCTTATCAGTCATACTGATATTAATCAATTATTGATATTAATCAACACTTCCAAGGAGATAATTTCTTACCAATGCCAGCAGTGCTGAAGTCAGACTGAGAGCCTTGATCAAAGTACATTACTCTGACACATTAAAGATGCCACACAGGCATGTTTCAAATATGAACACGTGGCAAAAGTACTAGGTTCTTCTTGAAACCCATATCCTACACGCACTCATGCACTCACAGGTAGAGAGCACTACAGACCTCTGCCTTAACCTCCAGCTGTAATTTAATAATAAACTGTATTTGTTACCAGCATTTGGAAACTACCTTGAGAAAAACGATCAGTAGATTTCATATCAATATTTTACCATCTCTTTTGTATATTTGCATTGAAGGAAAGTTTCAGTCCACTTTTTTTTTTTTTACCTAAATTAGATTTTAGAAAAGAAAGTATTATGAGGCTTTGATCTCACCTCAAATTTAGCCAAGACTGTCTTTCATGTTTCATTTCTCATAACACTGCAAAAGCACAGAACCACCTAAACTCATAAAGGTGGATTACAAAGGGGTGAGAAAACCATCTTGGTATTACAGGTCTTATTTCCCATTACTGTTGCTAACAGGGACACGCACACAAGTAAATTACTTGTTTCTCCAAAACTCCTTCATGTCTTCTATATAGCTGTGCAAAACTTAATTTGCAGTGACACTGGAAATCAGAGCGTTCTGCTATATATTTTAGTATAAAATATTCAAGATTTGTTTGATGTTCTCTACTTTTATGATATTGTATTTGAGCTTTTAGATGAAAAGTTAAAATACTAATACTCGTCAGAACATCTATAATTAAATTAACAGCTAATTACATCTCTTCTTTTTCCTTAGTAAAGAGGTACTGCTCAAATTGGCTCAACAGACCTGTGCTGTGCATCTCTCCTCTTAGGAGTCTTATTTCCTTATTTCACCAACGCTTCAGCTGAGGAAAAACAGTTGTTATGCTGAAGTTGAGAAAACTAATAATAATATAAATTACAGTAGATCTGTTTCAATAATACATAAAATCCCACACCACGTCAACTGTTCAGCCAGAGGCTAGTGTGGAGCCCAATAGTCCACCTTCACCCACAGTCCTTCCATTTCAAGTTAGTAGCCAAATGGTCAGCCCAGCCTACTGCTGTGCAAGTTTTGTAATAGTCCCAGCTGTATGCGTAAAGAAGGAACATCTGCTGCATCTGGATTCAAATAAACACTACATCTTTTGCTATCTGCTAGTAGCTTCCCAAAATGTCTCCCAAGATGATAAAAACTTGCAAGTTTGAGAACTCAGCTATGTCATTTCTCTCCCAACTTCTCCATCACTGCTCAAGTTGTATACAACACTGCTCCAGGTAAGAACAAGCTGTTTCTTTCCGTTGGCAAACAAAACAGTGCAAACTGGCATTTCTCAGAGTTGTGTGTGTACCTTTTGTATCCCCTTGACTTCATTTTTCAGCTGAAGCATCAGTTATCAGCTTAAAATAATGAGCTGATAATGAATTGCATGAAATGTGCAACCAGCACCATTACTCTGCACTTTGAGCCCCCATTCTTCCCCAAACCCTTAAGACTGGCCTTATTCTTCAAGTGTCTCCATGTGATTAATTAAATTACCAATTTTCTGACAGAAAAGCAGATGTATTGTTTTGGTATTCTCGCTTCTAAATAGCTTTCAAGCATTTGGGCTGCACACTGGTGTGGAATTTGAATGTGCTAAATTAGATCATGCAACTGGAAAGATAGATATCCTTAAGTCATTAACATTCTCAGTCTAGATGCATTAAGCACTACATCAGGAGAGAAAAGCCTAGCAGGCCTGGTCACAGGGCACATAAAATGCAGCTCTTTTGCACCAACATATTCTCAACTCCAGCAGACAAGTGGCCTGAAGAGGCTGAACTTAACTACACTAAGTTGCACTTGCATTCACTCTCCTGCTGCTGCCGCCCCAGCACACCACTTCCCTAATGGATCAGGCCCCACACTTCTCCCCTTTCTCTTGAGTATCTCCTGGCACACACATCTCCATCCCCGACCTTGTTTCTGACCCAGCAAGTACCAGTCTGGTCACTAAACAAGAGCAGTAATTCAGTGTTTCCAGCAGCAGCAGACTGTCTGCAAGCTCCCCAGTAAAGCTACCTGGTACAAGCATAGGGGAAAGATGACTAACAAGCACAGGCTCCCTTAATGAACAAATGAGGAACACAGCATACTAAGAGTTAATATTTCACTACCATATCCTAAAGCAGCTAGCAGTTCAAGTCAACCTATACAACAAGAATCCTCTGGAAAAACAAGTTTTTAAAGGTAACTTAAGCTGGGTAAATAAAAATTCAGGTCATCAACTCCATAGTCACTTGTGAGAACTTTGCCTTTTCTTCTTTAAAAATACATTCAAGCTATGATTCTTATCCTAATTATCATTAAAATAGTCTAGTTAACTCCAGTACAGGAATAAAGATCAGCACTCTTATCTGTATGTGTAGATACCCCCTTTTAAGTATCCTACCCAACTAGTTTGAGGGTTCCACTCAAAACAGATATATGAGATTTACTCCAACAATGCTCTCAGTCCTTTAATCTTGCTATAATAGATGGTAGCTTTCAAGAGATTTGAAATGCATGGTAACATTTTCAGTACGTCAAGTTTCCAGGGGCTGCAGAGACTGAAATATATGCTTTAATTTACTCCGAAATGCCATGTTTTCTATATTTTGTTCAAAAAATTCCTGCTACAGACATCAACATCTTTCCATCTGCTTGCTTGTTTTACACAATAATGATTAATTTGGGCTGGCTTGTTACTATTGAGGTTTATGCAGAATTAAGATCATGTTTATCCCTCCGCCAGGAGTTGTACAGGCTGTTTGTACACCCTAGTGGAGAAAGCTGGCCAGTGCACTCTTCCAAAGAAATCCCACAGAATAAGCAACTGTTTTACTAATAAACAGAATATTACAAGTACAATACAATTCATAGAAGGAAGCAAAATAACCTTTTCTACAAAGAAAATAAGAGTAGCAATGTTGTTTTTTTATTAAAATGTGAAAATTATATGAAAAACTAAGTGTAAACTTTTCTTGTCCTTATTTAAACCTTATGGTAGTATAAAATACAAAATATGCCTGTTTACTCAAACTGAAGTTCAATCAAATTCTTATATTAATGGAGAATTGTTTCATCATAGTCGTAATTATTAATTTTATTTTTATATAATTTCATGTTGGTTTTACATGCTTAAACTTTATCTGTAGTATTGTGTCACTAGTACATATGCTGTAATTACTTGTTCTTATTTTTCCTCCTTCACAGATCAAGTGTTACATTTCATTTTACTGGAACACAGCAGTATAAGGTAATAATTCTATTTCAATATTCCAGCGTAGAATTTCCCATTCCATCATTTCTTAACATACAGGAGTAGCTTGAAAATCAGGGTTAGTGGACATCATCCCTGCGGTGTCTATTGGTCATTGTGCCATTACTGCCCCAATGTGATTTGGACCTACGTGAGTCTCAATCAAACCTGCAACAAATTCTCCATCTTCTGTTGGTAGGAGCAGAGAAGTGCTCCCGCTGACAAGCTGCCGTGTAGGTTCACTCCTTACTACAGATGAGGAAATCTGCATGCAAACTCATCCTCAGCCTGTAAAATCCCAGGCAAACAGGCCCCTGTGGTGTCACTGCTAATGGAAATATTTGCTTAGTGATCTCTACAGCCTAGACTGCCAGATAAACACCATTAGTTATTCTGATTATGTTGTTTGTTTTTGTTTTTTATTGACCATCTAATACTGATAAACTGCAAGCTTTACCATGGTACAAATCACTCCCGTTCTGTTAGTTAAGTATTTTAAAACCACAAAATTTCACCTACACACCCTGAATGAAGGCTTGCTACATGGCAGCACAAGCATTAATCCAAGCAGTCCCGTTCTACCTAACCACCGAAGCAACTCCACCAGGGCAGCATTGTGTTTCACTCAGCAACCACGTGTTAAATCTTTCTTCCTTCACGTGCAAAAAACTTCCATGTAAATCAATAGAATTTATAAGTATATACATTTCTAAATATTAGTTACTGAGGAAAATATTTTTTAAATAACTTACACATACAAAGTAATGCTTTCACTGCTCAACTCCTCCTCTGCTTACATATATATATGCTCCACAGAGTGGGTGCTTCTTTAAGTAGAATATTGTCAAGGATAGAGGGCCTGCTAAGTTTTTCTATATCCAATCATTAAAAGAACAAAAAGACAAATTGAAAAGTATTTTTCCCCCATGCGGTTGGTCTTACAACAAGGCTCAGAAGAAAAATTGAAAAGAAAAAAAAGTGATTTTTATTCTGCTGGATTTTACCATATATGCGCTTTAAAAGAACAAGGAGACAAACTGATAGGACAAAAATGATTATTTTTTAAGATGAAATAAAATCTAGAAGCAGTTTAAAATGAAGATCTATGGGGAAATTACTAGATAATAGAGAAGTCACTGCCAGCCCATCCCTGTTCACTATAGCTCAACTGGTGGAGTTCAACACAGAACTTATCTCAGTGCTCACAAATTGATAGATGGATACATTTTCCCAAAATGATTTTTACAGTACAAAATGTTGCTGCATCTTAAGTCATACAAGATAGCATTTGAAAAGAAGCTTTTTCGTTTCTTAGAAATTGAATATTTTTATCTGTCATTTGTAATAGTTCTTAACATAGGAAAGGTGAACATCTCTCAGCAAGTCTTGGCACAATTCTGCACGAGAAAATACCCTTTCCCTAAAACTTTACATAAGACAAAATTCTTATAATTCTAACTATATATATAACAAGAGGCAAAGTAAACATCAGCAAAACTTACCCGGTCTGCTGTTTCTCTGGCTTTTGATGAAATATTATCAACACTACAACACAAGTATTTTTTAGAAAGAAACTGAAAAATTAGAAACAGAACCATAGAATCATTTAGGTTGGAAAAGACCCATAAGATCATCAAGTCCAACCATCACATAACACTATCAAGTCCACCACTAAACCAGGTCCCTAAGTGCCACATCCACACATCTCTAATACTTCCAGGGAAGGCATCCTCACCACTTCTCTAAGGGGCCTGGCCCAGCGCCTAACAACTTTCTGTGAAGAAATCCTTCCTGACATCCAGTCTAAACCCCACCACCCAACACAACGTGACACCATTTCCTCACATCCTATCACTTGCCACCTGAGAAAAGAGACCAACACACACCTCGCTGCAACCTCCACTCAAGTAGCTGTAGAGAGCGATGAGGTCTTCCCTCAGCCTCCTCTTCTCCAGACTGAACAGCCCCAGGTCCCTCTACTGCTCCTTACACATCATTTTCGAGTCCCTTCACCAGCTTCCTTGCTCTTCTCTGAAGAGCTTCATATTCCTTTCATGAAGCTAAAATACTAAAAGCATTAATCATTTTCCTGTTTTGAAAACAATCTTTGACAAAATATGAACTTTCTTCTTCCTGAATTTATCCTCATGAACACTTCCTGATGAATTTAACATGCAGGAATTTTTCTTGCAGATGACAAATTCTGCATTTTGATAACAGAAGAAACTCTTGAGACTCGAAGTCACTAGAAGCAAACATTATCTCAGATTTCATCAGAATATCAGAATATAGTTTCAACTCCTATCCTACTTCCATTCACAGTAAACTCAGTTCATGTGCTATTATTCTATCTGTTAATTGCATGCAACCAATGACAATAATAAGACTATAACATCTCCTAAGCACAGTCTCATTACCAAAGACGTTTTCATTGCTATCTAAATATTTGCAAAACACAAACAAATCTAGTGGCCATTTACAGACAGCAGATTGAATCCTGGTATTTCTATTTGCTCCATTTACACCAAGCTTCCCCACAACCGTCTCTCAAAATTTGGAAAAACAATATGCATGCACTCTTCCAAACATACCATCTGCATATTCTGGATGAAACCACCCTAAAAGTAGCATCAGAGAGCTTCAGTGAGCACTGAGATCACACAGGTGATGCCTTTACAGCAGAACCACCAGCTGTAAGGAAAGAGCTCCATTGAAAAATGTGCAAAGTCCCTTCTGCATCCCTCTAAGCCCATCTACTTATTAATGGATGAGATACCTTTATCTATATGATTAAAAAAATAATGGCTACCACTACATTTGGGTGCCTTTTATAAATGGATAATCCTTTCTCTGCCAGATACAAAATAAAACCATCTTTCTTAAACAATCAGGTTTCTCAACATTTCATGTACTATTTTATTTCTTGTCAACAATTTCTTGCGCAAATTCATTTAGACAGGCACTTCTTCAAATCAAATCTATCCTTCACAACTCACAAACAGTTGCCCCACCTCTGTTGGCCTTGCTCCACAGTAATATGTTGAAAATAGAGCTCCATTTTTCTTGCCAGACAGGGTGGATGGTTATCTGAAGTGAAAAGTTTCATTTCCCAGCATCTTTCATTGAAACTATCGCCTGATAATTATACTGAATGGAAAGTAACCATTCATCAAATCCATCATACATCAATTTATCATGGTGATTCTCTCCTTCACATGAGAATAGGAGAACCAAAATGAATCAGTCAAACCAAACTATCACATCATAAAGTTTAAAAAAAAATAAATGGATAAAATGCATTTTCCTTATAAGGCAGAATGATTGAGGCCCTATAAATGTTAAACTACTTTCTGTCATTACAGGAGATTATTTTAATCTCTCATCCTGACAATTCAAGCCAGTATAAATTTACCAGCAATTTAAAATTATTAAATGTTATTTAACTCTTAAGTGTGGGTAGAAAACAGATTTTTCATTCCTATGAATGCAAAAAAGCAATTTTGTTAAAGTAATATTTAAAAGGAAAAAACTTGCATTCTCCAAACAAATCCATTTAAATAGACCCTATTAGCTGAAAATACACATGCATATATTTCCTTTAGCAATCTCGAACCCACAGCAATATAAAATCTTATATAAGTTAGTGGATTTGTCACTTCTGGCTGGCCTAACATTACTTGATTCATACAACTATATCTCAGACCAGCTAAAAAAATTTAAACATTTCTGACTGTCCTAATTCTCTATTTTTACCTATTGGAATTATGTCCACAAGGCATTTATCAGGTGCTGCAGGTGCCAAAGTCAAAAAGAAGTCATTTCTGAAGAGGACACATTTTTCTGACCAGTCAAGCTGTTTATAAGTAAAAAGATGCAAATTATTTGGATAAATAAGTACAAGATTGGGTTATCAGGCAGTATTTGAGATAAAGGTCTATGGGAGAATTTGGTCTTACCAGGACTGGATTTCTACTCACACAACTGCAGGAGGAGCAGTCAGGAGATACGTCATGCCTGCTCTGACCCCACATGCTAGCTACCAGGAAGAGTTCATACTGCTAAATTTATTCCTGTTCTTCTGACTACTCCCTTCTGAGTACCATCTCCGTCCTGTCCTTTTCCATGACTGCAAAGAGACTGGGAACACAGCAGAAGGGATGCATTGATGCAGGCCTCCTGTCCTACATGACTTGTTTTTTTGTCACAGGACTACGCAAAAACTACCAAAGCTCAGTCTTCTCTGGTATAAAGGAGGTTCAAGACAGATCTTAGAACTGTTTGGAATAGAGAGATCCATTACCCCAAAGCCCACCCACATTTACAGTAAGCTAAGGAAACAGCAGCCAGGCTTGCATACAGTGGAACTGTGTTTAATTCACATGCACAAGTTTAGTCCAGTGAATTTAAAATACTTTTACTTGTCAGATTGTGATTTCATGTTATTTTTTAGATAACCCTTTCCTTCTGAGGACACAGTAAATCTTTAGCAGGGAGCAAAGCAGAGAGGTAGGCAGATTCTCAATGTAAAACTAAAGATATTTTACATCTTTGAGAAAGCTTTGTTTTTTCTTGCTAGTCAGTTCTTTTCTATGATCTTCCAGAGTTTTCTGTCATTGTTCTATCCTCACACAAAGACAATCACCAAACCTGACAACAACCTAGCAAATTTTGGTTTATCTATTTCTACTATACACTTCTATGAGGAAAGGCTGAGGAAGACCAGGCGAGCATGAGGAACAGAGGGATGCGGCCAAGCCACACAACAAGCCACACTGGAGGGTTGCCACTACTCCTAAACTTCAGGGCCAAATCTCCTTGCCCTCCTCTCGCTGTGGAGGTAGGGAATCCATATTTTGGTCTTTCAGATATCTTACTGAACTTTATCCCATCTTAGATTCAGGCATAATTCATTTGTACTCCTATTTCCCTATGGGTATGCTTTAACTGTTAATGACTGTCCTTCATCTAACATTTGTGTTGGCTTAATAAGGGAGCTACTATGCAATTTAAAGAAGCATGAGAGCAAGCTGCCTTCCCCAGGTACCCCATTAGCGGCAAAAAGTAGTTTTCCTGCAGGGAGAATGATAGCATCTGAACCTACCTGAAAGACGCTGGGATAGCGACTCCTGATTGACATTAATTCTTTCAATTAAAACACACACCTTCCTATGGCTTCCCCCCAGCCCCTCCTTTCCTCAGAGGGGGAAAATAGTTTGTACATAACACATACAGTATGCAACCTACTGTAAAATTTCTTCCCAAACTGTTGTTACTGAAGTATAGGAAAGTAATTGATCATAGAAAATGCATTAGCAGCGTAGCTCCTCCAAAACTGACAAATTCCTTCACTTCCAGTGCTTTGTTGTGCAGTTCTAGTCCTTCAGCGTAGTAAGGTGAATAGTCAGATACTGATTTTTTGTAGAGCTAAAAACTATCAAGAATTCACGATCTTTACTTTTGCCCAAGGCCTTTTTAGTTAATTTATATGCTAAGTATTCAATAAATTATTACAATATATATTTTATGGTGCTGCATCTTGTAAAAGCAATGATTACATGAATAAATAATATTGTTCATTATATTAATACTTCTTAATAAGGGACTATGTGGTACAGTAAATATTTGCTGCAATGAATTCTTAATTTTCCCCATATACCTATAGAGATACCCACATGAGCATCTGTACAAATAGTAGTACGTATATATCAGCAAGCAATTATTCAATGGAGTGGATCCACTGATTGAGTACGGACAGAAGTAAAAGGATTCACAGAGTGGTAAAAAAGAAACATTTCCTTGTCTTGATCTTCTCTATCCACTGCTAAGGCCAGAGTTACAACATCAACAGGGATGCAAAGAGGGAAAAACAAGTGGATGTCAAAAGGTAACCTTCCAATGCTACAGCTAGCGGGTAAGTTTACGTTAACATTTTAACTTGGGTTAGGAGTACATTTTTGAGGGAATCTCCTTGTCCTCACACCCCTCTCGCTAGACTAGGGTTGCAGTACTGAGTGGGCAGCCCACTCCCAGGTGGCCCCAAAAGCGCACAGAAGGCTGCTGAAGGGTGCTCAGTCCCACACCCACGGTCCACAAAAGCTGTCAGCGTGGACTTCAATAGCACCCTCCTCCTGCTGAGCAGACCCACCACCGTGTAGCTGCATCACTTGCTCAGGTAGGCACTGTCCGAGCCACCACTATTAGCTACACCAGCGCCTGCGTTCATATGCCTCATCTTGAATTGTCTATGCATTTTTAACCTTCTCCTAAGGTCTGCCATCAAATTAGCGTTCAGTCACAAAAAAGACAGCTCAGAAAACAGTACAAGATCCACGCTTGATCTACCTATCCTGCAGAGAATACATCGAAGATAAGCCTGTTACTGCCAGAAATGCAGCAACTAAATCTCAGAGGCTCACCACCATCAACTCCAATTTCCCATACACCTTTTCCTTTTTAACCTAAGTCCTCCTCTTTGCCCTTTCTTTCAATGTGCAGTTGTTCTTCATGCTTTCTATGCATTAAATAATTTCCATTCCCCCTGGCCTCCTCCTGCAAGTCCCTCAGACACAAGGTAGGGGATTTACTTCTGCTTTTATGTGGGTGGATTTTTTTAATGCATGTGTTTTCTCACCACGTGTACTTCACTGTGGTACTGATGCCCAAACAGCAGCTCAAGATTTATAAGGTTAGAGAAGAGCACAGCAATTTCTATTTCAACTTAGTTACACCAGCTCTTTTTATCCTTTTAAAAATTGCTCCTGTTTCAGTATCTTAACTGAGCGTTAAAATTTCATTTTTAAAATTTCATTTGTCTGTTTGAGGCTGATGAAACAACTGTTCTCATAGGAAGGCTTGCTTGGGGTTTGTGTGAAGGCAGGACAGAGGACTGACTGCTCTAACATGCCTAAATCTCACAAATTTGATCTGGAGATTGCTTACACCTGGTGTCAGGTGGGATCTCGCCCTCCCTTCTTGCCCTATGCCCCTGCTTGCTCTGACTGCACCTCAGCCCCTCAAGTATAAATCCCACCTTCCTCCTCGCCCCCATCAGACCCCTGGTGATACTCAGTAGGGAGTTTGTCAAACAACTGAAAAGCTTTTTACTAATGGACATTTTAGGTTACTTTTTCATGAGAAGTGGTTAAGTACTAGAATACATTTTAATTGTTCAAGATTGCTTTGAAAAACTGGAATGAGATTTGCCATCAAGGGAGACAGCTCCAAGATCTGGGCACAGTGACATCTTTGCAAGCTTAGGTATTTTTTTAATAGCAACAAAAATAAAAGCACCTAATAATTCCATGAAGACTTTTCTTAAAGCAAAATCATTCATTATATAATTATATTTGATCATTTATTCAAGACAAATTATCAGTGTGCAAGCAATAGAGCAGCAGGATGAAATTCCCTCTATGTCAAAAGAATTCTGTAATGTCAACATTTAAACATGTTCTTTTTTCATATTTAATGAACTAAATGCTTAAAGTTTGAAATAGCTTAATTTAAAGCAAGCCACCTAGAAGGAATAAAAGCCTTCAACTACTTTTTCAACTTCTACTACGCACTTCAAGTACTGTCAGCAGGCTTGCGCACCACAGTATAAAAAGGACACAGAACTGAGTGTCCAAAGAAGGGCTATGCAGTTGGAGAAGGGCTACAGATGAAGACATATGCATATCAGCTGAGGTCCCTGGGTTTGTTCAGCCCAGAGCAGAGCAGGCTGAGGGGAGGCCTCATGGCGGCCTGCAGCTCCCTCACGAGGGGAGCGGAGGGGCAGGCACTGAGCTCTGCTCTCTGGGGACAGTGACAGGACCCGAGGGAACGGCATGGAGCTGGGACAGGGGAGGGTCAGGCTCGGGGTTAGGGAAAGGTTCTGCACCCAGAGGGTGGTCAGGCACTGAGACAGGCTGCCCAGGGAAGTAGGCACAGCACCAAGCCTGCCAGAGTTCAAGAAGTGTTTGGACACCGCTCTCAGACACAGGGTCTGGTTTTGGGTGGTCCTGTGTGGAGCCAGGAGTTGGACTTGATGACTCTTGTTGGTCCCTTCCAACTCAGGATGTTCTGTGATTCTCTGAAGAAAGTTCACTATGAATGAACTTTCATCTCACTGACTCCTTGCAGCTACAAATATAAGAGATCTTTAACTCTCAATCTGCATGAATTTATTTCGCAATAAATCTTTAAAAACAAAAGTAGAAGATAAAAGCATCTGTGTGCTGTAGACGCACACAGCACAAAAAGCAGCTGAGCTTTTAGGATGCATTGCTTCCATTACTTTCTGCCAGCAATGCCATGAGGAACATAAGATACATAGCTCCTATTTGCCTCTTAGCTGTAGAAATACAGCATGAAGCAGGTACTCAAAAATTGCAAATCTCTCAGCTGCCTCTGGACTGAGTCCTCTTTGCAGGTTTGGCTACAGGGAGTAAAACCATTAGTATCTACCTATAAGCACATTACTCTTCTAGAAAGAAAAATGGTACACAGAAAGAACATCTAAATTTATAATATATACTACAGTACACAAGATTGTTACCATAAAAGCTTTAAAAATCACTGCTGTTCTGTTATGAATGTTCTTTTTGCCTTTTCTCTCAAAAGAAGGAGCAGCAGCACCAGGTACCAACGCTAGCAGATGGCAGCGGAGCACAAGGACTCGTCCATCCTCACTCAGCCCTGCAATACCGCTTCAGGACTGCCAGGCAGCAGCATGCAGTGCCACAGACTTGCACTGCATCAGCTGGCTCAGAAGATAACAGATTTTTGAGCCAATAATCTGCAAGGTCAGTTGTTTACATGAAGAAACACACCATTGCCACGGCATGTTTTAATTGCTCATTTATAGTCAATATTTGTTCATTTTTAGTTTGTGGTTATCAAGGACAGAAAAAAATCAAAGTTATTGGTGCTTTGGCATTCTAGAATAAGTGCCTTAGATCAAAAATATGCTTGAGTGAAAAATATACTTTCACAGTTCCTGTAGTTCAAGTCCAAAGGATCCTGCTTTATGTAAAGTTTTCACTTTCAAGATCAGATACAGATACAGGGGTTGGATACTTTTGCTGAGAAAATGATGCTCTGAGCACATAAAGTACAGAGCTGCACTGCCTTTATATGAAAAATAGGGAAATTATGGCAATTTGAAGCCAAGCAAATAACATTGATTTCAAGGCACATTTGAGCGCACACCCTGCCTCGACTCAACACTCTCTACTTGTATTCAGATAAGCCTTCTTAAACTGAATGAAGAGCAGTTCAAGTGGTTTACTGACCTGGAGCTTAAATAGCCACAAAATGTGGAAAAACACCTCCTTAGGGTCTTAGGCATTCAAGCCACGGGAAGCTTTACATCTTTATAGGACACTTAAACTGCTCCTAAACATTACAATACTGAAACCCCATGGTAAGCGTATCAGCAGAGCACTGTGCTACTTCAAGCTTTGAGATACAGAGCTGAGCTCTAGTGCAGGAGACTCACATTAATTTTGTGCTCTCCACTACGCTTCAGATTGTGTTTTGTTTCAATGGTTTACTTCTTTTATCCTTCAGTAATCTGTTTCATATATCATCTTTTCCTCTTTGGCAATTTTTCCATATTAATATTCTAGAGTAAAAATAAAACCACTATTTTACTCTAGTTGCACAGGTGCTTTATTTACAAACATTTAAAAGGCAGACTTAAAACAGTCTGATGCATTTGCTCAGTTATTTCACTGAAATTTCACTACTCCATCCAAAAAAACTACAGTCCATGAATAATAATTTTGTTTATATTGGATCTTTCCCTCAGCAACCCATTTCCTCAATTTGTAAGTGTAATTTTGAGCAGCCTATGTGCTTTTGCTTTTTTTTTCGCATGTGGTTGTTTTTTTAGAGCAGTAGGAAGTATACTGAAGCACCTAGAATTACAAGTAAAGATTTAATTAAAACCTTAAAGTCTCCAAACACTAACAATTCACAGTTTAAGGCAACCTCAGGGAGACAGGCTGCATTTTCCAAGGCGATGTTTACATTTCCTGACAGGATTATTCGTACCTTTCTCTTGACATGAGCATTGCTCACAACAGTTGCAGGCAGAACACCCAATTAGCTCTGCTGCAGCCCGGCCTGATGCAACTCCTGTGCAAAATATTCTCTTAAGGGTGGGCTTCGTTTTCAGATATGCTGTCTTGTAGTCTTCCAAACTGATGTTGTGAACCAACCACATTGGTCTACTGATACGCTTAGAAACTATTTGCATTTAGTACTGTGAATGTCAAGCATTTTTCCTCCCTGTCACAGAGCACATTGGCATTATGCAGACTTGTGATGTCCCCTTTTAACAGAGCCCAGCTGAAAGACTTTTGTGCTATTAACACCAACTCAAGCTGATTCACCCACAGCAGTGAAGTTTTGAACCTTAATGTGATGCACCATTAGAAGTTAATTTTGTTCAAGGCTGAGTAGGATCTGTTCTAGTCTGGTAAATAGTAATATAATTGCAGCCAAAGTTTACTTTTCATTGGGGAACAATGCAGCCATGAAGAATATTCCAGACAAATTCTAATTAGGCGATACTCTACAAGTCAAACTACTCATGGAATAACTTAAAGCCTACAGATTTTAGCCTCGTGATTACTTATTACATTGCTTAATTAGCCAAGAGGCATCAAGTCTAATATTGGTTCAGTTTTCCACCCTCTAATAATTTTTTGCAGCTAAAATACTTACCTATGCATTTTCACTTAAAGCAAAAATATCAGCTGCAAATACCCTGTATTCTGTCCAGTATTAGTAAGACTGCAACCGAAACATTGTTTTCCAGAAGACTCATCCTACAATTTAACAAGTTTGAGTTTCATACAACTTCTTTCCTATAAATATTTATGTTAAGTGTAAGAAAAATATTTTTTTCCAGAAGGATGGATTTAAATACCATGATAAAGATGTATCATATACCTGAATCATTCACTTACAACTCAGTAAGAGCCAGACATTCTACATAGACAACGAACCAGGCATGTGAATTAAACGAAGACAAAGCTTGTCCTATTGGAGATGTACACATGTAACATATATTTTAATGTATTATCTTCACATTAAGTGATTTTATGCACCTTTTAAATATGATTAAGTTTTACTATATCTAATAAAATGTGCATGCTATAACTAATTAGAATACATAAATATATATGGAAATCAAAATAATTCATGGAGAGGTGGTGAGATAGAGTATGTCATTCAACCTGCTGAAAAATCCATTTGAATCTAAATCCCAAATCACAATCCATAAACCATGGCTATTTGTTAGTGTTGTGTTATTTGTCACTTTTATAGAATTCACCACATTTTCCAGGCTATAAAATACCTTAACATTATGCAATGATGTATGTTTTCACAATTTTTTCTTTGCCAACGTTTGGATTATATTCAGCAGCACAAAACAGAGCTGATTTATAAACTGAGTCAGTAACAGCATCCTTCAACAGTGTATTTATAGAAGCTTCATTTACTTCACAGTTCTGAACATTACATTCAAAACAAATATTTGATCAAATTAAATTCAGAGCTTCTCACTGCACTGGATTGTACAAGTAACTGCAAAGACAGATCAAAGACTAACCTCCCAGCAAGCATTTCAACAGTAGCACTGCTGCCAGAACTGGCAAAATAATTTTATGTACAGATTCTCATTGACAAGGTAACAACATCCACTATTAAAAACGTGTGATTTAATACGTTCTGAATCTGAGTTTCTAAAAAAGTGAGTTCTGAAAGAAAACTCCACAGCAGCAGTAAAATTTAAAATGTAAAGCTTGGTGATTCTTCATTTCTTCAGAAATGCTTTGATGGGTTTGGTAATTTCAGATTTTCACAAGCCACTTCTCCAAACCCCACTTCGACACCTCAGTGCCTAGGAAGCACTTGTCAGTGCTCAGGACTGAGATGCATATACCTTCAGGCAACCGTAAATGAGAGTACAGACCAATGCAACCGTTTTAGACTGTTTTCCTTGAAGACAGTTTGTCTTGATTTTATTTGAAATAGCATGTTGTGCATCAAAAAAATATCAAGTAAAAATATCTAAAGCTCAGAAAGGAACCATTTTGAGACCCAAAAAGAATTTGATTGTCTTAATATGCTAAGTCACTAAATCACCTTACTGAATTACCAAACTGAAAAAGGTAGAAGAAAGTGCCTTCATACAGATTAAGGTTTATAAACCCTAACAACGCACACCAGTGGCAGTAGACACCTTTGAGCAAGGGAAGATCAGACCACAATTCTCTAGAGACAACACACACTAGGCAGACTATCCAACATAACTTTCTTAGAATAAGTGTTTAGATGAGTTCAAAAGACCCTCCAGAGGAAACATGTTACTCTTGACTATAATGGCTGCTCTGGTAATTAACTTTCACAAGGACTAAATGCATAGCATTAAATATTACATGCATCTTCATACAGTTGCTTGCTAAGAAACATTCTTGTATAGCAAGGTAAAGAGGAATTCAATTTAATTACAGCACTTTAAAGCTTGTTCCTCAACCCTGCTACTAGTTCAGCATTGCTCCATTTAATGGCCGTGCCCTTGTTTTGCCTTCCACTTTCCTGTTTTTCAGAGATATATTAAGATGTCTAAAGTAGGCTTCCAGAGAGCCATCTGCTTTTTCCAGAGTGCTGTAGGGCAGGAACTGAAAAAAGTCAAGTCTGAGCCATGTGGAGGAGACATGCACAAGGACATCATGCCAAGGGATACCACTCGCCAGCAGCGATAGAGGAGGGTATTAGGAACATGAGGGAGGGACTGAGAAAACAAGATGGAGTAAGAAATTGGGAATAGACAGACAAAAGTGGAAGAAAAGGACAGCAACAACTGGAGGTCTCTGTGGGACAGACTGACAAAAGAACAAAAGCATTGTCACCTTCCTGGAAGGATTGCACAGGGCCATATCTGCATAAAACCAGAAGAGCTAGCTTCAATATAGTACAGTTATCTCAGCATTTCATTATCGGGACTAGGGTCCCTCAAGAGCTGAGTTTAAAATCAAGAAAAAGTGTCCAGATATTTCCTTTATTGCCAGTATTTCTCATAGCAACAAACTTTGGTCAGTCTCCCCAATTTCTGGTCTGTCCCCAGGTAGACAAGATGACCACAGCCCAAAGAAGATTCACAAATGTTTGCAATAAAAAAATAGTTTACAGCCTCAGTTACTAGAAATCTATCATTCTACTACACTTCCCCATGAGCACAGTGTGCTGATAACACCAAGAGATTTTAGCCCCAAAGATATGGAAATTACATATGTAAGATTTCACCTGGGACTGATCTGCGATGGCTACAGAAAGGAGATAAGTAACAGACTTTGGAGGTGAAAAAACAAAACAGCATACTGTGGGGAAGGGGCAGCTGTCCATCTGCCAGGCAAGATGTGTCTGAAAGGTGAGACAAAGATGTCTTTCCAAGAAAAAAATGAAGTGAGGGTCATACAACCAAACCTGTGAAGAATTTAAGCAGCAGATGAATATAGTAGATAAAATCCTTCAAGTGAAGGCAAGACAGCAAAGGATGTGACAGGCACAATGAAAGCTGTTCATGAGGACAGCTGATTGAGAGCTGGCAGGGTATAACCAGCAGGAGCAGACAGTGTAGAGTGAGACAAGACTTTTTTTAAAAAAGCAAAAAAACACTTTGCAAAACAGAAAAGCTTTGATGCTTGCTTCACAAGCTTAGGTGATTAATACAGAGCCTGGTTTGCTGCCAGTGACGTACAACACTAACTCTGGATGTTAAAGGGAAAGGCCCAACACACCATGTAAGACTACTGCCATAATATACTTATTAGATACACACAAAAGATGGTGTATTTCTTAGCTTCCACAAACAAAGGCATGCTTTTAACTAGAGAAGACCTCCTGTTTCTCCAGCCCAAAAAGACTGACCCAAAACCCAACCAAGAGTAAGGGGAAAGGAAAGACTGAATGACAGCAACAGTCATTGCCTCCAATGTCAAAGCCAATACCTACATTACCATTTTTGCAACAGAGCCCACTGCTAGCACATATTGAAGTATTTCCCCTCTAATTGTCTGATGCTCTCACAATTAAATGGAGCTGCAAGTATTGAGGCTGACTCTCAAACCAGCTGCACCCACAAAAGGAAAGGGTGAATGTTTGGGAATATGCCCCTCACTACCCCACCTATGGGGAGAACTAAGAACATGGCCCAGTTTGAAATAAGATCTCTGTGACCTTCTAAAGGTACTCTGATGAGCCCTGGAAAAAGCTAATCTTTATTCCTAATCTTCAAAAAAAAAAGAAAAATATGCAATGTAAGTGACAGTGTTTTCACACCACACGAACAACATAGCTTAAAATCATTTTACAATTTAGCAGGATGAATCTGCTAAAGAAATGCAGACAGCTGGGTGTATATATTTACTCAGAAATTAATGAGACAAAACTGAGGGGACATTGTTTTAGGTAATATAAAGACTCTCCAGAATAGTTATAAGGTTTTTCCCTCTAAGCTTTTTTTCTTCCCTGCCCCCATACGACCTGCCATGAACTCATCAGATCAGGATATTCCAACAGCCTTTCAAGGAAGATGCATTAGCACCACCCCTGCAATTTTCCCCTCTGGGTAGTTCAGTCAGCTCACAACAAAACTGCTGTCACAGAATAAGAAATGTGTACCTATTTTAACCTAAAATAGTAACTTCTGATTTTTTTTTCCTCCATTGGCAGTATTTTTCACAATTCATCTGATTAATGAGACAGAAGAAATAATCCATCTGGAATCTGAAATCAAGGTTGATGACTTGACAAGTGCAGGAGATTACAACAGGCAAGGACCACTGATGAGAAAGCAGACCCATGCACTTCTTCGCTTCCTGCTCCAACAGGAGCCCCACTGTGGAGTGAAGTTTCAGAGCAAGGCCAAAATATTCCTCACGAGCAGTTAGTTACCACACTGTGTCCAGCACCTCTCACCAGAATGCTCTGAACTAATTCTCCATGGGACAAGCCTCTTACTGTCTGCGATAGCGGCCACACTGAGAAACTGTGATGCACTCAGAGGAGAAAAATAGCTCTCTTCTTTCTTCCTTTTCAAAGAAGTGGATAAAAGACATGGCTACACTGCCACAGGAATGCCACAAACATACAATATAAGAAACATTGATCAGTTAAAGAGCAGCAAGTACTTGCCCATCCCCAAACCACATTACCCTTTCAGACAGGGACTATTTAAACATAACTGAAAGAAGTCGCTCTAAGTGTAGTAATCATCGCAGCCACCTCCAGCACCTGAAGCCACAACCAGAGAAGTCAAACCCCCTACCCCTCACAAGTAACTGCCATTTCACAACACACACCTTCCAGCTGAAAAACTCAGATTTTTTTTAATGCCATCATTAATTTGTCTCCCCTACATGCATCTTCTCCCACAGAAAATGCTCTTATTTCCGACTATTACTGGATAGTTGGAAAAAGTCAGATTTCAGTGTTTATCTGCCATAACAGCATGGCTACAGGTCTCTGCACACAACTTATTTCCATAAAACAATTTTTTTTTTGCTTTGCTTTCAGTTTATCTGAAAAGCTATGAACAGGCAGAAAATCTGACACAGCACTGAAGAAAACGTATTTCCTGTTTTTCTTTTCAAGTTAAGCTTCCTATGAATAAAATTAAAGATCTCTTGAAATTAGTGAAAAGGGATTCTATTCCAGGATGTACCACGGCAAGTATATTTTGGTAGTTCTCTCCATTTATGTATATTTTGTGTACCTTAACCTTAGAAGCATGGCCTATTTTGGAAAAGGGAAAATAAAAAGTATCAAAGTGTTTTAGTTTTGTGGATGACATGCAACAGTTAATTGAAATTACTTAGACACTGGGGATGTAGTGATGGCTTTACATCCAATGAAAGAAAAATAAATGATAAAAAGTTTGGCTATTTAACACACCCCAACACAAAATTGAAATTCTAAGTTTAACGTACTTTCCAAAGCAAGCTATTTTTGCACATTTTTCCACACTTGCTATGAGTCTCCAAGCTGTTGTCCAGCACCACCTTTTCATTCTGCCCTTAAATATGAACCTCATCTCTTCATAAGCTGCAGATATTTTACTGAAAAAAAATAAGAGACAGAAATCAGTAAGATTGGTACAATAAAACAGCTCTGCGCATTGAAGCTTTCAGGAGCAACTACAGGCTTTGCACTATACCGAGTTTCATGACATAGTAAGAACCATTCCCATTACCTCAGGTACTGCAATACGATGTTTATGGGAAATGCCACATTTTTGAACAACAGCTACTACAATAGTTTCTCTCCTTGCTCTAGAAACACAGACAAATTAGCAGGCATGGAGACTTAGGACAAAGTCTGATTTGAGCCAAGAGGAGGCAGAAGCAGAGGCTGCACCTAGCAGGGTAATCTCATCCTTTTAGGCATAGCTTCTTTGCTGACGGAAAAAATTACAGAAAGGTAATATCTTTCAGTACCTTGTGCAACATTACTGTGTGAACATAAAGAACATGGGAACAATGCTGGGTAATGTGCTGGTGGGAGCTAAGTGGCCACAGTGCATGCTGAAGGCAGGTTTTCTCTTGTAAGATATTATTGAAAATGATGTGCACAGAACTCCCTCTGCTGCAGCCCTCGTATCTGCCTCAGTACCTATAAATCTCCACCCTCCATAGCCCAGGAGCATATTTGAAAATGGAGATTGAGTTTGCAACAGCTCAATCTACAGCCGATGGGCTCTGCCAGCACTTCAAATGAATAGCCTTATTTCATTCCTAAAAACTGCCTTTTGGAGGAGCATCTCTCATCTCCCGAGGGCAGCAGCCATGTCCCACAGCATGGGGCTTTCCAAGCCTACAGCACAGCCACCAGTGCCAACCTCTCACTGTACAAGAGAACACCCTGCTGCCAAGAGACACCCCTTCCCTCTCCTACTGCTGCCCTGGCAGAAATCTGGGCTGTCTGATTGCTCTTCTGCCAGACGATGCCCTGGTCTGACTGAACAACTACATGGATTGGCCTTCCTCTGTGAGGAGGATGAGGTTGCCCCTTCCAGTGAGATATCTCTGGACTGTAACAGATTTAAAAAGCAGCATAACAGCAGCTGAACGTATGACCATCTCCTTTCAGGCACCAATTTCCAGAGACATAACAGAGCTAAGACCCATTCACAAGATACAGATGTCACATTTTATTATAAGACTTGAATTCCAAAAGATAAAAGAATGAGGTATATACTCTTGAAAATATCATTGAATATGAAAGCCATATGCAAAATGGAAGACACGTTGATTTCCTTTATCTGCTGGAAGTTGTATTGACTGCTTTTAAAGTTGAGAAAAATCTGTTTCATGCAGCAAAATATACTCCATAACCTACTACTCCCGAGTTACTCATAAGCCTTCCAGTAGACAGGAAAACTGAATTGCACCGTGCTGCCACCAGGAGGCACGGCCCGTTTCTGCACTTTGAATTTTCCTTGCTGCTTTAGATCACAAGTAGCCTGCCTTAAGACCATTGCTAGAAAATCTATTCATTCAGCTTTGATTCAGCAGCAGAAGATATGAAAGAATTATTCAATTATTTACCAAATTCCTAATTTATGTTAACATAAAACTATCAAAGCAATCCACTGCCAGAGGGGATTTTAGATATTTTTAATTGAACTCTGACTATGGTTCAACAGGAAGTGGCTAACCACAAAATTATTTTTAAGACGGATGGGTTTTGTTTGTTTATCGTATACGTACCTGGCTGAAACCAGGTAATATTAAATACTTGCAGGGGTGTAGAAAGAAGTTTCCTTATTAGTGAAGAACAAAGATATTCTATTAACTGGAGATTAGAATACCTATTTCACTACCTTTATTTTTTTTTTTTTTTTTTGCAATTTTACTGCTGTAGGCTACGGACCTGAATTCAATGGCAGATGCATGTTGCTTGCTGCTATATAATACTTCGACATGGCATGTTTTAGCCACTTGGAAACCAAATTATTGCCTGATAAAGTGACATGGTACTACTTTTAGGAAGTTGCAGTCCCTTCAATATTAATCTTCCAATGCAAGTCCCTTCCACATTGTGGATACAGAGGAGGAAAAGATGTAACAAAAATAATGCCTGAATGAAATAACAACAAAAGACATAGCACCCTCAAGAATTTCTCATTTTGAGGAAACTTTTTAAAAAGATAGGTATTAAAAATGACCCGCATTTGTTTAATTTCATTATCTTTATGGCAGATCAGAAAGCCAGCACCAAACAAGCTGTCTTGTCAAGAACAGTATCCGCAGCTAAGAGGACAGCTCTGTCATCTTCCAACCACCAGATACTGTAGCTTAGATTAAAGCTACCATTGAGTGGCACTGACACAACTGTCTGCTTTTTAGACCTCTAACCACCTGAAGGTGGGGTCCTTACAACTGAACCTGTCAAATATTTAATATAGTTATTTAACATGGCAGAAAGCCTTATCCAGAAGTTTCTTGGTGTTTTTTGGCAAGTGCCAGTGCCATTTTCTGACCCCAGCCCTTTTCTGTCCAGAGCCCTCACCCCAAGCTCAGATGTGCCACGACCCAGGCACAGCTAAATGCCTCATCTCAGGACACCCCAACCAGGGCCAGAAGTCAGCCAAATCTTTTTGCTCTTGGGTTTGATGTAATGCTCTACACAAATCTGAGATACCCTCTCAAGCATAGACCCGGCTGTAATTTCGTATGATATTCTCTTTTCCCAGTAGGTGGAGCGCTAAACTCCGTTTTTAGGAAGAAAGCCCAACCTTCCAGTCGGGAAGTATCAGTCATTTAATTGGTAGAGTACCTTGAAAAGCCGTGTACCTCAGCAAGCCTCCCGTGGTTCGAGATTCCTTTTCAATAAGCCATTAGCTCTTTCTGCCAGCCCATTTGATTGAGGGTAGTGTGGATTGTGAAATACCCATTGAATTCCTTCTTATTTCACCCAATCTTGCACTTCCTTGCGTGAGAAACGCAAGCTGTTATCACTTTGGATAGCATCAGTGGTAAGTAGACCCTCCAGTCAGTCTTGTGAGGGTGTATCGATATCCCACGGAGGATTTGAATGGCCCAATATAATCAATTTGCCAGGTAGCCCATAAAGTTTTCCCTTCACTGATAAGTAAAGGTAGTGCTTTAGCAGGATGATCTGCTTGTAATTTGAATCTGCACTGGGAACATTGTGTAAGAACAGTTTCACAAGTTTTCCTGTTTGTCAGCCTGCCCTTACTCTGTGCAGCAACATAAAGCTCCTCCTTACCACTATGACCTCAGTTTTGATGTAACCGTTCTAACTGATACCATTCAGGATTTAGGGTGATTTTTCTTATTTCAGTTCCCAGCTACTCTTTGATTCCACTTTGTGGCTGGCTGATTATCTTTAGAGTGAGCATTTACATCTACTGCCGCCATCTACGGGTGTGCAGCTGCTCACAAAGCAGCTAAGCTGGCAATGTTTGGTGCAGGAGCTGTCAGCTGGGCTGGGTGAGCATTCAGGCTAAGGGGTGCACACCTTCACACCGCCTTGAGATACATGCCATACATGCCAGCCCTCTGGAGACCCCCAGAAACCCTGAGATAACGATGAAATAATGCAACGTGCCAGACTTAAGTAATTCAATTCAGAAGTGTGTAAAAACGCAATTCTTGTATTTTACTGCTTTAGCAAGTACCATTAACATTTAAAAAGCACAGAAAAAATGAAACATTGCTTTTATCCAGAAACCTAAATGTCAGTACACAATCCCTTTCCTACCTACTCAACTACTAACTGAATAAGTACGCTAGCATTTAGACATAACAGCTCCAAAAATGCTTTGATAAATTCCATTAAAAGAATAGCTAGTTTAGGAGTGTTGTAATCTAAACATAATTCAATCTAAGTGTGGTACTGTTGCTGAATTGCTAAGAAACTTGATAGCTAAAGTACCATGCTTATAATATTTCAGGATAAAGTATTATAAATGATCTTGTAAGTAGAACAACTAATCAATATAAAACAAAAGTTGAAGAAAAATGTTAATGTAATAGGTTATCAGTTGGGGGGTCTCCCTCTGTAGTATAGAGCAAGTCATGGACTTGTATTTTCAAATATTTACCTAAACAAGGAGCCAGACAGATTGGCAGCCATCCACATTTTTTTGACAACATCCAGATGAGTTAGGTACTTAACTTCCATTGCAGTCAGCAGGAGTTGGATGCTAAATGTATTTAGATGCTTTAGAAAAAAATCACATTAGGCACTTTACACATTTAGGTGCCTAAATATCTCTCAGCGTATCACCTTTAGCTTTTAAGTGCCTCAGTCCTGTGTTTGTCAAATGAGCATAATTGCATCTGCCCAATTCATAGGGGAACAGGAAAGAGCCATAAAAGACTGAGGTGTTTGGATATTACAGTAATGGTATAATAATACCCTGAGGGGAGGATAGACTGAGGGCAAAAAGAGCAGATGTTAAGGTGCTATCAATAAGACAACACCACAATTGTGCAAGTATCAGCAACAATGAAACACCCAGGAAATACAAACATATTAAGCAAATTATTCAGGACAGATGGTTATCCATTTACTTACCCCTATGAAATCAGCCACTGGAGAGAAAAATCCACTCTAGAAAAAATAGGTTACTGCTCCTAGGTTACCTCCTGTTCCTCCAAATAAAAATACAAAGTACAGATACTTCAGTACTCTTCACACTATATCAAACCTATTGTGAATCCCTTTTCATGCTCCCCCTTGCCTGGATGCGAGCTTCTTGTCTTCTGCTTTAACACCTATGTAACTTCCCAATCTAACAGCCACTTCTTCATCCCACTAACATGGATGGTCAGACTTTCCCCTTTCTCTCATGGTACCCAAACAGCACAAAAAAAATCTAACAGACCTGAATCTGAATACCAGGAAAATCATCCCAACTAAAGTCCAAGTTTAGTCCTAAGAGTAACAAAACAAAACAAAAAAAAAATCACATGCCTTGACAAGTCTAGGTTTGCAGGGGCAGGGAAGAAAAGTAGTAATAAACATAATAAAAAAAATATTCCTGTCTAGTCAAAGGGACTGGAGGAGTTGAGGCCTTTTCCATTCTAGATTCTGTAATTGTTCTGATAAATATGCCTAAAGCTTGATCTTGCCACAGTAGATCAAGTAAAGTATCAGAGATCAAAGTAACTTATACACTTAATTGTCCAATACTATCTAAAGCATAAAATCAATCCAATCAGTAATTCACCAAAAAAATCAATTCTGCATAGACGAAGCAGACAGTCATTATTCAATAATCGTTATACAGCTGCTATAAATGTACAATAAAGAAAAATAACCTTGAAAGCTATCAGATATGCTCAAAGACTTACAAAGCACATCTACTGTACAGCACCAAAGCCTTCCCTCAGTATTTTATTTTTTTTTTTTTAAGTAGAAGTTACATAAAGGCTATAATACTATTTTAGGGTGCTCCTTAAGTAGCGCTTTATCATGGCTGCCAACATGGGTCACCTCCACTGATCCTAGAGCTGCTCAGCAAAATATATCCTGCTTCTTAGCTCAGGTGACTGCAGAGCCATCACATGCGCTATAACCTCCAACAGAATTACAACACCATAACCAGAATCACAGGTCTAACACTCATCAAGAAACAGGTACAGCACCGTAGCAGGAACATGAACCTGTTGTGGAGGTTACTTCTTAACCTCCCTGCCCTTTCCCTCAGGAATGTCATGGCTCTCCCTCTCTCTCCACCTCTTCAGGGCTTACATCTGCTCAGCTGGTTCCTATCAATGGCTATGCCTGCAGTGGTCAGAACACCGCAAAAAGGTAAAACACCTCACACAGGTCCAAATACCTACCAGAAGCAAACCATTCCTGCCAAGATTTTCAAGACAAATCAGCACTTCATTGTCAACCCACCATGCCTGATTGATCACATGGATTCTGACCTGCTGAAGTAGTCAAACTCAGGAATGAGCAGGGGACCTCAATCATCCATGGACTGGCTTAAGGACCAGGATGTGCAGATCATCCCTGTATCCATTTTGGAGCAAACCACTATTTATTAGTGCACTAAACTCCTCCAAGCAAACAGTGAGAAGTATTAAAGCTTTAGCTTTAATTCCCCCTTGTCAGTCAGAACATCCAAGGTGAAGCATGATAGACATAGGTCACTGTAAGTGAAGTGCACCCACACAACCAGCTTTACACATGAATAATTTCAAAATTTCCCCTGGACAGCTGAAACAGTTACTAACACATCATGTCTAGATGTTTGTCTTGTGTGTCTTTCAAGATCTTACTAAAAACTTAAACAGCTTTTACTCCTGAAGAAAATTCTCCACTGTGATAAGTCAATGTTGGGATGCTTTCGTGAAATACATTTTTCTCCATGGTGTTTACTCTTTACTAGCTGGAACATGCTGTTTTTCCCCTCCTATTTGGTTTATTTTAGTCTTATAATTTCTCCCAGAAATAGACAAACATTTGTGTTCATCTTCACTCTCTGCTTCCACTAGCAGCATTGTATCAAAGGCTGGAAAGTACATAAACAAACACTTATTACTAGAACAATGTGAAAAATACAGTTTCAGTTCAATGACCAAAAGAGATGAAAAAATTATTTTCAGGTCATCCCAAAATGAACAAGGTCTCCCAAGTCAGCAGGTTTATTCTTCTAAAGTTTCTTATAAAATTTGCTGAAGAAGCAAAAATAAGTGGACTAGTAATATTTATGTCAAAGCTATTAATGAAGATATTCAACCTGAAGCATAACCACTCTAAATTTTTTCAGCCACAGCAGTTATCAGCTGGATTTTGTCCACCAAACAGGCTCACCTTGCAACAGGAGGAGCACCACTGGTGGTGCAGGAGAGTGGGAACTTCTGAATCATTGCCATATCAACAAGACATATTGCTGCAATTTTAACTATATATGTATTGTTATTTTTTTCCACTGAATATGAGTTGGAGCTACCTATTGCCTGTTGTATGGTACTGCACATCTCATACCCCGTTTCATGTCAGGCTCTAGCTAAAAGCAGCTGCAGTAGGTAGGGGAAAAAAATACCTAAGAAACTTGAAATACATTCTTTGTTAACAGCATTTTATGTCCAACTTGAATTTAATAAAGATCAATTTATTACCCTTCTGTCCTGTGCAACAGTATCATTAGGTTGAAGTATATTCTCAGATGTTTACTGTCCCAGTTTAAATATACAAATTAATATTTTAGGAAAAAATATGCCAAATTCTTGCCAATTCTACATGGACACCTTTCCTCGCCCCTAAAGACCACATTAATATTTGTATCTTTCCCAGTCTGAGCTCTCAATCACTTGAAAGCAGCACTTCACACCCCTCAGCTCCAGCAGAAACGCCTTACCTCAGCCTCTTTCCAGCAGCGTCAGACCACACACCAGCTATCCCAGGACAGCAAGCAGATCTGTGCACTCTTCTTTGGACATCTCCAGCTGCTAACCCCAGACGAGACCATTATTTCCCAAGTCACAGATAGCTTTCTGTCTCCTCTTGTGGTTTACCAAAAGCATATTTGCCTTTGACACTGGTGTTAACAGCCATCTGTCACTAGGCCACGCCACAGTTAAAGCTGTAACAACCGATTCTTGAAGGATGGCATAAAGGTGGTATGCACACCTCAGCACCAGAGGCTTCAAATTGCTGACATCCAGTACCACCGGTCACACGTGTCCAGGTGCAGGCAGGGGACTCTGTGAGGAGAGGCCGGGGCTGCCTCATGCTGGAGGCAGGCAGCTCCACAGCATCCCAGCTGAGCCCCTCAGCCATGCTGACAGCACCTTGGGGACAGCATAATTAAGAAAGGACAAAACACTTCAAGGCAGTGAAGATACAGAGAAGTGTGAGAAACAGCCCTGTGAGCACCTAAGGCTGAGAAGCAGGAAGAGGGGAGGTGCTCCATGCGCTAGGCCCGTGCTTCCCTGCAGCCCCTGGAGAGCCCACACTGGTGAGTTAAACCACACACACAGGGTCCACCTAGACTTTTCTGTGGGGCCTCTTTGTTTATACACAGGAGGCTGTGTGGATTTGAGCATTAAAGTGAAACTTCAAAGCCTTCCTCAGCATCCCTTTACTTCCTTGAGCTCTTACAGAAACCTTCTGATCTTGAGGAGGAAAAAGACACATTCAGCTAGTACATAAATAAGCTTCTGAGCAAATATGAATGCTGAATTTTCTTTTTTTGCTTCTTCTCCCTTTCTTTCCCCAGTCCGTCTCACAATAAAAAGGGATAGTTTCTTTGCCTCATTCATCCCACTAGGTTCAGAAGATACATAAACACACACATATACACAAAAAGATATACAAGAGAATGAATCAGATTAATCACACAAATAGCTGTCATATGACTAACTAGGAAAACAAAATACACTAACTTCCCTCACAATCCCCAGCTTTATAAGCTGAACCTTCCTTCACAACCCCCTGCTTTATAAGCAAAACAGGAAAGTGTGGAATAAAAAGTCTTGAATGTACCTTAAAAGCCTGTATCCCACAGCAAAATTTGCTCCCAACCTATACCTAACCTAAAATTTTTATTCTTAATTGCCAAGGGAATGACCTTTCACTTTGTACTATTGAATTTCATTTTTATTCCCATAATCAAGGTCATGTAATTCTTTCTGTAGGGTCTTTCAATCCTTATTGACAAACCCTCTTCACTTTTATGTCTTCAGCAAATTGTATAAGTACGCTCATATTTATGCCAAGGTCATCAATGAATATATTAAACAGGATTGATCCCAAAAACAATCTATTGGAAGCACCATTAAAAAACCATCATCGCCTGCTGCTGCTTCCCCATAATCAGCTGCCCTACACTTCCCAACCAAGCTAATGGTTCCTGAGCTCTCCTGCACTGCACCAGCATCTGGGTTTTCCAGCTGCATTAGGTTTCAATGGCTTAGTTCACTGACCTGATTAACTGCACACCTATAAGGTTATCAGTGCTGTCTACAATATTACACTTACTTCTGCTAGGTCTTCCAGTAATTGTGAACTCCATCCATATAGGTATGAAACTTATTTTTATGATCAAATCAAAACAAAAAATGTTAATCAGAAACAAACCTCAAAATATTCTTCTCTGAAAATATTGAATTTCTTTCTTTAAACTTTCTTAATCTTTATTAAACAAACCAACTTTTCTCCAAACCTCCAACTTGTCTCCAATATTTGTCAGAGTCAACTTAAAGCAAGGAACGCTTTACGAATTAATAAATCTATTCAGCCATTTAACATACTGAGCTCATTCTTTACAATCACCGCAAATTTGAATAAGATTAATTCATGTGGTGTATGAGCATAGAACTCACTACTGAACTACACTGAAATTGTTACACGCAATAGCTATTACTACAGTGCTACAGGGGAGCTTTGTCTCTCCTCGGCTCCTGGTAAAGATCAATTAAAAACAAAAACTCACTTTCTTTACTTTCAGGCAGAAAAAGCAGCAGGTAACTTCGCTTAAGAACTTAAGACTGGAAAGGTGGACTGCGAGTTTACATGCATTGGAATCTGGAGATTGAGTATATTTAAACAAGTCAGTAAAAATAAGAGTCACAGCCCTTGACAGATATGACATCTTGATTTGACTTAAGACTTTTAACTAAGGAAAAATATATTTTCATATATTGCATAAAGAAATATAAATAAAAAGATATTCCTGACCAGAAAAAAATATTTAAAAATTAGTTCAGAGACTACCTCCCATTTTCAAAGTGCACATTAACTCAAAAGTAGCTACATCACTTAGATACCTAAATATTTTAACAAAAGTCTACACATTTTTAAATTTGTTTCATTCTGAATTATCCCAGTTTAGAGTAAAATTAATATTATACCAAAAGTTAGAGCAGGGACTCTGTTGAGAAAGAATAAGGAAACGGAAGCTTACACCTTCAAAGCTAAAGCAAGAGTTAGAGTTTCCAGTAGTTCTAACATTCAATTCTGTTATCTTTTCAGATGACACACAGCCAAAAACCAGATACCCCACGTCTTCAGCAATAAGATAATCTTTCTTGGTTTTCCAAGCTTTTTTTTTTTTTCCCTCCTGAGCTGAAAACATCAGATTTATAACTGCTTCTATTATCTTCCTTATAGGCCTCTAAGATATAATGGGTAAAATGGGTAACTGGATTTTTCTTATTGCATCTTAAATACATCAACATTAGAGACAGAAGTTTGGCTTAGCTACTAGATGCTATCAAAACATGGTTGAACAACACACAGCCTCCACAAGCTGATTCACAGATTTCTAGCTGTATATACAACTATGCAAATCACACTTAGCATATTAAGCTGGCTAGTTTTTACCCCTTTGCTAGGAGTAACAAGGCATAAAAACTAAACAATCCTTGAGTATTGTAATTACAGTCTCCTTCCCACTCCACGTTATATAATACTTAACTCAAGCAGGTGCATGCTACAGATTTTATCCATGCAGCTACAAAAGATCTTACAAGAAACACTGGCTTCTCAAGGCCGTATTTTGCAGATTACTTTGCCTGAACATAACTGAAAAATAAACACAGGCTCTGCTCCCTGAAAGTTAGTCTACAAGTCAAAAAAACATCTGAATTATTTCCTACATGTAGTGCTATGAATCAAGTACCTCCACTGTTCACAACTAAATTATACCGCAGAATATTATATATACAAAAAAATATATATATGCTCATATATTAATGTACATATAAACATATTCCATACCTTTGAAGATCTTGAGTGTTCACCTATAAGCAGGTCAAATTCCTAGTTTGGGGAAAGTAATGATATTGATAATATATACTCTTTTTTGTATCAACCTACCTATTTATCACCAGCCAAACAGCCGTAAGCAACAGAGACCACATTATTAATTTGCCTACTAAAAGAAAGTCTGCCCTCTGTAAACAGGTCCGGAAAAGAAGGGCAAATAAGGTAATGTGCTGCAGGAGAAGCTTATATACACCACACTTTGCAAGGTGTTCCTCATTCATTAGCAAGAGGCGCTAATTAAACAAATAGTGTGAAAGTAGCCACTGAGCAATTTTCAGAAGAAAAACACCCCCTCATTAGAAGAAGAAGAAAACAACTAATAAAGCACAATGCTAACATCCGAATATTGCAAATGATGCGTGGTCAGAAACTGACTGTTATTTTTATCGATATCTGAACAAAATGGAAGATAAATATGTGTGGTAATGAAGGAAATATATAGGTATTCTTCGTGGATCAAAAATAGTCTGTCACTCACTTGTTAGCCAGATACTTGACCAATTAATGTCTTCTTCAAAACACAATCAAGTCCCCTATACCTTATGTCATATTTTTTTCTGCCAGTATTCATGGATGAAGGGTTTAATCAAAATCTTAACAATGCAACAAATTTTACAGCAACACTGCTGCATTTTCAGCCACTGGTTTCATTTTTATCCCTTGGCCATGCATGGATTTGAACTAAAACTCCATCAGATTCTTTTTAACTGCTCAAATCAAAGCATGTGCTCTGCATTGAAAATTAACCTGGGTAAACTCACCAAATTTAGCATGCTTGTTTTGGCAGTGTTAAGCTAATTATTTTGACCCTAATCTGTCATATTTATTCATACTACAGCATAAGAGAGTGATGTTATTTTTTCACCATGTAGAGTATTTCCATGTAAATTAATTAGGGCATCCCTCTAAATTTCCAGGTAGAAATTACTTAGGAGCTCACAGAATAATTCTGTGAAAATAAGTTATTTCATATTCAATTATTTAATACAATGACAAATATTCTCAATTTATATTTGCACTAAGATCTTCAATAAAGCTCCTGAATTATATTATATATTATATTATTATATATTATATGAATTATATTATATATTATATTATATTATTTCTTAAAAAAAAACATTGCATGGTGGTGCAAGTTACGATGTGGTATGGCATTAAAATATTTAGCAACACTGTTTAGATTTTTGCCAATATAAAACATATATATTAGAAAATAATTACATTTTTTTCCAATCTACTTAAGAGCAAATAGCAAACGTATTCCCTTGTTGCCATAGTCACCAGACTAACTTGGCTTTACAAACTTCTTCCACAAAAATAAAATAATTATTCTTTCCCCCTTGAACTGCTTCTTTGATGTGTCTTCAAAGGCACGTATGCAAGTGGTGAGACCATTAAATGGTCTTCCCTGCTCCTTTTTTTTTCCAGGGGATTGAATTACAGATGCATCCATAACAAAGCAAATGCTCTCCTGGATGGGAAGAAATGCTCCAGCTAACAGAGCAAAAGCTTATCTTTCCAAGAGTTATTTGCTAACCTAACACATGCAAATCATTTCACAGAACCGAAAGACAAACCCAACTACATGAAAAACAATTAGCCAGCAAAGGCAGAGAGCTATAGCTGCCATTAAAGATTTACAGACTTTCATACAAGGGCAAAAACTGCCTGCAGAGAAGTCCACTTAAGCAATCTCCAGCCTGCTGAGACTCAAGCAGAGGCTGTTGCTCTCCTCAATATATATTAAGCATATTAATTTCATTGCTGGTGCCTTCCCTCAAGCTGTCAGCCAGACAGGAGCTGCTGTAGGGCCAGCGAGATGCTATGTGTTCCCAACAGTGCTCCACAGCAGCCAGCGAGGAGACCCAGCTCTACATGCCTGCCATACAGCAATCAAACTTGGTTTTTATAGAGAATGTTGGTATTTCTAATAAAAAACACATTCCCATGTGACTTTTGTTACTTTGGGGGCAAAAAATGAACAGAGCATCCCTGTGCCAGAGGATTACCTACGTCTCCCAGGAAGGTGGGGGACCTGCGTGAGGCTTTGCTCTCATCTGCCAGCGTAGTCACCTTGTTGCATTTTTCTTTGCCTCACTGATGTATGGTGAAGAAACATAATTACAGCAAGTTATAATAATCTCTCCACTTCCTTTTTAAAAGGATACGCTTTTTACCTGGTAGGGACCAACTCTTTATGCCATGTAATGGTAAAATATTTCAGGGAGTTCTCATAAGGAAGTATAGAAAGTGAATGACATAATATTTCATTTTTTCACCTCCCTCTCTGATTTAAAGCCCAGCCTTTCGTGATGTCTCCTGGCTTTGCTCAAGTCTCTTCCTATTCATTACAAAAACCTACTTCACTTTTACAAATATCTCACTAAATCAAAGTCTCCACCTTGGTAGCTGGAAATGGTCTTTTACTAACTTAAGCCTAGTGGATGATCTAAGTATTAATTAATCCAATAATTTACGCTAAAATACCCACATAGCACTTTGAAATAAATCTTAGCATGATCACAGAGTCTGTCTCAACCTGCAAATGGGGAAAAAAACGTGCTGGCATGCCAACTTTTGCTATCAAACACTTGCTATGAGCCCCCATGGCTGTAACCAGCTTAAAAGAGCTACCACAAAAAACTGGCCAAAAAAGATTGCATTTTTATAGATAACTAGGTAGTTCCCCAAGCAGCAAAACTGATGAAACCTGTTTGCAGGTGTTTTTGAGTGTGGTCTCCGGATGGAAGTCGCGTGCTCTCTGAGCTCACGCTGACATTTTCCTCCCTCTGGCAGCATTACCAGCTCCTCTCTTCCACTTGGCCATGAGTTCCTAAATTTGCAGGAGCTTATTATCTTGAGACCACTACTTCCTATCCGGTGGATTAAAAATCTCTGACTGAATGACCATATCCGAAGCTATGGGAAATATAATCGTTGTTCCCCGGGAAAACCTCAAAAGCCATAGATTTTCCATATTTAAAAATTGGTTGACTGTTCAATTCCAGGCAAAACATCTTCAGAAGAAATGATAAAATCCAGAGAGCCTAATTTACATCTGGTTAAACTGGAGAACTCTTCGGTGAGTTCAGGGGCCCCGGCTTACACCAAGAGGAGTAGATGCAAAACCATTTCCTTATTTATTTTTTTTCCCTCTTGCTTGCTGAATGCTGTTTCAGGAGGAGTAAAAAGCTTATCATCTACATGTAGGGAAGCTGACACCAATCTAGATATGGCTAAATTTTATGTCCTAAAAGCAAACAAAAAAAAGATGGCAGCCAATGAGTACTTCCCAAAACACTGGGAGAGCAGGTAAGGATGAGCATAGTTCATTAACTTGTTAGACAGATGCACAAGTCCTGGGCTACTTAGCACATCTCTTAGAAGTTATGCATATTTAAAATTTTTGCACCCCGTCTAACATTACATTTTGTAAACGTGACGTGTAGTGCATCTAGAAAACAACATTCTAACTACAGCAAATTGAATTTCATTGTAATTTATTACTGGCTTGTCTGGCTTTCTTTTCGTATGAAACCTTGTCTGCCTCAGAGGGGACAGAGCCTTCTCCACAATTTATCTTTTATGGTCTGTAAACCACCCTGTATGCAATAATTTCAGCTGCTTCTTTTAGGAAGGGAAATACAGCATTCTGTTCAGTCAAGTGCAATAAATATCACAGGTTTGTCTTCTGGATATTTCTATTACGAAAGAGAAAAGCGCATTTAACCTATGAGCACAGGTTACTGGAAGACCTGGGGAAATGAAATCCTTGCAAGGTCACCTCCAAAAAATGACAGTGCGCTGTTGATTTAGCGATGTAAGAGACTTGTAGGGGGTTCTTCGGAAAGAGAAGGAGAGTTGCTTTTTTTTAATTTCAACAACATTTCTAGGAAGTCCATATTCTTTTCTTGTTTTGTAGTCAGGCTTTATGTTTCTGTATAATGTAAGCTGACACAAGTGCTTTCAGGTATTATCTATGCACTGAATCTTTCTCATTTTAAGAGGTTTGGGTAGAGCTAAGAGAAACAGTTTTTTTCTCATCTTAAAACAGGAAAATGTTTTTTAAATACCAGTATGCATATATTCAAAAGAGACAGGTGTTTCTTTTCAATATTTTGTAAATGTTTTATTTCGACTTCAGCTTATTTTTAGAAATATACTAATCGTCAAACTGAATTATCAGAGAATACTAATTATGATTTTTTTTCACAAAATTGTTAAAATACTCCCACAATTTCAAAGTTTTTTTCTTTCATTTCATGAGTGAGATAATACACTGAAAATAAACCTTTCTCAATTTGACAGATCAGGATTTTTCATTTATGCAGTTCTGTTACAAATATTTTCCCTGATTCACAGTAGCATCAAATGCCATAGTTTTTAATGGGAAATTCAGGCAGCTAAACGCAGTCAAATGAGGTTATCAGCTATTCAATTATATTCCTGGAATGACTTTGGCACTTAAGGAAAAAGATGGCTTCGATCAACATACAAAACTGTCCAAATTTTGCAGTGTTCTCTCCTGCGACCTTGGCCGTATCAGCTAACATAAAACCATGCTCTGGCAGGAAAGGCACGACATCCACTGACCCCGCTCGAACACCAGCCAGCCAGAATTGTAACCAGCAGCCTCATTCATGCCATCTGATCTGCAGCCGGGATTGTCAAAAACAGATGTGGTTAGGCATGCGTCTTTCACCAACAAATGCTGGATCACCAACACCTCCTGCCAGATATCAAAAAGCTGACTAAGAGACTAAATTTCCTCTCCCATATAGCGAGCAAGATGTTCATCTCAAAACGATATCACAGATCGAAGTACCTGAATGAGTACTTTGGCATCCTTGGAAGCCCACATCCCTGGTGGGATTTCAGAAGTACAGCAGTACTTTAAAAATATCCCGCTGATTTTCAACAGAGTGTAAATCGCATTTAGGATTTTTGAAACTCCGTGCAAATAATTGTTTTGCACTGTCTCTGCAGTATGGAAAAGCCAATTTAAAAACACAATCTTAAGGTCAATGCATCATTTTAAATGAGAATTTTAGAATTTCACACATTAGCAGTAAACGTTTCCACCCAACTTACTATCGCAGAATTTCGTCCTCTTCATTTCCCGTTTATTTAAAGTGACAGACACTGTTTATATGCTAGGAATAAATTGTCTGATCTACTCCTTTTATCTTTTTAAGGAAGAAAATAAATGTTAGTACGAGGCAGATTAAAAGGAATGAAGAAGGCATGAAGACAGCTCCGTGACAAGACCTGAGTACACCCTCACGCCTCAGTAGCACCAAAGCAAGGTAAGGGACCCTATACATATGCCAATAAATGCTGCCACAAATCTTGACCGCCAAAACAACAAACTGCAAGGATGACTCTCAGGGATCACCTCTCATATGGTGTTTAATTACCTTTCAAGCCTGATTGCCAGATCCAGAGGGAACAGTGCAAGGTCCCAGCATACCTGGAAGGGAGCAAAGTTTGTTTTCACATTTTTCAGAGAATTGTTTTAAGTTACTCTGTCAGGACAAACTGAAAATGGCAGGAGGGAATTGGGGTTGCCTGTGCCATGGCTCTGTGCTAGGTAGGGAAATTACTTCTGTCATTTCAGGGCCTGTTACGCTGCCTGTCCTGTCTCTCTTGGAAGAAACTGGGCGATGATCCACGCTCTTTCAGGTCCCTTTGGGGCACAGAAACCCATTCTCACTCAGCTTATCCAAGCAAGAAGAAAGATTTGGGGCTAACAGCAGAGCTGAGCCCTGCTTTGAGACCCAACAAGATCTCTGCACGGATGTAAGCTGAGCAGTGTCATATGGTGATCACTAGGGCCTGAGGATTTTGAAGCAAAGCTATTTGCAAATTAAAATAAATGTCTCAATCCTATCACAGTGTCTAAAGAACATGAGAAAAACAGTGCCGGCCCATTTAGGCAATAGTTATCTGAACTTCCACTTTCCAAAGCCTCTCCCAGGTAGTATGTCTTTTGTCTCCTCCTGTTTCTGAGGTTACTGCGTGCTGACAGGAGTGTTTTGGAGTGATCTTAAAGTGCCTTTAAAGGATGACATGGGGAAATAAAAAATTCACATTTTTCTTGAGTGTTTCGTTAGTATCTCAGCTTACATCTAAAGAGAGTTTTTATGGAGTGCTCACCTGTACAATGGGCTGTGCTCTCTGCCAAGTGTTTTGCCCAAATGCCTTTTGCATGGTCTTCTTCAAGTGCAACAATCTCAGGCTTTTAAGTCCCTGGTGTGGTCACATGCCTGCTAGACAAGGGATCTGTGTCCAAACGACTGGCACTGTTGTTAGGAAAACCACGCATGCTTTGTGATTTAACATGTAATGTTATATGAGGTTTTAATAAACTGTGCAAAACCAGGAATAGTGTGAATATGGGAATAAACCACGCCGGCGAATTTTTGAAACAATCAGGCAAGATTTAATAATAACAAAACAGAGGGTATCAGAACAAATGGTAAAGACCTGAAATTACAGCTGCCAGCATATCCCAGACCAGCAACAGGTAGTGCCAACAAAATGTGTGAAACTAGTCATATATGAAGAAAATTGTTTATAAAAGAATTATATATGGTACGATTCTGAGTGAGTAAATGATATTTTCTGATTATCCCTTCTTGCTAACACATTCCACATCAAAAGAAATGTACATTTCCTGCTGAAAATGCTAGCTGTTCTGCTGCCAATTTTGGGGGTAAAATACTCATTTTTAACACTTGCATGTACACTCAGGATCATGCAGTAAGAGAAAGTCACAGTTAGCACATTCTGTGATGTTTTTCTGACATTTTCTGCACAAAATACTTGTGACTAAAGATTTCAGTAGCTACTGATACGGTTTATAATCCTTTGAAGTTTCATAGGATAGCAGTCTTCTAGAAATATTTCAAACCTCTCTTTCTCTGTCTCTGTCTCTTTTTCTTTTTCTTTGTAGCATGGTCTAGGAACCCAGCCCTTAGGAGAGAAGTCTGGCTGGTGGCATCAAAATTAAAGCTTTCATGGTGCGTTATTGTGTGAGAGCATGGATTACTGTACAACTAAGATAAAATTAAGCATCTTGGTCCAGGGATGTTGAACGGTTTCATTTTAGCTGAAATAAAGTACTGCTACTATTTTCATCTGTCAGTTAACAGGCTGTTCTGGAACACCCAGTTTGTCACTGCACACATCCACCTGCACTGACACTGCAGGAGCGGAAATGAGACGTGGATGAGTGAAGCACGTGGGCTAAAGCAGACTACAAATTTCAGCTGACTGATGCCCAGTCAGAGCAGCAGGAACATGGGGGTATCTCTGCACTGCTGTCAGTGCAGCCCAAACTGAGTATTTATATACCCAAGGATCTCCGTGCAGCAGCCAGACTGAATTAACCAGACTCAACACAAAAGTCATTAGGCCAAACATGAAAGTCTGCTATCTACAGGAGATGGTACTGGAGGAGCCTCCAAGCAGGAAGTTTGTGACACTACAAAAAAGACAATTCAGAACAATGTGAATATTTGGCTTCGAAAAGGTGAATCTGAGAGATATAATAATGAAGACCGCAGAGAATTCAAGCTGGGATGTTTTACGCATCCCTTCTTGGAATACAGAAATATTTGGCACAGATCAGAGAGGCGGGAGATCTACCTCCCAGCACCGCTTGTGCTGATCCATCCATCCCAGGAACAGAAATGGCTGTATGGAAAAGGTCTTGTAGCACACAGCAAGCAGCCACCCTGCTGGGGAAACCTGACATCTTTCCTCAAAGGCTTCTGGTGACTTTAGTTGACAATACTGAGGTTCTCTTCTCCTCTGCTGTGTAGGCAGACGTTGTTTATGAACTGCATCTTCTCTCCAGTGCAGCGCTGCTCTTGTCAACCCAAGGCACTTTCCTCCTATTCAGCCTCCCTAAATTTCACTGATATATGTAGCGAGTGCAATCCAGTGATAACATTAGTGGTTAGAGTCTATTAAATGTTTTGTGAAAACAACTTTTAACCTCGCTAATGAACTTACAGTTCCATCTAGCTTTTCAATTTACATATCAAAAATTCTATTTAACTACGTAGTAGAGCACAGAGATTTATATTTCCTTTCCCAGCAGACTCTAGTATAATATCAGAGCAAAGTAAAAGAGTAAAAATGGAAAGATATATTGTACCATATTGTTCCTCCATGGTAGCATGAAAGCAATGAAAATGTCAACTTCTACAGAAAAAGGTTATTATTAAGTATTTGCAGATGGTAAGGTAAGGTGTACGTGTTGCTTTCACCAGAAGCAGCTGAAAACAGTAGCTAACTTCTGTGCAGGACTGATTTATAATACATGGTAATGCCAGGCTGTCAGTTGACCCTTGCAGAATTACCTTAGCTATGCCTGAAGTCTGGCACCTCTTTTCCCACTCCGTCTCCCCGCAGGAGGTTCACAGACCACATTTTTCATGCTTTCTTGCTTTCTCTGCTGCTGGTGCTGACAGTAACAAAAAGGTGCAGTGCCAGCCAGTTTCCTTAGGTTCTAGTTTCAGAGAGTGTTGTGCAAATAATTTCAGTTTGGTACTGATGCAGAGAGTAACCATGTTGTACACTGATAATCCAGGTTAGTTATCATGAAACATCAGTTTCTGGTGATACACAATTATGGAAGGATACCCTGGATGTATTGTGTGTAGGACCACGTGTCTTCTGGCTTTGACTTTGGCCATCCTGGGAGCATGCAGAAGGTAAGAAAATGACTTGACTGGGACAGAGAGCCCAAAGCCACAGACTAGTTCAAGGAGCAGCGTGGGGCTCAGGAGGGAGAGAGCCCCACTGCCCCACGGGGAATGGTGACAGGGAACAGTCTTCATGTCATGAAGCACACCCAGCATGGAGTATCATTTACAAAATGGGATTTCAGCCCCTGCGAAATGAAGCTGTAGGTGTTTCCTCCTCAAAACTCCTTTGCCGAGAAAAAGCAGTGGTCTCTCTGGACCTTGGAAGATTCAGGTCTCTGGGTGACAGCTGAATGGTTCTTCCCCCAAGCTCTAAAGGGACGGCAAGAGTTCAAGGAAAATCCTTGTTTTCTAATATATTCCATTAGCTAGCTGTGGTTAGACCTTCACTCCATGCATAATTTTGATTTCTCACTCTTCTCAAGTACCTTAGGAAGCCTAGAGTTCCCTCCTAAAGGAAAACCTTCAAAGGAAAGTACTGAGATACCCTTAGTAATTTATACATTTCTTTCTTGACATTTTCCAGCAAGCCCATCCGTCACCATTTCTCCATTTGCCTGGAAGGTACAGTATGGGTATAAGGTATAATATCATTGCTGAGCACAGCAAAATAAAGAATATCTGGGTGTCTTTGTGTCCTTCTATAATTACTTTTATGCTATGTCATGTTCTTTGCATTTCAAAGCTAAGCATCCATATTTTAAACAAAATTAAATACACGCTTCTAAGACTTATACCAAGGGCATTTCTTTAAGCAATTTAGAGACAGTTGCAGTTCTGACTCCAGATAAGCACTTCTTTCTTGAAATGCTTAACTACGAGGATGAGTTATACTCATCACTTCACTCACTGCTGCTCTTTATCTGGCTCCTGCTTTTGTGTCAGATCAATACTGAATGCCACAAGACAAAAGGAAGATAATCAGATTGTTATTTTGCATTAGTTGTCCTACATGATAATGCCATTTAACTGTGTTTAGGAAAATCTTTTTGCTTATATGCACTACAACTCTGCACATAAATTAGTGCTGTCTCCCTGGCCAGACAGCTCCCTGTAAACATCTACAAGCTATGTTTGAAGGACACAGTGTTCCCTAAACCTTTAAGATAATGATATGGCTTTATGGTATCTGCTTTCTCACAAACACCTCCCTCTGCATGTACAGGACATCCCTGGAGGAAAGCTGGTGCTTAAATGTGTCTGTAGGGTCATTTTATATGCTTCAGGGTTTCATGGTTGACCTCCAGCTGATGACCCAGAAGGACATGGGTTTCCTGTAGGTACTGTGCCATACACGCCAACTAAAGGGATACCCCAGGCTATCCCAAATAACGCTGGATACCCATGTCCTACCCCTCTTGTCTATGATGGCAGGTTCTGCAGGGTCAGGCACCGTTTCTTTCCTGTTTTGACGTGCAGTTCCTGTTTCCATGGAGTCCTATGTCTAACTTGAATGTTGCATACATGCATTGCTACAAACAAAGCACACTAGTAAGAGAGTCCTGTTTAAATTAGACATCTGTCAATATAATGCTGTTATGTTATATATGCATTTATATATAAAAACCATTGGTACTGCTTAAACCCATCTGAGTCGAGAGACAGGCAGGCTCGGTGAAGGCTTTGGACTGGAGAAGAGAGGAGAAAAAACTAGCGCATGTACATCAGCAGTATTTTTGGCCTCTCCATGAATCCACTTACAGTCATTTTCCTCTCTGTGTGTATTTTCGTTGCTGTTTCGTGCTGTTTAGCGTGCAGATACAGACTGCGTATTTAGGAGGGCCTTTATGGACAGAAGCAATTCCTGACTTAGGCTAAAAAATAACAGTAACCTGAAAAATTTTGTACCTTGGGCTTTCCCTTGTCACATGAAGTAAATGACTAATAGGAAACTCCTCCAAAACCTCAAATTTTCATGTGATTTCCCCTGAAATCATAAATTGCCTTGGGCAAAACTAGGCCCAAACTCACTGATAGCTGCCAACTTCGACAAGGTTCACAGTGAACTACATTTCAGGCTCTGTTACGAAACCCTGATTTAAAAAAGAGCTGGAGTAAGAATCCACAGAGCCTTAAGTTCATTTCATATCAGATTGAATCAAAGTATCTCAGTAATTAAAGATGTAAAAGTTGTAATCACTAATGACATCCTTCCACAGAGCAGCACGGGGGTGGTGAAGACAGAAGTAGACCAGCCTGAGACAAAAAACTGTTGGGTGACCTGGATGCTAATTCCAGCACAAATTCCTCATGGAAAGCTAATGCATTCTTTGCATTTATTCAAGTGTTGGGATTTTTGTGCCTGCAGTTTCTGTCTGCCACCAGCTCCTCCTGTTTGCCTGTCTATGCTACTCAGGCATAAGCAGATATTCCAGAGCACAGCTCTGAAGTATCTGTTGAGGCTGTAAAGGCAGGCATCTTTCTGATTAACAGCTTATTAAAGGTTATGCATGTCATGATTAATCAGCTTCAGAAATGTGCCATCAATTTTGCCTCCCTGGACTCAAGACTGCCCAAAAACATGTCCATTACAGCCAGGCCTGTATTACATGCTTCTGTACAAATCCTGTTGCTGTTGAAATGTGTTGCTGCTTCTGATGAAATATTCCAGCTACCTGTATTTTACTGCATATACAGACGCAGTGCTAGGTTCATAGGTGACCCGTTCTTTTCCCAAACCAACTTACAGGACATACTACAGAATACGCTCCATCTCAACGCACAGGTGCTCTGTTTCTCAAATTTTAAAACTTTATTTGCTATGCAGCACAGCGCAGTGGCTTGGCTGGAGCTGGCACAGCTGGAAGGAGCCCCAGCACCTGCTCCTCTCATAAACCTACTCCGGTCATCCTGAGAAGCCAGTTGAAAGGAAAAAAACATCCAATACTGATGTTAAATACTCACTGAAAGCTGGAAATTGTACCATTGTCATCAGAGGACTGCAAAAGCCTTAGAATCTATGATTCTAATATGGTGCTTCTAGGTTTTTAAGTCTCCGGTTTCCAATGAAAAACTAACCAAAGATATCTTCAGGGCTGCCGTGGAATGAATTTAAAGAAAACATCAGTCTTACTTCCAAGAAAGACCCTCACAGAAGCTCCCATGAGGGGACTGTATTTATGAGCACTGCTGTGAGGCAGTAACAAGAGTTTTAGAAGACAGATTCAGAAACTTCTGACCATCTCAGACAGTGGAAGGAAACTGCAGACTTTTAGCACCTCGTAAAGCACAATTTTCTGGTATTATGAATTTATTTTGATCCTTTGATGTCAAAACTAGCTACTTTGCTTTGCAGATTAGGTGGCACATTAGGTGTTTTATCACCATTTTTAGTAAAATAATCTTTAATAAGACTGTATTTTCTGTAAAAGATACTTGGCATTTTTCAAAGGGATTTTTGACTGCAACACCCTTCTGGTCCTCTTCTGGAAAGCCTTGTAAGCGTTCTGCTGCTCACCTGTTTAATCCTACAAACTGTAACAAATGAGGGGAATGGAAAGAGAATGAATACATATTTGTTTATTTTTAAAATGTCTCCACATGCCCCATGGCTTTAAGCTGGGGGAACAGGTTGTCATGTTGGAGTTACACAACCAGCTTTCAGATTTCTTATTCATTTTAGAGCCAAAAGTGTAGCATTTATAGCATTTTAATCTCTATGTCTTCAAAACTTCAAAAAGGTTTACAGACAACTCTTACCTGAAACTATTATTAGAATAATCTGTGCTTAAAACAAATGCTGTTTTTATCACCTCTGATTTTATTTGCACATCTACACTTACAATCCCATTTGATGCTTCCTTCAGGTCAAAAGATAAGCCTAAGTTTTTGGAGTCACGTTATTCTGAATCTTAGCAGGGAGAAGTACACGTGGGATTGTTACTGGAGCAAATGTTCGTCAGTCTTCCTCGAGCTTATATCAGCCTGAAGGCTGTATCAAAGGAGGCGATATCACATCTTTCAGCTGGATCACATGAAGAGTTTCAGATGCAAGAGAAATTCTGTCACATTTAATTCCTATGTATATGACTGTACAGTGAACACAACTTCTTTGCCAAATTATTCCTCACTGGTGTTTTTTTCCCCCAATAACTGGTCACATTATTCTCCAGTGTGAGCTGGAACCATGCTGAAATGAACCATTATGATGTATTTTCTGAAGCCTTCGCTTGGTTACCAAAATCAGCTGTTCCTGATCATCAACTTTTCTCCACAAGCTGAATCTTACCTTCGTTTGCAGCATGTGAAATTTGACCTCAGTTCAACACAAAGAGCTTGTAAAATATGACAGTACATTGTTGTGCAAAGCGTGATTGCTTCTACTTAAAGACCCATTTCCATTTTAGATGAAAGTAAAAAACTTACAGCTCTAAAGGTAAGCTTCGATGTAAAACACAGAAGTACTCAGAAAATATTTTTCATAAAAATCTATCCTGACCTTCCTACCCCTCAAATATCTCTGAACGTAGACAAGTAAGGAAATCCTGCTTACTCTTTTGACTTGAGGGCCCCTGAGATGAGCCAACCCAACGTTTTATCTTTCAAATACTGCTCCTTGGAACAACAAGCATTGTTGGGCCCAGTGGAATAGTACATCCTCGTACACACTGTAAAAGCTTGCATCACTTTTTTATCTTTCTATATATTTTTTGACATATGCCCTGTCAGAGAAGGAAGTCAAGCCACATGCTGACTCTGACTCTTTCATCGCAGTAGCTAAGCTGCTTCACACCCCAGCCAACAACCCTGAATCTGATAAGCCTTTCCATCTGCAAAGATCTTGCTATAAAATGCTACAGCTCCTTCTGAAAAATGTAGCAGTGTCTATCAATTAAGTATATTTTTATATTGTTAATTCATAGGGAATTTTATACTGTAACACCTGAATTAAAAATAAATAAAGGAGAAAGAAAGGAAGGAAGTCTATTGCCATGAGAGAATTTCAGCCACCAGAATTTCAGCAATTTCTGCTGTATGAGCTCTTGAGCTGAAGGAGATTTCACTTCTGAAGATTTATTTAGCAACAACAAACAGCCCCAAACGGCAAGCCACAGCTCTACACCAGTTTTGATATGACCTCTGTTTTTCAAGCTAATTTAGCCTTCCTTAAGACTGTGTCTAAAATTTGCATTGCAGAAAATTTGAATAACCCAAAACATCAAGGAAACGTCTTCTGTGTCTCAAATAAACATCTGATGTAGAAACTTTTTTTTTGCTTATGAACTGGCAAACCTAATTAAGGGATTTAGGATGTTACAGTGACAGATTTGGACACTAATACATATCTAAGAAACAGTCTGGCTTCAAAGTGAAGCAGAGAAGCTTCTGAACTTCTTTAACTGAAGTATTAATACAAAAAAAAGGCAAAATCTTCATTTCGTTCCCTCAGGAATTTCTTTGGAACAAAACAACTCATCAAAACTAGTAACTTCTCAATTCTCACACATATGGGGAGATTTAATATAAACATCTGTTTTAGAAAGGCTTCAGCAAATTTCCAGTTTAGCAGTATACGTAACATGGCATTTGGGTCCAGTGGTTCCTTCCCAGACTTTGTGGCTGCACCTCCAGCCCTACCTCGTCACTACCCCAGCCTTCACGCCAGCCTTTTCCAGCTGGGCAAGAAAAATCCTTGGACACAGTTGCCCCACCAGATCACATCTACGGAAGCAAGATCTTCCCCTGCCTGGGCTGGTCCTCTATTTCCGTGTCAAATACAGGTAGAGCAAAGGTGTCTGATCTTCTAACCAACAAAAATATTCATCAAAATGACTGCTGCGGTATTGTATGTCTGTTAGGTCACTAATTACTCAAATGCTACTGGATCAGAAAGCTGAAATGAATCTCACAGTAATTAAATAAAATTCATAAGCTGGCATTAAAACTGACATAATCATTGGCAGGCCACTAGCATTAATTGTCCAAGAGCCACCTACTCAAATGTGATTAAGGAGGAGGGAATCACTGGCAACTGTCCATCATCATGCTAAAACATAAAGTCAGACATTATTTTGTATTACTTTAATGTGCTTGAAGTCTTTCTCCCATAGTAGAGACCACCCAAGCTTGACCTCAGTGCAGTCACTACCAGAGGAATCACATCTTTTCAAAAACACTTTTGAACTCGGGTAACGAAGGTGCCAACCCACAGTCAGAGGTGATCCCGTTCCAGCAGCTGATGGGGTCACCACGTATCAGCCAAATCGGTATGACCGTCTGTGTGTTCCCACCCCTGAGTTCAGCACAGCGCAGAAAGGCTGCTGTGTGGCACCTTCCCCTTCCCAACGTGGCTTTGTGAGGCTGCGGTGCAGCAAAAAGGCAATGCAAGGCAGCTGGGGTGCAGCCTCGCCATGGAAACCTGCGCAAAACCCAGCTGTATTCAAGCCTCCCTTTAAACATTAACTTCTTCTGAACGTACGCATAGCAAAACTGTCATTGCTTTGGTTATTAGTAGTTATTTATCAATTACGCCCAGGATCTGCAGCGGACTTCAACAATTACTCCCATTTTACCATTTGATTCCATCCATATTTCATCAGCGTGTACTACGGCATGCATTATACATGCTATATATTCCTCCAGCATGTTCAGGATTCCACAGAGAAATGATGTACCCAGTGAGCCCCAGAGTCAGGCTCTGGGAAGCTGTATTACCGAGTTGCCTAATAAGATCGCTTGACACGTGTTGATTACACTCAACAGCATCACCTTTCATTTGATCAGGAAACTTGGATCACATGCTGCCTTCAGGGAAAGAAGTGCAAAATCTTTGTAAGTCGCCACTAGATATAAAGCTACGTTATTAAGAAACATAACTCAAACTCTTCAGCAGAGACCTGGCCAGACAGATTTTCCAACTCTGTGGCATTTGTCAATGAAAGGCAAGCAAATCAATCAAATGTGGTTGGTAAGGGAAGATTTTCATTAGATGTCTCGCTTATTTTTTTTTATCCCTACTGTTTTTCACGCAGCAATGACGATCATAGCTACATCAGTTCATTATTTTGGCAATGCAAAGATAATTAAAAATTATCCATACTAGTATAATTTATACACAATTTTCCTCCAATTTTAGATCACATAAATAACACAAATCCTGACAAACTCTTAAAAAAAAAAAGTGATTTGAGAACAGAACTGCTACAGTAATGTTTTTGCTCGTATTAAACAAACACAAACAAAACTAGGCATTGGGATATTGTTTTTGAAAAATCCATAAAATGTATCTAGGGACAGAAAGTGAAAGAGTCTGATTTACAACATCTCTTGGATTGCCAGAACCATTATTGATGAAGACCAAGAATAAAGTCAAATAGGAAATTAGAGGAAAAGTGACAATTTTAAAGTGGGACATTTACAAGCGAGTTTCCACACAGTAGTAATGAACAGTATGTGATCCCAAAAGGCATTTGTTCCAGGTTCTCCCACACACAAACGCTGCCATTCCATCGCTGCTCTCACTGCAGCATGCAAACGTGACGAATTGTGGTCATGAGCCACTCTTCCCCACGGCACGGTGCCACCAGCAAAGGGACAGGCCTGGCCGTATTGTAGGTAAGGGGAACAGGGAGAAACATGAGAGCGTTGTTCTACACCGTGCCTGAGAGCTGAAGGCTGACCTGTAGCTCATAGGATACCTGGAGATTTAGTAGCAAGTACTAAATTCTAGGAGATGCTTTGGAGGCCATTCAAATTCAGACTATGGAAGGGGTTTGATGTATTTTCCCCACCAAGGGCTTTTCCTTGTTCAGGTGTGATTCATCTTAGATTCAGATGCCTTACTTTAATAGCGTAACTGTGTCTTCATGTGAGAATTCAGAACTCACCTATCCAGGGACTCCGTCCTCTTAAAAATCAATGGGATCTTTGTCACTGGTCTTTAAACTGAACAAGATCGGGGGGGTTGAGACTGATCATACAAGGATGTGCGACTCTCCTTCCCTGGGTCACTTTGTTCAGGAACTTCTACTGTGAGAAAAAACTGCAAGACATGCACAGTGTAGGAGGACAAAGTGATTATTTATTGGCTAATACACACAAAACTGATAACTAGTACAAACGAGCAATTCTGCTAAGGAATAAAATGCTCTCCGCTCAGGTGAGACACCCGCTGAGTTTCTGCTGACCAGGGAGTTGTCTTTCGTTGGGTGAGGATGGGTTGAAATAGGGCAACACTTCATTTTGCTCAGTTTCCACCTTCTGATTATCTTTTTTCTCAGGGTTTTATAAACTGCTGTCGGTACTTTTCCTCCTGAATATTCTTCTATTTCTGCTGCTGTATTTCTGTTGTATTGAAATGAGATAGGATTCCTCAAAAATCTCATCATCTTTAGCACTAACTCCTCTGCAGCCTTGCACAAGACACTCATGTTCTTTTTGCCTCAATGTCCACTCTGAAAAGGAATTCATCATTTTTAACTGTTCGTCCTGTTGGCATGTTGACCATTTCTTAAGGTGCTTTTTGAAAATGTAAACTGTCTCCTATGGAAAATTCTAAGTATCACAGACCTTACTTGGGAAACCACCACACACAAGAAAACTTCTGAAAAGAGTAAGTTTTGATTAAATAATGATTTGGGGAGTAGGTACGTTAAAAAAAGCATAATTCCAGTCTATTACCCATCTTTCATTGCCGTCTATGTTCTCTATAACCGTAATGAAGAAAATACTTACATCAAATAGTCCTGAATTTAGAGGACTAATTAGTGTGATTTCAGTACTTCTTACTACCTTCATCTTCTTGGAAACTTATAGCATATTTTTAAACATCAAACTGAGAAAACACTAAGAAACTGAAATGTAATATTTTCAGGCAAGCCCCCTTACAGAAAATAGTTACGATATTTTATCTTTTTTTCCTACCCTTTTCTTTTGAAAGTTTCTGCTCACTACCACAACCTTTTGATCTACATGAGAGTCCTCAGCTGGAAGTAGAATGAAAAATACAATAGAAAGAGAAAAAGTTAGCACAAAGTAAGGCACGATCCCACAAGACATGCAGATTCTTCCAGCCCTTCCAGGCTGCCTCTGGTTAGATGGGAGGGAATGTTTTTGACAACCTTGCTGCCTTTGCTAGTAATTTTTAATTTTCTCCTTTTTTCTACTCTGTGAAGTAAATGAGACTTCAGTTTACAACAGGGCTCTACTTTAGTTACGTCTTGAAAACTCCCAGCTGCTAACAATGGCATTTAGCCAGTGGTTGGCAGACAAGAACTTTGATGCCTCCACAAACACCTTCTGGCTTAAAACCATGTATTTGACATCTTCAGCCTTGGAGGCAGATGATGATCTGTCCCAGCCTGGATATTTTCTTAGAAACTCAAATAATGGAGGCAATGATAAAGGAAAAGAAAGCTACTTGTGTGGTATATAGTGAGTCAATACCCTGCAGGACTGGCCTCACTCATAAAACAAATATACCTAGGGACCCCGATTTCTCACTCCATTATGCATTAAGAGGGCTTATAATTGATTAATGAGGTATAAAGTCTCAACATTTTACTTTTACTGAACATTTTCATATGACAGCACAGAGATATTTCCATTATAAGTAGTCTTTGGTGGCAGAAGCAGTTTGTATCCAGCTCGTGCACTGCCTGCCACATGCTGGGCATGACTCCACGTCAGAGGGGATATTCATTACTGTTCAGCAGCAACTTTATTAGATAAGTTGCCAAGAGGGCCTACACATTACACAAAAGAAACAGCCACCCTGCCTTTCCCCTTTATATATTTGCGGTTTGCATTTATCTCTCAGTGTTCCAATACGCAACTTTTCTGAGACATCTCCTCTAAGACGTTTTATTGTTTATTTACAGCAATTTAGCTACTTTATCAGCCACTTAGATGATATATTTACCCAGATACTTCATCTGGAACATGATTTCTTTTATGTCTATTAATCTACACTGCACTTTTCTACAGCAGAATTGTAGCTACTCAATAATTTAAGCTTTGACATGATGAGACTTTGTCTAACATTCACGGAACTATTCCAGAGAACTATCACATTATCACTTGCTGCTCTACAGATGCTATACTGATAGATATTCAACATTTCATTTTAAAATATTAAAATCTGAATGCAAATTGTGTAAGCACGATCACACCAGTCATTATTGCAAGCAGTTATTAAACAGAAACACAAATTTGTGCTAAACTGTAACGCTACTAATTCCACTCCTTTGCTCTAAATCTACGTATCATTAAAGACCGATCTGCGAGGTTTCAGATACACACTGTCTGCTTTTGCCACAGTGACAACAAAGAAATAGTGGGAAATAATGAGCACAGTCCGCTGCTCTTCAAAAAATAATTGAGCTGAGCAAGAACAATGCTCAAGAATTGTTAGCTTTTTTAAAAATACGGCACCATAAAACTAAAATTCTGTCCAAAACCCTCTGTATCAGTCGCAGGCACTTTTCCAAAGTCTTGCAATGTGTTTTTTCTGCAGTGTGTGCAGCATTCTTCAAATGAGAGTATACAGTACTTTCTTTGATTACAGTTTAAACATGAAACATAAAAATCTTGAGACTTAAATGTGTTTTCAGTCAAGCTGAATCTTTTTTTATTTCTATAGCACATAACCTGTGCCAGGTTTATTTTGTAGGGATTTGTATTCAGAGTACTTAGAGGATGACATATGCAGAATAAAATAAAATAAAATTTATTAATCTTTCTCAACCTGAGAAGCTGAGTTTTTGAAAATCCTGCTGTGATGATTTTTTCCTCTATCAGAATTTGATGCTAAGTTTAAACTGACGTTAGAAGATAAAAAAAATATGTTTCAGAGGGAAAGAGGATAGATTAGATGAGATTTAAAAGCTTTTTCAAATATTCCATGTAAACAAAAAGGCAGATATGCTCTGTAAAAGGAGTTTTAATTACAGAAATCTTCTCAGGCAAGGTGACCCAAATTTTCTATCGGCTAGCTGTCCTGCAGCATCAGGAGCGTTACTTCAGCACACCACCTGCCACAGAACACTCCTTCCGAACGCTCTGCCCAAACCTATGAACACAGGTAACGTTATTCAGAGCTGTAAAACATTGCCAAAGAGCTTCTATCTTAAAATGGCATCAGCTGCTCGATGGGTTTCTTCAGCAAATGTGACCTCGCTTGGGATGCACCTACTGTCACCAGAGATCTCTGTAAATCACTGAGGCTAAAGAAGCATCCAGAGAGTTTGGGAAATGCTTAAAGAGGAGTAAATACTGTGAAAATAGAAAAACACCAATATTTCCTTAATTATTTTATGGATTTGTTTTCACTGAGCTTTTGTTTGCCCTCCACAAATATTTGCATAATCGAGTTTCAGAGACATTAACGTTCCCAGAAAACACATTACTGCTGTTGAATTTTAAAAGCTGAGATTTTTCAAACTCCAGACTAAACCTATACAAATAAATGTACTTGTGGATGTAAACTGAGGTTTTACTGAAGGCAACCACGGGGAATTCGCAGCTCAAAAATTATCACCAGAAAAGCAAGTCCTGAGTAGCTTGTATCTGGGCTTTAAACAGAAAAATCCTTTGTTATTACGACTTGCAGTAGTCAGAGACTTTGTCTGAAAAATTGGTGAAAATATTTCTTGTATGGGCACAGTCCTGTCATCTCCAGGTTGAAAGCAAAAATCAAGCTGAGTCTAACACCTGCACGATGAAGACAATTCACACAGGGCAATTTGTACAACACACCCCCAGCAAGCACGCCTCCTGAGGTCACAGAGTAACTGAGCCATTCACTTTTCTTCCTCCTCTTATTACGACTGACTCGGTGTTTTCCTGCCACTTGTCATCCTTTCTGTTTTTGCTCCTTTTTCCCCAAAAATACAGTCGCCCCAGGGTTCCTGTGCAGAATCTGTGCCTGGCTGAGCGCTGTTGGCCCCAGAGGGAGCAGCTGGTGAGTCTGCCCCAACTCCCGTTCTCAGCTCCAGCCATCAGCCGCTGCGTCCTGCACACAAAAGGTCACCTAAGTGATTATTGATATGTGTATAAATTACAGCAGGAAAACTTTCAGTCAATCCTTGCAGATGCTTTTATGGGTTCGGATTAGCAGGGGAGGGAGAAAAAGGATCCTCCCAAGCAGCAGAAACTAATACGTCCCAGAAGGGGATGATGCGCGGCAATTTCCTTCCAGCCTCACGGAGGAGCAAGGTTAGGTAGGACGGAGACTCAGCAACCAGCCTGCTCTGCTGCTCGGCTTCGCACACGCCAGATTTGCTTGTATGGGTAAAACGCGAGTGATGGGAAAGCAAAAAGCTCTGCGGGTTGACTCCTTTCCAGCTCAGGAGCTGTGACCGCAATCTCAACACACATCTAAACTTACTCACACTGCCAACAGGCAAACAGGTTAAAGAAAAAAGTAATAAAACGTCTCTGCCCTCCCCTAAATTTACCCAAAACGCTAATGTAAGCCCGAAGACCTTCCTTGTGCAGTTACACGCTGCTCAGCAGGACCAGCCTAGCTCAGGTGCTGGCACTCCAGGTCTGTGCACTCACAAGAGGCTGAGCACAGAGGGAACCGTGGGTGCTCCCCGGCCCCCTGCCCACTCCCTCGGTGAGCCAGTGAGACACAAAGGCTGAAAGTGGCTGGGCTCATCGCACACGAGAATGTGTAAAAGCTGGTTTTTAAAATGATGCTCGTCTGCAGGTCACCTCTGCAGCAAATATGAAGAGAAATGTTTGTGGCATTAATCCTGCGCTGGCAGACGGGTGGATTGCAAGCTGAGTGCTTAGTGCTCTAAAGGGAAGGGGGGAAAAAATTATTTCTTTTAGGTGTATAGCTTAATTGGGAAGTTAGGGATTCTCCTGCCTATGCAATTGCTTTCACAAAAGAAAAAAAGTTGATTTTGAAATGTTAACCTGCTGCTCATCTGTAATATCCAGGGAAAACTAACCTGATGGGTAGATGCTTGCCTTACACTGCCGAAACCACAAGTTCTGAAGCATAAATAAGGCTGATAAACCAACAGCACTTAAACAAAGTTTCTTCGTGCCCTGAGTGTTGCATCGATGAGCAAATCCAGCGCAGGACACGCCGAGGGGCCGGGTCGCTCTCTGTCGTTTCCTCCACGGGAGAGGGATCAGCCCCTGAGCACAGCTCCGGTGCCTGTGCAGCTTCCTCGCGCCTCCCGACACCAAGTTCATCTTCTTTAATGACATAAGCTTCAAAGCAAATTTGATACTAAGAGCTGGCATGTGGTACCGAGTTCTCAAGCTATGGGAAAATAAAACAACCTAAATGCTGTCCTTTAATATAATAGCATCAATTTGTCCACACTTAGCAAGCCATTAAGCACCTCCAAAGTCTGCTGCTGTAAATCACAGGAGCTTGCACGCTCCCGTTAACCAAACAGCTTTCAGTTTGACTTCTCCACAATTGTGTTAACACAGGAACTGGTAGAAATCTACGAGCAGAAATGTCACTGGTTTACTGTCTGATATCTTTTACATACACAGGTAGCTCTCGTTTTACAAGAAATAATGAGCTTACTGTTATTATTGGAATACTCATTTTTATAAGCTACATGAATTAAAACATTACAGAATAAGTTTTAAACAACTTACTGTTTGGAAGAGACTATGAATCTAACTCCTGCCCCTGTCATTGCCTGTCACAGTGCTAAACCACCATCACACAAGCAACTTAATCCAGCAACTTAATATAAAATAATTTTTGTATCCTTGCAAAACACTTCCCAAAGGGGAAAAGCTACATAGTTATTGATGTAACTTTCCCAACAAACTTGTTTTTGTTACCGTTTCTGTTACGCAAACCAAGGGGCCCAGCCACAACCAACCTTGTGTTTATGTTTTTTTCAGGTTTCTTGCCCCAATTGCCTGACACTTCCAAAACTTCATCCTCTGAGATTTGAAAACTTTCTTCAAATTTGTAGCCTAAATAAAAAGCCAGGAGGAAGGTTTCCTGGCTCCTGTTCTCTCTTTAAGGCTGAGACTTTCTGCGACGATTTTGGTGCAGCTGGCCACATCTAGCAACGCAATCGAATCTAGCAGCCAGCATCTCCAGGAGCTCTCCTTAGCTGCAGCTCAGCTGCAATATCCCAGCCCCATCTCCTTCACCAGCCGCACTCAGACCCCGTCCGCCCTCCAACTCCGTCCCGCTCCCCTCGGGGTGCCCAGCTGGGGTCAGCCCCACGGGTCCCACCAGCCCACGGCCCTGCCTGCCGCTCCTCAGCCAGCACCAAGAAGCGAGCATTTCACAGCACAACGCACTCAAACTATTCCACAGGTTAACTTCGAGATGAAACAAATCCTGCCCTCGCCCACGGCAGTTGCATTACCTTCACGGCTGAGGACCGTGGGGTCCCTCATCGAGCAGAGCACCGACTCCCGCTGTTGCCTTTCCTCGGGTGCCCGGGGTTGCTGTGAATCACTCTTAGCTCCGTTCGCTGCATAACGAACCTGCATGCCTAATTGTGTTTCTCTGAAACAAGAAGCCCTTGAGGCATTCTGCTACTGCCAGGTACCCCATTTTGAGGGTCACAGAGGTTAATTCGCAGGGCCGATGACTCCTTCCTCCTGGCACACGCTGCCAGTGGCGCTGGGTGTTGTCAACACGCATGAGAAGTCGAAGTTATTGATCCAGAAAACTGTCAGATGATTAACACAGCACAATCACTAACCTGGGTGTTGCATGATTTAACATTTATAAATCTCTTTAAGGACCTGAAATGAAAATCTTTAGAAATGAAAGGTCCTAAATACATCCCGAAGCAATGTTTAGTTGGGGGACAGCATGCAAATCTTTCCATGCTCAGTTTAAGAACGAAATACTGAACAAGATAAGCGCAAAATTATTTTTGCATGTTTTAGTAGAACAGTTTTGGATTACAGAATGAGAAAGATTAAATTTTCCGTGATGTGGTGTCCTTTCTGGAAGTGTTATCTAACACTCACAGACCCGTATCTTAAATGGCTTCAGAGAGAATCAAACTTAATGCCCTATTTCCTAAAGTAATGATTTGGGGTAGGAGAATTATATGATTACAACCCAGGAAAGTACTAACCTCTTATTAAATATACTTCATCATAACGTTCATGTGTTTTCGTGTATATTAGTTTTACAATGAATGCCTTTTCTAAATTCCCAGCATTATCGTTAAAAGTTATAAATTGCAAACGTATTAGAATACAGTGGGGTGCGTGTGTGGCTTTATTTATTACGTGCATAAAGTCTGCAGCACAGGATCTGTATATATACTTTAACATATGCTACTATCTAGCAGCTTTTTTCTAATTGCTTTTAAGCTTTTATGAAACGAGCAGGGAATTAAGAATGCCAAGTTCTGGAGGCACATTAACAATTTGTATGTGCAAGGAACAGCCAAGAAACGTAACCCGCTGGCAGGTTTGCGGCTGGCAATGAAGCCAGGCTCCCCTCCGAGGACAGACCCCGACCACCCCCTGGTAGGGAGCGCTGGGCTCACAGCACACACATGGGACTAGATAGCACTTCGTCCCCTCATCTGTCCCCACTTCCTTGTTTTTTAACTTGTCCTGCTTTTTTAATTAGCTGTTTTTCTTCCAGTTGGCCCCAATCAAAAGTGACCTAAATAAAACAAACCTTCATGTTCCCTTTGACGTGGAGCAATTGCGTTGTAATAGATGGGAAGGGGAAAATATAAATATTCCAGAATTTTTTTCTCATTCTTGCAGCTTTTTGTTTGTAACTGCACATCTTCTTATGAAGGAAGGGATGTTTTTAGAAGGAAAAGGCACCGGTTCTGCTGTGGTGGTACAGATGTTGGCAGGGAGACTGGAACAGAAAGGTAATATGTGGAAATGGGAAGATTTAGAGGCTGTGGTTCGCCTTTACATTTCTGTTGAGAGACCTGCAATACCTGACTACACTAGAGAGCTTGTTCTCCATCGTGGCTGTATTTTTGGTCCATAAAATACAAATAAAACATGCCCGCAACTCCTCTCAACCCAAACTTGATCAAAAACAGTTCCCTAAAATGGAAGAAAAGCAAATGATGAGGATGCAGAAGAGCCCAAAATGCTTTCAGGGAACAAGACCCACAGCACCTCTATCCTGCTGCAAGCCAGGCTCTCCGGTTAGTGCGACAATCACTGCTGGTGTCCCCTACAAGCGTGAGGTTACCACTTTGCACCTACATGAAGACACAGCTGATTTCTCCTAAGGCTGCATTTCAAGACAGCTGCACGGAGCTGCAGCACCAGCGGGCAACACGCAGCACGGCGATGCTCTGGTCATCCAAAGCCTTAATCAAAATACCCTGCAAACCTCTTAGTTTTAAATGTATCACTTTTTCTTTTTTTTTTTAACATTATTAAGCTGCCATCATCTGCTGTCCCAACAATATTCCTTGTGCCCTTCGTTATATATTACCCTGGATAATTCATAATTGAATGTTTGCTGAGATTATCTGTTAGTGACTTGGTTTTGATGTAATGGATTTCAGAAAGACTGTTCTCATTTTAAGGGATTTACTTCCCAAACAGCTGGTAGATTTGAACCATTCCCACACACGCACAAAGCCTGTTTTGCGCACATCCTGTGGGCATTTAGAGATCAAACTACCTGAGGTTTCAACCTAAGAAGCATTACCAGGCTGTCTTCATCAACACGGCCAGCTACATATTCCTATCCCCCTGGCTTTAGGAGAAGGTGCACGAAGAGCAGCCTGCAGGAGCAGGCAGATGTTTGCAGCTGAGGTGCAGCTTTGGCGTAAAAGTCCCAGTTGCTGTAAAAATGTAAAGTCCACAGGGAACATCACAACCCCCCTTCAAATATATGTTCTTCTACCTAAGTGTGAATAAGAGAACTACTCATAAACCACTATTCATCAATTAGTGAGCGTTAAAACACTGCTACAATAACCTGAAACATGGACATTCCTGATACTGTCCCTGGATGCTGCCAGAACTTGCAGCAGAATTTTTGCTGATGGCAGATCTGCACTTACCTTTTATAGTTTACAATCTAAAAGCTAATGAATAAATAAAGCGAAAGGAAGGCAAAGACGCAAGCGTAGAGTAAAAGGGGATAACATACATATTATATTACATAGTAATTATGTGCTTCTGAAATGCCAATTAGTAACTCCTTCCATCATCCAGCTCACAGACAGATCAATATTAGGTTGATACAGGCAGAGAGCCATGATTTGGTGGAGAATGTTTTACTATTAAAGAATGTGGAAAACCACAGAAATATTAGCTTAACTCCTTTTTTTTTAAGTGCAAATCGTAGTCCCGACTGTGTTAAAAGCAAGACATAAGTGTTTCTCTTCTGCAGTACCTGTAATTT